>NC_056630.2:237487185-238107810 GCF_002870075.4 Lactuca sativa
TTACCAAATAAGGAAAGATTCTCATCACCCAAGTTTAATTGGACCGGAACTTGGAATCATGCAAGTTGTATAGCATGATGAATGAGAACTTTCAAGTATTGGAAAAATTAAGACTAATTACTTGTTCACATGGTTGTGTGAGTCAAGTGAAGGACTAAGGGATCGAGTACACAGTCTTGTGCACTGATTAAGTCCACCACAAAAGATCGATAAGATTATTCGTCATAATTTACTATAGCTCAGTAAATATGGTTATACTTACAAGCTTAAGTGTAATTCTGAGACATTGGAAAAGGTTCCAATGTATGGCAGAGCGAATAAGAAGAATCAAATTAGGTAGAAGGATAAAAATTTCTCAAATCTGAAAAGATGGGAGAGAGTACTTTCGTATCAGTTTTGTGATCATCTTAATGATTTAGAGACCTTATCACAATTCATCCTCTAAGAGCCTTCTTATTGCTAAGAAGAGGAACTTGAATTGTTGAAGTGGTTAAATCAAGAAGATGATTCATACTTCGTTCCAAAAACAATTCTTAGAGTTATACTCTAAGATTGTAACTTGAGTGACATGTCTTAAAGAAGGTTTAAAACTCTTGTACATTTGAAATTGGTAAGTTGTGATGTTTTGGATAAAACAAAGACAAACTTAGACCAATTGTGTGAAGTGTTTGTCTTGATTAGAATCCGCACTATCTCTTGGATGTTTGACAAGGGTGTCTTATATGTCAAGAGGACAGTGGGAGTCTTAAAAGTCTTGAAAGTCTCAAGAACTAATCAAGAATAAACCTGAAGTTCTTCACTAGCACACGACTTGAGGTTTATAACCTATCGTGTTGACATATTGTGTGCCCATTCCAGTTAAAGTTGGCTTTGCATATGAGTTCTTAGAGTTCTCAATTTGTTTCACAACTACTTGGAAGCAATGGCAGGCCCTTGAGCTGCCAGGTGGCAAGAAATTAAGATTGAGTTCAGTCCATATGAGTTTCTATTTGTCATTATCCTTGTCTTGTGTCTATGGTTTTGACAATTCACATGGATAAGAACACATACACCATTAAATCTAAGTGTCATAAGGTTTCTCTCCGATTCATGAAAATGATGGTGAGGAAACACTTTCACTAAGTAGATTTTAGCTAGATAGCAATTGTGATATTTGCATTCTCAAAGTCGTTAGTGGAGCGTGTGTGGTTTACCGGCACACTAACCTGGACTTGTGAGAAGTGGAAAAAAGGTCTAACCATTATGATTACGGCATCCCTCTTCATAATTGTTTAGACACACATGTGTGCTATCTAAGGGAAGGTGTATGATTTTGATAAAGTTTTATCAATCTAGTATCAGAAATCTGAACTTTGGTAAGAAAGTCAGCTGATTTCTGAGTACATGTCAAAGCTAGTGGGAGCATAAGTGTTATGCTAATAATCATCATGTTAGTGGGAGCATGATAATTATGATAAAGTATTGCAAGTTAGCAATGTTAATTATAGAAATCAAAAGGTTTCAATTGGGAAAGAGTTGTTTTGCTATATTTAAGGGAGAGGAAATTATACTTTATCTCAAATCTATAAGCTTAGATCGTGAGGTTTTAATAATTTAGTCAAGGATATATATATATTAATTTCATGTTGGAATGGCTCAACATAAGGAAATTCTGTATATGGGTCCATTATTTGCGTTCTAAAATTCGATTATGATTACGGCATCCCTTTTCATAATCTGAATTATGAGAACTTGGCAAATTGAAATGGAAATGTTATAGCAAATGATTGGTTTAGTCTTTATGTGAGACATCATGAATCGATTCCCATATACTTCGGATATAGGATCGATTACATGTGCTATATTCATCCTTTCTAAAATTTTCCAAATGCCTGGGGCATTAAGAAGGGAAAAGGTTTAGAACTGGATATGACTAAAAGGATTAAACAATTGCCGAGGACAATCTAAGGTTTACCAAAGATTGGGTGCTCAAGGACAGTTGGAAGTATAGAGATAATTTTGAAAGGACCATATTGACATAATCTGTAAGGAGGCAACTCCTGTTCAGAAGTGATAGTCAAAATGGAATATGGAAATGTTTCAAAGTTAGAAATTATTCAATCTGTGTAAGATTAGGAAACTTAATGCAAGAAGGATGTTTCCAAGGAGCTTATCTCCTTTGGAATACTCTGTAATGATTGTTGTCAAGTCTTTCTGACTTTGTGCATAATCATTACAAGAGGATCAATGCATATAAGTTTAGAATCTAACAGATTTCAATAAATGGCATGAATTTGGAATTCTTGCATTTGCAGTAAGGATTTGGGGGTGTGAAAAGAGAATCATTGGAGTTATGTTCAATTGATTTATATCACAAAGTAAAGATCATAGACAAACATAGTATTCATACTTGGTGTGTGGCATGACTAGTGTTTAGAAAACATAGTGTACATGCTTGGAGCATGGGACTACTACTGTTTTAAATTCAAGAATAAAGTTGATAGCTGAAACAGTATATATGAATAATGTGTAATCATATGGTGATATATAAAAGGTGTTTTATTTATGTTCATAGGTTTTGATACCATATTGGATTCAATTATTCTTGTGTTTCATTTTGCATGTTTTGACTTCCCGAATAAACTAGGTTATTCTTCCAGAATGACTAAGTTATTCAAACCATCCACAGTCAGTCATATGTTGGAAGTAGATATGAATTAAGACTGTCATGGGTTCGCTTGTAGAGGTCTAAGGTGTTGGACAAAGGGCTACAACACTCATGAGTGCTCATAAGTTCTGAGTATTGGATTCAACCCGTGCTCATTGGAATCACTTCATGGATTTTATCACGAGTGATCATGAGACGATAATATCTTATATTCTTCAAACCTAGAGATATGAGTTGGTTGTACATTGATTGCACGAAAACGCATTAGGTAACTCGGTTCTATAAAACATGACTTTGTGTATGATTCAACAAATAGTAGAACAAGCCATATGAGTCGAAGTTTATCCATTCCTTTTACCTTCTGGATAAAAGCAATATCTGTGGGCCCCTCGATGATATGATGATGACAAATGGAAGTGCTCGGTCGGGCCAGGACTGATTTGATTTGTTCAATTAGTCAGTCGTCATAAATCGGAAATCGGGAAACAACAAATCGACAAAGAGAATGATTATAATCCATGTCTCAATCCATATGATATCTAGAATGGAGGAATATATGATCCCTTATCTAATGGACAAGTTCGTTGACAAGATCAGAGTTCGACAGCGGCTTTAAGAGCTACGATTGCCAGTTAGGTTTGAAGTCATACGCAATAATAGTTTTAGACTTATCCAAGTGGGAGACTGTTGGATTAATGTCTAAGTCCATAACTATATTTGGTGTGTACTTGACCCAACCCGGCATGGTCCATTTGGGTTGCACTTCACCGACACAATTTATATGGATAATCTTTTGAGAATAGTATGTTTATGATTAATATTAATATATTATAAGTTCTAATATATTATTATGGAATCATATTATTTAATTAGTATTGATCAAGAATTAATTTCTAATTAATTAAGTGATCAAAAGGAACTAATTAAATATGGACTCTTATATATATGGAATGGGCCAAGTTCATTTAGGTTGGGCTAAGCATTCATGGATAGTCCATGGAGTGTTTAACCCATGGATCCTAGGAAATGAAAGGTCATGGGTATTAGGGTTTAACCCTAATCCTCCACACTATATAAAGATGTCCTTGGTTGGTGAAATGGGCACTAGTGTGTGGAACACTAAGAACGGCTAGCCAATTTCACTAGAGAGAACCAAGTATCCATATTCTCTAAAGTCTTCCAAGGTGTTTTGATGATTTGTGATTCCATTTGAGGCTTCCACACTATTGGGGCTAAGCTCTTAAAGCTTGAAGACATTAAGCTACATCAAAAGGTATGTCATCTAACTAGTACTTTGTAGATTAAGAACATCATAATATGCTAGTTAGGATTAAAGCCTTGGAAAGTTTTTATTTGCATGTATAATAGAGAAAACATAGATCCAAGGTTTATAGGGTTGCATGTACACCATAGGAGTGTTAGAATGCTCAAAACCCAACACCTATCCTGTCACTAGTGAGTCATGGAACCCCATCCAAGCTCCTATTGTAAGTGAGATACGGTCCCCCGCCCACACTCACTCCATTCCTATCTCAGGCCTCGTCCCTACTCTGCTACTAATGAGATATGGAACACCGTCCATACTCTACTATTGGTGAGATACGGGACCTCGCCTACACTCACCCCCTACCAGGAACATACATGCATCACACAGACGAAAAGTATACTTTATCATACAAACCATTCCTTGGGCACCCGCCCGACATCGGACCTTGGTCCTGAATATCATACTAGCAAACAGTGCCTAGGGCTAACCCCCGGGTCTTCCTACTCATAACTACATGGGCCGGAATTGTGGTCGTAGACCCATTCACACAAAAAGGGAAACTCGCATGCACTGCTGAACTTTGCTGATTACCCTCTGGCTGCTAACCGGCAATTCACTGAACCGCTGCTCCACTAGCTCCTCGAGCTACCACTATCAATATATATATATATATATATATATATATATATATATATATATATATATATATATATATATATATATATATCAGTTTGATCCAAACTGAACTCTAAAAGCCATCTAAGTCCATTCTTGTCAAAGACAAAGTCCTGGTCAAAGTCAACCTTCCTAACTGACTCTACTCGCCGAGTCAACCTGTTGACTCATCGAGTCCATGAATTAAGAAACTCCCATAATATGAATCAACTGGTCGAGTCACCCCAAGACTCGTCGAGTTCAACGATCTCTGAGTCCCATCTTGTCCAACTCAATGAGTCACCACTCAACTCACCGATCTATGCCTTAACCCGCAAAGGTTGAGGTTCAGCGATCCAACTCGTTGAGTCTAAGAACAGACTCGCCGAGTCCACAACATTCTTCATTAGACTTGCCGAGTTGTTCTTCCAACTCGTCGAGTTGCTGCCTATCTTCATACAACTCGCCGAGTCTACCCATGTGACTCGTCGAGTAGCTTCAGCTCTCAATCTATACAATGGCTTTTCGAGCCATGTAGGGGCTCCAACTCATAGATCCACTCTTCCCAAGTCTATTCCTCACTTAAAGTTGCAAACTTTACGTGAAGCTAAAGAGATATTAGCTCAAAACATTCTAGGGCTAGGGTTTATGGCAAGTAGGCTTCACCATCAACTCAAAGACTGATACTTAATGACTTTTTGGGTCCTTACAAGTCTAGATCTGAGGTAGCAACCTCAGATCTAGGTCTCTAACTCGACATAGATCTCATTCATACCAAAAATGGCCCCAAAACTCATCCATGAATAGATCTAGATGCAAAAGAGGGAAGGTAGCAGCTTATGACCTCCAAGGTGTGCCCAAACTGAAGTAGACTCTGGATCCACTCCACTCTCTTGATGCAAGCCCTTTTGATCTTCAAGTTTCTTCCACTAGAAACAACTTACAAAGCTTCAATCTTCCTTTAAAGGCCTCACACACACGAGCTTAGGGTTTTCTGGTTTTCAAGGGTAACAAGGAGGCTAAGAGAAGGACATAAAGTCCTTTAAATAAGGTGTAACCCTCGGATTGGGGCTTTTCTTGCTCAGACCGGACTCGCCGAGTCCATTCGCCGACTCGTCGAGTAGGTCACTTATTCTACAACCTGGATCCCGCTCTGACTTGTCGAGTTCGCCTATGGACTCCATGAGTTGACCCCCTTTGACTTAGGGTTTCCTTTCCTTTCTTGATCTTTTTTATTCTGGGTGTTACAACTCTCTCGCACTTAAACTAATCTTCGTCCTCGAAGTTTCTCTATGGCCATCCGTCCTGCGACCTTCCTTCAACACTTTACTTTGGAAAACCTAACACCCGTTGACTACCTCCGCTGGCCTTCCACCCGGTCATTCTGACTATCATTAATACTTGCGGATAATATTCTCGGGTTTATCCTAACCCATACTATCCTGGAAAAAGAACTATCTCAACCAACGATCCTTCTGGTACTCCCCGAATACTTATGTTGGACATCCTAGGGGTTCACCCCCTTTTGCTTGTGCATTTTCTGGCCTCCCCAATGCAATGTTCCATAACCAACTACCTCCTTTACGGCTGTGAAGGACTTATCCTTCACTGGATCCAGTACTCCCGCTACGTCCAGTACGGTCATTACTACCGGTACCCACTGGATACTTCTTACTACTACAACTTAGGGCTGAGCACCCATCACATTGAATGGTCTAGATAATCCTTCGAGTAAAAGATTCATCCCTGCAACGGTTAGACTCAAACAAGAGCTGCGCAACAGGGTCAACACTTCGCTCTGAGATTATCCAACCCTGCTGTGAGAAGCATAGCACTCCCCGATCAAATAGCTGCCTTATACCATAGCCTGCTTACCATCACTGCCACTGACTAAAAATCTGTTGTCCCCTATCCGCCTTCCGGATGAACCGAGACCACCCTGGTCCCTACTATTCTATCAATATCTTGATTACCGGCTCCCACCGGTCGCTAGCCCCAATACAAACTCCTAGTCGCTCCCAACGACTTCCGAATAAACTTAGGCTACCTAATACTTCCCCCTCTACTCTGGCACTCTAGCGCTACAAGTCTTGGGATCCTCGATGCCCTAAGTTAACCCTAAGGTCCTTCCCAGGTCCCACCTGTGCTACTAAACTCGTGGGCCTCGCCCACGGGTCTCACCCGACTATACTATTGAGCAACTCTGCTCACAGGTCTCACCTATACTGCTACCCTCATACGGGCCTTACCCACGGGTCTCACCCAACTACATCCTGAAGCGGCCTCTCCCAAAGTCTTACCTTTCTAGGGCTATGCATGCTAGTTCCATACTATTCTCATCAATTACCCATTCCTGATCCCTACCTTGATCACTAGGAGGTAAGGGCCTCACCCAAACTCCGCTAACTAGGAGATACGGGCCCCCGCCCACTCTCCGCTAACTAAGCTTCTAGGGAATGCTATGGCTTACCCGTAGTCTTACAACACCTTTCATGCTAACCGTTCTCAAAATCCTCATTCTAACTCTTTCAAGTCCTTCAGGCGATCCTCCAACCCGAATTCCAAACCAGATACAAACCATCTCGATTACCTAAACTAACTGTTGGGAAGTTTCTCAAACTCCCAACGCTGAACTCCTGAATCCATCAATCACTGTGCTACTTCCTCTCCTTCTCAGAGCCTATGTACTCATTATGGATCTGTGTGCTCTTACCCTTGTACACTCTGAGGGTTCTCTCGCACTTTGATCCTGCTTATACCTCACTGCTCCATACTTGAGAAGTATTCCCAATCTTCTCTACTATACCGCAATCAATTTGTTGAAAATCCCAAGCTTGCCACAGCTAGGGATCTGACCAATCCATTACTCAATAACACCTTCCTGAATCTAGCAGGACACTACTGAGTCCCACATAAGCATGCTATAGTTACTGCATCCTATGTAATCCTGTCTCCATAAGGCACAAACCATAATTACCATTTTAATATCCAAGGTATGCAGATGTCATATAACTAGATCACAAGCAAGCTGCACAATTTTAAAATACTCATACCAATAATGATGCAGAACCATAATAATATAATCATGCATAAAGAATACAGAAAACGAAAGTCGCCTACCTGCTACATCAGGCGTTGCTCGCGCCTCCATGGTAGTCATCTGAAAAGCCCTGCCTCCTACCGTAGGCGCCTCTGCTCGGCCCTGACGGTCGTCCGTGATCCTCAAAGTTGCAAGAGTAGGTGCCATCACCTGTCCTGCCAAAAGCAAACTGGGACACTGGGCCTTCTTGTGGCCCCGCTGGCTACAGTGAAAACATATCAGATCTGATCCTTGTGTCGTGGTAACAGTACAATCCCTGCTAAAATGACTAGTCCGACCGCACTTGAAGCAGCCCGAATCTCCACCACTAGCACTCCTGCATGCACCCTCGTGCATCCTGCCAAACCTCCCATTTCGGCCGCGGCTCTGGTAATCCCTCGATCCCGAATCTGACCCCTAGGGCCTCTTGCCCGAACCTGTGGCTACCTAAACCTCATCCGACTTCCTCTTCTGAATATTCTCCAAATCAATCTCTCTCTCTCTCTAGCCCGAGAAATCATATCTTCCAGCATCTTACAGTCGGACCTGCTCACGAACTCCCTGATGTCAGCTCTCAACATCTCGTGATATCGAGCCTTCTTCATCTCCTCGTCCGCGACATACTGCGGAACAAGGAGGGCCCTCTTTTTTAACTTGGCGGTGATCTCTGCCATAGTCTCAGTAGTCTGTGTTAAATCCTGAAACTCCTGTGCCAACTGCTTCACCTCAATAATCGGTGAAAACTCACACCTGAACCTGGCCGAGAAATCGCTCCATGTCATCGCGTCCAACGCGACATCATCACCAATGGCATGGCCAACTTCCTGCCACCAATCCCGCGCTCTGTCCTTCAGAAGACAGGAGGCGAGTCTGACCTTGTCCCCCTCGGGACCACAGCTTGTAAGAAAAGCGTTGGCAACATCGGCCAAGCACCTGCTGCTAGCAATGGGGTCCCTAGCCCCATGATAATCTGGTGCTCCGTAAGCTCTAAAATTTTGGAATGTCATAGTACGCTCTCCCATCAAAGCCATTATCTCGGTGCGAAAGGCTCCCAGCCTCTCATCCAAGTTTTCCAGTATACCCTCCTTGACCGTGCCAAACATCACAAGAGTCTGATCTATGATACTGCGCGTAACCTCAACTGATATCAACTCCCTCATCCGCTCCTCGAGTTGCTCGGCCCCTGAACCCGATCCTGATCCCTCTACGGCACCTGATCCGCCTGCTGGTCTCTCTCGCAATGTCACCATGCTGAAAAATAATACAATGACTATCAGAATACTCATCACTTTCCCTTATCTCATCTCGGCCTTTCCTGAATCGAGTATGGATCCTCTGCTTTCAGTAGTACGGGCCCATACTACCTCCCACATCTATCCGTACTTTCCTCAAGAACTGCTTCGACTCCACCAAGTCCCTTTTTCTACTACTACAGCTCCCATCACTATCTCATCCTAGGCTTACCCTAGGGAAACCTCTCACTCCACCCAAACTGGTCCTCAGATGCTGAAGGCTTCCTTGTGATGCCAATTACCCATCGCCTGAATACCATCACATATGACGAGGCTTAAATAATCCTTCAAGTAAAAGATTCGTCCCTACTGCAGTTGGACTCAGACAAGAGCTGCACAATAGGGGCAAATCCAGCACTCTGAGATTATTCAACCCTGATCACATGTGACGTGACGTATTCACCTAATGGATAACTCCCATCACTCAGAATCCCACAATGCACAAAGCAAGCAACATTTAGACAAGGGAAAATCTGACCATAACATACTCAAGCAATCACAATCTCATATCAAGAAAGTGTACTAGCATGCAGCATAATCTCATGTACTCAGGCATAACCTAAACATGCTACCCTACTACTGTCTAACCAGTACTATCATGCAGCTTAAAAGCACATATAACAGGCACATAAGGCATCCTCCCTACATCCTTAGTCCTAAACTAGCATGTTGTTCTACTATCTGATAATCATAACATAAACTTGTATGGGTATTTTGGGGTACTTACTTGAGCTCGGCTGATTGCATGCACCACACCCTTTTCTCTTATCAAAATTCTATTCTTTCTGAATTCTTTTTGCTTTTCTAAAACTGTTTTCTTTCTCAAAACTCTTTTTACAAAACTGTATTTTGAAAACTCTTATACATATCCCTTAGTTTGAGTTCAGACACACCCGAGAGTATGTCCGAATCCCTCAAACCAAGGTTCTGATACCAACTTGTAACGTCCCAAAAATCCATACCAAAATTTTTCTTTAAATCATTACTAATTCCATATTCATAAAAACATGTCATAAACAATACATAATTCAGAGTATTAATTCCAAAACATATTTTCATTATCAGAGTAAAACATCACAGGCTGACTAATCAATGGTGTGTGCCATGCGATCACCCCGAGCTCTCCCCTCCGCTACCAGAAGTACCTGAAACCAAAACTGAAAACCGTAAGCACAAAGCTTAGTGAGTTCCCCCAACCTACCACATACCATGCATAAACACATACTGCACATACTAGGCTACGCCCACTATTCTGGGCCTCGCCCGCTACCTCGGGCCTCGCACGGTACAACGGCCTCCCTGCTTTAGGCCCCGCCTGGCTTCAAGCCCTGCTCGGATATAGATTTGTTTCTCTTAGGCCCCGCCTGTCTTTGGGCCCTGCCTGCTAACCACATAGTACAAAATAGCATATAATACATAACTGAACATTCCTACTGTATTCTTGTCCTAAGGACTCGCCTGTCTTGGGCCTCGCTCCTATCCTGTCACTAGTGATTCATGGAACCCCGTCCAAGCTCCTGCTGTAAGTGAGATACGGGCCCCCACGCACACTCACTCCATTCTTATCTCGGGCCTCACCCCTACTCTGCTACTAATGAGATATGGAACACCGTCCATACTCTGCTATTGGTGAGATACGGGACCTCGCCTACACTCACCCCTTACCAGACACATACATGCATCACACAGATGACAAGTATAGTTTATCATGCAAACCATTCCTTGGGCACCCGCCAGACATCGGACCTTGGTCCAAAATATCATACTAGCAAACAGTGCCTAGGGCAAACCCCCGGGTCTTCGTACTCATAACTACATGTCCCGACATTGTGGCTGTAGACCCATTCACACAATAGGGAAACTCACCTGCATTGCTGAACTTTGCTTATAACTCTTTGGCTGCTAACCACGAATTCTCTGAACCGTTGCTACACTAGCTCCTAGAGCTACCAATATATATATATATATATATATATATATATATATATATATATATATATATATATATATATATATATATATATATATATATATATATATATATATATCACGTAGATCCAAACTGAACTCTAGAAGCCATCTAAGTCCATTCTTGTCAAAGTCAAAGTCCTGGTTCAAGTCAACCTTCCTGACCAACTCTTATCGCCGAGTCAACCCGTTGACTCGTCGAGTCCATTAATTCAGAAACTCCCATAATACAACTCAACTCGCCGAGTCACCCCAAGACTCGTCGATTTCAACGATCTCTAAGTCCCATCCTGTCCAACTCACTGAGTCACCACTCAACTCACCGATCTTAGCCTTAACCCGCAAAGGTTGAGGTTCTGTGATCCAACTCGCCGAGTCCGAGAACACACTCTCCGAGTCCACGACATTCTTCAACAGACGCGCCGAGTTGTTCTTCCAACTCGTTAATTTGCTACCTATCCTCATACAACTCGCCGAGTCTACCCATGTGACTCGTCGAGTAGCTTCAGCTCTCAATCCATACAGTGGCTTTTCGAGCCATGCAGGGGCTCCAACTCATAGATCCACTCTTCCCAAGTCTATTCCTCACGTAAAGTTGCAAACATTATGTGAAACTAGAGAGATATTAGCTCAAAAAACTCTAGGGCTAGGGTTTATGGCCAGGAGGCTTCACCATCAACTCAAAGACTGATACTTTATGACTTTTTGGGTCATTACAAGTCTACATCTGAGGTAGCAACCTCATATCTAGGTCTCTAACTTGACATAGATCTCATTCATACCAAAAATGGTTCCAAAACTCATCCATGAATAGATCTAGATGCAAAATAGGGAAGGTAGCAGCTTATTACCTCCAAGGTGTGCCCGAACTGAAGTAGATTCTGGATCCACTCCACTCTCTTGATGCAAGCCCTTTTGATCTTCAAGTTTCTTCCACTAGAAACAACTTCCAAAGCTTCAATCTTCCTCCAAAGGCCTCACACACACAAGCTAGGGTTTTCTGGTTCTCAAGGGTAACAAGGATAATGAGAGAAGGTCATAAAGTCCTTTAAATAGGGTGCAACCCTCGGATTAGGGCTTTTCTCACTCAGACCGGACTCGCCGAGTCCATTCGCCGACTCGTCGAGTCAGTCACTTATTCTACAACCCAGATCCCGCTCCGACTCGTCGAGTTCACCTATGGACTCGACGAGTTAACCCCCTTTGGCTTAGGGTTTCCTTTCCTTTCTTGATCTTTTTGATTCTGGGTGTTACACTTTACTTTCTGCTGATTGATAATATTGAACATATGTTTTGAGAATAGAATATTAAACCCTAGATTCTGGGAAATCACAGAAAAGGAAGGAGATGGGCTATGCGCTCCAAGTTTTCGAAAAAATGCTTCAAAGAAGAATCTTACCTAGTTTATACCTTATAACATTACCTGATGTACACAAGACAAAGTGACATGGTACCTAATCACACCTTGTACTCGAATCCATACAGGGCAAGCCTATATGGATTCTTTTTCCTAATTTTTTGGACTAAAATGGGTCATGATCACACCAGGTAGGTACTGATTTGTACAATCACCCTTAGCTTTCATCTTACATAATATAATAATTACAATCCATAATACTTAATACTTATCCCTTATAAGTTTCACTAATATCTTCTCTTTCTCATGGCTCGGTTTTTTGGCGGGACAAAATTTTGATGGACGTCTGGAGACCCTAATATAGTCACTAGTTATGATTATGATGCTCCACTTGATGAATATGGTAAGATCAAAGATGTTAAAAAAAATAGGATAATTGGATATAAGTCATCTGCTTTTTGCATTATCATGCATCTATTGGTCCTCAGCTTTTTGCATTATCATGCATCTATTGTTTAATTGTTTTGTACAAGTGGTGTCCACTTATTGGGACTTGAGTCAATGGTACCACTTATTGATGACAGATGTTTCTTACAATATCTTTTTAAGGTCCATCTGAAACAGAGCAACTATGGGCAAGATAAATCAGTGCTTAGAAAATTAACAAAGTAGAAGAACTTTGGAAGAAAAATCCTGATGCAAGCTTGGAAGATTTTGAGAAACCTGGAGTAGATAATGAACCTCAGCCTGTAGCCTTAAAGCATGAAGATGCTTATCAAGTTCTAAAAACATTTTCAAGTATTCACCATCTTCATGTATTGTTCCAATTCAGTCATCACACTTTAATGTTGCATGTTTGCTCATGTTTCTAACTGCAGTATCACAATGTGTTTTTGCCCCACTTATGAAGCTTGAAGCTGACTATGATAAAGTAAGAAGTATTTATATTCTTCTTGGTTCAATGCAACCTTTATTTAGTTTTGAATTGTTGGATATATTGTTTGACAAATGATGAAAGAATCTTAAATTAAAGACAATCTCACGATTCGTTGGGATATTGGTCATAACAAGAAACGCATTGCATATTTTATTTTTCCAAAGGTACTTCATTTTCTTAATTCACAACAACATCATCAAGTTTATCTTTTTAAAATTATCATCTCATTAACCTTCATTTTGATATAACTATAAGTCAAAATATTTAAAAAAAAACTGTGCAAAGACAATGAATTGCGCCTTGTACCTGGTGATTAGTTACGTCTCAGGTATTCAGGGGATGTAGTACATCCAGCCTGGCAGTCAGTTGGACATGTGGTACTGGTTTCTTGACTATGCATTTTTTAGTTGATGCACCTTGTTTTAGTTGATGCACATCCAGCCTGACAGTCAGTTGAGAAGCCTTCTCTTCTGTGAGTCCATGAACATCAAGGAACAAGGGGATGCAACACATTCAGTTGCCATGTTCTTTTTTATACTTGATGCACCTTTTATTTGTAGACTTGGATTGTGCATACTCCAAGGATTGTTGCTTCCAAGCTTGCTGCGTACCCCTGAGTGCATGTTTTTGTAATTTATATTTTTTATTTATTTTTATGTCAGTGTGTCCTTGATGCCCTTTTCCCTTCAAAACTTGGTGACACATGTGCCATTCCTGGTGTCTTTGGCTGTGGGAAAACTATTATTAGTCAAACTCTTTCCAAGTTATATTATTTTGTCTATTACTCATTCTAAATATTATATGCTGAAACTATTAATATTATTATACAGGTAAAATGAATTCTTAGAGTAACAGATTTGAAGGAGATTCTGCTACAATCCAAGGTATTTTGGCCTTCTCTATCTCTCACACACATACACACAAACACACATACATACACAACATGAAGGATCTTTAAGTTTCTAAACATTGAGAATAAAGTTTCCATTGTATTTCAGTTTATGAAGAGGCATCGTGATTGAATGTGAATGATCCTTTTTTACGGACATACAAGGTATTTACTGCATATTGTAACTTGCTTTAAGATGTTGATAATCTGGAAATCAATTGCACTAACCTCTTAACTTACCTTCAGCCTCTGTCAGTGGAGTTGGGTCTTGGAATCTTGGGGAACATATTTGATGGTATTTCGGTTTGTAATATTTGTTTTCTCTTGTTGATAATTTGAAAGTTGTTACACTTATTGCACAACAAAACTTTAATCTTTCTAACAGCTTCTTACTCCCCTCATATATACCTTTTATCAACTCATTTCTTCAGAGGCCTATGAAGACTGTTGCAAAAATATCAAATGATGTGTACATCCTACATGGTGTATATGTCCCAGCACTTGATGAGGACATCCTTTGGGAATTTCAACCGAAAATATTAGCTGATTTATAGTTATAAAGTTTCCAAAATGTTTCATTTTTCATGTTCATGAAGGTATTTATTAGTTATAATTTGATGGTTTGGTGCCAGGTGAGGGAGACCTTGTGACATGTGGTTATCTATATGTTGTAAGTCATAATATTCTTGATTGTTTATAGAAATGCAAGAGTGCTTTTATACATAATCATTTGGGGTCTACTTTCTTCACATTTATTTATATGAAGACTGTATTTGTTCTATGCTCCACCACCCTCTCCATTAGTGTGTCAATCTTTTTTTCATTCACTGATTGTATAGGTTTCTGTTAATTACAAGTCTAGCATAAGTAATAGTGGTATTGGAATGATATGCAGTGTATTCCCTGAAACCCTAACAAGAATTCTTGTTGCTCTATGCCCTAACATCACATCAACTAATTTATTCACTTACTTTATATTCTGATAACCATTTTCTCCACTTGACACCAATTAACATTTCATTTTGATTTTCATTGTGTATAATCAGGTGGTATCTAGTTTCCCACAACCCAGTTGCCACTTTTGCAACTGATGAATCATAACCGCCCTAACTATCTGCCCGGGTATTAACCAACACATATACACATGCCCCAATAGTGAACCTGACACCGAGACTAAAACACCCACAGTATTCGTTATGCATACAGAGATCTTGGGAGCCAAGTGATAAAGCTGATCTTCACTTTGTCTACAAAGAAGTTGAAGGAGCATCAACTCAATGGGATGATATTTAAAGAAAAATCAGGAACTCACCTCCCAAACCCTCTGCCTTCAAACCTGATCCCTTCACTCCTGCGGAAGATGAAGATTCCAAACCTAAAACCAAATATCGGATCGGTAATAAGACAAAAGAACTCAAAGATTTAGAAGATGATCCTTATGACAGTTGTGTCCTCGAAGAATACAGGTACTTTCAACTCCCTCAATCCTATTCTCATTTTATGAGGGTATTAAACTTCATGTGATATTTTCATGGATTCATTTTCTTTTGTGTTCTTGAAGGAGAAAGAGGTTAGCAGAGATGAAGCAAACACTGAATGTTTGAGCTTTGTAAGTTCGGGCAGCATATATGGTGGCCCGGGCAGCATCTATTTCAATATTGATTGTGTGAAAGTCATCTACTAAAGCAAGGTTGGTGTAAGAGTTGATGATGAGAACATTGTTCCAAGACCTTCAGTGAGTTATGATGATGTCCCTTAATAGCAATGTAGTATTAGGTTATATAGTTAGCGATGATTATTTGAATTTGACAATTTAGTGCAATGAATTATCTTTCTTATTTATTGTATTTTATTTTGTATTTTGTATGACATTAACTTTTGTGCAATGGATTGTATTTTTTTGTATATGGTACTTTATTTTCTATTATGGGACATGAAATGCAAATTTAATTTGAAAATTAGTAAATCTATAAATATTTTTTTAAAAAAATAAAAATAAAAATTACGATACACATAAATGTGTGTCATCTTAATTTATGACATGGCCTTTCTTGACAACGGTTTTAATGATACACATTGCGTGTCATAAATGCACGTCGTAAATGTGCATCGTCTCTTGTTATGACAGGGCCTTTCTTGACGTTCATTTGTGCGTCGTCTAAGTGTTTTACGACGCGCAATGAGCGTCGTAAAATGCCTTTTTTCTAGTAGTGTTCGACGGTCACCAAAAATACCAAAATGAGTTCACAAATGAAATGGACGCTAGGGCTAGGGTATCTAATCTTGAGAGAGTGATGAAGGCCTAATGATCACGAAACCCTAGCCATAATGTCCTTTAAATAGCGCCCAAAGCCCAAGGATTAGGGTTTTCACCAAAATCAGCTGCCATGTCGTGACACTTATGGCCATGCCGTGGTAGGTCATTAAATTTCGTGATCATGAAAATAACGCCACACCGTGGTGAGGCTCCACCATGACATGGCCATCCAAGAATGAAAACTTAAAAATGCAATGAACTGACTCATACCTGAAATGGATGTTACAACACTCCCTCACTTAAATTATATTTCATCCTCGAAATCATTTCTTACTACATCCATTGCCATAGTAGTCGTCCCTCTTTCAATACCTCTATCAAAGACTATTCTTAGCAGAAATCACTCATTCTGACGAAGAAATGAACCTTGTCGTTTTGTCCTCCGCCATCGAAAGAAAACCCAGCCGCTTTGCCTAAAAACCGAGAACTATAAACAGTTTTTGACTTCCCAATAGACATAATTATCTCATCCCACATCCATGAAGATTCCCATTCGCAACTCGAACCAAAAAAACCCTTTCGACCCCGAATTATCTTGTTTATAACTAGAAAACTAAATTCATGACCATTCATTGTTATTGAACCCACAACTCGAAAATAAAGGCGACTCCCTACACAATTCTTAATCATTGGTGCCATACCAACCTACAATCGCATGCCGCTACGAAACATTCACATTTTCCATCTAGCCGATATCTCCCAAGTTTCGAGTTGGCCTACCATTTAGCTGAAGTACTGATTTCCAATCGATTGATGAAATTGATGGTCTCACCCACGACGGTATCATGAGACTCTAACCAAGAGTCTATTTGACATAACATATCCCATCCTATCATGCTTGCAAATATAGCTCTAATGGCCCTCCTGTTCCAATAGGGGACGACATAACCAACCATCACATGAATATCAGATAGTCCACTTTGTTCTGAACGAATGATATCGGCTTAACCATAGTCTTATATGATACCCGACTCCAAATCGACCTACAATCTTCCTCAATCCCATAAATGTTGTGGTCTTATTATTGTACCACAACTCGTCTTGTCAGGGTCTAACTCTACCTGGAGAAAACTAGGAGCCAAGTCATAGATTCACAACACTCTCACAACTGATCATCGACTAAGTGAATGTTACAGGTCACACTGTAGTCTTACAATACCTCCATAATTCCTAGCAATCAAATAAATGTTATTAGCTACACTATAGTCTTATAAGACTTCCACACTGTCTACCTACCTAGTGAATGTTATGGGCCACCCTGCAATCTTACAACACTTTCATACCGCCTACCATCCTAGTGAATGGTACATGCCACCTTAGAGTCTTAAAACACTTCCATAACTATCTACGAACCTAGTGAATGCTACAGACCACCTTCTAGTCTTACGACACTTCTACCACTATTTATCAATTTGGTGAATGCTATGGGCCACCCCACGGTCTTACTGTTGGATAAGGTGTCTAAGTCCATAATTATATTTGGTATGTACTTGACCTGACTCGTCATGGTCCATTTGGATTGCATGGCATCATGCATTTGGATAGATTTAATGAGAGAAATAACACTTTTGGTTTATTAATATATTGTAAGTTGTAATATATTAATAGTATTGATCAACAATTAATTTGGAATTAATTAAGTGATCAAAAGATGACTAATTAAATATATGGGTTGATTATGTAAATTATCTATAACTTGTATATTGGGCTAAAGGCTCCATGGATTATCAAGTTGGGTTAAACCCATAGGATGCTCCATGGTAGTTACAAACCCATAGGTCATGGAAATGAAGAGTCATGTCACATTAGGGTTTACATGGTGTAACCCTAGATGGGACACACTATATAAGGAACATGATACTCACCAAAATCGGCTACATAAGATTGCAAGAGGGCTAGGCCGACTAATACAAGTGTTATACATCTCTTAAGTTATTCCAAAGCATTTGGTGTTGTGTGAAGCATTTGAAGCATCACACTTGGGGTGCTAGGATCTCAAGGTTTTCAAGGAATCAAATTAACTACAAGGTATGTAATTCTAGCAATCTTTTATGTTAAAAGTTCCCCATGTATGGCACATAGGATTATGAACTTCGAAATCATATTTTACATGTATTTTAGACAAACATAGATCCAAGGTTTTCTAGGGTTGCATGTACACTTAGAGGTGCTAGAATGCTCAAAACCCATCAGTGGTATCAAATCCTAGGCTTGTTTGTTAATACTTGATGCAAAATAGTGAAAAAATCAAATTTTGAGCTATCAACGCAGGGGGCTCGATGATTCCATGGGGATGACTCGACGAGTCCAATCATAAACTCAACCAACTCGGCGAGTTGGTTAGTGAACTCGAAGAGTTGATCATGCAGATTGCAGTTTTTCGATTTTTGCTGCTGGAAATGGACTAGAAACATTACCCTAAACTATTTTGGTGTTATAAAACTTGTTTCAGATGGTGTAATGGTTGTTCTATTCCATTTACAATGGCTAATATCAATTTTTCATGATCTTATGTTTTCATAAGTTCTTGAAACATTGATATGAATATTCATGTTCTTATGAGTTTTTGATAGATCATAGGAATTACTTGTTTAAATCTTTAATTCATGATCTTTATATGTTTTAATGGAGTCCATAACTTGTCCTCAAGTTATGGATAACCAAAAGACTCTTTGTGTTAAAAACCATTAAAAGAACACATAAGTTGTAAAATAAAGAGTCTTCATTTTTAATAACTCATAAGTTAAGAATTTGAAAGGTTTCGTAAAGTTACAAAACTTGCCCTCAAGTTTTGGAACATGTAAAGTCACTTAATACAGTTTAGTTCCAACCCCTAGTATAACTCCCAAAATTCAAGCCCGAAAATTTCATTTTTAAATTAAGTAAAACATAAGTTATATCTCCAGAACATTGCCAACAAGGAAAATCGTAAAGTCATGTGTCAAAATCCATATCATTAGTACAATAAAAATCAGAGTAACATCCCAGAAAGTCCTATGCGGAATCATGTGTGTGTGATGCGATGCTACGCCGCTGGCTCCTTCCCGTTAGACGAAGAGGTACCTGAAACAAAAACTCAAACTGTAAGCACAAAGCTTAGTGAGTTCCCCATCATACCACATAACCTATAATATCGTCGGTATCTTTCAACCAGTAACTTCCCTTGGTATCTTTCAACCGGTAATCATCATCGATATCTTTCAACCGGTAATCATCGTCAGTATCTTTCAACCGTTAATCATCATCGGTATCTTTCAACCGGTAACTGCCATCGGTATCTTTCAACTGGTAACTGGGGACTATTCCACCCCTACAACTAGGATACAATAACAAGATATAAACATACAGTTAGGCATATCCGGGTATTGACCTACCCTTCGGTCCTAAGGACCGCTATTAGGGAAAGTAATCCCTACTATACACATAACATATCATACAGATAAATCTCATGACCAAAGCACATAACCATACCAACATAAATATCACAAAGACAATCATCTTCTAAAGACCCCTTTTTGGTGGGCCGGCACTGTGGCCTTAGACCCACCCCTACTGGAAGGTAACTAGCCTCAATGTTGTGCAGTGTTTAAACTATCCTCAACATACAAGTCGACTCCTCTCAACTCCTCGATCCCTACACAAGAACCTTCAATTCATCACACAGAACGTGCAACCCTAATTAGGGTTAGTTCAAGTACAGTCAAAGTCAACATCCGATTGATCTGACTCACCGAGTTGGTCCGCCAACTTGTCGAGTCCCTACTTATCATTTGTCCTTCTTCGCACATCTACTCGTCGAGTTTACAACGACTCGTCGAGTTCCCATCCCATATAAACATCGAATGAATCCTCATCCGACTCTTCGAGTTGTATGAATAACTCGTCGAGTCATCCTCATCTAATGAACGAGTCATGTCCTCGACCCGCCGAGTTGTATGAACAACTCGTCGAGTTCATCTTCAAAAGTTGGGAGATCGCCTTGGACTCGCTGAGTCTGCTCACGCACTCGTCGAGTCCTTTAGACTCCAGGTCTATGGCTAAGTCCAATATGTTGGGTCACTCCTTTGAACCTTCTAAAACCCTTCTAACGCCCAACTAGTTCCCCTTGACCCTCAACAGATTTGGGGACATCAAGCCTTGGACTCGCCGAGTCCCATGAAAGACTCACTGAGTCTATATTTTCCAAGTCTCATTTCTCGATTTCTGGTGTACAACACTTGTCCAAATGATAGATCCAAGCCCCTAAGCTTGATCTAGAACATAAAGTTACAAACTTTACGTGCATGCATGGGACTTCTAAGCCTAAAAGGCCCTAAAATGGCTCTTATAATGCATGATACCTTCCTTGAGTGAAAAAGCAACTCCAACCTGCCTTATGACTCTTCCCAAATGCTAGATCCGAATTCTTGACCCCCAAACATGTTTGGAAATCATGGTTGGTCACCTCATACGGCTTAAAAGCCCTAAATCTTCCCCAAAAAGGGATCTAACAAACAAGCAAGAAAGGAATAGACTTTTTACCTTTCAAAGACTACAAATGATGTCCCAAACACGAATCCTTCAGTCTCATCTTGATCCTTCTATGCTCTTCCTTCTTCCTTGTGAACAAAACCACCAAAATCACCACAAATGCCTTTAGATCTTCACACACTCGGCTAAGGTTTGCTATGGAGGATCTCTGGGAGCAATAGTGACGAGTGGTGCTTGAAAGAGATGATTAAATAGGGTGCTAACCCTCAGATTAGGGTTTTTGTCCAGTCAGAGCCTACGCGTCGAGTCTGGCCGCCGACTCGACGAGTCCGCAACTTAAGTCTCATGTCCAAACCCACTCCTACTCGACGAGTTCGGGCTTCAACTCGCCGAGTCCCAATCCAAAACTGCAAAATACTTAAATAAAATACATACCAGGAACCGGGTGCTACAAATCTCCACCACTTATTTCAGACTTCGTCCTCGAAGTCTGCTGCTCGTTCTTGGAAAAGTTCTGGGTAATGCTCCATCATCTCATCCACCGGCTCCCAAGTCCACTCCGAGCCCTTCCGGTGCTGCCATTGCACCTTCACTAGCACCACCCTCTTGTTCCTCAGATCCTTCAACTTCTGGTCGAGGATCGCCACTGGCCGCTCAATGCAATTTAGGTTGTCATCGACCTGAATATCCTCTAAGCGTACCACCACTGAGTTGTCCACCAGGCACTTCCGCAACTGGGAGACGGGGAAAGTGTTGTGGATCTGACTGAGTTCGGCTGGCAGATCCAACCTGTACGCCACCTTGCCCACCCGGGCGATAACCCTAAAAGGCCCAATGTACCTGGGGCCCAACTTGCCCTGCTTCCTGAATCGGATGACGCCCTTCCATGGCAACACCCTCAGGAGAACCATATCCGCGACCTAGAATTCTAGGTCTGATTGGCACTTATTGGCATAACTTTTCTGCCCACTCTGAGCAGTCTGAAGCCTGCTCCGGACCTGCTGAATCCTCTCTGTCGTCTTGAGCACCACTTTGGTGCTCCCCATGACCCTCTGGCCAACTTCACCCCAGCATACGGAGGACCTACACTTCCTCCTTTACAACATCTCGAAGGGAGGACGACTGATACTCGCGTGATAGCTGTTGTTATACAAGAATTCAACCAACAAAAGGTAAGTATCCCAACTACCTACGAAGTCTAAGACACACGCCCGCAACATGTCCTCCAAAGTCTGGATGGTCCGCTCACTCTGACCATCTGTCTGCGGGTGGAAGGCAGTGCTAAAATGCAGACAAGTACCCAGCTCGTCATGAAACTTCTTCCAAAACCTGGAAGTGAAACAAACATCTCTGTCTGAAATCACCGACACTGGCACCCCGTGCCGCGCAACCACCTCCCTGATTTAGATGTCGGCCAGCTTTTTGGCCGAAATACTCTTCTGAATCGGAATAAAGTGGGCACTCTTGGTCAACCGATCGATGATGACCCAAATCGAATCCACTCCTCACGTGGTCCTGGGAAGCTTTGTGATAAAACCCATCGTAATGTATTCCCATTTCGACAGCGGGATATCCAACAGCTGCATCTTGCCGTGTGGCCTTTGCTGCTCAGCCGTGATCTACCTACAGGTCAACCACCGCTCCACGTACCAAGCCACATCCCTCTTCATACAGGGCCACTAATAATCAAGACGGAGATCCCGACACATCTTTGTGGCCCCGGGATGAATAGAGAATCTGGATTTGTGCACTTCTTCCATCAATACCTGGCGCACACCCCCAAGGTACGGAACCCACACTCTACGGTGCAAAGTCAACAATCCCCGACTATCATAGTTAAAAGAGGAAACCTGGCCCACGATTCGCTCGCTCTTCCGATGTTCCTCTTTCATGGTCTCCTGCTGGGCCTCTCGTATCCTCTCCAACAGCAGAGTCACCACTGTCACCCTCATGCAGATATCCCTGATCGGCACTGCCTTGCGGCTAAGCGCGTCGGCCACAACATTGTCCATTCCCGGGTGGTAGAGGATCTCACAGTTATAATCCTTTACCACATCAAGCCACCGACGCTGCGTCATATTCAGATTTGGTTGGTCCATGAGATACCTTAGGCTCCTGTGGTCCGTGTAAATCATACAACGAACCCCGTAGAGGTAATGGCACCATATCTTGAGGACGAACACAACAACCCCCAACTACAAATCATGCGTTGGGTAGTTCGCCTCGTGAGGCTTCAGCTGCCTTGAATCGTAAGCAATGACATGCCCTCTCTACATCAATACTATGCCCAAACACGAGATGGATGCATCGCAGTATACAACGAAATCCTCCATGCCCTCTGGCAGGGCTAAGATCGGCGTTTCACACAATCTCTGCCTCACTATCTCAAATGCAGCCTACTGCTCAGGCCCCCAATTGAAGACCACGACCTTCCTTTTCATCCTGGTCAGGGGCACGGCTATCTTGGAGAAATCCTGGATGAATCTCCGATAGTAGCCTGCCAGTCCCAGGAAGCTCCAAATCTTAGATGGAGACCTCAGGACCTCCCACCTCATCACGGCCTCTACCTTGGCCGGATCTAACGAAATCTCATTCTGGTTGACAAGGTGCCCAAGAAATTTCACCTCGCGCAAACAGAACTCACACTTGGAGAACTTAGCATATAAGCTCTCCCTCCTCAAAGTACTCAAAGCCTCCCGTAGGTGCTCTTCATGCTGCTCTCGCGTCTTGGAATAGACCAAGATGTCATCGATGAAAACTATCACAGACTGACCCAGCATCGGTCTGCACACACGGTTCATAAGATCCATGAACGGGGCAGGAGCATTGGTGAGCCCGAAAGGCATCACCACAAACTCATAGTGACCATAACGTGTCTGAAAGGAAGTCTTCTACACATCCTCCTCTCTGACCCTCATCTGGTGACACCCTGAACGCAAATTAATCTTGGAGAACCAAGATGATCCCTGTAGCTGGTCAAAGAGATCATCGATCCTCAGGAGTGGGTAACGGTTCTTCACCGTCACCTTATTCAGCTCATGATAATCTATACACATCCGATACGACCCGTCCTTCTTCTTCACAAACAGAATCGGGGCTTCCCAGGGTGAACTGGTCGGTCTAATGAACCCCTTGTCTAACAGCTCCTACAACTATGTAGACTACTCCTGCATCTTAGGAGGAGCCAACCGATACGGTGCCTTGGCTATCAGAGCAGCACTAGGGACTAGGTCAATCCTGAACTCCACCTGTCTCTCCGAAGGTATCCTGGGCAACTCCTTAGGGAATACATCCACAAACACCCGTACCATGGGCACATCGCCCATCATCGCCTTACCCGCCTCCCGAGTATCCATAACAGAGGCGACATAACCTGCGCAACTCTGCTAGAGGTAGCGGCTAGCCCTCGCTACCGAACATAAAGCTGGTCCTCATTGTGCCCTTTCGCCCTGAACCACCAGCTCTCCCCAACTTGGGGTCCTGATCCGCACTGACTGCTACGTGCAGTCGATCACTGCCCTATTGGGGCTCAGCCAAGCGATACCAATAATAACCTTGTTCCCCCACAAAGGTATGGGAAACAAGTCTACCAGGTAACGTTCCTCGAATAGCCTCAACACACAATCCCGATAGACCTCTGACGCTTGTACAGACCGGTCGTCCGCAATCTCGACCTCTAGAGGGCAATCGAACATGCCCGGACACTCAGGAAACTTCTTGCTAAGCGCAAGAGAGATAAATGATCAGGTGGCACCCGAATCAAACAACACCTGAACTGGGATACCGTTCACATGGAACGATCCTAAGCAAGGCACATAATATATCAAAATCACAGCGACTTAACATAAAAGCATAAATAAGAAATCATACCCGTTACCACATCGGGTGCAGCGCATGCCTCCTCGGCTGTCAGCTAAAATGCTCGGCTCCGAACCACTGGAGCCTCCGAATTGGATTTCCGGCCATCCACAACCCGTGCTATCACTGTATTCGGCACCACAGCCGATGCCACTGCTGCTGTCAATCTAGGGGAATTGGCCTTTTTATGGCCCCTCTGATTTCAATGAAAGCAAATCAAGTCTGATATTTGAATCGCAAGAGTAAGGGCAGTATAATCTTTGCCAAAATGCTCAACCTTGCCACACTTATAGTAGCCTAAACCCGGCCCTGTGCGACAAGCTCCCTCTTGTGACTGACCGCATTTCCCACATTTATCCCGTCCTGACCGGCCTTTAGGCCTACCATCGGATCCCTTGGGCTTCTTCCCCGAAGCCCCCGTCGTCTTCCCCTCCTCTGCCTTCCTCTTCTGGATGTGATCCAAATCAATCTCGCTCTCCCTAGCCCTGGCAATCATGGAATCCAGGGTAGGGAAAGCAGAAAAACTAACATGCTCCCGGATGTCAGCTCGTAGCATTTCATGGTATCGGGTCCTCTTCATGTCCTCATCACCCACACACTGGGGCACCAATAAAGCCCTCTCCTGGAACTTGGCGGTGATCTCCGCCACAGTCTCCGTAGTCTGTCTCATATCCAAGAACTCCCTGGCTAGCTGTTGAAGCTCCACAGCTTGTGCAAACTCGGCCCTAAAGCGGGTCACAAAATCTGACCACGTCATAGCCTTAATGGCTGGGGCCCCCAACGTGTCACCAATCAACTCCCACCAATCTCTGGCTCGGCCCCTCAAACATCCTGCAACGAAATGGACCTTCGACCCTTCCAAGCAGAAACTCATCAGCTGCATAGACTCGATGTTTGCGATCCATCTTCTAGTAGCAATGGGGTCCTTCACCCCATGGAAATCCAGCGCACCACTCCCTCTGAAGTCCTTAAAGGACACTGTGCGCGTGCTCATCTAAACAGACACCAGATCACTCCTGAATGATCGGAGGCGATCCTCCATTAGCTCAATGATCCCCTCCTTGATCAACCCAAAGATAACCGGCATTGCATGTAGGATACCTCTCATGATACCGGACACGATGAACTCTCTTAACCCATCATCCACATGCTCGGATCCTGCTCCCGAGCCTGATCCTGACCCAAATCCTGAACCTCCCGCTCCATGTCTTGTGACCACCATTTTGATAATAAACATAGAATTGTCAGGGTCACGTATACTTTCTAGAGGTCTCACACACTTCCCAAGTTTCCTGGTTCCATCTAGGCCCTCCTTGACTTGAGTACGAATCCTCTGCTTCCAATAGTACGAGACCACACTACCTTCCACATCTATCCGTACTTTCCTCAAGGATTGCTTCGACTTCACCAAGTCCCTTTTACCAATACCCTTTCCACTGACCTCATCTTAGGCTTCCCTAGGACACTCTCCGACCTACTCTCCGCCATCAGCTGCACTAGGAGTCCCCACCACCTCCCCTTAACTAGCTTGCGGATACTGTTACATATCCATTCCTTAGTTAGTTGAAGTTGGCCATAACTCCCATAGCACAAAGCAAGCAACATTCATGCATTAAGTAACCAAACCAGACATAACCTACACGGGCCATCCTACTGCTGACTAAACAATCCTAGCATACAACTCATACAACAGGCATATAAGGCATCCTTCCTAGACCCTTAGCCCTAACTAGCATGCAATTCTCAGAATCATATATCAGGCACACAAGGCATCCTCCTACATCCTTAGTCCTATTCTAACATGCAGTTCTATGAATCAAAACCATATAACATAACATAGCCAGTATGGGTATCCTAGGGAAAACTTACTTGAGCCCGGCCGGTCGCAGGCATCACACACCTCATCTTTCTTAAAATCCCTTAACTTAGATTTTAGAAAACCATCTTCCTTGTAAAAATCATTTATTCCCTCGGTTTGAATCCAACCCCCCCCCCCCACCCCCTCGAGGGTGTGTCCGAATCCCTCAAACCAGGACTTTGATACCAACTTGTAACATCCCAAAATTCAAGCCCGAAAATTTCATTTTTAAATTAAGTAAAACATAAGTTATATAACCAGAACATTGCCAACAAGGAAAATCCTAAAGTCATGTGTCAAAATCCATATCATCAGTACAATAAAAATCAGAGTAAAATCCCAGAAAGTCTGATGTGGAATCATGTGTGTGTGATGCGATGCTACGCCGTCGGCTCCTTCCCTTAGACGAAGAGGTACCTGAAACAAAAAACAGAAACTATAAGAACAAAGCTTAGTGAGTTCCCCCATCAAACCACATACCCTATAATATCATTGGTATCTTTCAACTGGTAACTTCCCTCAGTATCTTTCAACCAGTAATCATCATCGGTATCTTTCAATCGATAATCATCATCGTTATCTTTCAGCCGGTAATCATCATCGGTATCTTTCAATCGATAACTGCCATTGGTATCTTTCAACCGGTAACTGGGGACTATTCCACCGCCTACTACTAGCATACAACAACAAGATATAAATATACAATCAGACATATATGGGTACTGACCTACCCTTCGGTCCTAAGGACCGCTGTCAGGGAAACTAATCCCTACTATACACATAACATATCATACAGATAAATCTCATGACAAAAGCACATAACCATACCAAGATAATTATCACAAAGAAAATCATCTTCTAAATACCCCTTTTTGGTGGGTTGGCGTTGTGGCCTTTGACCCACCCCTACTAGAAGGTAACTCGCCTCAATGTCGTGCAATGTTTGAACTATCCTTGGTGTACTAGTCGACTCCCCTCGACTCCTCGATCCCTACATGACAACCTTCAAGTCATCACACAGAACATGCAACCCTAATCAGGGTTAGTTCAAGTCCAGTAAAATTCAACATTGGTCAAAGTCAACATCCGGTTGATCTGACTCACCGAGTTGGGCCGCCAATTGTTCGAGTCCCTACCTATCATCTGTCCTTCTTCGCGCATCTACTCGTCGAGTTTAACAACGACTCGACGAGTTCCCATCCCATATGAACACCGTATGAATCCTCAAATGACTCACCGAGTTGTATAAACAACTCGTCGAGTCCATTCTCATATGATGAACGAGTCTTGTCCTCGACTCGCTGAGTTGTATGAACAACTCGTCAAGTTCATCTTCAAAAGTTGGGAGATCGCCTTGGACTCACCGAGTCTGCTCATGCACTCGACGAGTCCTTTAGACTCCATGTCTATGGCTAAGTACAATATGTTGGGTCATTCCTTTGAACCCTCTAAAACCCTTCTAACACCTAACTGGTTCCCCTTAACCCTCAACATATTTGGGGACATAAAGCCTTGGACTCGCCGAGTCCCAAGAACGACTCGCCGAGTCTATATTGTCCAAGTCTCATTTCTCGATTTCTAGTGTACAACACTTGTCGAAATGATAGATCCAAGCCCCTAAGCTCGATCTAGCACGTAAATTTACGAATTTTACGTGCATCCATGGGACTTTTGAGCCTAAAAGGCCCTAAAATGGCTCTGATAATGCATGAGACCTTCCTTGAATGAAAAAGAAACTCCAACCGCCCTTCTGACTCTTCCCATGTGCTAGATCCGAAGTCTTGACCCCCAACCATGTTTGCAAATCATGGTTGGTCACCTCATATGGATTACAAGCCCTAAATTTTCCCCAAAAAGGGATCTAACAAACAAGCATGTATGGTTTAGACTTTATACGTTTCAAAGACTGCAAATGATGTCCCAAACACGAATCCTTCAGTCTCCTCTTGATCCTTCTTTGCTCTTCCTTCTTCCTTATGTAAAAAACCACCCAAATCACCACAAATGCCTTCAGATCTTCACACACTCGGCTAGCGTTTTCTATAGAGGGTCTCTGGGAGCAATAGGAACGAGTGGTGGCTAAAAGAGATGATTAAATAGGGTGCAAACCCTCAAATTAGGGCTTTTGTCTAGTCAGAGCCTACTCGTCGAGTCTGGCCGCCGACTTGACTAGTCCGCCACTTAAGTCCTGTATCCAAACCCGCTCCTGCTCGACGAGTTGGGCCTTCAACTCGCCGAGTCCCAAGCCAAAAATGCAAAATACTTAAATAAAATACATACCAGGAACCGGGTGCTACACCTAGATTTTTAAAAGTTAAAAAATCAACCCTTATACTTTATAATATTATAAGTTAATAATATATATATATATATATATATATATATATATATATATATATATATATATATATGGACAAGATCAAGTCGTTTTACTGTTAGTAGGCCTCATTCATAAGGGGGGTATAAGGTTGCTGCCTATAAAATGACAGTTTAATGGATGTTTACTCTCACCAACCGCTTCCTTGATACGTGGAGGGTCGTTAGCCGAACAGGTAAGACAAGGACTTATAAATTCTCATTAAAAGTAGATGAATATTATAAAGTAACTAAATGTCTTATTAAATTCCCAATCTTAGTTACTTTAGGAAAATGTAAATAAGGTGCTAATCCATGAAATTACACATTACACTTTGAGTAAGTCGTTAGTGGAGTGTGTGTGGTTAACCGGCACACTAACATGGACTTAACAAGGTATGTAAAGGGTGACTTAAACTTTATTATAGGTCAGTGGAGCATGTGCGGTTAACCGGCAAATCGATTGAGTGATATACTTTAAGGGTACCAATTGATTTCCATGGTTACTTCACACCTCGTTTTGTGATCCTTGGTATCCCAGTCACAAAACATGGAGGGCACACTCGAGATTGAAACATGCCTTTGAAAAGTTCATTGAATCTCAAAAGAATCTAGGAATTTCAAAACCCAATTAAAACCTAATAATTTATATTTTGTTTTTTGGTGGAAATTGGTGAATCGTCATTCACCTACCTTTTAAATATGTTATAGCTTAGATTACGACATACCTCTTCTAAGTTATGATATATTGTGACTGGATCCTAGCCTTAATACTACATTTGGGTGTTTTATTAAGGATCATCTTTATATCTAAACTAAACTTGTTCTCTTCTTTTCATATGTCTTCCAACAACACTGCTTCTGGCTCAAACCCTACTGGCTCTTTTTCCCTCATGAACCTATGTGGGAGGGTCATCTTTGATGGTTCCAACTTTATGGATTAGATCCGGAACATCAGGATGGTCACACACTACGAGGAGATCGCTGAATTCCGGAACATCAGGATGGTCACACACTACAAGGAATATGTCCTCGATAACGAGCTAAAGGATATTGATGAGTCAACTGCTACTCCTGAGGAGATCGCTGAATTCCGGACTCATGAGAGAGATGCCACGAAAGTGGCTTGTATCATGATGGCCATGATGACAGCCGAACTCCAAAATTCCGGTGAGGACTACTATCCTTTTGAAATGCACCAAGAATTGATGGAAAGATACTATCAAAGTGCTCGTCAAGAGAGGTATGACATCATCTGCTCCATGATAACAACCCGTATGAAGGATGGTGAACCCATCACGGGCCACTTGCAGAAAATGCAAAGGTATGTGGATCGTTTCCTGAAGCTTAATGTCAACTTCCCAGAGGAGCTTGCAATAGATATCATTTTGCAATCCTTACCCTCGTGTTATGATCAATTCCACATGGCATATCACATGAATAAGGAAGAAGTTACACTCAACAAACTTCAAGGACTCTTGAAGACCGCCGAAAGTGGTCTTAAGTTCTTTGTCAAACAAATCGGGAATCGGGAAACAAACTGCTTGACAATAAGTAAGACATTGTTCCATGTATTTGTCCGACTGATATCTAGAACAGAGGATTATATGATCACTTATCTTAAATGGTGCATCATCTTCTTCTCAGTTCTGAGAGACCTTGAAAAGAGCTACGACTGATGATCGGTTCCTGAAGTCATACTTACAAATATAGTTATTAGACTTATCCAAGTGGGAGACTGTTGGATAAGGTGTCTAAGTCCATAACTATATTTGGTATGTACTTTACCCGACCCGACATGGTCCATTTGGGTTGCATGGCATCATGCATTTGGATAGACTTAATGAGAGAAATAACACTTGTGGTTTATTAATATATTATAAGTTATAATATATTAATAGTATTATTTAATTAGTATTGATCAAGAATTAATTTGGAATTAATTAAGTGATCAAAAAATGACTAATTAAATATATGGGTTGATTATGTAAATTATGTATAGTGGGCTAGAGGCTCCATGGATTATCAAGTGGGGTTAAACAATAGGATGCTCCATGGGAGTTACAAACCCATGGGTCATGGAAATGAAGAATCATGTCACATTAGGGTTTACAAGGTGTAACCCTAGATGTGACAAATTATATAAGGAACATGATACTCACCAAAAGCGGCTACACATAAGATTGCAAGAGGGATAGGCCGATTTATACAAGTGTTATACATCTCTTAAGTTATTCCAAAGCATTTGGTTTTGTGTAAAGCATTTGAGGCATCACAATTGGGGTGCTAGGCTCTCAAGATTTTCAAGGAATCAAATCAACTACAGGGTATGTAATTCCAACCATCTTTTATGTTAAAAGTTCCCCATGTATGCTAGATAGGATTATGAACCTTGGAAATCATATTATGCATGTATTTTAGAAAAACATAGATCCATGGTTTTCTAGGGTTGCATGTACACTTAGGGGTGTTAGAATGCTCAAAACCCATCACTTACAACACTTTCGCACTGCCTACCAATCTAGTGAATGCTATGGGCCACCCACAGTCTTATAACACTTCCACACTGCCTACCTACCTAGTGAATTCTACGAGACAGACCACAGTCTTATGATACCCCTACCATTTCTAGGATCCCATCCCATGGTTTTGCTATCCATCCACGAGAAAACTTATCCAAGAATCAATATAAGCTGGAACCCTCGTCCTGCTAAACCCCAATCAGATAACTAGGTCATGCTTCGAACTCCAAGGCCTTTATAAGACAAGAACATGCAGAGAGGTTCTAATACAACCCTCAACCTGAACCTAGACACGAGTCCACCATGTGTCACTTTCACTTCCATTTGCTCTTGGCATGCCATTCTAAGTTCACCTGCACTCGGAATAATTCCATTAACCCCAAATCATTTCTCCTGCACATGGGATCATTTATACTTTGTTAACCTCATACCCATTCGAGTATGTAAGCCATCTACAATTCCACTATTCAAAACTACCAACAACCTAAGCTTATAAGAACTAATATTCCATGACCAACCAACCTAGAGTACACACATCCCAAAAACATGGATGAATACACCCCAATAGTTCAATGAAAACATGAAATCTTGAAGAATTTCGCACCGAAATAACTTCAAAATCCTTGAGCGGCTTGAACTATGCAACAACTAAACAACCCATATGAAATTGTACCTCCTACACCTACTATTCATGGATCATTACAGTCCTATCGTCCTAGTGGTATCTGTCAATCCAATTGGGCTAAACAACCCTCCATCTGCCATCCAATCCGGAGCAACACTAGCACTTCCGACCTCCATCTTGGTTGTCTCAGCAGGAAAAACTAGCAACAACAAGACTTGTTCCTGGAAGCTTCTGATATGACTACCATACACACATCCTTGAAATCATGAATCAGACAACAACTCGTCTGAAACTCGCGTTCTGACCAACCTCTTCATTGCATCACATCCATGAAAAATCCCTATGAGTCTTGCATTCAAATTTCTCACTCTCACATTGCAGCTTCCTCGGACTCTATACTAAAACCACCAAAAATCAAATCGGATGCAGGTTCTCTAAGTAGAACACTCGGTATTCTTATCCTTACCGCTTGCTCTGTCATTGGCTGACATCTCCCATAACTCAGCCTAAAACCGGCTTACCCAAGTACTCTCTAAGCATGGCTCTCGGTATGCAAAATAGCATATGGATATTCTTCAAATGTAATAACTAACCATCATAAGGAAATTTTGATTCATAGGTGGAGACTTAGAAAAACCAAACATATCCTATCACACACACAATAATATAATTATAAGTACAAATAATAATAGGAGCATGAAAGAAATAAATGCACTACATACCTATGATATCAGTGGATGGAACTCTGATCTCATCAGTTTGTGACTGAAACGCTCGGCTCCTCCCTACGGGAGCCTCCACTCGGCCCTCACGGCCATCAGTAATCCTCAAAGTAATTGGGGCTAGTTTCCGCACCGCTCTACCTGTCAATCTCGGACATTCAGGTTTCTTGTGGCCCATTTGGTTGTAGTGGAAACAAATCAGACTCATCCCTAGGGGAAATCCCTGCTGATATGACCAATCCCACATCACCTATAGCAGCCCATACCCCTAGATCGACATACCCTATCATACTATTTTCCCTACTTACCGTAAGGGCCCCGACCCTGCTAGTCTCTAGCTCGTGAATCGAAAGTCTTGTCCTGTTTACTGAAGCCTCAAATGTCTATTTCTGCTCTGCCGTCCTCTTTGAGAGTTGCTCCGAACCAATATATTGATCTAAGGCTCTAGCTATCATCTCCTCCAATGTCTGACAATCTGAAAAGCTAAAAAAATCTTTGATATCTGCCCTCAGCATGTTGTGCTACTGAGTTTTCTTTAGTTCCTCGTCGGCAGCGTACTGTGCGATCAACAAAACTCTCTCTCTAAAAATGGTGGTGACCTCTGTTGTAGTCTCAGTCGTCTGGCGTAGGTCCTAAAACTCCCTTGTTAGTTGTTTCACCTCTATATCTGGTGTAAAATATGCTCGAAAATTGGTCACAAAATCAGGTCATGTCATGGGCTCAATATCCAGTACTCCCAAAGCATATCCGACTTCCTCCCATAAATCCCAGGCTCGCACCCTCAAACATCATGCAACGAATCTCACCTTCGACCCTCGGGGTAGAAGCTCTTCATCTTGGAAAACTCCATATCTACTATCCACCGCCTAGCAACATTGGTGTCTTTCACCCCGAAGAACTCTTGTAGTCCACACCCTTTGAAATCCTTGAATGTTAGAGTATGTGCTTTGTACTGCCTGGTAGACATCTCGACTCGATAGGCCTGAAGGGGCTCATCCATCATCTTGGTAATCCTTTCCTCGATCATCTCGAACATCACTAGGGTCACATCAAGGGTACCTCGCATAATATCTGACGCAATAAACTCACATAATCCCTCATCAATTGGTTCGGTACCACATCTGAAACCAAAACTAGATCTGGAGCCTGCAGCTGCACCACATGTCATCACCATTATCAAAAGCCAACAGAAAATGATCAGAACATAACCAAAGAATCCTCATTCAAAAGGCATCCTAGATTCTCCGTGACTTTCCTCAATACAAGTACAAATCCTATGATTTCAATAGTATTGGCCTAAATACTACCTTCCATGCCTATCCATACTTTCCTTAAGAATCTTCCCAAATCCATTAAGTTACATTCTCAAACTGGCATTGCCAAAAGCACCTAAACAACACACCAAACACAATAAAGTACTTCCTAGGCTCTCATAGAATTTTCACCTCCACCTGTCATCAGTTTCTATATAACTCCTAATGATGTCAGCTAACTAATCCATGGATACAATTACATGCAACAAAGCTTAAATAATCCTTTGATGAAAATACTCAATCCTACAACGGTTGGACTCAAACAAGAGTTGCGCAATAGGGCGAAATCAATCACTCTAAGATTATTTAACCTTTTTAGCATGTAAATTAACATATTCATGTAATAATTAACTCCCATCAATACGAGTCCCACAAAGCACAACGAAAGAAGCATTCGAGTATCAAGTAATCTAAACCAACGCATCACCTAATTAGGCCATTCTATCGTATCATCAAATATCCATACTAGCATGCAATTCTAAAGCTCAACCAACATGCATATAAAGGCATCTCTCCTAGCATTGTATAATGTAATCTTGAGTAGCTCCTTAGCCATAATACATCATGAAATTCTTATAGCATGTAACATAGTATCATGTATAGCTATTATGGGAATCACTTACTTAAGCTTAGTTGATTGCATGCATCACACCCCATTTTTTTTATAAAAATCCTTTAAAAAATTCATTTTATTTCAAAAACATTACCATTTCCTTAGTTTGAGTTCGGACACACCCAAGAGTGTGTCCGAATCCATCAAAACCAAGGCTCAAATACCAACTTGTAATGTCCCAAACATTTATGCTAAAATTTAAATTTTTAAAAACAATATACCATAAAACAAGTTGTTCCAAAACAAAAAAAAATGAATATATCATTTAAACATCAGCGTAAAAATCAAAAATAGCCAATGCGAAAACTCTGGGGGATGTTGTGTAGTCACATCGGGCCTTTCCCTTTCGAGCTGGAAGTACCTAAAACCGAAAACATCAAACCTTAAGCATCAAACTTAGTGAGTTACGAAAAATACCACATACCATACATAGAATATAGAATATTATGTGTCAACCATTGTCTTACAACTACTTTAATGTTATAAGTCGTATCATGGTCTTTCCTTGCCAAGCGAGCCACAAAAACCTAGGTCTTATAAACAAGTGTCAAGAGTCACCTCATGGTCTTCCATGAAAGTGTCATAAAGACAACTAGCATCCTACATATAACTGCCATGGTCCAGACCTTGGTATTGCATACAGATTGTTCGGAGCCATATTCATGTCTTTCATACATTTTGTAGGGAGCCATATGCATGTCTTTCATACAATTATTAGGGGACACCACCTGGCACTCTTACATAACATAATCCAATTAGCCAGCATTGGTGCCTTCGACCCATAAGAACAGTGAGGAGACTCTCCTCTCAGTAGATAATAAGTTGCCACTACTCTCATTACTAGAAATATCGATATTATGTACCACATATGCAGTTACACAATGTAAGCCCTTAGCTCCTCTTACAAAACTAGGAGTTTGAACAAAAGTCAACTCAATTAAAAAAGACAATGATCAAATTCAGTGGTTAATGTTGAATTTGGTCAACCTCCACGCCCTGGCCTTCCATAACTATGTTGTGGCCCACATAGAAAATATAGAAGGGCATTTCCCAGTCGCAATGATGTGGCAACCTAAGGCCAAGCCGTGGGCATTGGGTTTCTAATAACTTGATGGGTTAAAATGTTTTCTTCGATTCCAAGACATCCAAAGCTCAAATATGGTATGTTAGATGGTATAAATGGATTATGTTTCCAACTTTATCCGTTAATACTCTCCAAAAGATCAAGATCTTAACTGTTAGGTCCAAAAAGGGCAAAAACACAGCATGGATTAATCATTAAGCCCGTAATCTTAAAGGTCTCTTGTCTATCAATTTCTAAAAGGGTTCCTAGCACCATCACTAACATAAAAATTCGTTCCTTATAAACATGTATGTCCAATGCATGTCTTGAACTCCTATTAGGTCAAAATAAGAGGTTTATGACCAAGATTCCATTTATGAAACCAAAAGTATTTCCTACTTATGATCCAAAGCACCAAATACACCAAATGTCCTAGAGATTCATACATTTGCAAATTTATGAGATCTCACCACCCAAACCCATCAAGAGTTGAAGACTAAGGGACAAAATCTAAAGATATAACATTTACCAAGAAAAGTGTTGAGTCTTGGACACTCGCCATCATCTAGAAAATATGCTAGAAGATCAAGATGATGCTTGCAAGGTGATTTTCCACACCAAAGCTTCTTTGTCCTTCAAAGGTTACCACAAATACCAAAATGAGTTGACAAATGCAATGGAGGCTATGGTTAGGGTCTTTGATCTTGAGAGGGTAATGGGGGCTGAATGATCATGATACCCTAGCCATAATGTCCTTTAAACAGGGATCAAAGCCTAAGGAGTAGGGTTTTCTCCAAAATCAGTTGTGTAGCACCTGGTTCTTGGTACGTATTCTTTGTAATTAACTCTTTAAATATTTGCATTTTTGCCATTGGACTCGGCCAATTGAAGGACCAACTCGCCGAGTAGAAGCGGGATAAGACGAGGGGTCTAAGTTATGGACTCGACGAGTGATATGTGCATAATTAGTTAATTATTTAGTATACATTTTTATTCATTTTTAACTAATTATGTGAATAATATGGACAAAAGGTAATTAATATTGTTTAAATTTTGTTTTCAGTCCAAAAGACATGCTTGGGAGTGAAAGGGAGTAAGGGAAAGCAATTGAAGACCAAAGAATGAAGATTGAGGAACAAAAGCCCATCTACTCGACAAATACACGAGTATACTCGGCGAGTCCAGCTGGATATTCCAGAAGATAGCCACGACTCCTGATTTAAGACGGATAACAACGAGTCTACTCGGCGAGTTGGGTCTACTACTCGCCGAGTACCCCCTGTTTTGAGATATCTATAAAAATCGAACCTTTATCCGATGGGACTACTTTTCTGGCGATTTTTGAAGATCCTTCTATGATTGAGAACCCTGGAAGATGCTGAGGAATTCTAATCTCCAACCTTTTGAAGAATTGAAGCAACTAGGTTAATCATTCCACTTAGCTTTAGGAATTGAGTATGTCTAATCTAGTTAAACTTGTTTTTATGTGTGATTTTACTGCAACTATGAGCTAATTTCGTTTTTGTTTCTGTTTGGGGAATACCAAGGAACTCCTATGGTTTAATTCTTAGTTTTTGATTAATTGTTTATTGGTGATCTATTAAATTAAGTTTGTTAAAGATCCTTAGGCATTAATCATGATTATTTTCTGTTAATTGGAAGACAATTAAGTTGCATGAACATCTCTTAGTTGTTAACCTCATATGTCTATGTGAACACTAACTCATATGCTTAGGAATAATGATTATGAAACTAAGATTAATGAGACAATAATTAGATCAATGTGTGAGCTTGTTTGAGAAACCATCAAATAAGAGGTTAATTGAATTACTAAATTGATTAACCACTACAAATCTTATTTAATCCAAATTATTAATCTAGGGAATTAATTAGTTTAAACATTTGATCACCGCTTAAATTAGTTAATTGTCTAAGGGCTAGGAGTAATGAACATGAACCTAACCACTATAATTGGTAGCCAATAACAATTAATCTATCATAAATACAAATAACCATTGGAGTGAATTGGTTGAACCTAAATAGAAACATCTTTATCAAATTTGGTGAATTAGTTGTTTGCTTTAGTTATTCAGTAAATACGTGTTGCTTGAGTTTCTAGTCTTGTAAAACTAGAAGAAAAACCTTTTACTTTCATTATTTGTTTTAGTTAAAATTAGTTATTAGTTTAATTTCCCGTTCCCTGAGTTCGATACCTTACTTACTAAACTATATCACTAAAAGACAGGTTCACTGCCTTTGTGTGCTAAATATATTAATAAAAGTAGGGATAAAACAAGTGCATTTTACACACATCAGGTTTTTGGCGCCGTTGCCGGGGAACGGTTCTAAATAATTAATCTAATTCCTAATTTTTTCGATCCTTTGTGTGAGTTTACTTGCATAAAGTTACTTTATTAAAGTTTAGTAGTCAGTAATTAGGTTTTAGCATCTGTTTTAGTTTTTAATATTAAGTTATATTTTTTTCAAAATCACACTGGTACTCGCCGAGTGCAGTCGCACCTACTTGGCGAGTACAAGCGTATTCAGCAGTTAATTTTCGATTTTTTTAGAACATTTTTTTGTTCTTTTTACGCTTTTATTCTGTTTATTTCAAGACTTTCGTGACCAGAGGATCAAACACCCCGCTGGTACCCCCGTTTGAAGATCCCGAAACCGCATTGAAAAGAAACAAAGGAAAGGACGTGGAGAGTTCGAGTACACCAAAGAAGTCACCCTTGTCCAATTTGAAGACTGTTTTTGGGAAAAAGAAGAGCAGCAAATCAGGAGCATCCAACGCTTCCTTAGTAATCGACGAACCGGCGAAGGAAGATATCGAGTACGAGACCGAGGAAGAAGAGGACCCGACATACGAGCACGAAACCGAGTCCGAGGAAGAGTTAGCTATCAAAATGGCTAACATTGATGAAATCCCCATAGGAGAATGGAAGAAGAGGATACGAGACGACACTGGCCCGGGACTTGTGCAACCCGCAATTCCCGCGACTGCTACCTTCGAGCTAAAGGGTCATATCCTAGCTTTACTTACAGAAATACCTTTCTATGGAAAAGACCATGAAGATGCCTACAAACATTTGGATGAAGTCAATGATGTAGCTGATTACTTCAATGTTCCAAATGTGCCCCGCGAGACTCAGCTACTTCGTATGCTTCCGGTGACATTCAAGGGTGCTGCAAAAGACTGGCTCAAGTCACTTCCCCCCGGATCAGTCACCACTTGGGCCAAGATGAAAGAAGAATTCATTGATCACTTTTGCCCACCTTCCAAGATAGCCAAGTTGAAGAAGGCCATTGCTAACTTTGAACAACAAGCTGGAGAGTCGCTATATGAAGCATGAGAAAGGTACAAGAGCTTACTAAGAAACTGCCCACACCATGACCTAAACAGCCAGCAAGAAGTATCCATCTTCTATGATGGAGTCAATGTCACAACAAGGCAGTTACTAGACTCGCAAGGCCCACTCACAAAGAAGCCACCCCCGGTGATAAAAGAATTGACTGAAGAATTTTCTAAACACTCTAGAGAATACCACAACCCTAGGCATGATGTCACTAGGGGAGTCGCTTATGCAGCTACTGAAGACTTATCCGCGGTCATGGTTATGCTAAAAACCATGGATAGGAGGATGGATAAGATGGATCAAACAATCCATGCTATTCGGGTGGGTTGTGAAAACTGCAATGGGCCTCACCTCACTAGAGACTGTGATTTGGATGAGAATGGCAACAAGAAGGCACAAGTATGTTACTCAAGTGGAGACCGATTTAATGAAGACTGGCGCAAGCAAAAGAAAGAATGGCTCCCTTATGAAGAGTACAAGAAAGCCAAGGAGGAAAGGTTTAGGCAAAAAGGGAGAGGGTTCTACCAAAAAGAGGAGCCGGTGCAAGAGAGGAAGCCAAGCTTGGAAGAAATGCTCACCAAATTTGTAGCTGCCTAAAAAAAAGACATAGTGATCATGATGCTGCAATTCAAGAAACAACGACCATGCTTAGGAACCAGCAAGCATCTATCCACAATATAGAGACACAGCTTGGTCAACTAGCTCAACAAATCAACCAAAGGTTACCGGGCGAACTTCCTAGCAAAACGGAAAATAACCCACGAGGCGCGCACATAAACATAGTCACAACAAGAAGTGGGAAGATAATCACTCCCCTGGCACCTATTCAGACCGAGTCATCCAAGAAATCATAGAAGGAGGAAGTAGAAAAGCAAGCAGAGAACCAAGACATACAATCTGACAGCCCAACTCGCCGAGTACCACGTATGGACTCAGCGAGTACATCACAAAATCCCACCAAGAAGATTCCTGAAAAACAATACCAGCCTCCAATGCCATACCCAGCCTGAGCTAAGAAGGAGAAGCGGGAAGAGGAGTATCAGAAGTTTCTAGATCATATCAAGACTCTTCAAATCAACATACCCTTCATTGAAGCCGCCATGCAAATGCCCAAGTATGCACAGTTCCTTAAGGAACTTCTCACTAATAGAAGGAAGATGGAAGAAGTGAAGAAGGTAGTACTCAATGAAAACTGCTTAGCTGCTATGCTAAATAAGCTACCAAAGAAGAAAGGTGATCCGGGAAGCTTAACTTTACCTTGCCAATTTGGCAACTTGACCACCATTCATGCCTTAGCCGATTCAGGAGCAAGTGTGAATCTAATGCCATATTCATTCTTTAAGAAGCTGGATCTTCCGGAACCAAGGCCAATTCGCATGGCAATACACTTGGCAAACAAGACAGTTACTTTCCCAAGGGGCATATGCGAAGACATACTAGTCAAGGTGGACAAATTCGTCTTTCCCGCTGATTTTATCATTCTTGACATGGAGGCGGATCCACAAGTGCCAATCATCCTTGGAAGACCCTTCCTCAACACGGCAAGTGCTACAGTAGACATGAGGGACTCGAAGCTCACCTTGCGGGTAGGAGAAGATTCTGTCACATTTGGGGTGGACCAAGCTATGAAGTATTCAAGGAACAGTGACGACACGGCATTCTCAATCGATATGTTAGACGAATTATTGGAGGAATGCATAACTGAAGATTCCATCAAGTTCACAACTGAGGATGAAGAATTTGATCCAGAAAAAGACTTGATGGAAATTGAAAGACTGCTGGAAGAAGCCGACTATGAAGAATTGGTGAAGAGCACTAACAGCCCTACTCGCCGAGTAGGACCGATATACTCGCCGAGTATCTCTGAAGAAAAGGAAAAAGTCGTGAATACAGCCACAAACTCGCCGAGTACCCTACCTACACTCGGCGAGTCCAACAGTCAGAACCAAAAATCGGAGCTTAAAACTTTACCAGATCATTTGGAGTATGCTTTTCTCGAAGAAGGCAACCAAAAGCCAGTAATTATAGCCTCTAACCTGACCAATTCTGAAAAAGAAGAGCTCGTGCAAGTGTTGAAGAAGCGGAAACGAGCCATAGCATGGAGCATCACCGACATCAAGGGAATAAGTCCATCATATTGCTCCCACAAGATCAATCTGGAAAAAGGAGCAAAGCCGGTTGTACAGCACCAAAGAAGACTAAACCCGAATATGCAAGAAGTATTCAAGAAGGAAGTGGTCAAACTCTTAGATGCGGGAATTATATATTCCATTTCCGACAGTCCATGGGTGAGTCCGGTCCAAGTGGTGCCCAAGAAAGGAGGGATGACAGTCATAACCAACGAAAAGAACGAGCTAATTCCGACACGAACGGTAACCGGTTGGAGAGTGTGCATCGATTATCGAAAGCTAAACGATGCCACTCGTAAAGACCATTTTCCCTCACCTTTTATAGATCAAATGTTAGAAAGATTATCGGGCCATAGCTACTATTGTTTTCTAGATGGATTTTAGGGGTATTTTCAAATACCCATTGACCCAATGGACCAAGAAAATACCACATTCACTTGCCCAAGTGGGACTTTTGCTTATAGACGCATGCCTTTTGGGTTATGCAATGCACCCGCGACTTTTCAAAGGTGTATGACAGCTATATTCCACGATATGGTGGAAAAATTCATCGAAGTTTTTGTGGACGATTTTTCCGTTTTTGGATCATCTTTCCATGATTGTCTCACTAATCTTGATTTAATGCTTGCTAGGTGTGAAAAAACCGACTTGGTACTCAGTTGGGAGAAATGTCATTTTATGGTCAAGGAGGGTATAGTGTTGGGCCATAAGATTTCCAAAATGGGAATTGAAGTTGATAGGGCAAAGATAGACACTATTGCCAAATTACCCCCACCAACTAATGTGAAGGGCATTAGGAGTTTTCTAGGACACGCGGGTTTTTACCGGCGTTTCATAAAAGATTTTTCCAAAATAACTAGACCTCTAACACAATTACTACTAAAAGATGCACCATTTAATTTCACTAAAGAGTGTTTAGAGGCATTTGAATTTTTAAAGGAAAAACTAACTAATGCCCCGATCATTATTGCACCAAATTGGAACTTACCTTTTGAGATTATGTGTGATGCTAGTGACTATGCATTAGGAGCTGTCCTTGGTCAAAGGGTTTATAAGCACTTTCAACCCATATATTATGCTAGCAAGACTCTAAACCCAGCCCAAGAAAATTACACCACCACTGAAAAAGAATTATTAGCTGTGGTGTATGCCTTTGACAAATTCCGCCCTTATTTAGTTTGATCTAAAACTACTGTTTTTACTGACCACTCGGCTATCAAGTATTTGTTTTCCAAACAGGATGCCAAGCCAAGACTAATACGATGGGTGCTACTTCTTCAAGAATTTGACATAGAAATACGAGACAAAAAAGGAATGGAGAATGTAGCAGCTGACCACTTGTCAAGGCTTGAGAACCCGCAATTGCAAGAAGATAAAGTTGGAGACGACTTCCCGGACGAGTACATTATGGTGACAGTGGGAGAAGAGCCATGGTTCGCGGACATAGCTAATTATTTAGCTACAAAATACATCCCGAAAGACTTTAGTAGTCAACAAAAGAAGAAATTCTTTGTTGAATTAAAATATTACTTTTGGGATGAGCCATACCTCTTCCGAAGCTGTGCGGATGGAATCATACGAAGATGCGTATTCGGGAAGGAAAGCCGGAAAATACTAGAGCATTGTCATAGCGGGCCCACGGTGGACATCAAGGAGCACACTACACGGCGAAGAAGATCTTTGACATTGGGTTTTATTGGCCCACAATTTTTAAAGATGCAACCCTATTTGTCAAAGAATGTGATGCTTGTCAAAGGGTGGGAAACATTTCATCTCGAAATGAAATGCCACAACATAGTATCCAAGTATGCTAGGTGTTCGATGTGTGGGGAATTGACTTCATGGGACCATTTCCCATGTCTAAAGGAAACAAATACATACTAGTGGCGGTGGATTACGTATCCAAATGGGCGGAAGCACAAGCATTACCAACGAATGATGGACGGGTGGTAGTACGGTTTTTGAAGAAATTATTTTCACGATTTGGAGTCCCAAAAGCCCTTATAAGTGACCGAGGCACACATTTTGCCAATGATCAATTGGAAAAGGTGTAAAAGAAATATGGGGTTACCCATAAGTTTTCCACATCATACCATCCACAAACTAGTGGACAAACCGAAGTGACAAATCGAGCCTTAAAGCGAATTTTGGAGAAATCGGTGGGGAGCAATCGCAAGGAATGGTCGGATAAGCTAGATGATGCGCATTGGGCCTTTCGTACAGCTTTCAAAACACCTATTGGTACCACACCATATAGGTTAGTTTATGGAAAGCAATGCCATTTACCGGTGGAGCTAGAACATAAGGCGTTTTGGGCATTATAGAGTTGTAACTTCAACGTGGATGAACTAAAGAGCAACCGGTTAATGCAAATGAATGCTCTTGAGGAGCTGAGGAATGATGCATACTCTAGTTCATGGCTTTATAAAGAGAAGACCAAGATGTGGCATGACAAAAGGATTAAAGATAAAGACATTCATGAAGGCCAAAAAGTGTTACTCTTCAACTCAAGACTAAAGCTTTTCTCGGGAAAACTCAAGTCCAGGTGGGATGGTCTCTTTCTAGTGAAGACGGTGTTTCCACATGGTGCTATAGAGCTATTATCATGAGATGGCACGCCTTTCAAGGTCAATGGTCATAGGGTTAAAAAATATGAAGAAGGAGTCCCCCGGAATGAAGGAATGGAAGAGTTGTTGTTGCTGGAAGGGATTGCAACCACGTAGAAGGGGAGGAGTCCAACTAATGACTCCCTAAAAAGAAGCGCTTCTCGGGAGGCAACCCGAGTTTCAAGTTTGCATTTTCTTTCCTTTTCTTTATTTTCATTATTTTCTTTCTTCATCTATTTCTGAGAACACAACTACTTGAGGACAAGCAATGCCTAAAGTGTGGGGTGGATGGTTTTAAAAATGAGAAAATACATAAATTCTTTAAAATTGTCACAAAAATTTTTCAATCTGTAAGGTTTACTCGCCGAGTAGGACCGTATACTCGGCGAGTACCTACCCGAGTAACCCGAAAAAACGCGTAACTACATATGTACTCGGCGACTAGGTCCTTTCTACTCGGCGAGTAGCCTATTTACACGGGTGAAATATAAGTCTGTAAAAAAGAGGGTTTTTCACCCATTCACCTCATACTCTCCGTGCACAGCAAATCCTCGAGCAGCCTAGGCGATTTTCGCGATTTCGTCTAATCTCTCCGATTTTCTACTCGATTCTCGTCATTCAACCAAAAAGGTAACATCTTTACACTATAAACTCGTTAAAGGTTCGATCTTTATTGTACATTTGCCCCAATTTTGCTTGATTTAGGATTTGGGGGTTTCCTCAAATTCTAGGGTTTCGAATTAGCCATGAATTAGGTAATATTAGGATGAATTTCTTTATGATTTATGGTTAGATAGGTCATTACAACAAACCCTTGTGGAAAAATAGGATTATTAGACGCTATACACATGACCGATACAATACAGTCTTGATGTTCATCCTACTCGCCGAGTAGGTCGTGTACTCGGCGAGTAGATGACTATTCAGACCCAATTTCTTTGTTTTTAATTACTGGGTATTGTTTGTTGGTGTGTTTTTTGGTGTTTGTATGCAGGAACCATGGCCAGAAGGGGGCAGTCTTCACGTGGAGCAAGCCAAAGTGATATTCCATGGCTTTCTTTTCAACACATAACTTCTAAGTCATCCCAAACAAGGGCTAGAAACAGATTGGAGGCCCTCAAGCAAAAGGAAATTCATCTCCCAAATGCGGTTGATTGGGGTTGGCTGGGCAATGTCGGGTTGGAGGAGGAGCTTACACCTTATTTGGTGAAAGAATGTAGTTTGGGGTACACCACCATCACGTGTGATGGGTGGTTACAATTGTTCAACATTCAGGAGTCCGTGTATGTCGAGTTATGCTGGGAATTTTTCGCTACCATCTCATTCCGAGGTGGTAGTGATTACTACAATCCTACAATAATCTCTTTTTCTTTGGGCGGGGAGTTGCGACAATGCAGCATTGTTGAGTTCTCTTGGAGGTTGGGGATCTATGATCAGAGCATGATGATGACGGAAGATTTTGAGGCATTCTTGGAGAACTGCCATAAGGAAATTCCCGAGGCAGTGGTGGCCTCAACATGGTGGAACACAATCGCCAACCGAGTTAATATCCCTTCTACCGCCCAAGAACGCCACATCCGTTCAGCAATTCACCTCCTTATTCACCGATTTGTTGTCAGCACCATCAACCAGAGGAAGGATTGGGACAAGGTCCCGACCCTTGACATCTTCTATTTATGGAGTATCATTACTCCCGAAGCCTTTTGCAACATCCCTTATTGCATTGCCAAATTCCTTGCCGAAGGGGCGGTCAAGGAGAAAATCAATTCAAAAATCAATGGAGGGATGTTTATCACGCGACTGGCCAAGTCATTTGGGCTACTAGATCTGCCGCAAGCTCAGGCACTCACGGTTATCCACCCTCCACCATTCAAAATGGCATTATATCAGAGGGCAAGGATAGTCGAAAAGTTTGGTGACTCATTCACCATCCCACATGAAGACGAGCCGGCAATTCCGGAGGATCCGGGGAGGCGGGTCAGACAGCGTAGCGAGCGAGTGCGAGAAGACCCACTGTGTCACACCCCAAAACCAGGAACAGCGGAAACGTTCTGGGGCGGAGGACGTCATGTATAATATCAACAACAATGTAAAGTAGTAAACAAGCAACAACATCATCCATTGCATTAATAAAATAATTATTATACAAATGTGTTCTGTCAAATTTCGATAAACACTAAAGCATAAATCAAAATGAAAGATAAGTCTTGAACAAGCTCCATCTTCCTTTCTCCTTGCATCGGTACCTGTCTATGATAACCTGAGGATACAAGTAATTTTGAAAGCGAGTATCAACTTTAAAGCTGGTGAGATAATAAGTATTTAGTGTCTTAATTTGTATTTAAGAATTTGTAAGTATTGTAAGTATTGAAAGTGTATATAAACTGTAAGTGTTTGAAAAACCCTAGAATCACTATGATTCCTACTAGTATATGAAGGTGTCTTCTACCAAGACCTAACTGTTCTGAATGTAGTCTTCTACCAAGACCTAACTGTTCTGAATGTAGTCTTCTACCAAGACCTAACTGTGTTACTATTATTATCATTATAAGAATTTGTATCCTTTGGTACTAGGATACCTAAAAATAATTCACCTCATTGGTTATGTGAATGAGTCACAAAATAAAGGTAATAATATAACTAACCTGAATATCACCCTTTGGTACTAGGGTAACTAACATTGTTAACTTTAAGACATCCGTAGACGTACTTTTACCTCTGTTGCTAACAGCTGGGTATAGGAATAGTCAGTCCCTTAAAGTATACCTGTAATGGTACCAACCGTTGACATCCGTGGATGTGCTTTTACCTCTGTAGCTAACAGAGATTCTAGGAATGGTCAATCCCGCAATGTATCCTTTGGTACTAGGATATTAAATCCATTCCGTCTCGTCGATTATGTGATTGTATCACAAGGTAAAGACAAGAATGAGGATTTGATTAACAGACTCGATACATATAAAATGTAATAGGACTCCTCCTGATATATCTATGTGAAAATACTCCTATAAGTGTGATCATGTAATAGTATAGTAGAGTACTGTAAGGTTCTACGTGTGCTAGCTGTAATGTGTGTTCTCTCTATCTAGCAAGTATAGTAATGTAATCGTTCTAGTATAGTTGTATATGTTCTCTTCCTAGTATAGTTGTATATGTTCTCTTCCTAGTATAGTTGTATATGTTCTCTTCCTAGTATAGTTGTATATGTAATGTACTGTAATGTTCTAGAAAGTATTGACTCATGAATGAACTGACTCATTGTATGATATCGCGTTCTAGTAATTGTTCTAGTATCTTCCTAAACTACCCATATGGCAGTTTACTAGTAGTCTATCTGGTAAGTATGGACATGGATGTATACCCTTGCTACCCAAGGGCATATGTTGAACTGGAAGGACCTTTTATGACTATATATGTACACATGATATATAACTAATATTTAAACGACTTTCGGACGATTACCCGATATCCCACCAGACCACATCTCAAGGCGCGAAAAGGAAATAGGGTGGATAGCCTTCCTATGTCTTTTAAACATTTCTTATATAACTATACATATAGAGGCATGCAATTTATAATATAAAAGCATAAATAAGTTTTGTAAGACATTTGAAACATAAATATTATTTTAAGAAAAGATCGACTTGATGTCAATCTATAAAACAATTTGAAGGCATAAGTTTGATAAAACAATTTAAGTATACGGAAACATATGTTTGAAACACAGTCGTAAATAAGTTTGAAAGGTAATGTACGGAGTAAGATGTACAGTGTAATAAGGAGTTTAAAACATATATAATGTTTATAAAAATCATTTGAAGGAAATTGTTTGGTAAAACGGCTAATGAGTAGCCAAATCATTTGGATGTTGTATATTAATCACATGTGATTGATGTAATAAGTTATAATCCTACTTACTAATCACATGTGATTGACATAATAAGTAGCATGATTCTACTTGTATCCCCCCCCCCCATAAAACATTTAAAATAGTTTCAAGCATTAGTTAAGGGGTATGAACTCACCTGCAGTAAGTGACTGGAATTGAACGGACTGTTATCATACGGAAGGATCGGACAAGTGCTTGGTGTCAAGTGAAGACTTAGACACACACAATGATCCTAATTACATATAAAAACATATGTATATAAATAATTAGTGATTAAAACACTAATTATACAAGTAATAACATTTAAGCGCGAGGAAAACACTTTTGGTCAAGTGCTAGGAGGCATATGGGTTGCAACAAAGGAGTGCAATGACCCCTTATGGAAGTTTATGGTCAAATGACCATATGATTTGGAGTTTACGGCCCAGGGGAGTGAACTCCTGGCCGTAAACTCTCCTTTGGGTTCCTAATTGAAGCTTAGAAGTACTACAACTCTAGTGGGAATTGTTTCAAGGCTTATACAAGTGTTTGGGCACCATATTGACTCCTTTGGGGAGTTTACGGCCCAAAGACCCTATTCCCTTGGAGTTTACAGCTGTAAACTCCCTTGGGAGGGTTCTTATGGTGCTTTCAAGTCCCAAACATTTCTAGGAACAAATCTAGACCTTAGTACTTGGCTTTAGGAGGGTTTATGGCACAAATAGCACCATTCTATGGAGTTTACGGCCATGGAACCTTTTGGGCCGTAAACTCCCTCACTATTGGTGTTCTAAGTATTTTAACTAGTCCATAACTCATCTAGGTACTTGCCCAAATAGTCTCTTGGCTTAAGGAAAGATTTAGGGTGTCCTTTGACCCCTTTAAAGGAGTTTACGGCCCAAGAAATACTCTTGGCCGTAAACTCTTCCACACTTGTGTTTCCATGAGTTTTCTAGGTTCTAATTACTTAGGAGTACATGCCAAAAATAAAGTCTAAGCCTTAGGGAAAGTTTGAAGGCATTTTGGCACCTAAAACATGGAGTTTACGGCCTAAGGAGCTTCTTGGCCGTAAAATCCCTTTTAGCCATGATTTCTAATGGTTTTGTTGGTATAAAGCATGAGTTTAAGGCTTCTAGTTCGAGTTCTAAAGCTTTGAGGGTCATTTGAACCCTTAAGGACCTTAAAATGGAGTTTACTCCCCAAGAACGTTCTTGGGCGGTAAACTCCCGGATCTCACTTATTTGGCAAGCAATCTATGTTATTAAGCTTATAACAAGAAGTATAAAACAACTAGAGAAGTATACTCACAATCTGGGATAAAAACCCGAAGATCCGTGAGAGGAAATTTGGCTTTTCTCTAATTGGAATTCAACAAATGAACCAATTTGGTTCAGAATTCTATTTATAGTCCTGATATTTTTTGGCAAAAAATATTTCTATTCTCGGAATGAACTCTAATGTCCTAGAGAAATGGAATAACAGTGTTGCACAAAACCCTAGTGCAACCACTCTCCTAATATCTTCTTAAGTGTAAATCCTGAAAACTGCCTAACTTACACTTGGAGTCTGAATTTTCACTGTAACTGATCTACATCTATTGGCTTGATATGGTTTGTTCAGAATGGAAATTTCGGGTTGTCACACACTGGTTATTCCGGTGGAGGAGGATAATGAGGGATGGAACCAATTAGAGTACCGCCGCTACTTAGATGACATTGGGCGAGGGGTAAACTATAATAACCAATCGTTTGAATATCTTTTTCAACAAATGAATATCGCCCCAAGACCCGGTCCTGGATATCCATATATTATGGATTAGGATGAGCGAATGAGGAGGAGAGCCGGAGAAGGAGGAAGTGGCACGGGAGGAGCCGATATGGAGGATGAATGATGAAGAATTGTTTTCTTTTATGTTTTTATGTTTATGATGTTTTGATTATGCTTTGGACAAATGTTAAAACACTTGGATGATGTTTGTTTTCGTGGGTTGATTATTAGTGTCACTTATAGTTGTTTAATTTTTTCAGGATAGAGGATTAGGAGGCATGCTAATTTGTGAGGGTCAAGAAGGGATTAAGTGATTTTCAAGAAAAAAATGGAGTTTTATCCTTAGGATTGATTCCGTGAAAGATGAGAGCAATGGAGTGTGCTATTATTGAAGGAATTAGAAGAGATGGTCAGTTTGTATTTCAGAACCAGAGTCGAATGGAGCATCAGTTATAGTAATTTTGAAACTAACAGTTCTACTAACCGAGTGCACAAATTCTACTTGATGAGTACCTGAGTTATTACACGATATCATTCTAAGACAAGAGCTACTCACCGAGTAGGATGCCTATTTTCGAATTCCAGAACTGCTTTGGGCACTTTCACTGCAACATTTACCCACTTTTTGTGAGGAATTGTCACCGGAGACTTTCTAAGAAGCTAGTTCCGTGAAATTTTCGAGCTGTCAACCACACGAGATGCATGACACCCGAGCCATGGATGAGTTGTTCCCATGGCTAAAGTAAAGAGAAGAAGGAGCTGAAGAAGAGAGCATCAACCTATCGACTGCTACCCCAGGGGAGTTTGTTCCAATTCTCTCTTTATATTTGCATTTTTGTTTGCATAATATGCAATGAGGGCATTGCATAAAATAAGTGTGGGTAGCGGGTTGGTCACATAAATAGAAAACTTAGAATCTTAATTTAGGCTAATTTTAAAAAATTTTGTTGCATACCAAAAATATTACTTAGGATTTAATTTAGAAAATTTTGGTAAAAGTAAAATTAGGATTCCATGTTATAATTGTGTTGATAATTGCATGAAAACCCAAATGTTTAGTTGAGCCTATATACATTCCAGTGCATTTGTGGCTTCCTTATTCCAGTGAAATCATGGGACAAAAACACGACCCCGCTCGGCCCGAGGGATGCAATATGTTTAGCAGCCTAAACCTGAAATGTATCCAGGAAAATTGTTATCATTAGCCAATAAAGGTTGAGATTGAGCGCCCCTGCTTAAGCATGTAGGGATTTGAGAGAAAAAAGAGTGGTACATGTAAAAAAAAAGAGAGTGAATTACAAGAAAAGTTGTAAGAATTTTGGAGCAAATAAAGTGAAGATCAAAAGATCAAAATTCCAAGAAACTCAAAAAGTTGAAGATACCAAAAATCAAATAATAAAGGTGGTGAATTCAAAGAGATCAAAGATCAAACTATCAAAGGAAGTGAAGAATTCCAAAAGAGCTCCATAGTGGTATCGAAAAGTTGTAATTCTAGATTATATTTGGTTGCTCAATTAAAAACACCTTGAGGGTAAAAGGTTTTCTTTGGATGGATTCGGAGGGTTGCATAAAATGAGCATATTCGCGATGAGTGGGCAAGTGTTTATGAGGATTGTGAGTATTTGGAGTATGGGAGGTCCTTAGGAAAAATTTTAGACACAAATGCATGCGTTGCAGTCTTGGCATAATGGATGGGTTAGATTGGAGTTGTAATATATGATTTTAATATGTTTAAAATTTAGTTTTGCTTGGGGGCAAGCAAAAGTCAAGTGTGGGGTATTTTGATATGTGCATAATTAGTTAATTATTTAGTATACATTTTTATTCATTTTTAAGTAATTATGTGAATAATATGGACAAAAGGTACTTAATATTGTTTAAATTTTGTTTTCAGTCCAAAAGACATGCTTGGGAGTGAAAGGGAGTAAGGGAAAGCAATTGAAGACCAAAGAATGAAGATTGAGGAACAAAAGCCCATCTACTCGGCGAGTACACGAGTATACTCGGCGAGTCCAGCTGAATATTCCAGAAGATAGCCACGACTCCTGATTTAAGAAGGATAACAACGAGTCTACTCGGCGAGTTGGGTCTGCTACTCACCAAGTACCCCCTGTTTTGAGATATCTATAAAAATCGAACTTTTATCCGATGGGACTACTTTTCTGGCGAGTTTTGAAGATCCTTCTGCGATTGAGAACCCTGGAAGATGCTGAGGAATTCTAATCTCTAACCTTTTGAAGAATTGAAGCAACTAGGTTAATCATTCCACTTAGCTTTAGTATTTGAGTATGTCTAATCTAGTTAAACTTGTTTTTATGTGTGATTTTACTGCAACTATGAGCTAATTTCGTTTTTGTTTCTGTTTGGGGAATACCAAGGAACTCCTATGGTTTAATTCTTAGTTTTTGATTAATTGTTTATTGGTGATCTATTAAATTAAGTTTGTTAAAGATCCTTATGCATTAATCACGATTATTTTCTGTTAATTGGAAGACAATTAAGCTGCATGAACATCTCTTAGTTGTTAACCTCATATGTCTATGTGAACACTAACTCATATGCTTAGGAATAATGATTATGAAACTAAGATTAATGAGACAATAATTAGATCAATGTGTGAGCTTGTTTGAGAAACCATCAAATAAGAGGTTAATTGAATTATTAAATTGATTAACCACTACAAATCTTATTTAATCCAAATTATTAATCTAGGGAATTAATTAGTTTAAACACTTGATCACCGCTTAAATTAGTTAATTGTCTAAGGGCAAGGAGTAATGAACATGAACCTAACCATTATAATTGGTAGCCAATAACAATTAATCTATCATAAATACAAATAACCATAGGAGTGAATTGGTTGAACCTAAATAGAAACATCTTTATCAAATTTGGTGAATTAGTTGTTTGCTTTAGTTATTCAGTTAATTAAGTGTTGCTTAAGTTTCTAGTCTTGTAAAACTAGAAGAAAAACCTTTTACTTTCATTATTTGTTTTACTTAAAATTACTTATTAGTTTAATTTCCCGTTCCCTGAGTTCGATACCTTACTTACTAAACTATACCACTAAAAGACAGGTTCAATGCCTTTGTGTGCTAAATATATTAATAAAAGTAGGGATAAAACAAGTGCATTTTACACACATCAACGAGCGGTCCCCGGACTCGGCGAGTAGACCCTGTATGGACAAAAACCCTAATCCGAGGGTTTGCACCCTATTTAAACACTTTTACCCGACCTCCTTCGTCCCATTTACTCCCATAGGACCCCCATAGCAAATCCTATCTATTGTTGAAGCAAACTAGAGCATTTGAAGTGAGTTTGGTGTTCTTGTGATCCAAGGAAGGAAGAGAAGCTTGAAGGAGCAAGTAAGGACTAAAGGGGATCCAAATTTGTGCATCATTTGCAGCTCATTCAAGGTAAAAAGTCTGTACCTTGATCTTCCAAATGCTAGATCCCATTTTGTGTAGTTTTACGGCTTTATGAGCCATTTTTAGCTAGCCAACCATGAATGCAAGCATGGTTGGGGATGAGGGTGCGGATCTAGGACCCTTGAGGGGTCACAAAGTAGAAAGGGGGTGCTTTTCCACCCAAGAAAGGCTCCATGCAACTCAAGGGCTTGTTTTAGGACCTTTTGAGCTTAAAGTCTCATGCAAGTACATAAAGGTTGTAACTTTACGTGCTAGAACGGTCCTAGGAGCATAGATCTATCCTTTGATCAAGAGTTGTACATCATAAATCGAAGATCTAGTGAGAATATGCGACAAACTCGACGAGTCCATCCTTGGACTCGGCGAGTCCATGCTTGAATCCCAAATCAGTTGAGGGTCAAAAGGACCCCGTTGAGTGTGGAAAGGTTTTAGGGAGTCCCGGGGAGTGACCCAATGTTCTGGACTAAGCCATTGTTCGGGATATTCATGGGACTCGGCGAGTGCATGAGCAGAATCGACGAGTCCAAGGCAATCTTCTTATGGATGAAGATGAACTCGACGAGTTCATACAACTCGACGAGTCAAGGACAGGACCTGTTTATCAGTTGAATATGAACTCTATGAGTTGTTCATACAACTCGCCGAGTCGGATGAAGATTCAGTCGATGTTCATTTAGAAGGAAAACTCGTCGAGTCATCGCCTAACTCGACGAGTAGAGACAGGTATAAGGACAAGTGGAAGGATAGGGACTCGGCGAGTTGGCGAGCCAACTCGGCGAGTCAGGTCAACTAGTAGTTGACTTTGACTTTGACTTGGTCGGGGGTAAATGGTCAATTTACCCTAAGAACAGTTAGCAGTGTATAACTAAGTGTTTTGTGGGAATTATAGCCAGGGGATTTCAGCAGCGACAACAGTCAGAGGATTCCCATACAGATCAACAGCTACTTCGAGGTGAGTTACCTTCCAGTAGCGGTGGGTCTACGGCTACAATGCCGACCCACTAGTAGGAGTTGTGTGTTAGATGATTGTCTTTGTGATATTCATCTAGGTTTTCTACTACCTGATATGTTATATGCTAGCATGATATGTTATATGTGATAGTAGTAGAGTTCAGTTATTAGGACCGAAGGGTAGTCAGACACCCCAGATACGTTTGACAGTATGTGATGTTATGTTTATATGCTAGTATGTTCTGTTATATGAGCCAGAGGTAGTAGGAGGGGAACAGTCCCCAAATTCGATCGTTAGGACCGAAGGGTAGTTCGGACACCCCAAATATGTTCGATAATTTGATATGTTATGATATGCGATAGTAGTAGTAGTAGGGGTGGAATAGTCCTCGAGGTTTGGTCGTAGGACCAAGGGTAGTCAGCACCCCAAAATGGCTTGACATGGGTATTGAACACCCCAGAATGGATTGACACGGGTAGGACGGCACCCCAGAACGACCGCATGGGTAGGTCGGCACCCCAGAATGGTCGTATCGGGTAGGTTGGGCACCCCAGAATTGCCTGGCAATATGTATGTTATATGAATGTATGGAATGTGGTACGATGGGGGAACTCACTAAGCTTCGTGCTTACAGTTTATAGTTTTGGTTTCAGGTACCTCTTCGTCGAAGGGGAAGGAGCTAGCGCGGTAACGGTACATCATACACGTACACTGTTTTCCGCCTTACGAACTTGTTTTGGGATTTGTACTCTGATATTTGGTTGTTTTCATATTTTGGTTTTCATACACGATGTATGTTATGAAATGGTTTGGTCAGACATTGTTTTAATTACAAATGTTTTCCAAAGTATTGATTTAAAAATAAAATTTTTGGACGTGAAATTTGGGTCGTTACAAGTTGCCACATCGCAACACTTATAGCCACGTCGTGGCAGGACATTAAATTATGCGATCATGAAAATAATGTCATGCCATTGCGAAGCTCCACTATGTCGTGGCCACTTAAGAATGAAAACTTAAAAATGTAATGAATTAACTCATACCTGAAATCGGTGTTATATAATCCCTTTGGAAGTGTTTTCACATTTGAGCGTATGCAAAAGGTGTGATTATTGTTGCAACTCATATGCTTGAATATTATAATGTTTATATACAAAAAGGAAGACTTCTGGAAGTGCTTCCTGAAATATTTATAATGTGATGTACTTTACACAAATAACATAGATCCAATATTTAGTAAGGTTTACATAATTTATAGAACCAAACACACATATATAGAAGACAATTAAGGATGTAGTTTGTTCTTTGGAATCCGACGCATCATACTTGATCATGAGATGGTCAAAATCTTGAGGTATTCTTTACTTGACTAAGCTTATTGTCTCCGATTATTTATATCATGTAAGCATTTTTCCTATAATTTTGTGGGAATAAACTTCACTTTAGATCTCTTTTCACCACCACCCAGCTAGGAATAGATTTTCTTTCGTCTCGAACCCTTATCCTTTCAGATTTTACCACAATGAGCATATCATCTATGTGAGTTTTTAAATGCAACAATTTCAATTACTTATACTAGGGTATATCCTTACAATAAAAAAATCCCTCAATTGTACATCGCCAATCAAGAAACTCATGGGGTTGTATTTTTACTTTGATCTCAGAATCATTTACATAAATGTCCAACATTGGCGTAACATAAAGGTCCGATGTTGGGCTAACTATCCTTGGTTGTCGATAAGTATGTGAAGCCTCACAATGAAACAAATTGATGACTATAGTGGCATGATTGTTCTTGCCTAATTTGATGATTATTCTTGTAGTTTTTGAATTTTCCTCTTTAGATTGTACATCTTCAGATTTTTTATATCCCGCTCATAAGCACATTAACATGGTGGCATGATCTAAAGCTAGCTCCAATACCAACGTGATATCGAAAATTAACGAAAGATTTTGCCAATGTTGTTGAACCGCATAAGGGATAGAATGTTAACCACTTCATGGAATCCACCATTGAAGATACATGACATTTGATAAGTTCTTCACTGGCATTTGATAAGGACATTTCTCAAACACTTAGAACATAAAAACACTTCATAAGTAAATTATAACTTAGGAACTATAATAATTTCTATAAAAATACATAGTTATCTCAATAGAAGAGTGCAATATAGAAGACTTGTCAAAATATGAGGAATCAACAGGATAGCCTGTAAAAAATGAGCATAACTCTTTCTAAAACAATCCAAATGACTCAATGTTTCTTGGGTTTGAAAGTATATTTCTAGATCTTTAAAACCATTTAAGATGCATAAATTTTGTCGATTTAGATTGTTCTGGTTGTATACTTGAAGTTGGGTCAGAGATAGAGTACTTGTCAATTCTCCATCTGTAAATTTTTCCACTCATGTGACACATGCACTCACAAAATTAGAAGTTAGTCCAAAACCACTTGTCGATAATATATACTTGTGTTTAGAAGAAATTTTGCTTATGGCTTAACTGAGCTTCCATAGGTGTTTGATAGTCGATCCAACTTGAAGATTAAACAATATTCATATTTGAAAGAGACAAAAAGCTAGTTCTTCACTAGAAATTGTTATGGCTACAAACAAGACTGAGATTAATATATACCTAGCAAGGGAACTAAATCCTAAAGGGATAAAGACAAAAGGCCCATAAATGTCACACCCCAAAACCAAGAACGGCGGAAACGTTCCGGGGTGGAGGACGTCATGTACAGTATCACAACAGTGTAAAATAGTAAACAAGCAACAACATCATCCATTGCATTATAAGTAAAGTTTTAATACATGTGTGTTCTTTCATTGTAATAAGACACCAAAAGTATATAATCAAAATAAAAGACGAGACTTGTCTGCTCCGTCTTCTCAAAACCTGGCCACCGTACCTGTCTACTGACGACCTGAGAATACAAGTTATTTTGAAAGAGATTATCAGCTTTAAAGCTGGTGAATTCATAAGTATTTAGGTGTCATTGTCTTGCTTTGAAAAGCTGTTTTAAAAGTCATGTAAACCTTTAAATGAAAATGTTGATATAAGTATGAAAAGCTATAGAAAATCCCTTATTTTCTATTATTATGAAATGTAGTCTTCAAACAAGACCCGAATGTTTTGTAAATAAAAATGATAGTTTTTCCTTCTATTGACTAGTACCAAAGTACTTAGTCTAACTAATCGTTTATGTGAAAGTATCACAAAATAAAGTAAACAGGAAAAAGTATAATCATGTAAGTGTTATCCCTTGATTACCAGGACTAACACGACATCGCCGAAGCGAAAGGGTATAACCTAATGAACATCTGAAGATTGTCCAATTAACCTCTGTAGCGAACAGTAGGTTCCAGGAATGGTTAGTCCCGTAACTGACTTTACATCGCTGTAAGCGAAATAAATAACCTAATGAACATCCGAAGATTGCCCAATTAACCTTTGTAGCGAACAGTAGGTTCCATGAATGGTTAGTCCCGTAACTGTCTCCTAATATAAGTAATAACCTTAGGCATCCGTAGATGTCCATTAACCTCTGTAGCGAACAGTGGTTCCACGAATGGTTAGTCCCGTAACTGACTCTACATCACTGTAAGCGAAGTAAATAACCTAATGAACATCCGAAGATTGTCCAATTAACCTCTGTAGTGAACAGTAGGTTCCAGGAATGGTTAGTCCCGTAACTGACTCCCGTTGAACTGGGATGGGCTGGATGATTTACTGAAAGTACTAATAAATCATCCTTACGAATCGAGTTTCAAGTATTCATGTAAGTATACACAGGTAGATGTATCTACGTAAAGGTATTCAAGTAATGTGTTCATGTAAGCGTGTTCATGTATCATGTAAGCATATGTAAAGGTACTCATGTATCAGGTAATGTACTAGTAAAGACTCATGAATGAACTGACTCTTGTGTGATTCCTTGTAATAGGAAAAATGTTTGATATCTTCTAATTATCCCTATGATAGTTAACTGAAAGGTAATTGGTTGTTCAAGTAGGTTTATACACCCTTGCAACACAAGAGTGTGGGAAACTACATGAAGGATGGAAACTATAATCTCTAACATATATATGAACATATGCGTATAAGTATAGCTTGATTCAAGAAGGTAAAAATGGTTTTGTACGACATCTAAGAGTTTTGAACAATAATTAATAATGACTTGATGTCATTTTAATAAGCATTTCAAAAGTAATACATTTGATAACAAAGTATTTTTAAGATAGAAAACCATTTCATGCATCACATTTTGTAGTATGTGAAATCTGTTGAATGAAAACACAGTTATAAAATACATATAAATGATTTAATAACATATTGTTTTCTACTTGTATTCCCCCCCCCCCCCCCCCATTAAAGCATTTAAAATCATTTAAAACATTGATTAGGGGTATGAACTCACCTGTAGATGGTGGTTTGGATGAACTGAACGGTGTAGGATTGTTAGGTGTCAAGTGAGGACTTGTACACACACTACGATCCTAATGAACATATTAATCACACATATATGCACTCAGTTAGTCTTAAATTACTAATTGATAATGTTAAGACATCCTAGAACATAATAAACACTTTATATAAGTTTTATAAGCCCTAAGGATTGAATCTAAGCTTTTATGGGACAAGGCACTTGGGTTTAGGGATCCAAAGGACCCTATACTTGAGTTTACTCTCCATATAACCGCACACATGGAGTTTACTGTTGTAAATTCTTGATTTTATGGCCGTAAACTCCAAGACTTAATGTCCTTGGTTGATTTGAGGTGTTAAATGATCCCTAGAAGCATTCCAACTTTGTGGGTTAATTCTTGGAAGTGTTTACGGCATAGTTACACTCCTTTGAGGAGTTTACAGCCCCAAGACCAATTCCTTTGGAGTTTACTGTCGTAAACTCACTTGGAATGGTGTTTTAGATGCTTTCAAGTCTCTTGCACATGTAGTATAGGTCTTAGACTTTTATCCCAAGCATATGAACGCCTTAGGCACACTTTGGTGCCCTTCTTTCATGTTTATGGCCCAAGAGCTTTATTAGGGCCGTACTCATCCAAAATGATGTGTTTTTGATGTGTTTTGGTCCTTGATTTAAGTGGAAACAATTCCTAGTAAATGTCTAAGGCTTTAGGTGCCTTAAAAGCACCCTTTGATCCAAGTTTTTGGAGTTCACGGTCCAAGATCATCTTGGGCCGTGAACACCCATGCTTTTGTGTTTCTTGGTTGTTTTCTTGTCCCAAACACACATATATATGAGTCTAAGGTAGTAGCATAACACAAGGGAAGGTCTAGGCATTGTTTCGGGAGTTTACCGTCCAAGAACACCTTGGGGAGTAAACTCCTAAATTTAGTTATTTAGCTATCTAATTCATGTTATAAACACATAATAAGCTTTCTAACACTACTAGAGAGAGTTACTCACATTTTGGTATAAAAACTCGAAGATCTGTGAGAGAGAAAATGGTTTTTCTCTAGTTGGAAATGTGAATAATAAATGAATTTGGTTCAGAATTCTATTTATAGTCCTGAGATATTTTTGGTAGAAAATATTTTTATTCCCAAAATGATCTCTAATATAATAGAGTGATCGAATAATAGAGTTGCACTAAAACCTAGTGCATCCACTCTCCTAATATCTCCTGAAGTGTAAACGCTGAATTTCTCAAACTTACACGAAAAAGTCTGAAAATTAACTGTGACTACTATAACTTCTATTGAAGTGATATTGTTTGTATAGAATGGAAATTTCGGGTTGTCACAATAAACATGTGGTTTAACAACATATGTGCTAACACCCCCCCCCCCCTCTCAAAATCATAATACCACAACAATAAACATTGAGAGTTTGTCATATAGAAAAAGAAACCGAGACGTTGACAAATCTTTCGTTAAAAGATCAACAAGCTACATTGTTGATGGAAAAAACAAAAGCGATATGTTCTCCAACTAAAAGTGATGGCAGGTGAAGTGACAATAAATATCAATGTGATTTGTATGCTCATGGAAAATTGAATTCTTTTCAATTTGCTTTGCACTTTTGTTATCACATTATAGGGAATAAGTGGAGAAATATGCACCCCCATATCTACATGAAGCCACCGCAACCAGATAATCTCAGATGTAGTCATAGCTACAGCACGATACTTTGGTACCGTGGAAGATCTAGGTATAACATCTTGTTTCTAGCTCTTCCAAGAAACTAGAGACTCTCTAAGAAACGCCCAAAATCCGGTGCTGGATTTACAATCATGAAAATCACCATCACTATAGGCACGTAACTTAAGAGATGACGTAGAGTGAAAAAAGGGGGTTTGAAACTGAGTTCCACGAAGATATCTCATAATATGGAGTACAACTCCCCAATAAATAGAAGTAGGAGTAGTAACAAACTGATTGACAACATGAAGAATTTGAGCTATATATAGACGAGTAACTATGAGATAAACCAAACTTGCCATAGTAATCCGACAAAGATTCGGATATAAAGGAACACCATTAATAGGAGAGTATAATGCATTGGTATAAAAATGAGTATCTACAGACTGATTTTTAGAGAGCCGTGCCCATGTAAACAAGTCAGTTATATATTTAGTTTGAGAAAGAAAATAAACTTACTTAAACTTAGTTGCCTCAATAGCCAAGTAATAACACAACAATCCCAAACCTTCATAGCAAATCGATGAGCTAGATCATGCTTCAAAGACTCAATACGACCATAGTCATCACTAGTAATAATCATGTCATACACATATAAGGACAAAAGAATTTGTCCCGTACTCGTGCATATAATAAACAAAGTCGAGTCATGATTTCTCTACATAAATCCAAGAGAGGTAATCACTATGGAGAATTTCTCAAACCTAGCATGAGGTGCCTCCTTGAGATAATATAATGCTTTGTGAAAAGGTAGGAGACATATAAACCTCCTTGTGGAGGTCACTATTCAAAAATGAATTCTTGACATCCATATGAAAGATCACTGTCAAAAGGATGCAACGATAATCATAGTATGAACTATCATCATCTTTTCCACTAGGGAAAAGGTCTCCTCATAGTAAAAACTGTAATGTTGGGAATACCCTTTTGCGACAATTATGACCTTGTATAGTTAAATAGACACATCGGTCTTTGTTTTTTTCTTGTACACCCAACCACAACCAATTGTATGTTTACTAGGGGGAAGAAAACAAGAATCCCATGTATGAGTCTGATAAAGAGTAGTGAACTTCTCAGCCATAACAATGTGCCAAAAGAAGATCTAATATTGCCTCTTTGTATGATTCAGGTTTAGAAAGATGATGAATGTTAGAAATAAATGAACCAAAAGATCCAAAGTATTTAGAGTCAGCAAAATCTAGATGCTTGGTGGACTTGAAATGGTGAGAGACGTCCTAAGTGGTGGTGTAGGTGGATCTTCAATCTCAATTGTCGAAAGGAAAACTCAAGTGTAGGATGAGTCGAGGAACTCTTTAAAGAAGTGGGTGTATATGAACTGGAAGATCATACGGTATAGATGATTCTCGAGCCGCTATATCCACATAAAAAGGATCAATATGTACATGATCTGACTTCATTACATTATGGTATGTAGCAAGAATTAAGTAGAAAGAAATATCTTCCAAAAAAAGTGATATGTCGGGAAACATATAACTTCAGACTTACATGATCATAACAATGATATACTTTTTGTCCAATATAATAACCCAAAAATACACAAATAGCCTATTTCAAGCCTAACTTGTTCCTCAAAACATTATGAAAAATAACAAAAATAAGTACATCTAAAAAAAACTCACAAAGAAAAGTTGTCTAGTAGGTGACATATAGCTTCTCAAAAGGAGGCATACCTGAGTTCAATGCAGTAAAAATAAGATTAATCACATAAATAATAGTTAAGACTGCTTCTCCCGAAAAGGTACTAGGGACCTACACATATAAGAGCAAAGAGCATGTTGTCTCAACTATGCGATGGCGTTTCCGTTCTGCCACACCATCTTGTTGAGGAGTGTCACTACACGATGACTGATGTATGATACCATTAGATGCAAGTAAATGAGTAATATCATTAGAGGTATATCTACCCACTAAGTCACTCCTAAAACACTTTATAACAGTTGAATGCTGATTTTTAACAAGAGCTCTAAAATTTTTGTAAACACCCACACATCGGAGTGAATAATCTCAAAAGGAGCAATAGAACAGGACTTACTTTTACTGAAAGGTAAAGTAGAGAACTTTGCTAGTTTACAGCCAGTATAATCAGAAATATGACAAGTGTTCAAATTACTAGAAACACCATTAGATTCTAGAAAACGCAAAAGTGATATATACACTTCTCCCAAACGAGATTGCCAATCGTAAAGTTCCAAATTTCAAACAAAAATTTTCATTTAAAAATAAAAGTATTTATTCTAATTGCAACTTCAAGGATCTAGATAAAACCATTTTAATCAAAAACATTTATCATAGTCTTGTCAAAGTGTATTATGTGCAGAAGTTTCTAATGAATGTGATGCAATGGAGCCGTGTCCCTCTTTTAATATAAGAAAACCTAAAATCATTTAAACCACAAACTATATGCAAAAAGCTTAGTATGTTTCCCAAAATACCACATAAAAATACTGGGACCACCCATATATATATATATATATATATATATATATATATATATATATATATATATATATATATATATATATATATAGGGCCTTGTCCATCTAATCATAGTGCGCCTCTCCCAAAGTATCGGGCCCCGCCCAACATAATGCCCCCGGCCAATATAACAAACGGGCCCCATCCGGTATACAAACTGGCCCCCTCTAACATGCAAACAAGCAGTGCCTATCATACAAACAGCCCCCGCACAACACAAAATGCAAGAGTCACAAATACATGTAGCATCCTACATAGTATAGCGAGAAGACTCACTTGAACTATTTAATAGAAGCCTAATAACTACGTCAACAATAGACAGCCCACCCAAGCTTTCGAAAACCAAACTGAGACTAATCTTTAGACTAATACTCAATTCTACCAAAATTTGACCGAAAGTCAAACTTTTCAAATGTAACTCAAATGATCCCCACGTTGTGGTCACGTCTAGACAAAACAGGAACGTTGCAGTGCGCCACCACGTCATGGGCCTTCCTTGGCCACCTCGTGGTTTTGGTCAGCAAGATTTTTCTACATAAAGAGCTTAATCCTTAAGGACCGAAAACTCATATCATCATATCTAGTTCCTAATAACTTGATAATGGATAAATTTTCCTACTTTATCCATTAGGATGGTCCAAACAACCAAGATCTAGTCTTTTAGTCTCAAAGGACCAAGAATGTATATTTCTCAACTTAATACATTAAGTAGATATCTCCAACCTTTATCGTTGAATCAACATGACGTTTAGATGGATAATGTTTCCAACTTTATGCATAATAATATCTCAAACTTTCAAGATCTAAAGTTTAATACACCAAAATGACCTAAAGGACCAAGATAACTTACATGGATAAAAGGGAAGGAAAATATCATAACTTTCATAGTCCATGAGGTCCAAGAAGCATTCCAAATTAATCAATAGGTGTTGGAGTCCACTCAACTCCAAGATCACCCATAAATGGACCAAAAGTGTAAAAACGACAAATGAAGAGATCATAAGAATTAAGGATCAAGATATGAACTATATACTCACAATAGTCTAGAAATGAGGTGACTTTGATGGATCCAAACTTGAAACAACATTCCTTGCAACCAAAAGAACATTATTGATCTTCAAGCTTCATCAAAATACCGCCAAACTTATCAACATTATGATTTTGCTTTTCCTGTTTTACCCTTTTTCTGCAAAAGCACAATTCGAGGACATTAATCACTTAACCAACATTATTAACATTCAATAGGTTCTAAACTCTATTTCCATGAATCCCAAGTCCTTTTCATGATCGAATTACAGTCCACAATCTCGAAATAAGAAACATTCTAAACCTAGATGTTACAACTCTTTCTCACTTAAACTGGTTTTCTTCCTCGAAATTTCTCTTGGTTGGGATCTCTGAAAACAGCACCAACAATATTCATATGCTCCTTGCACGCACTTTATAAAATTAAAGTATCCATAAATAAAACTCTAAAGACCGCTCAGAACCCTGTTAATGGCAACAAACAACCCAACACTTGGAAACACTTAACTACAACAACTACTTCTTTTTCCCCAACTACAATGCCCATGTGATATAAAAAATTATTCACCTTGAGAAACTCTCAAAATTGGTGCTACACTTGGAAACACTTAACTACCAATCAGTCTAAACTATTGAAACCATACCCAAAGACTAAAGATCATCCTCTTGTCATACCTACCACTAGTCCCTGACTAGGATCACCACCAAAACATGCAGAATGAATTCCCATAACATACATATCATGGATTTAAACAAATTTAAAAGACCTTAAATATGCACTTGTCTTCCTATAAAGTCACCACTAACCCACCGCTCGCATGAGCATAATAATGGTATATCTAAGAATCTCGCGTTGCATCCAAAAATCCATGCCAGTTCAGGTGTACAACAATCGGAAAAATCATTTAAGGCATTTACAACAAACTTCAAGACCCAAAGTTTCATGACCAATACCTAACATTGGTAACCAAACACGTAGTAAACAACCCACAAGCAAAAGGGGAGCTGGTCCACAAATGCTAACATTCAGAATGTGACTTCCGTTACACAAATAAGACTTCCATCAAAACAAAATTTTACTATCCACATGATCCAAAATAGCTAGTCACTAAGCCTCCCGATCCCTTAAATGTTCTAACATATAAACATGCCAAATACCATCGATTTGAGACCAAGGAGTCTCAAACATATGATTACAGGGTCCCACCCATATGATTCATATACTCACTGGTTCACGATACATTATTACAACATCTAACAACTAGAATGAATAGATAAAGGAACAACACTAACCTTGACATCATTCCATCACTGGCCAGGAGACTTACGACCAACACCACACGTGCCTCAATGTACTGAACCATCATCCCATTGACTTGTAGGATCCCATTTAACATCCCTCTCAGGACTTACTAAAAACAACACGAGCCATATAATTCTATAAAACACAACCCTTTAACATTTCAAGATGCCACTGATGCATCAATCGATGAACCATGCCATAGAGTCAGACCAAGTACTTTCATGATATCTTACTCGGTCCACATAAACCCCTCATAACAATATTAATGTAACTGCTAACATATCACCCTCTAGAAGAAAACACAATGCTTTATCGGCCAACCATGTCCCTTCTTCATTAGAATCTTACCCAAAGGGTGGAGTACCAGCGGATCTATCGGGTGACGAACCTCAAATGCTAACAAAAATATCCTCATAAGCAACTGATATATGATCCCACACCATAATTGAAACTAAACATATCCCACAAATGCCCAAAAATACTGTTAATACTTCTAAATACGAAGAAAATTCAAAAATTATCTAGAATGTTGTTAGAAACCTGATCGAATCAACCCAAAAGTGACTCAAACGCTCCTCTCTCAAGATCACTAACGCTTACAAAAGAGACTATGGACCACAACGAGGATCCTACCCATCAACTAACTACTAAGAGAACAAAATATGCATTCTTGATGACATAAGCCTGGCGAAAACTTTTTCTACATTCACAATTGGATAAATCCTTTTATCCTTCACAACCATGGTGGATTTTAATTAACCCTTGGTAAATGCCATGAGAAAACCTCCTAACTACGAGTAATCCAATACTAGCCAAAGTTTGTCCTCCTATGCAACAATAAACCTATACCAAAACCTCGCACACTTGAATTGTAGGTTCGCTTGACCCATTACAATGAACACACAAAAATCGAGCAGATCAATAATCTTCTAAAAAAAATACCTATTTCTCCCGAGTTATGGTTTGAACAACTATCGAATGAGATTTGCAATCCGAAATCCTCATACCATCTCAGCAAGGTACATGCCAACATTGACTCTCGATATACAAAATGGTTATGAAGATCCATCGAATAATAACCAAACAATCATAAAGAAACCTTGAACCTCAGATAGAGACCTTGGGAACTCGTCCCAACAACATCGCCTCAATCTTAGTAAAATTAATCATAATACCATTGGATTAACACGCCTTACACGCTTATCATACACCATGCATCATCAAGAGATAAGACTGTTTGATATTCCCCAAAAGAATCGTAACCGTCGGATGCCTTCGGAATAGAGGTCAGGCTCTTTCACTTTGAGGTTTAAAAAGCGAAGTCATTTGCCAGAATTTCGAAATCGTCAGTTTAAGTTGGTGTTACTCAAACCTCAAGGATTTCGTGTGTGTTGTGTTCCAAAAGAAATTAGATGAGAAACAAAGAAATTTTTTTTTGAAAACTTGTGATGTCAACAATTTATTTTGACACAAAAACAATTTTATCCCAGGCAAAGATATCTTCGAAAATTATCAAGAGAGATAATTAACAGCTTGTTTGGTTTCCCGTGAATTACAATCGATAACTTGTAGAGAAGTTTTGAAGGGTTTGTTTTATAGGTCAAATGGGTGGCTTCGAAAATTTCTTTACATATCAACCTTAAAATAAGGTGAGAAATTTTAAACAAAATTAGTTGTATAACCAATTTAGTCAGTGACAACTTGGTTGCGAATGATATTCAAAGTAACTAGAATTTTGAAAATATACTCACACGGAAATCATATTCATAAAAACATTTATGCTGTATCTTGTTGGGAACAAACATCATAGTTTTCGAATGTTTGATTAAGATCACTCAAAAGAAATGAATATGATTTAGAGTATAAAAGTTACTGAAACAAATGCTTCGTAAGATCTGGAACATGGTTCCCCGTCAATTCCTTAAGGTTTATGTTATTTTGGGTTTCACTTCTATCACGGACTCATGATATTAGATCATAAACACAGATTTGTGATTTGTCTAGGTTTTGATTGGTTTGATCAAAGACCTCAAGGACAAATTACTTCGAATATTTGGAATGTAAGAATTTTTTGGTTTAAAAAGATTGGATAAGAATCGAAGGGTACCTCTGTTATAATGGACAAAACAGAAAACTCTTAACTCATTTGAGAAGAGTAAGGTAGCTCTTGTTGATTTATGCAAATACAAGCCTTGTTGGGAAGAAATTTTCATGAGATAATTTCATCAAGGCTTTCATTTCCCATACATAGAATCATACGAGGCTTGAGACAACATGCAGCAACATGCTTCTAGGGACATTCTAACTAATCCAAAGTATATCGAGATCATACCTTTCCTTAGAAACCAGACTCATGAATCCTTCGTATTTGAAACTTGACAAAACTCACAACACACATGTTAAAACCAAAAAAAATAAAAAATATTTTTGGTATTTTTGAAATTTTTTCAAAAAAACTAAAAATTAAGGACAAACTGAAACAAAATCTTTTTTTTATTTTTAATTTTTCAATAAAAGAAAATATTTTTGATTTTTCAGGTTTTTCTTAAAAAAAATTAAACAAACTAAAAAACTACCCTTAGTTGAAATGTGCACAAATACGAAGCATTCGAACCGTTGACTTGAACAGTAATCTCTGATTTTGTATTTCAACAAGGAATAAATCTTCCGAATGCGAAGCGTTCGAAGCATTGACCTGAACAGTAACCTCTGATTATGTATTTCAACAAGAAATAAATCTTCCGAATGCGAAGCGTTCGAAGCGTTGACCATGAACAGTAACCTCTGAACACTGAATCACCCTGTCCGTCCATACACCAAATGATTCAGACCCATCACTCTTCGCTTTTATCAGATTGAAGTGAATTTCCATCAATCATTCCCAATCCATCTAAGATACGAAGAAACAATTTTTCATCCAATGCCTTTGCAAAAATATCTGCCAATTGTTCCGTTGTTTTTACAAAATGAACTTCAATATTTCCTTCTTCAACATGATCTTTGATGAAATGATATCGAAGAGCAATGTGCTTAGTCTTCGAATGCTGCACAGGATTATGACAAATTCTTATTGCACTTTGTGAATCACAATATAAAAGAATCTTTTTCATATTAATTTCATAATCTCATAATTGACTTTGAATCCAAATTATTTGTGATGTACACGCAGCTGCAGCAACATATTCAGCTTCAGCGGTTGATATTGAAACGCACGTCTGCTTCTTCGATTGCCAACTGACCAGCTTTCCATCTAGTAATTGACACCCACCAGTTGTGCTTTTACGATCAAGACTGCATCCTCCAAGATCTGCATCCGAATAAGCTTGTACAAAGAACCCTGTTTTCGAAGGATACCACAATCCTAACGAAGTAGTGCCTTTCAAATATCGAAAAATATTCTTTACTGCAGTTAGATGTGGTTCACGTCGATTTGATTGATACCTTGCACAATTACAAACAGAAAACATAATATCAGGTCTACATGCAGTTAAATACAATAAAGACCCAATCATGCTTCGATACAAAGTAATATCAACAGCAGATTTATCTAACGAAGGAGTTAGCTTTATGCCCGTTGCCATTGGTATTCGTAACCTTGTGCTATTCGTCATTCCAAACTTTTATAACAAATTCTTCGTATATTTCTCCTGATTAATGAAGATGCCTTCCCTATTTTGACGAATATTCAAACCCAAAAAGTTATTAATTTTGCCCATCATACTCATTTCAAATTTGCTTTTCATCAGATCTTCGAATTCTTTAGATAAAGCAGGGTCAGTTGAGCCAAAAATTATATCATCAACATAAATTTGAACAAGCATCAGAGGATTTCCAATTTTCTTTCGAAATAAAGTGGGATCAAATGATCCTTCTTTAAATTTAGATTGTTTCAAAAATGATGTTAGAGTTGCATACCATGCTCTTGGTGCTTGTTTTAACCCATATACAGCTTTATCTAAAATATAAACATGATCAGGATGTTCTGTGTTTATAAAACCTGGAGGTTGTTCAACATATACCGTTTCTTCGAGTTCTCCATTTAAGAATGCACATTTTACATCCATTTGATAGACGTCAAAATCTTTATGAGCTGCAAAAGCCAGAAAAATACGAACAGCCTCGAGTCTTGCAACAGGGGCAAAGGTTTCTTCGTAATCAATTCCTTCTTGTTGAGAATATCCTTTAACAACAAGTCTAGCCTTATTTCGAATAATGTTTCCATCTTTGTCAGTTTTGTTTTTATAAATCCATTTAAGTCTAACAATTGACACATCAAAATGTTTTGGAATTAATCTCCAAACCTTGTTTCTTTCGAATTCAGACAATTCAGCTTGCATAGCAACAACCCAATCAGAGTGTTCCATTGCAACCATAACTGTCTTTGGTTCGATTTTGGAAATAAAAACATTAAACATGCATAATTCTTGATGATTATTCAGTACCTCATTTCGTGCATGAAGTTGTGCCCTTGTCATTATACCTGCTTGTGGATCACCAAGAATTTGATCTTTTGGATGATTTCATGTCCATTTATCCAATGGTGGATAATTAGGATCAAAATCCAAAAGTGCATCTTCGAACATAACATCTGTTTCTGAACCATTTATGGAAATTGAATCATCAGCATCATCAAAATGTTCTTCAAGAATTGGATCATTCTCAAGTATGGGCTCCCCCTCGATGATTGACTCCGTTTCGATATTTTGCTCTGGTTCATTGATCGGCTCTTCTTCAAGAATTGGCTCCTCTTCGACATTAACATTTGTTTACATGTCTCTCTCTCACTCTAACTACCAAATGGGTCAAAAGGCTAAAGCACCACATGCAAGTGGGTTTTAAAAAAGTCAAACATTTACAAAGTCATGAATGAAGAACTTTGCACCCCAACATTCTCCCCCTCAAAGTTAGGAATGAATGACCCACTTCAAATCTTCCAAAATCAAACACTACGCGGTTCGAGCCTCAAACGTGACACATGTCGAAACGAACTTCAATCTTCAATTCTTTCATGACTCTTCAATTTGGGCTCTAGGATGCGAGACCATACAATCCGAGCAGCAACGAATGATTAAGAGTATTCCAAACTCCAAATAATCACCCAAAAGTTGCGTATAAAAACACACCCCAAAAATCTTCAATAAAACCAAACCCATTTCGAATACATCACTTCCGAACTTCCAATTGCATCATCTCGTAATCTTCAAAACTTCAAGATCACTTCGGTCTTCAAATCCGCGTAATATGAAAAATTCAAGTTCAAATTTCCATATAAAACTTCTCCCCCTTTTTATAATCGAAATTTGATTATAAAACTCCAAGGAAAAAGAACGTGCTCTATTCGGAATTTATCATGTCAAAACTCCCCCTTAACATGTGGCATAAACATTTTGCTTCAATCCGGAAAATCCAAAAAATATTGAATTTTTAGCTTCGTTCACGGATCGCCTTTGACAAAATTTCTCAAAAATGGGTAGAAATTGTCAATTTCAAAATTCTGCAGTGACCCGTTGCGCCCAAAACAGCAAAATATGCAAAACTCTCCCCCTTTTCCAAAGCTGGGTAGAAAGCGTTAATTTGCACAAATTGCAGGGACTAGAGATGCACAATCTTCAATTTTCAGCCAAAATGACCCAAACTTGTCCCCAATGGCTAGGAAATAAATTGAGGTATTAGCCTAGGAGTGTTTAAACACTAAAATGCATGGATTTAGGACTCAAAGAAGAGTTTACGGCCCAAGCACTTGCTTAGGCCGTAAACCCCTCAAGCCATAGTCCCAAATGCACTCCAAACTCATCCTAGGGCTTATTACATAACTTAGGGACTTATTCTCTTTAGTTTAAACCATTGAAACCCTCCAAAATGATTTAATAAAGGGAGTTTACGGCCCAGACAAGGGTCAAGACCGTAAACACCCCAAAACAGCCCTAAATGATGGCCTTAAACCCCCAAAATAGCATCAAACATCATAAGAAAATTCTAGAAAGGCAATAGGGGCTTTAAACTTCCCAAAACTCTAAGGATTAGAGTTTACGGCCGTAAACTCCTTTAGGAGTGGTCCCTCGGCCGTAAACTCATAGATCATGCCCTTAGAGGCCTCAAACCCACTCATGCCTTTTTTGAAAAGTCCTTAGAAAAATCCCATGAACAAGCTAGAAGCATAAAACACCCAAGAATATACCCTTGGGAGTTTACGGCCGTAAACTCCCTTGATTTGGGCCGTAAACTCCAAATTGGTCCATGTTAATGCTTTAAACCCATTCACACACTTGATATTTGAGTTTAGCAAAGTTCCACAACTAATAGGAGACCCTTAGCACCCTTAAACGCTACCCGGGACACCCAAACACTTAACCAAAGTGTTTTCCGCTCCTATGAGCGCATATAATTGTTTAATTAGTATTAAATATGCTAATTGTATGTGAACATATGTTATCATATGTTAAATAGGTCATTGTGTGTGTTCAAGTCATTGCGTGACACCGAACGCCCAAACGGCACCTTCGTCGGACCTACTTACACCAGGTGAGTTCATACCCCTGAATGAACCTTTTAAATGTTTTTACATGTTTTATAGGGGGGGAATACAAGTTAAACATGCCAGTTATCATATCAATCACATGTGATTGATAACCCGCATGCACAAGATTTTACCACTGTACACTGTTTTACCGAGTAGGACACTATGATGGTTTTCAATTGTTTCAAAACTCTTACTTATACTGTTTTAACTAGATTCATTCTAAACTGGTTTATGAAAGATTTTCTAAGATTTTCAAACATATTTTACAAAATAATACAATTTGTGATTTTCTCTGGACATAAAGGTTTTTCATCAAAGATTCCCTTTTTGACGTATACTTTACTTGTTAAATACTGCTGCTTCGCTCATACTTATTTTATACTCCTACTCTGTAACGCTTCCACTTATACTTGAAGTCACTTATACCTGATGGCCGCTTATACTTATTCACACTCTTACTTAGTGATACGATTCTACTCCACTTATACTTGATATCGCCTTTACTTCACTTATACTTGATACGCTCTTACTTCACTTATTGTCGTCTCTACTTCGTGATACGCATATACTTACTCGACCACTCTTACTTCACTTGTTAGACACTCCTACTTTACTTGCGATCGCTCTTACTTCACTTGTTAGACACTCCTACTTCACTTGCGACCGCTCTTACTTCACTTGTTAGACACTCCTACTTCATGAGAATCACTTTTACTTGATACCCACCCCGTCGTAGTTAGATGTATGTCTGTGTTAGTATAGATGCATATAAATAATGATTGAAGGACTTAGGAAGGTTTGTCCGCCCTATTTCCTTTTCTTCGTTGAGATGTGGTTTGGTGGGATCGGATGTCCATCCGAAGGTCGTTTGATTCATTAGTTATATACTATATACACAAGCATAGACATATAGGTTACTTCAGTTAGTTCCGTTATGAGTCTCTACCTCTAGTTCAACACTTACATTAGAAACCCACTAGTTGGAAGTCTCTACCCACTATTTGGGATGCATCTTCAGGACACGGCTTTCTCCGTCGTCTAGTTGGTAACCAGAGTCTCCTGTAGGGAGAGCGGACATTGTGTGTATAGATCTATATAGGATTGACACCCCCGCACCCTCACTGCTAGCTACAGTCCACGGCTCACCAAGCCAAGGGGTGACAAATGTCACATTATATAGACGCTTGTAGGGCGTCTGGAACTCTAGTGTCGGTTTATGGTTACGAGTATCCATGGTTACCTTATAATTCATGGCCTTAAGGTAACGGTATTTCGCCAGCAATTTACACTGTATGCTGGTAGCTCCTTTTCAAAGTGACATTGTTTTTACCTTACAAGACGTATCTTTCATTTGATGCTGTCTGGGGTCTGTATCCACTGTATTCATAGAATCCACTGTGTTCACTGCGTTCATTGTTTTAGACCTTGCTAGACGTATCTTTCATTTGATAATTATCTGTGGTCTGTATTCACTGTTTTGGACCTTACCAGCTGTACCTTTCATTTGGTACCTTCTAGGGTCTGTGTCTCTATTTGTTAGACTGAACCAGGCTTGTCGTTCGTTCGATACTCTCCTGGAGTCTATGATTCCTTGCCTTAGTCAACAGTCCTCACTGCTGAGGCATATGTTAATCCCTGATGTCATTCGCTTTCCTCAATAATCAAATTCAGTATTTTGATAACGATAGCAATTTAGGGAAAATAACTTTTTACCACATAACACTGACCAGTCTTGGTAGAAGGCTGCTTTGATTAAAGAAAATATAGGATTTTCTGGGAAGAACTCTAATACACTGTAAACACTTAAACTATTACTTAATAAAGTTATTTGAATGAAATGTCACTAAATACTTATGAACTCACCAGCATTTGTAAAAATGCTGATACTCGCTTTTCAAATAACTTGTATTCTCAGGTTAGCATTAGACAGGTACATCCCAGGAGCAGTTGACGAAGATAGCGTATTACCTTGTTGTACTTATTATATTTGTCTGTATTACTTTGATGTATTGTAATATAACTCATGTAAAACTATTACTATTAATGCAATGTTTTGTTGTACTTTGATTACTATATGCATGTATTGTGATACTTGACATGACGTCATCCACCCCAGAATGTTTCCGCCGTTCCGGTTTTGGGGTGTGACAATTCCAAACTCCAAATAATCACCCAAAAGTTGCGTATAAAAACACACCCCAAAAATCTTCAATAAACCAAACCCATTTCGAATACATCACTTCCGAACTTCTAATTGCATCATCTCGTAATCTTCAAAACTTCAAGATCACTTTGGTCTTCAAATCTGCGTAATATGAAAAATTCAAGTTCGAATTTCCATATAAAACTTCTCCCCCTTTTTATAATCGAAATTTGATTATAAAACTCCAAGGAAAAGGAACGTGCTCTATTCAGAATTTATCATGTCAAAACTCCCCCTTAACATGTGGCATAAACATTTTGCTTCAATCCGGAAAATCCAAAAAATATTGAATTTTTAGCTTCGTTCACGGATCGCCTTTGACAAAATTTCTCAAAAATGGGTAGAAATTGTCAATTTCAAAATTCTGCAGTGACCCGTTGCGCCCAAAACAGCAAAATATGCAAAATTCTCCCTCTTTTCCAAAGCTGGGTAGAAAGCGTTAATTTGCACAAACTGCAGGGACTAGAAATGCACAATCTTCAATTTTCAGCAAAAAATAATCCTTTTTCGAATTTGGGTGAAAACTGCCAAAAATTCGAAGTTTCAGGGACCATCTTCGTAAATTCTGCCCTTGTGCACCAAACATACGAAGACCATGCCCAAAAATGCGAAGTACCAAAAAAATTTCGAAGTTGGGTGAAAAGTGTCAAAAATTCGAAGGTTCAGGGGCCGATTTCAAAAAAGTGACATTTTGAGCAAAACATTCGAAGACTTGATCAAACATTCGAAGCTTGTCCCAACATTCGAAGCCTGCTTCCCTTTGTCAAACATTCGAAATTATAAGGACTATTTTCGAAAATTCGATTTTTCTTCTTCATTCCCAATTAACCAAAGATACGAAGCATATGAAGCCTCTATTATGAACAATGATGAACAGTAACCCCCTTCGTTCAATCAGAGACCCTTCGTATGAAGTCACAACACCTCTTCGTATCTTCACAATCCAAATAACCTTCGTTCCTTTTTGCAATCGACCCTTCGTTTTTCCCAATTAAACCCAAAACACAGTTCTTAGTTCTATTCCCATTTCGTTTAAACCCAAAACATCATCAAATCCTTTTCCCAAAAGACTTCGTCATCAACAATCGAAACCTTCGATTTCACATTTCCAGATCAATAAGCAAAACAATTTCGTTCCCAAGTATACCCTTCGATTCTTCAAAATTCGAAAATTGACATCAAACCCAAAAATCGATCAAATCGATGCTCCAAATCATTCGATTCCAGTTCTTCATTATCAAAAATTAACACAAACAACTTAGACCTCCTGGACATCAAATTTTCGAATTCCAGTATATCATTCTTCTATTTCATTCACCGACCCATACAAAATCAACATTAGATCCATCCAAAATCTAAAATCAATTCCCAATAAGAAACTCGATTATGAATCACAGATTGACATTTTAAAGTCAACGAACCATGACCATGAAATCGATGTAAAAGCAAGATCGATTATATCAGTTTAATCCAAAAATTTGGATTCCAGTTAATCACAACAAATCGATTCACGATATCATACTTATGAACAAATCAATTAATCTGAAACATTAAATTGAAATCGGAACTCGAGATCTAGAATAAAATCGATTTTAAGATCGAACATATAAAACAAAATCGATTCAGAAAGCAATTTTACAGATCAAAATAAATGGCAATCGATCACTCAGAATGATAAATTTGATGGAATCGGAACATTGAAACAAGAACACTCAACAAGTCAAGAACATACAACTTGTTAATGCACACAATCAAGAACGAAAACAGTTAATGATCATGTTTTTGGGCTTCTTCCAATACGATATTGAAATTGAAAACAAGTTTGGGCTTAGTATCGGATATGTCAACGAATAGTAAACAAGATGTAAAATGGGCTCAATTAACCAAATATGAACAATAACACCAATATCAAAATTGGACTCGATTTTTGAATAAAAGATGAACAGTAACAACATTACTTTTTTTTGGATTCAAATGAATAATTGCAAATTAAGAATTGAATCAAACAAACGAATATGAGAGTGGATCAGGATTTGATCAACAAAAAAAAATTATTGGGGCAAAACAAATGGGTTTTTCAAAAAAAAAATTGATCCAACGAGTGAAAACGATCAAAAATGAAAAACACAACGCACAAATTCAATGATTACGAGAGATCATAGAGAGAGACTCACCAAAATTGATCATATTGCGACAAAATTTGCCAAACCGAGAATCGTTCTTCAAATATCACCTTGATCTTGAAGACCCGCTCTGATACCAATTGTAGTGACAAAGAACATGGTTTGGCATGCGGAATTAAAGCTTGCACAATTGAACATGGTGATTTGGGTGTTTAAGAGATATATTGAATGTATATGGTGTTACAAAAAAGATCTAGATCTAGACTACATAATTAACACACACTTACACACTCACTTCTACATCTCTCAAGCACACCTCTACAAGTGGACAAACCCACTATTTATAGAGGTGTTTACATGTCTCCCTCTCACTCTAACTACCAAATGGGTCAAAAGGCTAAAGCACCACATGCAAGTGGGTTTTAAAAAAGTCAAACATTTACAAAGTCATGAATGAAGAACTTTGCACCCCAACACCATTGGATTAACGAGGGAATTTACTTTTGAAAGTTGCTTGAGAGGTGAAAATTCTAGATCTATAATGCTTGGAACTTTCCAAGTGCACTCCAATGATCTTCTTCCTTTAAGAATGAACACAAAACACTCAAATGGCTCAAAAATCTCTCAAATGAATATTAGCTTTTGTAAGGGGTTGTTTAGGAGGATGAAGGATGAAGGCATAAGGGGTTTATGAGGGTTAAGTTGCTTAAATATGGCTTTAAACCCTAGATTTATGGTTTGCATATATGTCGAGTACGCCTAACGTACTAATGAAGACCCACATACTTTCTAATGAATTATGCCATGTTTACACCCCAAGTACGCACGACGTAAAGACCGTTTTTGTAACAATTTTTATACATTAGATAATAATGGAAATACCTTATTGGCTGGTGTTACAAATGTCATATTCGAATTGGTACTATTTTGCAAAGTTAGATTGGATATACAATCTCTCCAAATGATTTCAAACTTCCTTAGTTGTCTCGTACTTTTCCAATTGCATACCAATGGACTGTATAACAGAATTATTAATCCAACTATTAGCCTTGGAGTTATAAGTTTCCCAAGTATCAACCGACAAATCGAAATTCTGAGCTTGAGGCAAAGAAGGTTTAGCTTCAACCCCGGTGACATAGCCCCAAATATTCTTCCTACGAAGAAGGTTTATGATGACATTGCCCCAATACATGTAATTTTTCCTATCTAATCGAGTACTGATTGAATGAAGGAAATCATCATTTTCAGTCTTGTTGCCAACAGATTGATAACCACAACAATAACAACAACAGTAATTGACAAACAATCAGAGAACAAGAACAACAACAAACCAGCGGATGCAGCAAATTGAAAAACTAGCAATCAAATAATAGAAATCAAACCGACAGAAATGGAACCAGTGAAGTAGCAAGCGAAGAACTATGGCAGACAAACAACAACATCAAACGAATAACTTCAATAAGTGTTAGGGCTATAAAAAATGAGATGAATGTTACAAAACCCTCAAAAAGTTTGACCTACGCACTACAAGGAACAATGTCTATACAGACGACATTTTCAACCCCTATTCCAACAACATGTCGTCGAGAAAACCTATACCAACGAAATGCCATCTGTACAAATTTGTCGAAATCGCCTCGTCGGTAAAAGTAGAAAATATCGTCGGGATATATGTCATCTATACAAAGAAACCAATACCGACGACTTGTTGTCTTTAAAGGGTCGTCGAGAGTGATTTTCGATGTAAAAAAAAGTTTTATTATACACCTATTTCGACGACATGTTGTCGGTACAGGAGACCGGAAAAAAAAATACTATCGTGTTTTGTGGTACGTGTTTGCAGGATTCCGGTGGTCGACGTTTACTATGGTCCTCCGGTGGTGGCTGGTGGTTACCAGAAAAACGCCTATTCATAAAAGAAAAATTATAAATCAAATATGCTACATGTTTTGTGGGCTGTGGTGGCTGGAAGGAGAAGGTGGGTCGTCCCAGGTGGTCCTCCGAACACTGCTTCACTGGAAAAAAACCAAATCAGTGAAACAAAAAACTGTGAAATAAAAAAAAATTAGAAAGCTTACCGGTTCTGGGCTGTGGTGACCGAAAGTGGGAAGTCGTTGTCATCGCCGGTGAAGAGGAGTGAACGGAAGATGTACAACAGAATTGTTTCACCGGTGAAGGGGAGGGGAGGGGCTGGAAGCATGAGTCTTCGTTGGTAGATGGAAGAACAAAGGAAATAGTTGTTGCAAATAAAATCGATTTCTAGTGACTTCTATTAGGATACAACCCTATACCGACGACATGTCGTCGGCATAGAGCTGTCACACGGATCGATATCGCCATTTTTTATCCCAACGCATGTCTTCGGGATAGCTCTACACCAAACGACGTTGTTTGTAATTCTTGCACTAAGTAAAATAAATAAATCAAATCAGAAAATTTGTAACCTATACCGAAGACATGTCGTCGGCATAGAGCTGTCACACGGATCACCATTTTTTATCCCAACTACATGTCGTCGGGATAGCTCTCCACCAAACGATGTCGTTAGTAATTCTTGCACAAAGGAAAATAAATAAATCAAAATCATAAAATTTGTAACCTATACCGACAAGTCGTCAAAATAGAGTCTCAGTCAAAGCTATTTGATCAAAGTAAATAGAACACTATATTGACGACATGTCGTCGGTACAACGTAGTTTTTACCATGACACATATCGTCGGAATAGATATCGTCGGGACAGATGTTTATTCTTGTAGTGGCCCTACAAATGATTGCTACAAAAACTTCTAATAAATTATCAAATCTTAGCTTTGATACCATGAAGATTGAACAATATTCATATTTGAAAAAGAGAAAAGTTAGTTATTCTTAGAAAGTGTTAAGGCTACAAAAAAGAATGAGGTGAATATATATAGCTAGCAAGGAAACTAAACCCTAAAGGGTTGAAGACAAAAGGCTCGTAATAAGATACGAGTTAACACGGTTAAGTTAAACTTATATTTAACTTTTGTATTTAACTAAATTTGTTTGAGGCAAGCAAGCTGGTATATACATGCACGTATCTTATATTTAACTTTTATACCTTTAAGCACGGATTTCATAATACATCCCGAACAGTGTTTTTAAGATTGGTACCACCGGCCAATTAAATTACTATTGTTTGAGCTGCCAAGCTGATTATATATCCAACGAGTTAAATTACAATAAATAATTAAACATATCAAATCATAACCTTGTATAATATTCATAATAATTGCATTAACAAGTAAATTACTATTTTTTTTGAGGAGCCGCGTTGATTATATATCCAACGAGTTGAATTACAATAACTAATTAAACATACAAAACTATAATCATGTATAGACTAGTATAATAATCATAATAATTACAACCAAGATGGTACTTCCATTTTTAATAGAACGTAAACCCAAAGCATATGGCATACGTCAGAGCACCTTGTCATCATGGTAGTGTAAAATGTGATATGGAAGTTGTTTACATCAAGTTGAATCCAGTTACACATTTTGTTGCCAGGACTGACCATTCTACATACCAACCACATTAGAACGCCTATAAGTAGCCACTGCTAACCTAACCAAATGCAAAGCAAGAAAGAAGAGGAAGAAAAATGGTGAAAGAAGAATGGCGTTTTAAGGCGAACAATGAAGTACATGCAGCTGCATCTTTGACAATGAGAAACATCCTTGAATTAATCATGGGTAACATCGACGTTACACAGACAGGAAAACCGATGATTCATCTTGGACATGGTGATCCTTCAGTTTACCCTTGCTTTCGAACATCTCCAGTAGTAGAAGATGCTCTAGTGGAAGCCATTCGATCTGCTAACTTCAACTGTTATGCTACTGGAGCCGGAATTGATCCTGCAAGAAGGTTATAATTAATTACTTACCTTTCATCAATTTCATATTTTGGATCTACAACTTCGTCGATGTTTCAAACAAAGTTATTAATAAATTATTTTATTAATAGGGCTATTGCCGAGTATCTGTCGAGAGATATTCCTTACACATTAAAAACCGATGATGTTTTGCTTACTGTTGGAGCAGAACATGCTATTCATGTGTTACTAACTGTTCTTGCTTACCCTGGTGCAAATATACTCTTTCCTAGACCTAATTATCCGACATATGAAGCTCGAGCCAGATTTAGTTCACTCGAGGTGCGTCATTTTGATCTCCTCCCAGAGAAAGGTTGGGAAGTTGATCTTGATGGTGTCAAAAGATTGGCAGATGATAAAACTGTAGCTATAGTTCTCATCAACCCAGGGAATCCTTCTGGAAGTGTTTTCACATATGAGCATATGCAAAAGGTGTGATTACTTTCTGCAACTCATATACTTAAATATTATAATGGTTATATGCAAAAGGGTGCTAGATGTAGTAGTTTACACCAAAAACCTAGATCCTATATTTGGTAACACTTACATATATTGTAGAACCAAACACACATATTTAGAAGGCAAATAAAACTCACACAAGCTATTTGGATAATATTTGTCATAACGATCTTTCTTGTTCTTGTTTTTTCATGATGAAAGATTGCAGAAACAGCAAGAGAACTTGGAATTCTGGTGATTGCAGACGAAGTTTATGCCCATCAAGTCTTCGGAGAAAAACCCTTTATCCCCATGGGAGTATTTGGTGCAATAGCGCCTGTTGTGACGATTGGGACGTTGTCAAAACGATGGATCGTTCCTGGGTGGCGTTTTGGTTGGATTGCAGTAACTGATCCAGTTGGCGTTCTTCACAAAACTGGGGTTTAATTTTCTCTCTACATCGCTCATTCTTTCTAATTAATCAAATGCATGAACTTTTATCATAGGTCAAAACTTTCCTTTGTCTTACATATATACTATGGTTTCAGATTGTTAGTTCCCTGAAGAGTTGCCTAGTGATATCGGCAGAACCCCCCACTGTTATTCAGGTACATGATTTCATTCATTATCTTCTTAATCGGTGACTGTTTCAGTTAATCTGATGCTAAAGCACACTTTCAGGGAGCTATTCCTCGCATACTGAAGAGCACACCGGAATCATTCTTCGTGAATATTAACAAGTTACTAAAAGAAGCAGCTGATATGTTTTATGAGAGACTTAAGGAGATACCCCTTCTTGCATGCCCACACAAACCCGAAGGATCTATGTTTGTCCTGGTAAAAAAATTGTATGGAGTAATTAATTTACGTAAAATATATAGAATGTTTATAAAGTCATCTGATAATGGTTGTACAGGTGAAGTTAAATCTATCAGGGTTTTATGATGTAGTTGATGATACAGACTTCTGTATGAAGTTGGCTAAAGAGGAATCCATGATCCTTCTACCAGGTATGATATCAATAACATACTTAAAAGTATCTTAAAGATTAAATTACCTCATTCGTTAATGTTAGTATTATTATTATTATTATTATTATTATTATTATTCGTATTACGATGACAAATCACGGCAGGGGATGCTGTTGGCTTAAAAAACTGGCTTCGAGTGAGTTTTGCAGCAGAGCCAAAGGTACTAGAAGATGCCATTGGGAGGCTGAAAGCTTTTTGTTTGAGGCATGCAAAACATTATTAGTACAATACGTGCGACAATTGATTATTGGAATACCAAAAGTTGTTCAAATATACATGGTGAATCTAGCTTCTTATGCCATCATGTTAAAACATTGGTAACATGTTTTGAGTTGAATTTCCAGGTTAATTAGGAAATGGTTGTAAGATATTATTTCTCTTGTTGAAAGGTAGTATTTTGATTTCAATTTGTATCTAATATTATAGTTCAATCTAAGTTGAATATACGTACTAAGGAATAGTACGCATTTTGGGATGTGGTCGTTTACCGTTTATAAAATACACCAGCAAAACTATATAATAATTTTCTCATAACAATAATTGGGCAACCAAAAAGTATCGATGCTAGAATTACTAGCACATCATATCTTAAGAGTTTAACTCCAGAGAAAAGCCTTCCTAAAGCGAGGTGGATTTGTTTATCCTGTCTTTTTCCTTTTATCTTCCCATCTATGCCTTCACATTGTAGTTTATTTAGTAATGATAAATTTTCCATATAGATTGCATATATGACTTTGTTATTGTTATTATTAATTCTTTTATGGTAGTTGCAAGTAAAAAATGCATTACGTGTTTGGTGAAGCAATAATTTAATGTGTTTCTGTCTCTTTGTAAATGGGAATCAAATTTAGACCACTTCATTTTCTAGAGTTGATAATTATCCTTCAGATATAGGTTGTTAGCTTCATTTTCTTATTTGGTTAAGCGATTATGTTCTTACTACTTGTAGTTAGTGAACACACACGGGCATAATAGGAGTTAAATGGTGAATAAACCATGCAATAAGTAAAGAAGAAATTCCTTTTAAGTTTAAAATAAATGTTTCATTGAATTTTGTAGTCTTCAAATTCAATTATTATAGTGTTTATAGCCAAAGTATGTTGGTCCTTCGTAGTGAATAGGATGAGATTAATGGGCTTTTGCGAAAAATGGATATCTTTCATTCTTGCTTGTATTACCTCAACCAAGGTTTATATCATTGGAAATGGTAATCCCACAAACGAGTTTCTGATGGAAAAAGGTTTCCGCCAAGGCATCACAATCTCCTCTTTCCTCTTTATTATTGCAACTAAAGGCCATAGAGCGAATATTGCAGAGGCCATAGAAAAAGTGTATCAATATAGGGGTGAATCTATCAAACCGGGTTATTGCCTCTTTATATTTTAGTATGTGGATGTCGTGGGTTTTTGCGCGAATGAGCTTGGAGAATTCTTTGAATCTCATTCAGATTCGTAAATGCTTCTTCCTTACCTTAAGTCTAAAACTAAACTTATCCAAAAGCAAGGTTATAAACATTGGGGTGAGTGACATCACGATCTCTTTTATGATTATGTGGTTAAATTGTAGGACCAAATCCTTCCCTTCAATTACATTGGTGTTCCTGTTCAATGTAGGATGTCTAAAATCAGCAATTGCTAGCCCTTAATAGTGAATTTCCATAAAAAAATACCTTTGATTTGGAAGGCTAGAAATCTCCACTATAGTGGTCGCATCTATGGTGATCAATTTTTCTCGAAAAAATATGTCACAACTTCTTTTGAGGAGTTTGGAATATAAATTTATAAAAAAGTGACATTGGTTGAAGAACTAAGTTCTCAACTATAGGGAGAAAGGGGATCTAGACATACGTAGCTTATACACCTCCGGTCTTGTAATGCTTGCAAAATGATGGTGGAGATTCAAGAATCAACAAGGTTCAATATGAAAGAGGGTTATCTGATATATTTATGGTTTGGATGGTGGTATTATTTGGGTAAGATTTGTTGGTAAGCAATGTAGAATTTGGTCCACTTTCAATCTAATTACTAGATTGTCCAACGTTATTAAACGGTTTACAAATATTTCTAATAAAGGCATATTCATTTTGGGCTGGTCTTATTACTCAAAAAGCTAAAAGGAAAAGAAGAAAATAAGTTGTTAAATTCTTAAGTAATTAATAGATTAATTATAAATCATTTTCATAACTATTTAAATAGTTTTAATTAATTAGAGAACCTAAATATTAATTAATTTCCGAAGATTAATTAGAATATTCCACAAACTAAGCCTTATGGTGGATGTTTTTTTATCCCGAAGATAGGGATATAACATTTTTGAATTACATAAATATTTACTTGAAAAGTTTGAATCCATTAAGGATTTAACTACAACTTACAAATAGATTTCTAGGGTTCAAACCATGGTTATTCTATTTTACTCTAATTTTCGTCAAAGGCTTCTTTTTCTCCTCTCTCTGCGAAAAATATAACTCTTCTCTCAACAGTTATTGAATTTTCGCAAAAACCCTAATATAGGGTTATTCCTTCTTGGCTTTTGGTGTTTGTAGATGTAACTTCATTACTATTGGCTTTTGGTGTTTCAAGAATCAACAAGGTTCAATCTGAAAAAGGATTATCTAATCTATTCATGGTTTGGATGGTGGCATTATGTGGATAAGATATGTTGGTAAGCAAGGTAGAATTTGGTCCACTTTCAGTCTAACTAGTATTGAATAGAGTGTCCAATGTCATTAACGATTTTGGTCATATTTCTAATAAAAGCAGACTCAATTTTGATAGGTCTCATAACTCAAAAAGCTAAAAGGAAAAGAAAAATAATAAGTTTTTAAATTCTTAACTAATTAATAGATTAATTATAAATTATTTTGATAATTAGTTAAATAGTTTTAATTAATTAGAGAACTTGAATATTAATTAATTTCTGAAGATTAATTAGAATATTCCACAAACTAAGCCTTATAGTGGATGGTTTTTACATCCCCAAGATAGGTATATAACATTTTTGAATTATATAAAGATTAACTTGAAAAGTTTGAATCTATTAAGGATTTAACTTCAACTTATAAATAGATTTCTAGGGTTCAAACCATGGTTACTATTTTTCTCTCTAATTTTCATCCAAGGCTTCTCTTCCTCCCCTTTCTGCGAAAATTATAACTCCTCTCTCTAGAGTTATTGAATTTTCGCATAAAGCCTAATATAGGATTATTCCTTATTGGATTTTGGTGTTTGTAGATGTAACTTCATTACTATTGGCTTTTGGTGTTTCAAGAATCAACAATGTTCAGTCTGAAAGAGGGTTATCCAGTCTATTCATTGTTTGGATGGTGGCATTATGTGGGTAAGATTTGTTGGTAAGCAAGGTAGAATTTGGTCCACTTTCAGTCTAACTCCTATTGAATAGAGTGTCCAATGTCAATAACGGTTTTGGTAATATTTTTAATAAAAGCAGAGTAATTTTTGGTTGGTCTCATGATCCAAAAAGACAAAAGGAAAAGAAGAAAATATTTTTTTAACTTCTTAAGTAATTAATAGATTAATTATAAATTATTTTGATAATTAATTAAAAAGTTGTAATTAATTAGAGAACTTGAATATTAATTAATTTCTGACGATTAATTAGAATATTTCACAAACTAAGCCTGATGGTGGATGATTTTTATATCCACAAGATAGGGATGTAGCATTTTTGAATTACATAAATATTAACTTGAAAAGTTTGAATCCATTAAGGATTTAACTACAACATACAAATAGATTTCCAGGGTTCAAACCATGGTTATTCTATTTTCCTCTATCTTTCGTCCAAGGCTTCTTTATTTCCCTCTCTACGAAAATTATAACTCCTGTCTTAAGAGTTATTGAACTTTCGCATAAACCCTAATATAGGGTTATTCCTTCTTGGCTTTTGGTGTTTGTAGATGTAACTTCATTACTATTGGCTTTTCGTGTTTCAAGAATCAAAAAGGTTCAATCTGAAAAGGGTTATCCAATCTATTCATGGTTTGGATGGTGGCATTGTGTAGGTAAGATATGTTGGTAAGCAAGGTAGAATTTGGTCCACTTTCAGTCTAATTACTATTGAATATAGTGTCCAATGTAATTAATTATTTTGGTCATATTTCGAATAAAAGCATAGTCATTTTTGGTAGGTCTCAAGACTCAATAAGCTAAAACGAAAAGAAAAAAAATAAGTTTTTAAATTGTTAAGTAATTAATAGATTAATTATAAATTATTTTGACAATTAATTGAATAGTTTTCATTAATTACAGAACTTCAATAATAATTAATTTCTGAAGATTAATTAGAATATTCCACAAACTAAGCCTTATGGTGGAGGGTTTTTATATCCCCAAGATAGTTATATAACATTTTTGAATTACATACAGATTAACTTGAAAAGTTTGAATCCATTAAGGATTTAACTTCAACTTATAAATAGAGTTCTAGGGTTCAAACCATCGTTACTCTTTTTCTCTCTAATTTTCGTCCAAAGCTTCTCTTTCACCCCTCTCTGCAAACATTATAACTCTTCTCTCTAGAGTTGTTGAATTTTCGCATAAACCCTAATATAGGGTTATTCTTTCTTGGCTTTTGGTGTTTGTAGATGTAACTTCATTACAATTGGCTTTTGGTGTTTCAAGAAACAATAAGGTTCAATCTGAAAAAGGGTTATCCAATCTATTCATGGTTTGGATGGTGGCATTATGTGGGTAAGATATGTTGGTAAGCAAGGTAGAATTTGGTCCACTTTCAGTCTAATTACTATTGAATACAGTGTCCAATGTCATTAACGATTTTGGTTATATTTCTAATAAAAGCAGAGTCAATTTTGGTAGGTCTCATGACTCAAAAAGCTGAAAGGAAAAGAAAAATAATAAGTTTTTAAATTCTTAAGTAATTAATAGATTATTTATAACTTATTTTCATAATTAGTTAATTAGTTTTAATTAATTAGAGAACTTGAATATTAATTAATTTCTGAAGATTAATTAAAATATTCCACAAACTAAGCCTAATGGTGGATGGTTTTTATATCCCCAAGATAGGTGTATAACATTTTTGAATTACATAAAGATTAACTTGAAAAGTTTGAATCCATTAAGGATTTAACTGCAACTTATAAATAGATTTCTAGGGTTTAAACCGAGGTTAGTCTTTTTCTCTATAATTTTCGTACAAGGCTTCTCTTTCTCCCCTTTCTGTGAAAATTATAACTCCTCTCCCTAGAGTTCTCGAATTTTCGCATAAACTTTAATATTAGGTTATTCCTTATTGGCTTTTGGTGTATGTAGATGTAACATCATTACTATTGGCTTTTGGTGTTTCAAGAATCGACAAGGTTCAGTCTGAAAGAGGGTTATCCAATTTATTCATGGTTTGGATGGTGGCATTATGTGGGTAAGATATGTTGGTACGCAAGGTAGAATTTGGTCCTCTTTCAGTCTAATATTGAATAGAGTGTCCAATGTCATTAACGATTTTGGTCATATTTCTAATAAAAGCAGGGTCATTTTTGGTAGGTCTCATGACTCAAAAAGCTAAAGGGAAAAGAAAAAAAATAAGTTTTTTAATTCTTAAGTAATTAATAGATTAATTATAAATTATTTTGATAATTAATTAAATAGTTTTAATTAATCACAGAACGTGAATAATAATTAATTTCTTAAGATTAATTAGAATATTCCACAAACTAAGCCTTATGGTGGATGGTTTTTACATCCCCAAGATAGATGTATAACATTTTTGAATTACATAAAGATTAACATGAAAAGTGTGAATCCATTAAGGATTTAACTGCAACTTACAAATAGAGTTCTAGGGTTCAAACCATAGTTACTCTTCTTCTCTCTAATTTTCGTCCAAGGCTTCTGTTTCGCCCCTCTATGCAAAAATTATAACTCCTCTCCCTAGAGTTCTTGAATTTTTGCTTAAACTCTAATATAGGGTTATTCCTTACTGGTTTTTGGTGTATGTAGGTGTAACATCATTACTATTGGCTTTTGGTGTTTCAAGAATCAACAAGGTTCAGTCTGAAAGAGGGTTATCCAATCTATTCATGGTTTGGATGGTGGCATTATATGGGTAAGATTTGTTGGTAGGCAAGGTAGAATTTGGACCACTTTCAGTCTAATTACTATTGAATAGAGTGTCCAATGTCAATAACGTATTTGGTAATATTTCTAATAAAAGCAGAGTCATTTTTGGTTGGTCTTATGATCCAAAAAGATAAAAGGAAAAGAAGAAAATAAGTTTTTAAATTCTTAAGTAATTAACAGATTAATTATAAATTATTTTGATAATTAATTAAATAGTTTCAATTAATTAGAGAACTTGAATAATAATTAATTTCTGAAGATTAATTAGAATATTCCACAAACTAAGCCTTATGGTGGATGGTTTTTATATCCCCAAGATAGGTATATAACATTTTTGAATTACATAAAGATTAACTTGAAAATTTGAATCCATTAAGGATTTAACTGTTACTTATAAATAGAGTGCTAGGGTTTAAACCATGGTTACTCTTTTTCTCTCTAATTTTCGTCCAAGGCTTCTCTTTCGCCCTCTCCGCAAAAATTATAAATCCTCTCTCCAGAGTTGTTGAATTTTCGCATAAACTCTAATATAGGGTTATGCCTTATTGGCTTTTTGTGTTTGTAGATGTAACTTCATTACTATTGGCTTTTGGTGTTTCAAGAATCAAAAAGGTTCAGTCTGAAAGAGGGTTATCCAATCTATTCATGGTTTGGATGGTGACATTATGTGGGTAAGATATGTGGGTAACTGAGGTAGAATTTGGTCCACTTTCGGTCTAATTACTATTGAATAGAGTGTCCAATGTCATTAGCGATTTTGGTCATATTTCTAATAAAAGCGGAGTCATTTTTGGTAGGTCTCAAGACTCAAAGAGCTAAAAGGGAATGAAAAAAATAAGTTTTTAAATTCTTAGGTAATTAATAGATTAATTAAAAATTATTTTGATAATTAATTAAATAGTTTTAATTAATTACAGAACTTGAATAATAATTAATTTCTGAAGATTAATTAGAATATTCCACAAACTAAGCCTTATGGTGGATGGTTTATACATCCCCAAGATAGGTGTATAACATTTTTGAATTACATAAAGATTAACATGAAAAGTGTGAATCCATTAAGGATTTAACAGCAACTTACAAATAGAGTTCTAGGGTTCAAACCATGGTTACTCTTCTTCTTTCTAATTTTCGTCCAAGGCTTCTGTTTCGCCCCTCTATGCAAAAATTATAACTCCTCTCCCTAGAGTTCTTGAATTTTTGCTTAAACTCTAATATAGGGTTATTCCTTACTGGTTTTTGGTGTATGTAGATGTAACATCATTACTATTGGCTTTTGGTGTTTCAAGAATCAACAAGGTTCAGTCTGAAAGAGGGTTATCCAATCTATTCATGGTTTGGATGGTGGCATTATGTGGGTAAGATTTGTTGGTAGGCAAGGTAGAATTTGGTCCACTTTCAGTCTAATTACTATTGAATTGAGTGTCCAATGTCAATAACGTATTTGGTAATATTTCTAATAAAAGTAGAATCATTTTTGGTTGGTCTTATGATCCAAAAAGATAAAAGGAAAAGAAGAAAATAAGTTTTTAAATTCTTAAGTAATTAACAGATTAATTATAAATTATTTTGATAATTAATTAAATAGTTTCAATTAATTAGAGAACTTGAATAATAATTAATTTCTAAAGATTAATTAGAATATTCCACAAACTAAGCCTTATGGTGGATGGTTTTTATATCCCCAAGATAGGTATACAACATTTTTGAATTACATAAAGATTAACTTGAAAATTTGAATCCATTAAGGATTTAACTGTTACTTAAAAATAGAGTGCTAGGGTTCAAATCATGGTTACTCTTTTTCTCTCTAATTTTGTCCAAGGCTTCTCTTTCGCCCTCTCCGCAAAAATTATAAATCCTCTCTCCAGAGTTGTTGAATTTTCGCATAAACTCTAATATAGGGTTATGCCTTATTGGCTTTTTGTGTTTGTAGATGTAACTTCATTACTATTGGCTTTTGGTGTTTCAAGAATCAAAAAGGTTCAGTCTGAAAGAGAGTTATCCAATCTATTCATGGTTTGGATGGTGACATTATGTGGGTAAGATATGTTGGTAAGTGAGGTAGAATTTGGTCCACTTTCGGTCCAATTACTATTAAATAGAGTATCCAATGTCATTAACGATTTTGGTCATATTTCTAATAAAAGCGGAGTCATTTTTGGTAGGTCTCAAGACTCAAAGAGCTAAAAGGGAATGAAAAATAATAAGTTTTTAAATTCTTAGGTAATTAATAGATTAATTAAAAATTATTTTGATAACTAATTAAATAGTTTTAATTAATTACGGAACTTGAATAATAATTAATTTCTGAAGATTAATTAGAATATTCCACAAACTAAGCCTTATGGTGGATGGTTTTTATATCCCCAAGATAAGTATATAACATTTTTGAATTACATAAAGATTAACTTGAAAAGTTTGAATCCATTAAGGATTTAACTATAACTTATAAATAGAGTTCTAGGGTTCAAACCATGGTTACTATTCTTCTCTCTAATTTTCGTCCAAGGCTTTTGTTTCGCCCCTCTCTGCAAAAATTATAACTCCTCTCCCTAGATTTCTTGAATTTTCGCGTAAACTCTAATATAGGGTTATTCCGTATTGGCTTTTGGTGTATGTAGATGTAACATCATTACTATTGGCTTTTGGTGTTTCAAGAATCAACAAGGTTCAGTCTGAAAGAGGGTTATCCAATCTATTCATGGTTTGGATGGTGGCATAATGTGGGTAAGATTTGTTGGTAAGCAAGGTAGAATTTTGTCCACTTTCAGTTTAATTACTATTGAATAGAGTGTCCAATGTCAATAACGGTTTTGGTAATATTTCTAATAAAAGCAGAGTCTTTTTTGGTTGGTCTCATGATCCAAAAAGATAAAAGGAAAAGAAGAAAATAAGTTTTTAAATTATTAAGTAATTGACAGATAAATTATAAATTATTTTGATAATTAATTAAATAGTTTTAATTATTAGAGAATTTGAATAATAATTAATTTCTGAAGATTAATTAGAATATTCCACAAACTAAGCCTTATAGTGGATGGTTTTTATATCCCCAAGATAGGTATATAACATTTTTGAATTACATAAAGATTAAGTTGAAAAGTTTGAATCCATTAAGGATTTAATTGCAACTTATAAATAGAGTTCTAGGGTTTAAACCATGGTTAGTCTTTTTCTCTCTAATTTTCGTACAAGGCTTCTCTTTCTCCCCTTTCTGCGAAAATTATAGCTCCTCTCCCTAGAGTTCTTGAATTTTCGCATAAACTCTAATATTAGGTTATTCCTTATTGTTTTTTGGTGTATGTAGATGTAACATCATTACTATTGGCTTTTGGTGTTTCAAGAATCAACAAGGTTCAGTCTTAAAGAGGGTTATCCAATCTATTCATGGTTTGGATGGTGGCATTATGTGCGTAAGATATGTTGGTAAGCAAGGTAGAATTTGGTCCACTTTCAGTCTAATATTGAATTGAGTGTCTAATGTCATTAATGATTTTGGTCATATTTCTAATAAAAGCAGGGTCATTTTTGGTAGGCCTCATGACTCAAAAAGCTAAAGGGAAAAGAAAAAAATAAGTTTTTAAATTCTTAAGTTAATAATAGATTAATGATAAATTATTTTGATAATTAATTAAATAGTTATAATTAATTACAGAACTTGAATAATAATTAATTTCTTATGATTAACTAGAATATTCCACAAACTAAGCCTTATGGTGGATGGTTTTTACATCCCCGAGATAGGTGTATAACATTTCTGAATTACATACAGATTAACATGAAAAGTGTGAATCCATTAAGGATTTAACTGCAACTTATAAATAGAGTTCTAGGGTGCAAACCATGGTTACTCTTGTTCTCTCTAATTTTCGTCCATGGCTTCTGTTTCGCCCCTCTATGCAAAAATTATAACTCCTCTCCCTAGAGTTCTTGAATTTTCGCATAAACTCTAATATAGGGTTATTCCTTATTAGTTTTTGGTGTATGTAGATGTAACATCATTACTATTGGCTTTTGGTGTTTCAAGAATCAACAAGGTTCATTCTGAAAGAGGGTTATCCAATCTATTCATGGTTTGGATGGTGGCATTATGTGGGTAAGATTTGTTGGTAAGCAAGGTAGAATTTGGTCCACTTTCAGTCTAATTACTATTGAATAGAGTGTCCAATGTCAATAACAGTTTTGGTAATATTTCTAATAAAAGCAGAGTCATTTTTGGTTGGTCTCATGATCCAAAAAGATAAAAGGAAAAGAAGAAAATAAGTTTTTAAAGTCTTAAGTAATTAACAGATTATTTATAAATTATTTTGATAATTAATTAAATAGTTTCACTTAATTAGAGAACTTGAATAATAATTAATTTGTGAAGATTAATTAGAATATTCCACAAACTAAGCCTTATGGTGGATGGTTTTTATATCCCCAAGATAGGTATATAACATTTTTGAATTACATAAAGATTAAATTGAAAAGTTTGAATCCATTAAGGATTTAACTGTTACTTATAAATAGAGTTCTAGGGTTCAAACCATGGTTACCCTTTTTCTGTCTAATTTTACTCCAAGGCTTCTCTTGCGCCCTCTCTGCAAAAATTATAACTCCTCTCTCCAGAGTTGTTGAATTTTCGCATAAACTCTAATATAGGGTTATGCCTTATTGGCTTTTTGTGTTTGTAAATGTAACTTCATTACTATTAGCTTTTGGGGTTTCAAGAATCAACAAGGTTCAGTCTGAAAGAGGGTTATCCAATCTATTTAGGGTTTGGATGGTGACATTATGTGGGTAAGATATGTTGGCAAGTGAGGTAGAATTTGGTCCACTTTCAGTCTAATTACTATTGAATAGAGTGTCCAAAGTCATTAACGATTTTGGTGTTATTTCTAATAAAAGCAGTGTCATTTTTGGTAGGTCTCAAGACTCAAAGAGCTAAACGGGAATGAAAAAAAATAAGTTTTTAAATTCTTAGGTAATTAGTAGATTAATTATAAATTATTTTGATAATTAATTAAATAGTTTTAATTAATTACAAAACATGAATAATAATTAATTTCTGAAGATTAATTAGAATATTCCACAAACTACGCCTTATGGTGGATGGTTTTTATATCCCCAAGATAAGTATATAACATTTTTGAATTACATAAAGATTAACATGAAAAGTTTGAATCCATTAAGGATTTAACTATAACTTATAAATAGAGTTCTCGGGTTCAAACCATGGTTACTCTTCTTCTCTCTAATTTTCGTCCAAGGCTTCTGTTTCGCCCCTCTCTGCAAAAATTATAACTCCTCTCCCTAGAGTTCTTGAATTTTCGCATAAACTATAATATAGCGTTATTCCGATTTGGCTTTTGGTGTATGTAGATGTAACATCATTACTATTGGATTTTGGTGTTTCAAGAATCAACAAGGTTCAGTCTGAAAGAGGATTATCCAATCTATTCATGGTTTGGATGGTGGCATTATGTGGGTAAGATTTGTTGGTAAGCAAGGTAGAATTTGGTCCACTTTCAGATTAATTACTATTGAATAGAGTGTCCAATGTCAATAACGGTTTTGGTAATATTTCTAATAAAAGTAGAGTCATTTTTGGTTGGTCTCATGATCCAAAAAGATAAAAGGAAAAGAAGAAAATAAGTTTTTAAATTCTTAAGTAATTAGCAGATTAATTATAAATTATTTTGATAATTTATTAAATAGTTTTAATTAATTAGAGAACTTGAATAATAATTAATTTCTGAAGATTAATTAGAATATTCCACAAACTAAGCCTTATGGTGGATGGTTTTTATATCCCCAAGATAGGTATATAACATTTTAGAATTACATAAAGATTAAATTGAAAAGTTTGAATCCATTAAGTATTTAACTGCAACTTATAAATAGAGTTCTAGGGTTTAAACCATGGTTAGTCTTTTTCTCTCTAATTTTCGTACAAGGCTTCTCTTTCTCCCCTTTTTGCGAAAATTATAACTCCTCTCCCTAGAGTTCTTGAATTTTCGCATAAACTCTAATATTAGGTTATTCCTTATTGGCTTTTGGTGTATGTAGATGTAACATCATTACAATTGGCTTTTGGTGTTTCAAGAATCAACAAGGTTCAGTCTCAAAGAGGGTTATCCTATCTATTCATGGTTTCGATGGTGGCATTATGTGGGTAAGATATGTTGGTAAGCAAGGTAGAATTTGGTCCACTTTCAGTCTAATATTGAATAGAGTGTCCAATGTCATTAATGATTTTTGTCATATTTCTAATAAAAGAAGGGTCATTTTTGGTAGGTCTCATGACTCAAAAAGCTAAAGGGAAAAGAAAAAAATAAGTTTTTAAATTCTTAAGTAATTGATAGATTAATTATAAATTATTTTAATAGTTAATTAAATAGTTTTAATTAATTACAGAACTTGAATAATAATTAATTTCTTAAGATTAACTAGAATATTCCACAAACTAAGCCATATGGTGGATGGTTTTTACATCCCCAAGATAGGTGTATAACATTTTTGAATTACATAAAGATTAACATGAAAAGTGTGAATCCATTAAGGATTTAACTGCAACTTATAAATAGAGTTCAAGGGTTCAAACCATGGTTACTCTTCTTCTCTCTAATTTTCGTCCAAGGCTTCTATTTCGCCCCTCTATTCAAAAATTATAACTCCTCACCCTAGAGTTCTTGAATTTTTGCATAAACTCTAATATAGGGTTATTCCTTATTGGTTTTTGGGTGTATGTAGATGTAACATCATTACTATTGGCTTTTGGTGTTTCAAGAATCAACAAGGTTCATTCTGAAAGAGGGTTATCCAATCTATTCATGGTTTGGATGGTGGCATTATGTGGGTAAGATTTGTTGGTAAGCAAGGCAGAATTTGGTCCACTTTCTGTCTAATTACTATTGAATAGAGTGTCCAATGTCAACAACGGTTTTGGTAATATTTCTAATAAAAGCAGAGTCATTTTTGGTTGGTCTCATGATCCAAAAAGATAAAAGGAAAAGAAGAAAATAAGTTTCTAAATTCATAAGTAATTAACAGATTAATTATAAATTATTTTCAAAATTAATTAAATAGTTTCACTTAATTAGAGAACTTGAATAATAATTAAATTTTGAAGAATAATTAGAATATTCCACAAACTAAGCCTTATGGTGGGTGGTTTTTATATCCCCAAGATAGGTATATAACATTTTTGAATTACATAAAGATTAACTTGAAAAGTTTGAATCCATTACGGATTTCACTGTTACTTATAAATTGAGTTCTAGGGTTCAAACCATGGTTACTCGTTTTCTCTACAATTTTCGTCCAAGGCTTCTCTTTCGCCCTCTCTGCAAAAATTATAACTCCTCTCTCCAGAGTTGTTGAATTTTCCCATAAAATCTAATACAGGGTTATTCCTTATTGGCTTTTTGTGTTTGTCGATGTAACATCATTACAATTGGCTTTTGGTGTTTCAAGAATCAACAAGGTTCAGTCTGAAAGAGGGTTATCCAATCTATTCATGGTTTGGATGGTGACCTTATGTGGGTAAGATATGTTGGTAAGCGAGGTAGAATTTGGTCCACTTTCAGTCTAATTACTGTTGAATAAGTGTCCAAAGTCATTAACGATTTTGGTCATATTTCTAATAAAAGCAGTGTCATTTTTGGTAGGTCTCAAGACTCAAAGAGCTAAAAGGGAATGAAAAAAATAAGTTTTTAAATTCTTAGGCAATTAATAGATTAGTTAAAAATTATTTTGATAATTAATTAAATAGTTTTAATTAATTATAGAACTTGAATAATAATTAATTTCTGAAGATTAATTAGAATATTCCACAAACTAAGCCTTATGGTGGATGGTTTTTATATCCCTAAGATAAGTATATAACATTTTTGAATTACATAAAGATTAACTTGAAAAGTTTGAATCCATTAAGGATTTAACTACAACTTATAAATAGGCTTCTAGGGTTAAAACCATGGTTACTCTTCTTCTCTCTAATTTTCGTCCAAGGCTTCTGTTTCGCTCCTCTCTGCAAAAATTATAACTCCTCTCCCTAGAGTTCTTGAATTTTCGCGTAAACTCTAATATAGGGTTATTCCGTATTGGCTTTTAGTGTATGTAGATGTAACATCATTATTATTGGCTTTTTGTGTTTCAAGAATCAACAAGGTTCAGTCTGAAAGAGGGTTATCCAATTTGTTCATGGTTCAGATGGTGGCATTATGTGGGTAAGATTTGTTGGTAAGCAAGGTAGAATTTGATCCACTTTCAGTTTAATTACTATTGAATAGAGTGTCCAATGTCAATAACGGTTTTGGTAATATTTCTAATAAAAGTAGAGTCATTTTTGGTTGGTATCATGATCCAAAAAGATAAAAGGAAAAGAAGAAAATAAGTTTTTAAATTCTTAAGTAATTAACAGATTAATTATAAATTATTTTGATAATTAATTAAATAGTTTTAATTAATTAGAGAACTTGAATAATAATTAATTTCTGAAGATTAATTAGAATACTCCACAAACTAAGCCTTATGGTGGATGGTTTTTATATCCCCAAGATAGGTATATAACATTTTTGAATTACATAAAGATTAAATTGAAAAGTTTGAATCCATTAAGGATTTAACTGCAACTTATAAATAGAGTTCTAGGGTTCAAACCATGGTTACTCTTTTTCTCTCTAATTTTCGTCCAAGGCTTCTCTTTCGCCGTCTCTACAAAAATTATAACTCCTCTCTCCATAGTTGTTGAATTTTCTCATAAACTCTAATATAGGGTTATTCCTTATTGGATTTTGGTGTATGTAGATGTAACATCATTACTATTGGCTTTTGGTGTTTCAAGAATCAACAAGGTCCAGTCTGAAAGAGGGTTATCCAATGTATTCATTGTTTGGATGGTGTCATTATGTGGGTAAGATTTGTTGGTAAGCAAGGTAGAATTTGGTCCACTTTCAGTCTAATTACTATTGAATAGAGTGTCCAATGTCAATAACGGTTTTTGTTAATATTTCTAATAAAAGCAGAGTTATTTTTGGTTGGTCTCATGATCCAAAAAGATAAAAGGAAAAGAAGAAAATAAGTTTTTAAATTCTTAAGTAATTAACAGATTAATTATAAATTATTTTGATAATTACTTAAATTGTTTTAATTAATTAGATAACTTGAATAATAATTAATTTCTAAAGATTAATTAGAATATTCCACTAACTAAGCCTTATGGTGGATGGTTTTTATATCCCCAAGATAGGTATATAACATTTTTGAATTACATAAAGTCTAACTTGAAAAGTTTGAATCCATTAAGGATTTAACTGTAACTTATAAATAGAGTTCTAGGGTTCAAACCATGGTTACTCTTTTTCTCACTAATTTTCGTCCAAGGCTTCTCTTTCGCCCTCTCTGCAAAAATTATAACTCCTCTATCCAGAGTTGTTGAATTTTCGCATAAACTCTAATATAGGGTTATTCCTTATTGGCTTTTGGTGTTTGTAGATGTAACTTCATTGCTATTGGCTTTTGGTGTTTCAAAAATCAACAAGGTTCAGTCTGAATGAGGGTTATCCAATCTATTCATGGTTTGGATGGTGGCATTATGTGGGTAAGATATGTTGGTAAGCGAGGTAGAATTTGGTCCACTTTCAGTATAATTACTATTGAATAGAGTGTCCAATGTCATTAATGATTTTGGTCATATTTCTAATAAAAGCAGAGTCATTTTTGGTAGGTCTCAAGATTCAAAAAGCTAAAATGGAATGAAAAAAATAAGTTTTTAAATTCTTAAGTAATTAATAGATTAATTAAAAATTATTTTGATAATTAATTAAATAGTTTTAATTAATTACAGAACTTGAATAATAATTAATTTCTAAAGATTAATTAGAATATTCCACAAACTAAGCCTTATGGTGGATGGTTTTTTTATCCCCAAGATAGGTATATAACATTTTTGAATTACATAAAGATTAACTTGAAAAGTTTGAATCCATTAAGGATTTAACTGCAACTTATAAATAGAGTTCTTGGGTTCAAACCATGGTTACTCTTTTTCTCTCTAATTTTCGTCCAAGGCTTCTCTTTCGCCCTCTCTGCAAAAATTATAACTCCTCTCCCTAGAGTTGCTGAATTTTCGCATTAACTCTAATATAGGGTTATTCCTTATTGGCTTTTGGTGTTTGTAGATGTAACTTCATTACTATTGGCTTTTGGTGTATCAAGAATCAACAAGGAAAAAAGAAACTAAGTTTTTAAATTCTTAAGTAATTAACTGATTAATTATAAATTATTTTGATAATTAATTAAAAAGTTATAATTAATTAGAGAACTTGAATAATAATTAATTTCTTAAGATTAATTAGAATATTCCACAAACTAAGCCTTATGGTGGATGGTTTTTATATCCCCAAGATAGGTATATAACATTTTTGAATTACATAAAGATTAACTTGAAAAGTTTGAATCCATTAAGGATTTAACTGTAACTTACAAATAGAGTTCTAGGGTTCAAACCGTGGTTACTCTTTTTCTCTCTAATTTTCGTCCAAGGCTTCTCTTTCGCCCTCTCTGCAAAAATTAGAACTCCTCTCTCCAGAGTTGTTGAATTTTCGCATAAACTCTAATATAGGGTTATCCTTATTGGCTTTTTGTGTTTGTCGATGTAACTTCATTACTATTGGCTTTTGGTGTTTCAAGAATCAACAAGGTTCAGTCTGAAAGAGGGTTATCCAATTTATTCATGGTTTGGACGGTGACCTTATGTGGGTAAGATATGTTGGTAAGCGAGGTAGAATTTGGTCCACTTTCAGTCTAATTACTTTTGAATAGAGTGTCCAAAGTCATTAACGATTTTGGTCATATTTCTAATAAAAGCAGTGTCAGTTTTGGTAGGTCTCAAGACTCAAAGAGTTAAAAGGGAATGAAAAAAATAAGTTTTTAAATTCTTAGGTAATTAATAGATGAGTTAAAAATTATTTTGATAATTAATTAAATAGTTTTAATTAATTATAGAACTTGAATAATAATTAATTTCTAAAGATTAATTAGAATATTCCACAAACTAAGCCTGATGGAGGATGGTTTTTATATCCCCAAGATAAGTATATAACATTTTTGAATTACATAAAGATTAACTTGAAAAGTTTGAATCCAATAAGGATTTAACTGCAACTTATAAATAGGGTTCTAGGGTTCAAACCATGGTTACTCTTCTTCTCTCTAATTTTCGTCCAAGGCTTCTGTTTCGCTCCTCTCTACAAAAATTATAAATCCTCTCCCTAGCATTCTTGAATTTTCGCGTAAACTCTAATATAGGGTTATTCCGTATTGGCTTTTAGTGTATGTAGATGTAACATCATTACTATTGGCTTTTGGTGTTTCAAGAATCAAAAAGGTTCAGTCTGAAAGAGGGTTATCCAATTTATTCATGGTTCGGATGGTGGCATTATGTGGGTAAGATTTGTTGGTAAGCAAGGTAGAATTTGGTTCACCTTCAGTTTAATTACTATTGAATAGAGTGTCCAATGTCAATAACGGTTTTGGTAATATTTCTAAATAAAGTAGAGTCATTTTTGGTTGGTCTCATGATCCAAAAAGATAAAAGGAAAAGAAGAAAATAAGTTTTTAAATTCTTAAGTAATTAACAGATTAATTATAAATTATTTTGATAATTAATTAAATAGTTTTAATTAATTAGAGAACTTGAATAATAATTAATTTCTGAAGATTAATTAGAATATTCCACAAACTAAGCCTTATGGTGGATGGTTTTTATATCCCCAAGATAGGTATATAACATTTTTGAATTACATAAAGATTAAATTGAAAAGTTTGAATCCATTAAGGATTTAATTGCAACTTATAAATAGAGTTCTAGGGTTCAAACCATGGTTACTCTTTTTCTCTCTAATTTTCGTCCAAGGCTTCTCTTTCGCCGTCTCTGCAAAAAATTATAACTCCTCTCTCCATAGTTGTTTAATTTTCGCATAAACTCTAATATAGGGTTATTCCTTATTGGATTTTGGTGTATGTAGATGTAACATCATTACTATTGGCTTTTGGTGTTTCAAGAATCAACAAGGTCCAGTCTGAAAGAGGGTTATCCAATGTATTCATTGTTTGGATGGTGTTATTATGTGGGTAAGATTTGTTGGTAAGCAAGGTAGAATTTGGTCCACTTTCAGTCTAATTACTATTGAATAGAGTGTCCAATGTCAATAACGGTTTTTGTTAATATTTCTAATAAAAGCAGAGTTATTTTTGGTTGGTCTCATGATCCAAAAAGATAAAAGGAAAAGAAGAAAATAAGTTTTTAAATTCTTAAGTAATTAATAGATTAATTAAAAATTATTTTGATAATTAATTAAATAGTTTTAATTAATTACAGAACTTGAATAATAATTAATTTCTGAAGATTAATTAGAATATTCCACAAACTAAGCCTTATGATGGATGGTTTTTTTTATCCCCAAGATAGGTATATAACATTTTTGAATTACATAAAGTTTAACTTGAAAAGTTTGAATCCATTAAGGATTTAACTGTAACTTATAAATAGAGTTCTAGGGTTCAAACCATGGTTACTCTTTTTCTCACTAATTTTCGTCCAAGGCTACTCTTTCGCCCTCTCTGCAAAAATTATAACTCCTTTCTCCAGAGTTGTTGAATTTTCGCATAAACTCTAATATAGGGTTATTCCTTATTGGCTTTTGGTGTTTGTAGATGTAACTTCATTACTATTGGCTTTCGGTGTTTCAAAAATCAACAAGGTTTAGTCTGAAAGAGGGTTATCCAATCTATTCATGGTTTGGATGGTGGCATTATGTGGGTAAGATATGTTGGTAAGCGAGGTAGAATTTGGTCCACTTTCAGTATAATTACTATTGAATAGAGTGTCCAATGTCATTAATGATTTTGGTCATATTTCTAATAAAAGCAGAGTCATTTTTGGTAGGTCTCAAGATTCAAAAAGCTAAAATGGAATGAAAAAAATAAGTTTTTAAATTCTTAAGTAATTAATAGATTAATTAAAAATTATTTTGATAATTAATTAAATAGTTTTAATTAATTACAGAACTTGAATAATAATTAATTTCTAAAGATTAATTAGAATATTCCACAAACTAAGCCTTATGGTGGATGGTTTTTTTATCCCCAAGATAGGTATATAACATTTTTGAATTACATAAAGATTAACTTGAAAAGTTTGAATCCATTAAGGATTTAACTGTAACTTATAAATAGAGTTCTAGGGTTCAAACCGTGGTTACTCTTTTTCTCTCTAATTTTCGTCCAAGGCTTCTCTTTCGCCCTCTCTGCAAAAATTATAACTCCTCTCTCTAGAGTTGTTGAATTTTCGCATTAACTCTAATATAGGGTTATTCCTTATTGGCTTTTGGTGTTTGTAGATGTAACTTCATTATTATTGGCTTTTGGTGTATCAAGAATCAACAAGGAAAAAAGAAACTAAGTTTTTAAATTCTTAAGTAATTAACTGATTAATTATAAATTATTTTGATAATTAATTAAAAAGTTATAATTAATTAGAGAACTTGAATAATAATTAATTTCTGAAGATTAATTAGAATATTCCACAAACTAAGCCTTATGGTGGATGGTTTTTATCTCCCCAAGATAGGTATATAACATTTTTGAATTACATAAAGATTAACTTGAAAAGTTTGAATCCATTAAGGATTTAACTGTAACTTATAAATAGAGTTCTAGGGCTCAAACCGTGGTTACTCTTTTTCTCTCTAATTTTCGTCCAAGGCTTCTCTTTCGCACTCTCTGCAAAAATTATAACTCCTCTCTCCAGAGTTGTTGAATTTTCGCATAAACTCTAATATAGGGTTATCCTTATTGGCTTTTGTGTTTGTCGATGTAACTTCATTACTATTGGCTTTTGGTGTTTCAAGAATCAACAAGGTTCAGTCTGAAAGAGGGTTATCCAATCTATTCATGGTTTGGATGGTGACCTTATGTGGGTAAGATATGTTGGTAAGAGAGGTAGAATTTGGTCCACTTTCAGTCTAATTACTGTTGAATAGAGTGTCCAAAGTCATTAACGATTTTGGTCATATTTCCAATAAAAGCAGTGTCATTTTTGGTAGGTCTCAAGACTCAAAGAGCTAAAAGGGAATGAAAAAAATAAGTTTTTAAATTCTTAGGTAATTAATAGATTAGTTAAAAATTATTTTGATAATTAATTAAATAGTTTTTATTAATTATAGAACTTGAATAATAATTAATTTCTGAAGATTAATTAGAATATTCCACAAATTAAGCCTGATGGTGGATGGTTTTTATATCCCCAAGATAAGTATATAACATTTTTGAATTACATTAAGATTAACTTGAAAAGTTTGAATCCATTAAGGATTTAACTGCAACTTATAAATAGGGTTCTAGGGTTCAAACCATGGTTACTCTTCTTCTTCTCTAATTTTCGTCCAAGGCTTCTGTTTCGCTCCTCTCTACAAAAATTATAACTCCTCTCCCTAGCGTTCTTGAATTTTCACGTAAACTCTAATATAGGGTTATTCCGTATTAGCTTTTAGTGTATGTAGATGTAACATCATTACTATTGGCTTTTGGTGTTTCAAGAATCAAAAAGGTTCAGTCTGAAAGAGGGTTATCCAATTTGTTCATGGTTCGGATGGTGGCATTATGTGGGTAAGATTTGTTGGTAAGCAAGGTAGAATTTGGTCCACTTTCAGTTTAATTACTATTGAATAGAGTGTCCAATGTCAATAACGGTTTTGGTAATATTTCTAATTAAAGCAGAGTCATTTTTGGTTGGTCTCATGATCCAAAAAGATAAAAGGAAAAGAAGAAAATAAGTTTTTAAATTCTTAGGTAATTAACAGATTAATTATAAATTATTTTGATAATTAATTAAATAGTTTTAATTAATTAGAGAACTTGAATAATAATTAATTTCTGAAGATTAATTAGAATATTCCACAAACTAAGCCTTATGGTGGATGGTTTTATATCCCCAAGATAGGTATATAACATTTTTGAATTACATAAAGATTAAATTGAAAAGTTTGAATCCATTAAGGATTTAACTGAAACTTATAAATAGAGTTCTAGGGTTCAAACCATGGTTACTCTTTTTTTCTCTAATTTTCGTCCAAGGCTTCTCTTTCGCCGTCTCTACAAAAATTATAACTCCTCTCTCCATAGTTGTTGAATTTTCGCATAAACTCTAATATAGGGTTATTCCTTATTGGATTTTGGTGTATGTAGATGTAACATCATTACTATTGGCTTTTGGTGTTTCAAGAATCAAGAAGGTTCAGTCTGAAAGAGGGTTATCCAATCTATTCATTGTTTGGATGGTGTCATTATGTGGGTAAGATTTGTTGGTAAGCAAGGTAGAATTTGGTCCACTTTCAGTCTAATTACTATTGAATAGAGTGTCCAATGTCAATAACGGTTTTTGTTAATATTTCTAATAAAAGCAGAGTTATTTTTGGTTGGTCTCATGATAAAAAAAAGATAAAAGGAAAAGAAGAAAATAAGTTTTTAAATTCTTAAGTAATTAACAGATTAATTATAAATTGTTTTGATAATTAATTAAATAGTTTTAATTAATTAGAGAACTTGAATAATAATTAATTTCTGAAGATTAATTAGAATATTCCACTAACTAAGCCTTATGGTGGATGGTTTTTATATCCCCAAGATAGGTATATAACATTTTTGAATTACATAAAGTTTAACTTGAAAAGTTTGAATCCATTAAGGATTTAACTATAACTTATAAATAGAGTTCTAGGGTTCAAACCATGGTTACTCTTTTTCTCACTAATTTTCATCCAAGGCTTCTCTTTCGCCCTCTCTGCAAAAATTATAACTCCTCTCTCCAGAGTTGTTGAATTTTCGCATAAACTCTAATATAGGGTTATTCCTTATTGGCTTTTGGTGTTTGTATATGTAACTTCATTACTATTGGCTTTCGATGTTTCAAAAATCAACAAGGTTCAGTCTGAAAGAGGGTTATCCAATCTATTCATGGTTTGGATGGTGGCATTATGTGGGTAAGATATGTTGGTAAGCGAGGTAGAATTTGGTCCACTTTCAGTATAATTACTATTGAATAGAGTGTCCAATGTCATTAATGATTTTGGTCATATTTCTAATAAAAGCAGAGTCATTTTTGGTAGGTCTCAAGACTCAAAAAGCTAAAATGGAATGAAAAAAATAAGTTTTTAAATTCTTAAGTAATTAATAGATTAATTAAAAATTATTTTGATAATTAATTAAATAGTTTTAATTAATTACAGAACTCGAATAATAATTAATTTCTAAAGATTAATTAGAATATTCCACAAACTAAGCCTTATGGTGGATGGTTTTTTTATCCCCAAGATAGGTATATAACATTTTTAAATTACATAAAGATTAACTTGAAAAGTTTGAATCCATTAAGGATTCAACTGCAACTTATAAATAGAGTTCTTGGGTTCAAACCATGGTTACTCTTTTTCTCTCTAATTTTCGTCCAAGGCTTCTCTTTCGCCCTCTCTGCAAAAATTATAACTCCTCTCTCTAGAGTTGTTGAATTTTCGCGTTAACTCTAATATAGGGTTATTCCTTATTGGCTTTTGGTGTTTGTAGCTGTAACTTCATTACTATTGGCTTTTGGTGTATCAAGAATCAACAAGGAAAAAAAGAAAATAAGTTTTTAAATTCTTAAGTAATTAACTGATTAATTATAAATTATTTTGGTAATTAATTAAAAAGTTATAATTAATTAGAGAACTTGAATAATAATTAATTTCTGAAGATTAATTAGAATATTTAACAAACTAAGCCTTATGGTGGATGGTTTTTATATCCCCAAGATAGGTATATAACATTTTTGAATTACATAAAGATTAACTTGAAAAGTTTGAATCCATTAAGGATTTAACTGTAACTTATAAATAGAGTTCTAGGGTTTAAACCGTGGTTACTCTTTTTCTCTCTAATTTTCGTCTAAGGCTTCTCTTTCGCCCTCTCTACAAAAATTTTAACTCCTCTCTTCAGAGTTCTTGAATTTTCACATAAACTCTAATATAAGGTTATTCCTTATTGGCTTTTGGAGTTTGTAGATGTAACTTCATTACTATTGGCTTTTGGTGTTTCAAGAATCAACAAGGTTCAATCTCAAAGAGGGTTATCCAATCTATTCATGGTTTGGATGGTGGCATTATGTGGGTAAGATATGTTGGTAAGCAAGGTAGAATTTTATCCACTTTCAGTCTAATTAATATTGAATAGAGTGTCCAATGTAATTAATGATTTTGGTCATTTTTCTAATAAAAGCAGAGTCATTTTTGGTAGGTCTCAAGACTCAAACAGCTAAAAGGGAATGAAAAAAATAAGTTTTTAAATTCTTAGGTAATTAATAGATTAATTAAAAATTATTTTGACAATTAATTAAATAGTTTTAATTAATTACATAACTTGAATAATAATTAATTTCTGAAGATTAATTAGAATATTCCACAAATTAAGCCTTATGGTGGATGGTTTTTATATCCCCAAGATAAGTATATAACATTTTTGAATTACATAAAGATTAACTTGAAAAGTTTGAATTCATTAAGGATTTAACTGCAACTTAGAAATAGAGTTCTTGGGTTCAAACCATGGTTACTCTTCTTCTCTCTAATTTTCTTCCAAGGCTTCTGTTTCGCCCCTCTCTGCAAAAATTATAACTCCTCTCCCTAGAGTTCTTGAATTTTTGAATAAACTCTAATATAGGGTTATTCCTTATTGGCTTTTGGTGTATGTAGATGTAACATCATTACTATTGGCTTTTGGTGTTTCAAGAATCAAGAAGGTTCAGTCTGAAAAAGGGTTATCCAATCTATTCATGGTTTGGATGGTGGCATTATGTGGGTAAGATATGTTGGTAAGCGAGGTAGAATTTGGTCCACTTTCAGTCTAATTACTATTGAATAGAGTGTCCAATGTCATTACCGATTTTGTTCATATTTCTAATAAAAGCAGAGTCATTTTTTGTAACAACCCGAAGTTGTTCATCGCCAAAAAAAAAAAAAAAAAAAAAAAAAAAAAAAAAAAAAAAAAAAAAAAAAAAACCCGTTCTACCCGAATTACTCGTCGGAAATCGAAATGTCCCGTTATCGTTTTTGGGCTTAGTTAACTAAAATTATATGTTTATTATCATTCAATGAGGGTCCAAACCATTTAGGAACTCATGAATTTAGCCCCAAAACATTTATTTCTTAAGTTTTAGAAATATCCTCGTCGGGTGACGGAAACTCAATCGGGTGCGACCCAAAACATCGTTTAAGGCCGGTATCAGGTAGAATTCCACCGTGTCCAAGTTTTAGGGACTATATAAACATGTTTTAGCACTCATTTGAAGCTTTTTCCTTCTCTCTCTACTCTCTCTCTAACCTCTCTCCTAAATCCAAAGATTAAGTGTCCAAAACTCAAATTTAAGGCTTCAAATCCTTAAGGTACCTTCCTAGCCTTAATCTATAGCATGTTTAGCTTCCAAATTAGACACTTAATCAAGAAATTGGACATTGTATGTGAGTTTACGGCCCAGGAGGCAGCCTAGGCCGTAAACACCATTTAGAAGGGTTTTTAGCCCTTAAACTCCTTCCTAGACTTAATTGGACTTTAGATATGGCTAAGGGACTTCAAGATATGGACTTAGAACACCTAAAACTATGATTTTGAGGACTTTGAAGGAGTTTACGGCCAAGGCATAAGCTTAGGCCGTAAACTCATGAAAATGGTGTTTTTCATGCCTTTAAACCCTTCCAAATCACCCCTACAGCTTAGATATGAATTATAGGACTTTGATTCTTGCATTTGGACACTTAAAACATTAATTTTGAGGGACTTAGATGAGTTTATGGCCAAGGTGAGTTCTTGGGCCGTAAACTCCATAAAAACTTGGCATAAATCTCATTCTAAGGTGTTAGAAAGCCATCCAACACCACCAAAAGCCTTGGAATAAATCAAGGGACCAACCAAAAATACTTTGAAGGCCTAAAACACAACATTTATGGGGTTTCTAAGAGTTTACGGCCAAGACATGTTCTTGGGCCGTAAACTCCAAAATTTTTGGTGTTAAAATGCAAACTACACACCCCTAAGGCCCTTAGATGAATTTTAGAAGTCCTTTCATGCATGTTCTAGACCTTGAAACACCTTGGAACACCACACACAAGAGTTTACGGCCATGAAGGGGGTTTCATGGGCCGTAAACTCCATAAATCCCCCAAAATCCCATACAAATTCATGTTAGGCCTTGGAGTAATTCTATTAATCACATGTGATTTGTTCTAGCACCATTTAGCATCATTTTCATGAGGATTAAGGAGTTTACGGCCAGGAGCCTATGCTAGGCCGTAAACTCCCATAAATTAATCATTTTGGTGATTTTAATCCATTCCATGCATTTAGAACAAAGCCTAGAATCATTTCCCATGTCCATATAAGCCATTTAAGCCATTTAAACACCCAAAACCACACCCACATGAGTTTACGGCCGTAAACTCATGTATGTGTGTGTTTTGTGGTTGTAAATTCTTGTAAAAGTTTACTCATGGGGAGTAAACTCAAGTCCCAAGTCCCTAGTACCATTTCCCATCCTTAAACGCCACCCGGGTCCCTCCAAACACTCGTATCGGAGTGTTTTCGCGACTAGAAGCAATGGTCCCTATCCAACAATCAATCTAAGTCCTAATTAGATACAAATGTGTATCTTTACATTATAATTAGGAACCTCGCGTATTTACAAGCCCCGGATCGACTCTTAGCATCCAAACCGTCTCATATCTCGTCCGGTGAGTTCATACCCCTACGCCTTTTTCACTGTTTTTAACTGTTTTCAGGGGGGAATACAAGCAAACCAAAACTGTTTTCAGATCATAACATTTATGTGTTTCAAATAATATCTGGCAAACTTATAAATTCTTATACTCCTTATGTATTATGTTGAGCATAAGGAATGATTTACCAATTACAACTAAATGAATTTTAGTTAAGAAAATAATCAAACTAATCAAATTATTATGGGAATAATTTGGGGTTCTATGTTTCTCATTATATCACTTACTGATATATGTATTAAGTTATTAGATAAACTATGTCCGATTCAGTTTATCTTCGTATAATTCAAATGTTTTACCAGATAGTTTCGTTGTATGTATCTATTTTCATTGTATCATGTCTTAAAATCTTTGTATGTTTGTTATCGTATGAAAATCCTGTGAATAGTTTAATACTAGCTTGTGAGATAGTCACTACCCTTTATGGATGATCAATTAAATCCTCTCCGGAAGTGTAACCAGAGTCTCCTGGAGGGAGAGCGAGGAATTTGTGAATAGATCTATTCGGGACTGACAATCCCACACCTTAACTGCTAGCTACAGTTAGGCGGGCACGCCTGGGGTGACAAATTCTGTATATCATTCGACGTCTGACTAACGTCAAGGAGGTCTCGTTGTCATATCAGTATGGTTACCCGACTCACAATACGTATTAATATAAACTTATTCACAGCTATGATTTCGTTTAGAATCTATATCTTGTTCGGGATGGTAATCCCATGGTTTTGTAATCTATATCTCGTTCGGGATGGTAATCCCATGGTTTTATGTCTATATCTCGTTCGGGATGATAATCCCATGATCTTGTGTCCATACTTCGTTCGGGATGGCAATCCCATGGTATTGAAACTAAATCTTATACGGGATGATAATCCCATGATTTTATCAATCTATCATATATCTAGTTTCGGGATAGTGATCCCATGGTTTATCGAGCTATCTTATATCTACTTTCGGGATAGTGATCCCATGGTTTTTATCGAATTACCTTATAACTGGTTCGGGATGTAGTCCCAAGGTTTTCAAAATGCTTTCTATTTACAGTTCATCTAAATTATAGTTTTGTGTATTAAACTATACTATGTGTTATCCAATCAATCTTACAATTAGGAAAATATGGGATTTTCCTGGGGTTAACTTATAACTTGTAACAGAACTGTAACGAAAGATAACTTAACTACTTTACATAAGAAAATATGGGATTTTCTTGGATATCAAATCTTTTCAGAAAACTAAAGGAAACCGATACATTTTCACAAAACAAAACCGCTTATGAACTCACCAGCTTTATGCTGATTTTCAAACTGCTTGTATTCTCAGGTCCAAGTTAGACAGGTACCCGACGATATCTTTTGATGAAGATGAAGTGCTCCGAAGACTCGTCTCTTTTGTTCATATGATATATGTATAACTTTGTACAATTTACTTTTGAACCAAATGTAAACTTTTATATATATGTAATGTATTGGTTATTTACTGTGATTACTATGTACATTGGATTTGATACACAACATGGAGTCAACCACGGGAACGTTTCCGCCTTTGGTTTTCGGGGTGTGACATTTTTGGTAGGTCTCAAGACTCAAACAGCTAAAAGGGAATGAAAAAAATAAGTTTTTAAATTCTAAGGTAATTAATAGATTAATTAAAAATTATTTTGATAATTAATTAAATAGTTTTAATTAATTACATAACTTGAATAATAATTAATTTCTGAAGATTAATTAGAATATTCCACAAACTAAGCCTTATGGTGGATGGTTTTTATATCACCAAGATAAGTATATAACATTTTTGAATTACATAAAGATTAACTTGAAAAGTTTGAATCCATTAAGGATTTAGTTGCAACTTATAAATAGAGTTCTTGGGTTCAAACTATGGTTACTCTTCTTCTCTCTAATTTTCGTCCAAGGCTTCTGTTTCGCCCCTCTATCCAAAAATTATAACTCCTCTCCCTAGAGTTCTTGAATTTTCGCATAAACTCTAATATAGGGTTATTCCTTATTGGCTTTTGGTGTATGTAGATGTAACATCATTACTATTGGCTTTTGGTGTTTCTAGAATCAAGAAGGTTCAGTCTGAAAGAGGGTTATCCAATCTATTCATTGTTTGGATGGTGGCATTATGTAGGTAAGATATGTTGGTAAGCGAGGTAGAATTTGGTTCACTTTCAGTCTAATTACTATTGAATAGAGTGTCCAAAGTCATTAACGATTTTGTTCATATTTCTAATAAAAGCAGAGTCATTTTTGGTAGGTCTCAAGACTCAAAAAGCTAAAAGGGAATGAAAATAATAATTTTTTAAATTCTTAAGTAATTAATAGATTAATTAAAAATTATTTTGATAATTAATTAAATAGTTTTAATTAATTACAAAACTTGAATAATAATTAATTTCTGAAGATTAATTAGAATATTCCACAAACTAAGCCTTATGGTGGATGGTTTTTATATCACCATGATAAGTATATAACATTGTTGAATTACATTAAGATTAACTTGAAAAGTTTGAATCCATTAAGGATTTAACTGCATCTTATAAATAGAGTTCTTGGGTTCAAACCATGGTTACTCTTCTTCTCTCTAATTTTCGTCCAAGGGTTATGTTTCGCCCCTCTATGCAAAAATTATAACTCCTCTCCCTAGAGTTCTTGAATTTTCGCATAAACTCTAATATAGGGTTATTCCTTATTGGCTTTTGGTGTATGTAGTTGTAACATCATTACTATTGGCTTTTGGTGTTTCAAGAATCAACAAGGTTCAGTCTGAAAGAGGGTTATCCAATCTATTCATGGTTTGGATGGTGGCATTATGTGGGTAAGATTTGTTGCTAAGCAAGGAAGAATTTGGTCCACTTTCAGTCTAATTACTATTGAATAAAGCGTCAAATGTCAATAACGGTTTTGGTAATATTTCTAATAAAAGCAGAGTCATATTTGGTTGGTCTCATGATCCAAAAAGATAAAAGGAAAAGAAGAAAATAAGTTTTTAAATTCTTAAGTAATTAATAGATTAATTATAAATTATTTTGATAATTAATTAAATAGTTTTAATTAAATAGAGAACTTGAATAATAATTAATTTATGAAGATTAATTAGAATATTCCACAAACTAAGCCTTACGGAGGAAGGTTTTTATATCCCCAAGATAGGTATATAACATTTTTGAATTACATAAAGATTAACTTGAAAAGTTTGAATCCATTAAGGATTTAACAGTAACTTCTAAATTGAGTTCTAGGGTTCAAACCATGGTTACTCTTTTTCTCTCTAATTTTCGTCCAAGGCTTCTCTTTCCCCCTCTCTGCAAAAATTATAACTCCTCTCTCCAGAGTTGTTGAATTTTCGCATAAACTCTAATATAGGGTTATTCCTTATTTGCTTTTGGTGTTTGTAGATGTAACTTCATTACTATTGGGTTTTGGTGTTTCAAGAATCAACAAGGTTCAGTCTGAAAGAGGGTTATCCAATCTATTCATGGTTTGGATGGTGGCATTATTTGGGTAAGATATGTTGGAAAGCGAGGTAGAATTTGGTCCACCTTCAGTCTAATTACTATTGAATATAGTGTCCAATGTCATTAACGATTTTGGTCATATTTCTAATAAAAGCAGAGTCATTTTTGGTAGGTCTCAAGACTCAAAAAGCTAAAAGGGAATGAAAAAAATGATTTTTTAAATTCTTAGGTAATTATTAAATTAATTTAAAATTATTTTGATAATTAATTAAATAGTTTTAATTAATTACAGAACTTGAATAATAATTAATTTCTTAAGATTAATTAGAATATTCCACAAACTAAGCCTTATGGTGGATGGTTTTTATATCCCCAAGATAAGTATATAATATTTTTGAATTACATAAATATTAACTTGAAAAGTTTGAATCCATTAAGGATTTAACTGCAACTTATAAATAGAGTTCTAGGGTTCAAACCATGGTTACTCTTCTTCTCTCTAATTTTCGTCCATGGCTTCTGTTTCGCCCCTCTCTGCAAAAATTATAACTCCTGTCCCTAGAGTTCTTGAATTTTCGCATAAACTCCAATATTGGTTAATTCCTTATTGGCTTTTGGTGTATGTAGGTGTAACATCATTACTATTGGCTTTTGGTGTTTCAATAATCAACTAGGTTCAGTCTGAAAGAGGGTTATCCAATCTATTCATGGTTTGAATGGTGGCATTATGTGGGTATGATTTTTGGTAACCAAGGTAGAATTTGGTCCACTTTCAGTCTAATTACTATTGAATAGAGTGTCCAATGTCAATAACGGTTTTGGTAATATTTCTAATAAAAGCAGAGTCATTTTTGGTTGGTCTCATGATCCAAAAAGATAAAAGGAAAAGAAGAAAATAAGTTTTTAAATTCTTAAGTAATTGACAGATTAATTATAAATTATTTTGATAACTAATTAAATAGTTTTAATTAATTAGAGAACTTGAATAATAATTAATTTCTGAAAATTAATTAGAATATTCCACAAACTAAGCCTTATGGTGGATGGTTTTTATATCCCCAAGATAGGTATATAACATTTTGGAATTACATAAAGATTAACTTAAAAAGTTTGAATCCGTTAAGGATTTAAATGCAACTTATAAATAGAGTTCTAGGGTTTAAACCATGGTTACTCTTTTTCTCTCTAATTTTCGTCGAAGGCTTCTCTTTCGCCCCTCTCTGCAAAAAATTATAACTCCTCTCTCCAGAGTTGTTGAATTTTCGCATAAACTCTAATATTGGGTTATTCCTTATTGGCTTTTGGTGTTTGTAGATGTAACTTCATTACAATTGGCTTTTGTTGTTTCAAGAATCAACAAGGTTCGGGTTATCCAATCTATTCATGGTTTGGATGGTGGCATTATGTGGGTAAGATATGTTGATAAGCGAGGTAGAATTTGGTCCACTTTCAGTTTAATTGCTATTGAATAGAGCGTCAAATGTCAATAACGGTTTTGGTAATATTTCTAATAAAAGCATAGTCATATTTGGTTGGTCTCATGATCCAAAAAGATAAAAGGAAAAGAAGAAAATAAGTTTTTAAATTCTTAAGTAATTAACAGATTAATTATAAATTATTTTCATAATTAATTAAATAGTTTTAATTAAATTGAGAACTTGAATAATAATTAATTTCTGAAGATTAATTAGAATATTCCACAAACTAAGCCTTATGGTGGATGGTTTTTTTTATCCCCAAGATAGGTATATAACATTTTTGAATTACATAAAGATTAACTTGAAAAGTTTGAATCCATTAAGGATTTAACTGCAACTTATAAATAGAGTTCTTGGGTTCATACCATGGTTGCTCTTTTTCTCTCTAATTTTCGTCCAAGGCTTCTCTTTCGCCCTCTCTGCAAAAATTTTAACTCCTCTCTTCAGAGTTCTTGAATTTTCACATAAACTCTAATATAGGGTTATTCCTTATTGGCTTTTGGTGTTTGTAGATGTAACTTCATTACTATTGGCTTTTGGTGTTTCAAGAATCAACAAGGTACAATCTCAAAGAGGGTTATCCAATCTATTCATGGTTTGGATGGTGGCATTATGTGGGTAAGATACGTTGGTAAGCGAGGTAGAATTTTATCCACTTTCAGTCTAATTACTATTGAATAGAGTGTCCAATGTCATTAACGATTTTGGTCATTTTTCTAATAAAAGCAGAGTCATTTTTGGTAGGTCTCAAGACTCAAACAGCTAAAAGGGAATGAAAAAAATAAGTTTTTAAATTCTAAGGTAATTAATAGATTAATTAAAAATTATTTTGATAATTAATTAAATAGTTTTAATTAATTACATAACTTGAATAATAATTAATTTCTGAAGATTAATTAGAATATTCCACAAACTAAGCCCTATGGTGGATGGTTTTTATATCCCCAAGATCAGTATATAACATTTTTGAATTACATAAAGATTAACTTGAAAAGTTTGAATTCATTAAAGATTTAACTGCAACTTATAAATAGAGTTCTAGGGTTCAAACCATGGTTACTCTTCTTCTCTCTAATTTTCTTCCAAGGCTTCTGTTTCGCCCCTCTCTGCAAAAATTATAACTCCTCTCCGTAGAGTTCTTGAATTTTTGCATAAACTCTAATATAGGGTTATTCCTTATTGGCTTTTGGTGTATGTAGATGTAACATCATTACTATTGGCTTTTGGTGTTTCAAGAATCAAGAAGGTTCAGTCTGAAAGAGGGTTATCCAATCGATTCATGGTTTGGACGGTGGCATTATGTGGGTAAGATATGTTGGTAAGCGAGGTAGAATTTGGTCCACTTTCAGTCTAATTACTATTGAATAGAGTGTCCAATGTCATTAACGATTTTGTTCATATTTCTAATAAAAGCAGAGTCATTATTGGTAGGTCTCAAGACTCAAAAAGCTAAAAGCGAATGAAAAAAATAAGTTTTTAAATTCTTAAGTAATTAATAGATTAATTAAAAATTATTTTGATAATTAATTAAATAGTTTTAATTAATTACAAAACTTGAATAATAATTAATTTCTGAAGATTAATTAGAATATTCCACAAACTAAGCCTTATGGTGGATGGTTTTTATATCACCAAGATAAGTATATAACATTTTTGAATTACATAAAGATTAACTTGAAAAGTTTGAATCCATTAAGGATTTAATTGCAACTTATAAATAGAGTTCTTGGGTTCAAACCATGGTTACTCTTCTTCTCTCTAATTTTCGTCCAAGGCTTCTGTTTCGCCCCTCTATGCAAAAATTTCAACTCCTCTCCCTAGAGTTCTTGAATTTTCGCATAGACTCTAATATAGGGTTATTCCTTATTGGCTTTTGGTGTATGTAGATGTAACACCGTTACTATTGGCTTTTGGCGTTTCAAGAATCAAGAAGGTTCAGTCTGAAAGAGGGTTATCCAATCTATTTATGGTTTGGATGGTGGCATTATGTGGGTAAGATATGTTGGTTAGCGAGGTAGAATTTGGTCCACTTTCAGTCTAATTACTATTGAACAGAGTGTCCAAAGTCATTAACGATTTTGTTCATATTTCTAATAAAAGCAGAGTCATTTTTGGTAGGTCCCAAGACTCAAAAAGCTAAAAGGGAATGAAAAAAATAAGTTTTTAAATTCTTAAGTAATTAATAGATTAATTAAAAATTATTTTCATAATTAATTAAATAGTTTTAATTAATTACAAAACTTGAATAATAATTAATTTCTGAAGATTAATTAGAATATTCCACAAACTAAGCCTTATGGTGGATGGTTTTTATATCACCATCATAAGTATATAACATTTTTGAATTACATAAAGATTAACTTGAAAAGTTTGAATCCATTAAGGATTTAACTGCATCTTATAAATAGAGTTCTTGGGTTCAAACCATGGTTACTCTCCTTCTCTCTAATTTTTGTCCAAGGCTTATGTTTCGCCCCTCTATGCAAAAATTATAACTCCTCTCCCTAGAGTTCTTGAATTTTCGCATAAACTCTAATATAGGGTTATTCCTTATTGGCTTTTGGTGTATGTAGATGTAACATCATTACTATTGGCTTTTGGTGTTTCAAGAATCAACAAGGTTCAGTCTGAAAGAGGGTTATCCAATCTATTCATGGTTTGGATGGTGGCATCATGTGGGTAAGATTTGTTGGTAAGCGAGGAAGAATTTGGTCCACTTTCAGTCTAATTACTATTGAATAGAGCGTCAAATGTCAATAACGGTTTTGGTAATATTTCTAATAAAAGCATAGTCATATTTGGTTGGTCTCATGATCCAAAAAGATAAAAGGAAAAGAAGAAAATAAGTTTTTAAATTCTTAAGTAATTAACAGATTAATTATAAATTATTTTCATAATTAATTAAATAGTTTTAATTAAATTGAGAACTTGAATAATAATTAATTTCTGAAGATTAATTAGAATATTCCACAAACTAAGCCTTATGGTGGAAGGTTTTTATATCCCCAAGATAGGTATATAACATTTTTGAATTACATAAAGATTAACTTGAAAAGTTTGAATCCATTAAGGATTTAACAGTAACTTCTAAATTGAGTTCTAGGGTTCAAACCATGGTTACTCTTTTTCTCTCTAATTTTCGTCCAAGGCTTCTCTTTCCCCCTCTCTATAAAAATTATAACTCCTCTCTCCAGAGTTGTTGAATTTTCGCATAAACTCTAATATAGGGTTATTCCTTGTTGGCTTTTGGTGTTTGTAGATGTAACTTCATTACTATTGGCTTTTGGTGTTTCAAGAATCAACAAGGTTCAGTCTGAAAGAGGGTTATCCAATCTATTCATGGTTTGGATGGTGGCATTATTTGGGTAAGATATGTTGGAAAGCGAGGTAGAATTTGGTCCACTTTCAGTCTAATTACTATTGAATAGAGTGTCCAATGTCATTAACGATTTTGGTCATATTTCTAATAAAAGCAGAGTCATTTTGGGTAGGTCTCAAGACTCAAAAAGCTAAAAGGGAATGAAAAAAATAATTTTTAAATTCTTAGGTAATTATTAGATTAATTAAAAATTATTTTGATAATTAATTAAATAGTTTTAATTAATTACAGAACTTGAATAATAATTAATTTCTTAAGATTAATTAGAATATTCCACAAACTAAGCCTTATGGTGGATGGTTTTTATATCCCCAAGATAAGTATATAATATTTTTGAATTACATAAAGATTAACTTGAAAAGTTTGAATCCATTAAGGATTTAACTACAGCTTATAAATTGAGTTCTAGGGTTCAAACCATGGTTACTCTTCTCTCTAATTTTCGTCCATGGCTTCTGTTTCGCCCCTCTCTTCAAAAATTATAACTCCTGTCCCTAGTGTTCTTGAATTTTCGCATAAACTCTAATATTGGGTAATTCCTTATTGGCTTTTGGTGTATGTAGATGCAACATCATTACTATTGGCTTTTGGTGTTTCAATAATCAACTAGGTTCAGTCTGAAAGAGGTTTATCCAATCTATTCATGGTTTGGATGGTGGCATTATGTGGGTATGATTTGTTGGTAACCAAGGTAGAATTTGGTCCACTTTCAGTCTAATTACTATTGAATAGAGTGTCCAATGTCAATAACGGTTTTGGTAATATTTCTAATAAAAGCAGAGTCATTTTTGGTTGGTCTCATGATCCAAAAAGATAAAAGGAAAAGAAGAAAATAATTTTTTGAATTCTTAAGTAATTGACAGATTAATTAAAAATTATTTTGATAATTAATTAAATAGTTTTAATTAATTAGAGAACTTGAATAATAATTAATTTCTGAAGATTAATTAGAATATTCCACAAACTAATCCTTATGGTGGATGGTTTTTATATCCCCAAGATAGGTATATAACATTTTTGAATTACATAAAGATTAACTTAAAAAGTTTGAATCCATTAAGGATTTAAATGCAACTTATAAATAGAGTTCTAAGGTTTAAACCATGGTTACTCTTTTTCATGGTTTGGATGGTGGCATTATGTGGGTAAGATATGTTGGTAAGCGAGGTAGAATTTGGTCCACTTTAAGTTTAATTGCTATTGAATAGAGTGTCCAATGTCATTAATGATTTTGGTCATATTTCTAATAAAAGCAGAGTCATTTTTGGTAGGTCTCAAGACTCAAAAAGCTAAAAGGGAATGAAAAAAATGATTTTTTAAATTCTTAGGTAATTGATTGATTAATTAAAAATTATTTTGATAATTAACTAAATAGTTTTAATTAATTACAGAACTTGAATAATAATTAATTTCTGAAGATTAATTAGAATATTCCACAAACTAAGCCTTATGGTGGATGGTTTTTATTTCCCCAAGATAAGTATATAACATTTTTGAATTACATAAAGATTAACTTGAAAAGTTTGAATCCATTAAGGATTTAACTGCAACTTATAAATAGAGTTCTTGGGTTCAAACCATGATTACTCTTCTTCTCTCTAATTTTCGTCCAAGGCTTCTGTTTCGCCCCGCTCTGCAAAAATTATAACTCCTCTCCCTAGAGTTTTTGAATTTTCGCATGAACTCTAATATTGGGTTATTCCTTATTGGCTTTTGGTGTATGTAGATGTAACATCATTACTATTGGCTTTTGGTGTTTCAAGAATCAAGAAGGTTCAGTCTGAAAGAGGGTTATCCAATCTATTCATGGTTTGGATGGTGGCATTATGTGGGTATGATTTGTTGGTAACAAAGGTAGAATTTGGTCCACTTTCAGTCTAATTACTATTGAATAGAGTGTCCAATGTCAATAACGGTTTTGGTAATATTTCTAATAAAAGCAGAGTCATTTTTGGTTGGTCTCATGATCCAAAAAGATAAAAGGAAAAGAAGAAAATAAGTTTTTAAATTCTTAAGTAATTGACAGATTAATTATAAATTATTTTGATAATTAATTAAATAGTTTTAATTAATTAGAGAACTTGAATAATAATTAATTTCTGAAGATGAATTAGAATATTCCACAAACTAAGCCTTATGGTGGATGGTTTTTATATCCCCAAGATAGGTATATAACATTTTTGAATTACATAAAGATTAACTTAAAAAGTTTGAATCCATTAAGGATTTAAATGCAACTTATAAATAGAGTTCTAAGGTTTAAACCATGGTTACTCTTTTTCTCTCTAATTTTCGTCGAAGGCTTCTCTTTCGCCCCTCTCTGCACAAAATTATAACTCCTCTCTCCAGAGTTGTTGAATTTTCGCATAAACTCTAATATAGGGTTATTCCTTATTGGCTTTTGGTGTTTGTAGATGTAACTTCATTACTATTGGCTTTTGTTGTTTCAAGAATCAACAAGGTTCGGGATATCCAATCTATTCATGGTCTGGATGGTGGCATTATGTGGGTAAGATATGTTGGTAAGCGAGGTAGAATTTGGTCCACTTTCAGTTTAATTGCTATTGAATAGAGTGTCCAATGTCATTAATGATTTTGGTCATATTTCTAATAAAAGCAGAGTCATTTTTGGTAGGTCTCAAGACTCAAAAAGCTAAAAGGGAATGAAAAAAATAAGTTTTTAAATTCTTAGGTAATTGATTGATTAATTAAAAATTATTTTGATAATTAATTAAATAGTTTCAATTAATTACAGAACTTGAATAATAATTAATTTCTGAAGATTAATTAGAATATTCCACAAACTAAGCCTTATGGTGGATGGTTTTTATATCCCCAAGATAAGTATATAATATTTTTGAATTACATAAAGATTAACTTGAAAAGTTTGAATCCATTAAGGATTTAACTGCAACTTATAAATAGAGTTCTTGGGTCAAACCATGGTTACTCTTCTTCTCTCTAATTTTCGTCAAAGGCTTCTGTTTCGCCCCGCTCTGCAAAAATTATAACTCCTCTCCCTAGAGTTCTTGAATTTTCGCATGAACTCTAATATTGGGTTATTCCTTATTGTCTTTTGTTGTATGTAGATGTAACATCATTCTGAAAGAGGGTTATCCAATCTATTCATGGTTTGTATGGTGGCATTATGTGGGTAAGATTTGTTGGTAAGCAAGGTAGAATTTGGTCCACTTTCAGTCTAATTACTATTGAATAGAGTGTCCAATGTCAATAAAAGTTTTGGTAATATTTCTAATAAAGCAGAGTCATTTTTGGTTGGTCTCATGATCCAAAAAGATAAAAGGAAAATAAGAAAATAAGTTTTTAAATTCTTAAGTAATTAACAGATTAATTATAAATTATTTTGATAATTAATTAAATAGTTTTAATTAATTAGAGAACTTGAATAATAATTAATTTCTGAAGATTAATTAGAATATTGCACAAACTTAGCCTTATGGTGAATGGTTTTTATATTCGCAAGATAGGTATATAACATTTTTGAATTACATAAAGATTAACTTAAAGAGTTTGAATCCATTAAGGATTTAACTGCAACTTATAAATAGAGTTCTAGGGTTCAAACCATGGTTACTCTTTTTCTCTCTAATTTTCGTCCAAGGCTTCTCTTTCTCCCCTCTCTGCAAACATTATAACTCCTCTCTCCAGAGTTATTGAATTTTTGCATAAACTCTAATATAGGGTTATTCCTTATTGGCTTTTGGTGTTTGTAGATGTAACTTCATTACTATTGGCTTTTGGTGTTTCAAGAATCAACAAGGTTCGGGTTATCCAATCTATTCATGGTTTGGATGGTGGCATTATGTGGGTAAGATATGTTGGTAAGCAAGGTAGAATTTGGTCCACTTTCAGTCTAATTACTATTGAATAGAGTGTCCAATGTCATTAACGATTTTGGTCATATTTCTAACAATCGAAAAAGTGAATAAAAGGGGTTCCTCCAAAGTTTTGACTTCTTGAAATGGCTAACAATCGAAAGTGATGATTGAGGTTCCCATTTCATTAAAACATATGAAGAACTTGTTCACTTGTAACCTCGTCGACTTGGCCTTTAAACAATAATTTGTGGATTTTGGAAAATTGCTTCTTGTTCAACCGTTTGCTTCTATTCGATTCCATCCGGAATGTGACTTTTTTCAGTGGTTCTGTTCTGCACAATTGTTGAAGCAGCAAGAAAGGGACACTACATCGGGATACCAAAGAAAGTGTTAATGCATAAGTAAGAATTGAATCATTCATCACTTGAACAAGCATCTGTAACTCGTTAGGATAATCCGTAACTAGTAGATTGAACTATAGATTATTACTCTGAGTCTTCATATTTGGTTGAGAAATTTCTTCATCATTGGTGTTGAAATGATCAACAACTGTGTTTCTGATAGACATGATGAATGATTGAGAGAGAATTTGAGACTTGATTGCAAAGTGAATTTAGGGTTTTTGCATGAATGTCGAGAATGTGAAAAGGAAAACTAAATGATCACGTTGTCCTTAAAGAACTGGCATCAAATTCAAATTCAAACATCGATCCAATTAGACAATGCCACATGTATAAGAGTTTACTGAACTGTCAATGCCGTGAACTACCACATGTAAAAGTAATGAGTACTTTTTTCTCGATCCACGAGATAATACTGGAACATCCCATCTAACGAATACTTTGTCATTCCCAAAAGTAAAGATTGAATAAGATTAATAAATTTTTTGACATTGTGATATCAAAGAAAGTTTGATATAAAACCAAATAGATCCTAGGCAAAGATACTCTTCATTCGTCATCCAGAGAGATCTTGAATTGCTTGTGTGGTTTCGTGTGAATTACAATTGTATACTCTTGAATTGCTTGTGTGGTTTCCTGTGAAAATTTTGGACATTATGATATCAAAGCCAACATGGGTCGCTTCATTTTCATACAAATTCACAATTTTAAATAAGTGCAAATCGTTATACGAAAAAATTTGTATGACTAGTATAGCCAAGAACAAGTAAGCTTTGAAAAAATTTTAAGTAACGAAGGAGTAATACTAATCTTCATATAGAAATCTCATTTCTTAAAAAAAGAAAGATATGGATCCATTGGGAACAAATGACTTGGGATTAGTACATTTCATCAAGATCACACAAAAGAAATAGAAATGAGATTTTGAACATCCAAAATGGTATAGTAAAACAAAAGATTTCGTGAAAATCTTGAATAATAAAAGTTCACCGTCAATTCCTTTTGCTTAGGTTTGTTGGGTTTCACCCTCATCATGAAAAAGTAATTTAGGATCATAAACACATAATTTTGGCATGCATCATTGTGTGTGCGAGTGTTAGAAATTTAGCGTGAAAAAATAGATGCGAAGAATCATCATACCTCTTCGAATAATAGGAACTTGTAGTTATAACTTAACTCAAAATGAGAAGAGAAACGTAGCTCTAGGACTATTGTGAATATAGCCTATTGGGAAGAACTTTTCGTAAGAAAAAATTCAATAAGGCTTCGTACACAATGAGTCATTGAGGCTTATAGACAACATGTTGCAGATGCTTCTAGGGACACTTAACCCATACAAGACTTTCGAATCGTACCAGTTCCCTATAGAGCTTTCGAATCGTACATGTTGCAGATGCTTCTAGGGACACTTAACACATTGTAATAATGATCCTCATAATCTCACTAAAAATAAGGAAAATATTTTTGATTTTTTGATTTTTGAAAATAAAATTTAAAACATAACGAAAATCTTTTTGCATTTTAAGGAAAGACAAAAATAAAGAAAATCTTTTTGGACTTTTTAATTTTTAGAAAGAAATTACAAAAAAATAAGGATATCATCGGCATTGGTCATTTGTTATTGATAACGAATTTCTGACAAGAGAACCAACGCTTCCCATGTTGTATAGTTTCTCAAAAGACCAGGCTTCCAATAAAAATATACTTCTTAGAAACATATGCTTCCCAGAAAGATGCACTTCTCAGAAATGTATGCTTACCATTTTTCATAGGCTTCCCAGTGAAACACTTCCCATTTTTTAACACTTCCCATTTGCTAGATGTCACAAATTTTTGAATGAATCAAAGCTAATGTCGAAAGCAAAGCAGGTAGAAGTGTTGAATATGAAAAATAAACTCTGAATCAAATGTTCGCAATTAACGAATGTTAGTCTAAAAATTTTGCAAATCAAAGTCAAGAAAACTCAGTTAGAATTAGGAACATAACAAGCTTCCCTCATTCCCAACCCATTTAAAGTTCTTAAAAATGATTTTTCATCCAAAGGTTTTGTAAAGATGTTAACAAGTTGGTGTATTGTTTAACAAAATGAATTTCAATATTCCCATCTCCAACATGATCCTTTATGATGTGGTATCGAAGTGCAATATGCTTAGTTTTTGAATGTTGAATTGGATTATGACACATGCGACTTGCACTTTGAGAATAAAAATATAGTGGGATTTTCTTCATATTAAATCTCATAGTCATGTAATTGACTTTGAATCTAGATTACTTGGGAAGTATAGGTTGCATCGACAGTGTATTCAGATTCAGTTGTGGATATCGACACACAAGTCTGCTTTTTCGATTGCCAACTCACAAGCTTCCCATCTAAGAATTGACATCTGTCTGTAGTGCTTTTTCGATCTAATTGACCACCATTTAGATCAACATCTGAGTAAGCTTGAATAAAGAATCTTGTGTTTGATGGATACGACAATCTAAGAGTCAAAGTGTCATGAAGATAACGAAACATACTCTTCACCGCTGTAAGATGGGGTTCCCTAGGATTCGCTTGGTACCTGGCACAATTACAAACCGAAAACATGATATCATGTCGACTTGTTGTCATGTATAATAATGAACTGATCATGATTTGATATGTTTTTAGATCAATAGAAGTATTATCTAACGAAGGACTTAAGCGAGTTTCAACTGCCATAGGAACCATCGCTTTTGAGCAAATCGTCATTCCGAAGCATTTAAACAAGTTTTGTGTAAGTTTTCTTTATTGATAAAAATTCCTTCCTTTCTTTGATGAATGTTCAATCCCAATAAATGATTGATTTTTCCCATCATACTCATTTTAAATTGGCTCTTCATCACCTCTATAAATTCCTTTGACAATGAAGGGTTGGTAGAATAAAAAATAATGTCATTGACATAAATTGGAATGAGTGTTAGATGATCCCATACTTTCATTCGAAATAAAGTGGGACCAACTGATCCTTGCTTAAATTTAGCGATTTAAAAAAAATGGATTGTGTAGCATAACAAGCACAAGGTGTGTGTTTTAACTCATAAACAACTTTATCAATGATCTAACAATGATCAGGATAGTTATCGTTTACGAATCCAACTAGCTGTTCAACATAGACCTTCTCTTCAAGAACCCTGTTGAGAAATGTGCATTTAACATCCATCTAGTAGATGTCAAAATTCTTGTGAGCTGCATAAGCAAGGAAAATTCATACATCCTCAAATCTTACGACAATGGCAAACGTTTTTCGTGATCAATTCCCTCTTGTTTAGAATAACCTTTTAAGACTACTCTAGCTTCGTTGTGAACCAGTTTTCCTTCTTTGTCTATTTTATTTTTAACACCCATTTAAGACCAACAATCGAAAGATTATCAGGTTTGGGAATTAACCTCCAAGGTTTGTTTCTTTTGAATTCAGCCAACTTAGATTGCATTGTAACAACCCAATCCGAATGTTCAAATGCATACTTGATTGTTTTTGGTTCGAGTTTTGAAAAAAAATGTTAAACATACAATATTCTTGATGAGCATTTAGAACCTAATTCCTAGCTTGAACTTGTCCTCGTGTTATGAACTCACAATTTATCATAGGATCCGAATGTTCAATTGGTTATGAGCATCGAGTGTCAACCGATGTTTTGTACGCGAGTGGACCCTATTGACATATATGGCATATATATGCATTAGGTTGAGTATTTCATGACAAACCATGATGGACAACCACCCTAAAGACTTGGAATCACTAAAACTAAGTGCTCTATGACCCATACTTAGTGATCTTACAAGTTTAAGGCCAAATATGAGCATTAGAGTGGGTGTATGGCCATAAAGGTGAGTGTTCGGCCAGGGTGTGTGCGGCTGCACATAGGAGTGTGTGGTCGTACAGAGGGTGTGTGTGGCTGTACACAGGGGTGTGCGGTCGTACACTCCTTGTTTGATCCCAAAATGTCGATTTTTGAGGTGTTTCAAGATCCAAACCAAGTCTTAATTCGAATATAGGGGCTTAAGTCTCACTTTGGAGGGTATTTGAGTGTGTGCAGCCACCTTATGAAGGTGTGTGGCCGCACTCCTTCAAAGGACGAGGAACACGATGAACATGCAGAGTTTTAGGCCTAGATTTAAGTGTTTTACCTGTATAACAAGCTAAATGATGGAGTTATTCATGTTTTTGAGGTCCTTAGAGTGTTCTTGGATGAGACTTTTAGAGAGAGAAAGTAGAGAGAGAGTAATGTGCAGCCAAAGAAGAAAAAGTGAATGAAAGGGGTTCCTCTACTATATATAGAGTAGGGTGTGTGGCTGGGGGAGTGTGTGCAGCTGGGTGTGCGGCTGGCTGGCCGTACACTCGGGTGTGGGGCTGCACACACTTTCTTTGGTGTGATTGGCTCGATTTTGAGATGCTACACATTTTCTAACCCTTCTTAAGACTCATATTTAGGTTATACTAAGCCTAAAGCACTCATATGGACCCACAATTCCGCTAAAAGATGATAAATTCGAGTTTAATATTGATTAATGGATCAATTGTACAGGGTGAAACTTTCGAGTTGTCACATCATCCCCCCGTTAGATGGAATTTCGTCTTGAAATTCAAGAATATGGATACAAATCATGGATTTGGAAAAAGATGCGACATTGTTTCATTCTTTTGACCTCTCGGTCCATGATTTCGATTGGTTCTTCCACGAGGTTCATGATTTCGATTGTAGGCTATGGGACCAATCCTAGCAAGGATTTCGAATGGTCCTATGTACCTCGGGTTTAGCTTTCCATGTTTTCCGAAGCGTATCATGCCTTTCCAAGGCGAGACCTTCAGCAAAACACGGTCTCCGACATGGAATTCCAACGGTTTTCGTCGTTTATCTGCGTAGCTCTTTTGTCGATCTCGTGAAGCTTTTAGTCATTCCTGGATTTGTATGATCTTTTCAGTGGTTTCGAGGATGATTTCTGGACTAGTGAGAGTGCTATCCGGGACTTGCCCCTTGGCTAGCTGCGTGTTGACCACCTCAGCCTAGCATAGAGGGGATCTGCACTTGCTGCCATAGAGGGCTTCGAAAGGCGCAACCTTGATACTGGTATGATAACTATTGTTGTAGGAGAATTCCACCAAGGGCAAATAGGTATCCCACGATTTTCCGAAGTCGATAACATATGTTCTAAACATGTCTTCCAAGGTCTGGATGGTTCTCTCACTCTGTCCATCTGCCTGAGGATGATAAGCTGTACTCATATCCAGCTTAGTTCCAAGAGCTTTCTATAGGGACTGCCAAAATCTCAATGTGAACCTGTTGTCACGATCGAAGATGATAGATACGGGCACTCCGTGTAGTCGGACTATCTCTTGGATGTTGATTCATGTGAGTCTTTCCATCTTGAAAGTTTCTTTCATTGGCAGGAAGTGAGCGAATTTTGTCAATCGATCGACTATTACCCAGATGGTTTCGTACCCACTCGGAGATCTGGGTAATTTGGTAATGAAATCTATGGTCATCCTCTCCCACTTCCATTCGGGTATTTTCGGCTGATGAGGCAAACTTGAGGGCTTTTGATATTCGACCTTCACCTTGGCACAAGTCAGACACTTGCCCACGAAGGTAGCGATCTCGGCTTTCATGTTTGGCCACCAATATAACTTCATGAGATCAAGGTACATCTTATCCGATCCTGGGTGGACGGAGTATTTAGTCCTGTGAGCTTCGTTCATGAAGACCCCTCTGTAACCACCGAACTGTGGGGTCCAGATCCGATCCATGAAATAGTAGACTCCGTCTCCCTTGATCTCTAAGTTCTTTTCCATTCCTCTCAAGGATTCCTCCGCCACGTTCTCTGGTTTCAGGGCTTCCAACTGAGCTTCTCTAATTTGTGTAGGTAGATGGGAATGGATGGTCATGGTAAGTGCTTTCACACTGCAACCTGAGTACTTTTTTCGGCTGAGGGCATCTACTACCACATTGGCCTTGTCGGGATGGTAGCGTATTTCACACTAATAATCACAGAGTAGTTCTACCCATCGCTATTGTCTCATGTTTAAGTCTTTTTGGTCGAAGATGTGTTGCAGGCTTTTATGGTCAGTGAAGATCGTGCACCTTGTTCCGTAGAGGTAATGTCTCTAAATCTTTAATGCGAAGACAACTGCTCCCAATTCCAGGCCGTGAGTTGTATAATTGGTTTCATGTTCTTTCAATTGCCTCGAGGCATAAGCAATAACCTTTTCTTGTTGCATAAGCACATAGCCTAAGCCCTGGTTGGATGCATCGCAGTAGCCAACGAAGTCCTCCATCCCTTCCGGCAGAGACATGATACGTGCGCTGCACAAGGCTCGCTTCAATGTTTGGAATGCAGTGTCTTGCTTTTCACTCCAACAAAAGGGTACACCTTTCTGTGTTAGTGTGGTTAGGGGTTTGGCAATTCTGGAGAAATTCTAGATGAATCTATGATAATAGCCAGCAAGACCCAAGAATTGACGGATTTCCGTGGGTGTCTTCATTGCTGACCAATTCTCTATCGCTTTAATTTTAGATGGATCCACATGTATGCCTTCCTCACTTACCACATGACCCAAGAAATTTACTTTCTGAATCTAGAATTCACACTTGGAGAATTTCGCGTATAGCTTTTCTGTTCTTAGAGTTTCCAACACTAATCTCAAGTGTTGTTTGTGATCTTCCTAGCTTCTGGAATAAACAAGTATATCATCTATGAACACGATAACAAACTTGTCCAGGAAGGGACGACACACCTGGTTCATCAGGTCCATGAACAGTGCCGGTGCGTTGGTTAGACCGAAGGGCATTACCATGAATTCATACAGGCCATATCGAGTCTGAAATGCTGTCTTGGGAACATCACCCTTGTGGACTCATAGCTGATGGTACCCTGATCTAAGGTCTATCTTGGAGAAATAGTTGGCTCCTTGAAGTTGGTCGAAGAGGTCATCGATCCGAGGAAGAGGATTTCGGTTTTTGATGGTGAGTTTATTCAGTTCGCGGTAGTCAATGCACATCCGAAAAGATCCATCCTTCTTTTTTCACAAATAAAATCGGGGCTCCCTAGGGTGAGGAACCCAGTCTGATGAATCCTTTGCTGAGCAGCTCATTGAGCTGGTTGGACAACTCTTGCATTTCTGCTAGCGCTAGGCGATATGGGGACTTAGCTACGGGGGTAGCTCCGGGGATTAAGTCGATGCGAAACTCGACTTGACGCTCAGGAGGAATTCCCGGAAGCTCTTCGGGAAAGACATCAGTAAAATTGCTGACTTCGGGGATGCTCTCGAGAGCTTTAACCACCTGTTTCTCATTTACAACATGGGCTAGGAATGCACGACACTCCTTTTGCAGAAGTTTTTGGGCTTTGATGCACGAAATAATGCGGAGGCTGGAGCTAAGTTTATCATCATAGATCTTGAGAGCTTCGCTAGAGAGGAGATTGAGATGGATAGCATTTTCGAAACAAAGGATATCAGCACGATTGGGGCTCAACCAATCCATGCCAATGATGACATTGAAGCTCTTTATGGAAACTAGCATAAGATCGATAGAAAAGGAATGATCGTTTAGGGTAAGGGTACAACCACGAAATATAGCCTGAGTGCTCTCCTTCTCACCGTTAGCCATTTCGACAGTAAATGTTTCGGTTAAAGATTGAGGTTTATGTTTGAGAAGATGCATGAATGCATGATTGACAAAACTTCTCTCTGCACCAGAATCAAAAAGAATGCATGCATAAGAGTTGTTGAGGAGGAACGAACCCGTGACAACAGTAGGATCAGCAATTGCTTCCTCTTGCCCCATTGCTAGGACTCTCCCAGTGTTGCCAGTTGTTGCTGCCTTTGGGCAATTTCTCTTGTAGTGCCCGTCCTCGCCACAACCATAACATGCCTGACCGACACCTGCTCCAGATGCCTGATTGGTTGGTTGGGCTGGTGTTCTACAGTTTTGGGCAATGTGACCCTTCTTGACATAGTTGTTGCAGAGTATATCTCGACATGGGTCAGGAATATGGTGATGATAATTGCACTTGCTGCACCAAGGGAGGGTACCAGTATATCCACTGGTAGGTGCTTGAGTTGTAGGGGCAGCAACAGGAGTAGTGGCAGCGTGGACTGCCACAGTATGTTGTTTCTTGGAAGACTCTTGCGAATACTGGCCCTTTCGCTGCTTCCAAAATTTTCTTTTCTCGCCACTTTCTTTTGTTTATTCGGGAGCAACTATTACTTTATCCAAATCAATACCGTGATCTATGAGAGTCTGCGCCAGACTCTTGGCACTATCAAAAGTATTTGGCCTGGCAGCGAAGACATTCCCTTGAGTTGGCGGCGTTAATCCCCAAATGTATCTCTCTATCTTCTTGCTTTCTGGGGTGACCACTCTCGGGAAAAGAAGTGCTAGTTCTTCAAATCTAGAAGTGTAGGCAACAATATCTGAACCTTTCATCTTTAGGTTATAGAGTCCGTGCTCCAGTTTCTGCATTTCACCCCGCGGGCAGTACTCAGTAAGCATGAGCTCTTTCAAGCTCTCCTAACCCATAACATTTGCTACTGGTAGGGTTAGGGATTTGACCCGACTATTCCATCAGGTCAATGCTCTGTTGGTGAAAGTGCAGGCGGCAAATTTCACCTTTTTGGATTCCAAACAAGAACAAATTTCGAAAATAGACTCGATCTTCTCGAACCATGGAGTCAAAGCACTGACACCTCCAGTGTCGTTGAAAGATGTGGGTTTTACGTTCATGAAGTCTTTATAGGAACACTCCTTATGGTGTCCCCAACCACTTTCCTGATTTTGGGGATGGGTACCTGTCACACCCCGCTAAAGCGGAAACGCAAGGTATGACGGCGATAACGGTTTCATTGCAAAAGATAAAGATACATCACCATAGCAGTATTTAAAAGTTTACAACCCATAGCTTAAAAGAAACAAAGTACAAGTTTTTCCAAAATAACATTAATCAAAATATAACTTCATAATAGCTTCAACACGATGCAGCATGCTCTATGATGATGAATCTTTACATTCACTTACTAATGATTTCCTGAAAAAGCATGTAAAACGAGCGTTAACTATGAAAATAGTTGGTGGGTATCACAAGTTTATAGATCGAGGGTACAATAATGCTTTTCGTAAGTACAAGTACATTGCTTTAATAATAAAACAAAGTTGATTGCTATTAAGGAATACAAGTTTATTGCTATAACGAGAAACGTGTTTGTATGTGTATGAGCAAACAATGAGTCTCAACCAAACCTATGACTGAAGCCCTATCGAGATCTATGTTTATCGTTCCATAGAAGAATATGGTATCATGCACTCCAGCGATTCGGGCGAGTGAGGAGTTGTCAATTCCTAATAGCGCTATCCATAATGTGAAAGACTCTGTAAAATGGTTTGGTCTAGGCATAGTCGTAGATAGCAGTAAAAATGTAATTGTTCATGTTTTGTTTTGAGTTTACGGTGTTTATGGTCAAAATGGGTTTACGGCCGTAAACTCTTTACGGCCGTAAACACCTTACGGTTCCTAGTCAGGTCTTTAAATAGCGAGTTGTGTCAGTCTTTATTGGTTGTTGATGCTCTCGTATACTTCCAAGTTGTATCAGACGTTTTACAGTATTAAAGCGTATGCAAGCTTGGTATTTTGCTCTTTATTGGTTTATTAATTCGTGTTTGCATCTGTTATTGTCTTTGATCGTTGGTAGATCTATTTTCGGGACTTTACAATTGGTATCAGAGCTTTACCAGTGTCAAAGGCGTTCAACAGCTGCGTTTTCAACTAAATCGACATCCACTGCAGTTTAGAGAAATTTATTTCAGTCGAAATCAAGGTTTCTAGAAGTTTACGGCCTTAGTTTACGACCGTAAACTCCTCTTACGGCCTCATCTGCACTCTTCAAAATCGATAGTTTTTCACGTCTCTCAAGCCTTCGTAATCACACCTTAGTTCTGGGATTTAATTGAGTTGTGTTTTAAAATTAAAATCGAACTTTTTATTTGAATTTCATTGACCGTAAACTAAATTACTCACAAAAATTGACTTTCTGTTAATCGAAATATACACCATTATTTTTCGGAGTTTAAATCAATAAGTATTCTTGGACCGTAAACTCAAGTTTACGGCCTAAGGTTTACGGTATCGAGTTTACGGCTTAAGAGTTTACGGCTACGTTAGTTGATTTTATAAAATTGAAATTAATTATTGAGTTAGTTTTAAAACAAAATAACTTTTGACCGTAAACTCCAGTTTACGGCCGGGAGTTTACGGCCTAGTATTTTCTGCCTAAATTTACACGACAAAATCAACATTTTTATAGCCTTAAAATTTTTTTGTGATATTTTTTTAAATAAAAATGGATACACAAAATTCAACTCAATACCAAGAGCTTGATGCTGTGATGGGTACAACCACACGAATTCCAAGACTTATGTCAGCTGATGGTTTTCCCGAGTGGAAATATAGAATTGAGAAGTATATAAAGATGAAAGACTTTAAGATTTGGAAATGTGTTTTAAAGGATCCAGTCAGAATCACCACTACAGTTGGGGGAAAGGTGGTCGACAAGGCAATTGAAAACTACACTGATGAAGACTTTGAGAGTGTGGAAGAACAAGAAAAGGCATTGGCCATTTTGACTATGGCTTTATCTCCAGACATTGCTCAAGGATTCAGAGAGTATACTTCTGCCAAAGCTCTGTGGGAAGCTCTCATTGAAGTATATGATGGAAATGAAGACATGCGGGAAAGTCGCCAAGATATGCTGAGACAACACTTCAATATGTTTAATTATGTTCCTGGAGAGACTCTCGAAGCTCAACTGCAGAGATTTACCACTCTCAACACTGAGATGACTGTGGCAGGGATTTTCTATACAAAGTCAGAGATTAATAAGAAGCTACTAAATGCTCTCCCAAAATCTTGGGACATGAATGTAGCAGTAATCAAGAAGACTAAGGATCTTAATCGACTTTCCCTAGCTGAAGTGATGGCTGTCATCAAAGCGTGTGATATTGATGACAAACAGCGAGAGATCAATCATGTGAACTCATACTCATCTGCCAATCTTGGCATTTCATCTAATAATGCTCTCTCTTCTTTCTCCTATACTTCTGCAGGTTCATCTTCCTCTGCACCGGTCATTCCTTACCCACAAGGCCAGCCTATTACATCTACCCAAAATGTTTCATCCTCTAATGTGGCCTCTTCATCAAAGGGAAAGGAGGGTGATGAAAACCTTGTCTTTGCAGCAGGGCTTGTGAATTGCTACAATGCTCTTGTAGCTGGGGAACTTCCTCCTCAACTGTCATTTGCAGATCTTGATCAAATCCATCCAGAGGATGTTGAGGAAATGGACATCACATGGCAAATTGCCATGGCTGTATTTAGGGCAAAACAGTTTGCCAAAAAGACAGGGAAGAACAATTGGGGAATGAGTGCTGACAAGAAGGTTGGATTCAACAAAGGAAAGCTTCGATGTTTCAATTGCCACGAGCCAGGGCATTTTGCTCGTGATTGCCCACACCCTGATAGGAGGGTTAATAATGACAGAACAATGGTTGCAGTTGGGAATAATCGAAGCAGTGGTCAACCAAACAATGAAAAGGCTATGGTTGCACAATAATTTGACTGGGATGATCAAATACAAGCTCTAAATTTGTCTGGACCAGAAAATGCTCATCTAGCACAAGTGAGGAATGACGCTCAAGCAAGGACTGCAGCAGCTGAAGACAACATGATGAAACTTCAATTTGGCTTGATGGTATCCTCGTCCCATGAACCTAACTCATACAAGGTAAGTCTTCCATCATGCTCTAAGGCTTGTGTAGACTATGTGAAAGCTTTACAGGATAAAATTGAGACATTAGGTGATGAAGTAGAAAATCTTAGGATTCTTCGTGAACTCAATGACAAATTAATAAGAGACGTAGAAGACCTTAGGTATGAAGGGTATCGACTTCGAAAAGGACAAAAACCACTTAAAGCTCAACTAGAATAAAAAATTAAAGACTTTAGGAGACTCCAGGAAGACTACAGCAACAAATGTGAAAATTACAATTATGTAGTCAAACAAAATGCTGAGCTTGTTGCCGAAGTTGAATCTTTGAAAGGAAACCTTGAGACCGCCAAACTTGATGTCAGAAAATATGATTTCTCAAGTGAGGTGGTTGCAAATATGATAGACCAAAGTATGCAGTTTAAAAGAAATCAATCAAAAGGTCTAGGGTATAAATTTGTACCTCCTCCTTTTAATCATTCATACGTGTCCAAGCCCTTGTCCAAAGAAGAGATTGCCAATGAGTCATTTATGATTTATGGCAAGCCCTCTGGTTTTGTTACGGGAGGATTTATTAATGTTGAAAGTACTAAAATTTCTACATCTCCTGCAGATCAATCCTTGAATCAGTCAAAGCACAAAGTTGAAGGATGTGTTTCTGAAAACAAAATCGAGTCCAAACCTGAAGCTTTTATTTTAAATAAAGACAATTCTTTGTTAAATGTTTTAAGTGACAATTTTTCTTGTGGTGTTTTAAATTATTCTGATACAGTAGCTGCTACCTCTGATACAGTTTTGAATGTTTCTAATATGTCTGATAAACCTTTGAATAGTTTGGTTGACAATTTAAACGTCTGTGATAAAAATGTTGAGATACCATTAGTCTCACAACCCTCTATAAATACAGCACCCTCATTTGCCTCACAACTTGATAATATTGCATGTTTTTGTGAGACAAGCAAGGGTGTTTGTGGGGAAAACAAATCTGACGAATGCAGCACAAGTTCTAACATTAATTATCAGATTTGTTTTAATTGTGGCACTAAGGGTCATATTGCTAGAAATTGTCTTAATCGAATGTTTGTGAGTTATAATCTTCCAAGAGGAGAGAACGAATTCAGAGGAAGATCATTAAATAGAAATTCCTCTAGAAGTCGCTCTCGAAATGATTAGTGGGTAGATAAAAGAAATAGAAAAAGGGATATATTTCACAGTCATAAAAGGTTTTTTAATCAACTTGTCCTGAACAATCTGCCAAAAAGGAGCATAGCCATGCAAAGGTCAAGCTCATCCCAAAGCAACAATGGATCTTCAACCAATTCTGGTAGAAGTAACTCACGCTTTAAGCAGATCGTCAGACATAAAATGACAAAATTGACTGAATTTTTCAAAAAACCTAATTATATATGGAAACCCAAATCTACTCCCAATACATCATCTGTATCCTCAGAGAAGTTCATGTGCAATAAATCTGAAAAGGCATCGGGATCACCCAGGAAGATCATGACCTGGGTGCCCAAATCTAATTAAACCCACCGATTTTGCAGGGGCAGTTGCGGGGAAATGTCTTCAGACCATGGTTCGTCGACAGCGGCTGTTCCCGGCACATGACAGGAGACATTACCCAATTGAACGACATTCAATCATTTAATGGGGGATACGTCTCTTTTGCGGGTGGAGATGGAGGAAAAATTACACAAAAGCGCACGGTATCAAATGGAGTTTTGAGTTTTGACAATGTAAATTTCGCTCCAGAGCTAAAACACAGCCTGCTAAGTGTTTCGCAAATCTGTGACAAAGGCTATTCTACGCATTTCACTGACAAGGAATGCATGATCTTAAAGCCAGGTTTTGTCATCCCTGAAGAATGGATTCTCGTAAAGTCAAAAAGGGATGGAAATGCTTATATTATCGATATGAATAGCAATCTTCCAAAGCAGGTTACTTGTTTGTTCTCCAAGATCTCTGAGCAAACCGCAATGTTATGGCACCGAAGATTAGGTCACGCCAACGCCAAAAATCTCAATCGTCTTGCAAAGAATGAGATGGTCCGTGGATTACCTGTCAAAGACTTTATCACGTTTGAGAAATGTGTGTCCTGTGCTCAAGGAAAGCATCATCGAAAGCCACATTTACCGAAGCAAGTTAACTCAATAAGTCAGGTTCTACAACTTCTTCACATGGACTTATTTGGTCCAGTGAATGTGCTAAGCATCAATAGGAGTTCCTACTGTCTAGTTGTCATTGATGATTTTTCTCGTTTTACGTGGGTTTTCTTTCTATCCAACAAAGCTGGCGTCGCTGAATTGATCAAGAGGTTCATCATACTTATTGAGAATCAGACCAATCATAGGGTGAAGGCTCTTCGCACCGATAATGGTACGGAATTCAAGAATTCTGTTCTCAATCACTTCTGTTCTGAGAAAGGGATCCTACATCAATTTAGTTCCGCTCACACACCTCAACAAAATGGTGTTGCTGAGAGGCGAAACAGAACACTTAAGGATGCAGCAAGGACGATGTTGTGTGACTCCAAGCTCCCTGTTTTCTTTTGGGCAGAGGCAATAAACACTGCCTGTTATGTTCAAAATCGAGTACTCATCAACAAAGCTCAAATGAAAACTCCATATGAAATTTACTATGGTCACAAACCGTCTGTTAGTCATTTTCGAATATTTGGCTGTCCTTGCACCCTTCTTCACCTAGATGCCAATCCGAAGTTCAATGCCAAAGCTGATGACTGCTATTTTGTGGGGTATGCTGCACGTACCGCTTATCGAGTCTACAACAAGAAAACCAAACAGATTGTGGAATCCTATGACGTGCGTTGGTTGGAAGAGAATGAGACAGACGCGAGAGTGGGTCCGGACTGGTTATTTGATTATATGTCACTTTTCAAATCCTTAAACGTATATTCAAATGATGTCTCAAGAACTGATTCGCATTTGAAGAGTATCTCTGACGATGAAGTCGAAGAAGTTGTATACAAACCTGTATCTAAAACTTCCAATTCACTGAAAGGAAAGTCTAAAGCTTCAACTGAATGGGGGTCCTCCGACTCGCACAAAGGAGAATCTTCTGCTCCAGTTGAGGGGGAGTCTTCTGCTTCATCTGAGGGGGAGCCATCTGCTGAAATTGAAGGGGAGTCTTCTGCAACATCTTTCAATAAGTCTTCTGCTACTTCTCAAGGGAGGCCGTTATTGGAACATGTCACTCCTCAATCAGACCACATTGATTCCTTGAATGTTGAATCAAGACCTTCCACATTATTAGAGAAAGAGTTCATTCCAAATGATGCTTCCGCTGTCTCTTCAACCCTAATGGAATTACTCTTTCCTGATCTCATTGCGGATGAGTATGTTGCAGAACCATCTAGTTCTACTCAACACGCAAATGAAGGAGGTCTTAACATTCACACTCTACCTGTCTCCATCAATGACATCAGCCAAGAAATACCCTCTAGGATTCAACGAGATCATCCGCTTGAGAACGTTATCGGCCAGCTAGACAGTGGTGTTAAAACCAGAAGTCAAAGTGGAGACGTGAATACATGTCTGTATTCTTGTTTCATCTCTCAAATTGAGCCCAAGAATGTAGAGATGGCTCTAAATGAACCTAGCTGGGTGGATGCGATGCATGAAGAATTGCATCAATTTGAAAAACTAGGTGTTTGGAAGTTAGTTGAGTTACCAAAAGGCAAAAAGTCTCTTGACACACGGTGGGTTTATCGCAACAAGCAGGACGATTCAGGGGTCATTGTGCGAAACAAAGCCAGATTGGTAGTTCGCGGATTTCGACAAGTCGAGGGTCTTGACTACACCGAGGTTTATGCTCCTGTAGCTCGCTTGGAGGCCATTCGTATCTTCTTGGCGTACGCTTCATATATGAACTTCACTGTTTTTCAAATGGATGTCAAGACTGCCTTCTTGTATGGCAAGGTGAAGGAAGAAATCTACGTTGATCAACCTCCAGGGTTTGTTGACCCGAAGTTTCCTAATCATGTCTACAAGTTGGATAAAGCGTTGTATGGGCTGCATCAGGCTCCTAGAGCATGGTATGCAACTCTAACTAAGCATTTGCTCGAACATGGCTATACACGTGGTACTATCGATCAAACATTGTTTATAAAGCATGTCGACAAGGACCAAATACTTGTTCAAATATACGTCGACGACATAATCTTTGGATCAACAAGCCAACAACTTTGCAAGGAATTCGAAAATGTAATGAAGAAAAGATTTGAAATGAGTTCTTTGGGAGAAATGACCATGTTTTTGGGGCTTCAGGTTACACAGAATTCAACCGGCATCCTTCTTCATCAGGCCAAGTACGTGGATGATATTCTTGAGAAGTTCGCACTTCATGATGCTAAATCTGCCTCAACACCGATGGCTGAACGACCCCTCCTGACTCCAGATCCAGAAGGCGAACCTGTAGATCAAACGCTTTATCGATCAATGATCGGATCCCTAATGTATCTTACTGCAAGTCGACCAGACATTATGTTCGCAGTTTGTCAATGCGCCCACTATCAGGCTAATCCTAAACTCTCTCATCTTATTGCTGTTAAAAGAATTTTTCTGTATATCAAAGGAATCCCTAAATTGGGTCTTTGGTATCCGAAGAATTCTGAATTTAATCTTTATGCTTTTACTGACAGCAATTATGGAGGTTGTGAGCTTGACAGGAAATCAACTTCAGGAGGATGTCAATACCTAGGTGACAGACTAGTTTCATGGCAATGCAAGAAGCAACACACTGTCTCGACTTCGACAGTAGAGGCAGAATATGTGGCAGCATCAGCCTGTTGTTCTCAAGTTATTTGGATCCAACATCAGCTGTTGGACTACGGTTTGAATTACTCAGAAACCCTATCTATTGTGATAATGAGGCTGCCATACAAATTGCTAAGAACCCAGTCCAACACTCTAAAACCAAGCACATCGATATTAAAATTCACTTTATCAGAGACTGTTATGAACGATCTTTAATTCGAATCGAACAAGTCCACACTGATAACAATGTGGCTGACTTGTTCACAAAACCTTTTAACAAAGCTCGTTTTGATGTGCTTGTGGGATTTCTGAAAATGATACGTTTTGAGGATTAAGTTTTTTTAATTTTCTTTTTCTTTGTTTGTTTTTAGTTTTTTTTTATTTTTATTTTAGTTTTTTTTATTTTTATTTTTTTAGTTTTTATCTTATTTTAATTTTAATTTTATTTCATCTTTGGTCTTCTTAGTCTATTTTAACATTTTACCAAGTTTGTCTTCAATTTTGTTAGGTATGTTTAAATTTGCGCATTTTTTTTGTTTGTTTAAAACTCTCAACTATGCACAAATTTAGGGGGAGAAAGAAAATACAAAAAAAATATATCCAAAAATAGTGTCATTTCAGTAAAGAACCTAAATTAGGGTTATTTCAAAGTAGCCTTCGTTGTAAGTATTGTGATGGGAAATGATATAAATAAGTGATAAAGGACGACCTGAATCGGCGTAACGTACCTACGTTAAATCATCTACGCTCTGTGCTCGATGTGCTGGTAGGCGCGAAAGATTTTAAAAGGGGACTTGACTAGGAAAGTTGAATCTAATGAATTTAAGGACTCGACAAATTTGACCTAGTTAGATCCGTTTAATCTGACATCACGACGCTCGGATAGGTTGAGCAGGGAGATAAACACGAGAATCTACTCGTCACATTAATTGAACCCGTACTTGGAACCGTGGCTTAACTTTTCCTCGATGTGCGGATTTTGTCCTTAATTTCGGTTGGATGGGGCGACTGGTAAATTCCGATAAATTAGGTCTGTAGAATATCATTTTCTTTCTTTCTTTCTGTTAGTCATATGTTGTCTCCTTTGCATGACCTCTAATCCGACCTGGTACACAACATATGCAACCCCATTTCTCTGTAGGAAATATATATGTGTGAAATGTATGTGTGAAAAACTTCTCATCTGTTAGCCATATGCTGTCTCCTTTGCGCGACTTCTAATCCGACCTGGTACACAGCATATGCAACCTTCTTCTTCTCAACCCCTCTGAAGTAGTTAGCAATAGAATTTTGTATCTCTTCTCTCTCTAAATGGTTGTCTGCTCACCCGGTGTAAGGAGTACTCTGGAAGTTCTTGATGGCTGGGGCATATCAGCAAGCGGGAAACACGTTCCAGTACACCTAAAAAATTGAACTCATACAGATTGTCTGTAGATCTCGTTGCTCAATTTAGGTGGACAACAATATCCCTGGTTGTAGTCAATTAAATGGTCATAAGGTAATTTCACGTAAGATTTAGGAGATATAAAAATTACCAGAAATTTACAATTAGGTATATGCCCGAATCATGTCATTGGTAAAAGGTCCAAAAAGTCACAAATCCTTCGTGTTTAAGTGGACCACAATACTGACAATCGGTCAGACGAAGATGTGAAAATACGGGTACCGACAAGTAGAATAAGGCCGTCCAATAACTTTGATCCAAGCATCACAAAAGAAGTGATAATTAAAGTGTTTCTTAATTTATTTGACGTTGATTTTTTTATTATTTTATTTTATTTTAATTTATTTTTTTATTTTTTATTTTTTATTTTAATTTATTTTTTAATTTTAGTTTTACTTTTAATTTTATTTTTATTTTTCTAGCATTTAAAATTTTATGGTGTGTTAGTTTTTATTTTTGTTTTAAAATTTTTTTAATTAATCCTCAAAAGGTTTTATTTTTATTAATTGGCGAAAAATTAGAAAGACTGGGTAGCTAACAGGCAGGAGGGTAAGAAAGGTGGAATGGTAAAAGGTTAAAAAGGGGGAGTTCACGGCCGGAATCTCCCCACTCATCAGTTTCCGGCCGCAAACCTCTCCCAAAAGCTCTCAAGGTGTCGAAAATTTTTTCTTCGATTTTCGGAAAAACGAGTATATCATCGTGAAGGAAAATGGCAAATCTCAAGTTTGCAGACATGCACAATCTGGCGATAGTTCTTGCTGATCCACCTGTCGTTCATTCCGAGATGCTTTCAATGATTCACAGGTTGCGTGAATGTTGTATTGCATCAGCATTGACAGTCAATCCGGTGATCTATCAGAACATCGTTCGTGAGTTTTGGGCGACGGCAAGGACACAGATGGATGATAATGGAAATTTCACAGTTGCAGCGAAGGTGCAAGGACGAGATATTATAATCGATGAAAGTTTTATTCGAAACGCGTTGCTGATTGATGATCAACCGAACTATCCGACGGAAATTGGCATAGAGGATGTTCAGAGAATACTACGACGTATGAGTTATGAAGGAACCTACCCGCCAACGTTGAAAAAGTTGCTTCATCCATATTGAAGATTTCTGGCTCATGTGTTCGTAAGTTGTATATCCGGTAGAAGGAGTGGGGCTGATGAAATTTCTCAACGCACAACTGGTGCATTGGTATCTTTGGCCTCTGGAATTCATTTCAATTTCTCAAAGTTCATCCTAGAGGAATTTGTCATAAATATCCGGGCTTCTACAAGGGATAGTTTTCTCCAATATCCCCGCTTCATTCAATTGTTTGTCGAGATGCAGTTTCCTGAGGTTAGGAAGTCAGGAGATACCTTGGATATGAAATCTTTGGGTCCACACACAGTGGGACTCATTAAGCAAAACTGAAGAGGAAAAGTTGTCTTTCGAGGGCGTTATCGATTGGAAAAATTCGGTAAGTTTACAGAATTGGATGAGACGCCAGTGTCATACGAATCATCAGAACCGACTTCTTCTGAGAAAACGTCTACTGAGGGTTCGACTCCAGCAAACTTCGTGACAGACGTGACTGAAGATGATGATGATTCACCAGCTCAGAGAGATCACGGTACCTCTAGTCATGAACATGAGTCGAATGAAAGACAGGATGAAAGGGAAATAGGTACCGGTAATGATGGACGTGACTCATTTGAAGATCTTGATCTTACGGGATTTGATAATGATGACATTGCGGCTTCTTTAGCCAGTAGTGCTAATGTTGTGTCTAACGAGATATTTGACACGATTTTTCAAAATGTCGATGATAGTGTTTTGGCATCAACTGAGAAGAGAAAAACGAGCGAAACTCTTACTCCAATTTCCGAGCAGATGGTGTCAACTTCAATTCCAATGGAGGTAGTTGTGGGATGTTCCCCTCCCGTGTCTATTTCTCCGTCATCTAAACCATTTGTTAGTATAATACCTCCACAGGCTGACCAACCTCAATCTAAGAGGAGAAGACTTGATGAAAGACAATCCGAGCTAATTACTAGTTTGGTCAGTGGTCTTCCTACACCACCAATCACTACTGCTACTACACGACTTTCTGTAACAAAGATGTTTGCAACTGGACCTAGTTGAGTTTTTTATGTTGGTGGCCCTTCAGCTCCGCCTGGTTTTCCTGTTCCAAGATTTAGTAGGGATGCTGCTTCTGAGAGACTAGCTTTGCATATGGCAGAGGAACAACTTCGTTCGTCTAGCCCTCAAGGAAAGAACATTTCTATGAGTGAAGGGGGTGCTCCTGATGATGATTCATCTGATGATAGTTTACGAAAGGAGATCTCGGTATTAAGTCAGAAGAACATAGAGCTTGACATTCAGGTAGCTGAACTTCGTGCTCAGAACATTGAGCTATGTACTCAAGTGTCTAAACTTCAGTCAGATAGAACTTATCTTGGCGGACAACTCGCAGAAGTTAAGAGGGATAGAAAAGTAAAAGATAAGCAGATTTCTGACCTTCAAGAACATTTCAATCTGCCGACTTCAAGCTACTTCGAATTGAAAAAGAAACTGGAGGATGATTTTGGTGAGAAGTATAAAACAAGCGTAGAAGAACAAAGAATAAATTTACATGTGCAAGCGTATCCAGTAGATGTGCCAGCTGGTCAATCTTCTGGTTCTGCTGAGCGTATTGGAGTTGTTCCTCCTATGGCTTCTCATATTCAAGAGATCATTCGGAAAAATCAAGAAGATGATACTGAAAGGGGGCAATTATTATTCAAGCGAAATGTTACTAAGAGCAATTCTAAAGGGGAATCTTTGATCACTGTCACTGATCTTGAAATTGTTCGGTTCAGAGATACTTTTGGAGATCGGTCGGGTGTAGCTGCTTGGGGATTTCACGATCCTCTTCGACTTTGGATTATTATTCGCAAGAGTGGTAATTCATAGTTGTATAAGGATATTCGTGCTTTTAGTTCATTGACAAGGGTTGATCTTGCGGAGTTATCACAAGCTCCGTTTATCAATCTTTTAAACAATCCTCAGGTTTCGCAGTTCAAATTCTTTCTAGATGAGCAAGTGAAGAAGGGATTTCCAACAATGCCAACTGCTGAGTCAGTCATTCTGGAACATCCAGATGTGTTTGAAGCTTCTTCTGATAAACCTGTACAGTTGGTTATGTGGCCGCCCACGACTCAAGTTAAACAATTTCCCATTGTTCAAGGTTATAAAGATGGATCGCTCGGTTCTATGGAGTGCTGGGTTTATGATGAAAGTACTTGTGGTGCAGTCATTAAGCTCAAGAATGGGTGCATACAGTTGTATGATCAAAGAGACCTTCTGCAGTTCAGGAAATGGGATATTCATTATCTGAGCAATTTTCAAATCAAAGTGGTTGAAGATATCTATGAGCAAGGAGCCAAGGCGTATACTAGGATGGTTGCTGAGATTTTGAGCAAAAAGATGTGGAATGGTGCTATGGGCCAAATGGATGTCATGCTAGTAAAGAAAGGAATGGGGCCGAGCTAGTCCAAACCAAGGGGGAGATTGAAAGACTCTGTAAAATGGTTTGGTCTAGGCATAGTCGTAGATAGCAGTAAAAATGTAATTGTTCGTGTTTTGTTTTGAGTTTACGGCGTTTATGGTCAAAATGGGTTTATGGCCGTAAACTCTTTACGGCCGTAAACACCTTACGGTTCTTAGTCAGGTCTTTAAATAGCGAGTTGTGTCAGTCTTTATTGGTTGTTGATGCTCTCGTATACTTCCAAGTTGTATCAGACGTTTTACAGTATTAAAGCGTATGCAAGCTTGGTATTTTGCTCTTTATTGGTTTATTAATTCGTGTTTGCATCTGTTATTGTCTTTGATCATTGGTAGATCTATTTTCGGGACTTTACATAATGACCATTGGCTCAAAGAGTTAATGGTTAGAGATAAGGGAAGGGCCTTAGTACGATAAGTTCTCATGTTCCGTGTTGCATAGACATACATAGAGATACATAGCAATACAATAGCAATCATGATTGATACAAATCAATTTAAATACAACATGCAAATAATAGTTTTTCTGGACATGCTTTTCCACCCCAAAACATAAAAACTGAAAATAGGGGAGTGCGTGAATACTCACAATGTGCAAAATATAGTAATCAAGTTTATACGAGTCAATTAAATATAATGAACATAAGTAGTTTAGGACATGCTTTTCCACCCCAAAACATTTAAAAACCGAAAATAGGGGAGTGGTGAATACTCACAATATGAAAAATATAGCAACCAAGTTTATATGAGTTAAATAAATATAACGAATATAAATAGTTTAGCACATGCTTTTCCACCCCAAAACATAAAAACTAAAAATAGGAGAGTGCGTGAATACTCACAATATGCAAAATATAGCAACCAAGTTTATACGAGTCAAATAAATACAACGAATATAAATAGTTTAGGACATGCTTTTCCACCCCAAAACATTTAAAAATCGAAAATAGGGGATTGATGAATACTCACAATATGCAAAACATAGCAACCAAGTTTATACGAGTCAAATAAATACAACGAATATAAATAGTTTAGGACATGTTTTTCCACCCCAAAACATTTAAAAATCGAAAATAGGGGATTGGTGAATACTCACAATATTTTGTGTAGGCACAAGCGGTACTTCGGGATGCACCAATGTCTTACTACCGGGATCCTACGATATCAAACACACGCACTAGTGACTTTCCATGTCGATACCTAATGCTAATATACTAAACTCTACATATAGGGAAATGCCAATTTATGTTTTAGTATTGGATTTTATATCAATTAGTTACACTTTATCTGAAGTAATGAAATTCTATATATCGGGCGATTAATTACAACCTTGGAATATAAACTTTCCAAATTTTTAAGTGCTTATTACAACATAAATTCACGAAAATAGCATTCAAAGGATAAAAATTCTCAAACTTTTTATTTAACTGTTATTACACAATACTAAGCTGGGAAAATTATAAAATGGATTTCCAAGCTGTTTAATTATATTTTATGATTTTTGAGCATTTATTTCAATAAAAATTGAAATAAATAGAAAACAGTTTCCAAAATTACTCAAACTTTTTAATTAACTGATATTGTACATAAATAGGCTGGGAAAAATATAAAAGATATTTTTCAGTGGTTATTTGTATTTTTCCTTGTTTTATTCCTTTAAATAGTCATTAAGTAAAGAAATAATATTAAACAGTTAAAATAAATCACCATAAATTTTTGTAACATCATTTACAGTATAAATATCCTGGGAAAAATATCAAAAGTGGTTTTCATAATGCATAAACGGGTTTTGGGTATTTATGTGTATTTAAGTGCATTTTAATGCAATTAATTTTAGAAAATAAGAGAAAAATAGTTTACAGTAGAGAAAAATATTCAAAATTTTTATGTAACCTCCTACTATATAATATTATATCCTGGTAAATTTGCATGAATTTTGGATAATCAGAACTATTTCTCCCATTTTTAGACCATTACAATTACCAAAAATTGGGAAAAATATTAACACACGATGAAAAATCTGGAAATTATTTTCTGGAGTCACCCATCACAGGTAAGATATGCGAAAATTGTTAGCTAAAATTTTCATATCCTCTAAGGTGGTTTTGTAATTTATCATGTCCTAAACAAAAGAAAATTAGAAATCGTATTAAACAGTAATAAAAATTGCTGAAATTTGGTGAGGGGTCCTTCTTCCCCACACTTATGATCCATGAATTTATTTAGGATTTATTGACCTCTGGAAGTATTTTATCTGATTTATGCCCTTGGTTTTAGCAATAACTCTAATAAATCAAAGAAATAACAAAAGCTCTTGAAATTTCCCAGATTATCTCATGCATGCAAGGGCTTTCAAAAGGTAAAATGTAAAAAAATGTATTCAGAAGAGAAATGAGGGTAATGATTCCAAACAATTTAAGAAAAGTTGCATGCAATAATGCATGAAGTGTAAATGTGGCTGAAATTCATGAATTTGTGTAGCCCATTCAGTGAGGTTTTAAGCCACGAAATTTCAACAATCATTCACTAGATATGTTAAGTTTCTAAGGTATTTTTCCTCAGATTTATGGTTGGGTTTAAGGCCATTGATTATGCAAGACAAAAATAGTGATCACAGAAAAAGAGCTGTATGCGCAATATTTTTGTAAAAATTGCCAAAAATCGGATATTTAATATTTTACAGTAAGACCAGTTGGGTTTGAAAGTTAACTCGTGGAAATAACCAATACAAAAAGAATATCATGATTTGGTTAAGAAATGACTGAGTTATGACCGTTCAAAGTCGAACAAAGTAATCTGGCAGATTGCATGTTTGCTTGTGTGCATTATTAGGGTATTTCAACAAGAACATCATGCATGTCCTTGGTAAGGCCCAATTTCTAACACATGCATGGAATGAATGAGCATCCAAGATGTACTAGAAATGGTTTAAATGCTTTTGTTCATGCATGAACACAAAAGAAATGGAGAAGAACATGAAATATTATGTTTTGATGTCACATGATCATATATGCATCTTTTTCACTCCTTGCATGGGTTTGATCCCGGATTTTCACCATCTCTTACACATGCATTGTGTTATGGTGAGAATCTACAAACCACAAGGGAAAATATAAAGATTTCTAGCCATGTAATGGCATAGAATCCGAAAAGAAGAGAGAACTAAGAAAGAAAAGGAGTAGAATCATGTAACTATGGAAGGAGATGGTGTTGTTTACCTTTGTTATGATCTTGAGGGAAGTAAGAACACTTCAAGGGCTTCACAATCTCGAAATTTTGCAGAGAAATGAGAGGATTTTCGTGAGTTTAGAGAGAGGGAAAAAGAGAGTGAAGTGTGTGAAGAGTGGAGTGTAAGAGAGTGGAGAAAAAAGAGGTGGAGTGAGGGTTTTGACTTAATGATTGAAGTTTTTGGGAAGACGGAGCATGGGGAGGGGAGAATGGCCAGATTTTTGAGTGGATTAGGGCCTTCTCTCTCCTCAATTCAAATTTTATAAAAATCCCTCCTTAATTTTTATAAAAATCTAATTTTTATAAAAGTGATTATTAAGCAAATTTGGATTTATTTAAAATCTTGTTTTCAACAAATGAATTATGATTAATACTTGGTAGTTTAGTTTCTATTTCATTGACTATAATTCATAATTTGATTAATAACAATTTGATATTGGAAGTTTTATAACCAAATTTTATAAAGTTTTTAAGCTTTATAATTTATAAGTTTGGATTTTTGGCTCTTTAGGGTTTTTGGAATATTGTTTGACATTCATCAACATGATGAAGTATAATTAGAATATTTTAATTTATTTTTAGGGTTTTATACCCTATTTCAATTATAACAAAGCTTGAAAGCTTCATTCTAATTATAGCATTGGGATTTCCTATTGTAGTTTAAGCAACTTACTAAAATTGTAAGTGTCAAGTATATTAGTCCTAGATCTTAGTTGGATCCTAGTTTATGCAAGATTTTGACCTAATCTATACTACTAGGCCATGGCATGATGTGCATGAGTGGTTTTTATAAAGATGCATGAGTCCAAGAATGACCTGAATTTGACAGTTGTCACAGTACCACTTTTTGGCCCGCTAGAACCGCCGGGTTCATCTGTGACATTGCGGCAGCCACAGCGGCAGTAACAGCTACCTGGAACATAGCGGGATCGAACTGGGTCTTTTCTTTGGAGGCATCTCGTTCTAAAATGATCAGGAAGGAGAGGATGGTAAGTTCACTGAACTACATCAAGAGATATGAAACAAGATGTATCTATCTATGACAGATAAAGTGTTCTACTAAGCGATAAACAGGAAGGAGTTACTAAAGCAAGTAAACTATCTCTAGGAAAGAATGAGTAGCAACACTTGGAATGAATTTCTACAATCTATCCTTCTTTGATTAAAATACTCCTATAGTATTTTATGTTGAAGTTTTGGTTCTATCGATTTCTTTTGGTAGAAATATTTGGTAAGTTTTAGGCCTGTTGCAACACCACAGTCACTCCCAAGCACATGTTGGTCATGTCTCGAATGAATATAGTTGATCAGGATATATTGACCCTAGACATGATTACATAACTGCCCAGGTTTAACCACAGTGTTCAACATCCAAATACTTTTGTTTGGTTCTTTTCATGATACAGTTTCTAGTATGTAGGTATACTTGTATAGTTGGAGTAAAAATACTTATATTTTTAAAGTATACTTTTAGTTCAGAGCACTTCAGCCCCTTAGTGTTTATAGTTGTATACCATGTAAGGTTCGGTATACTTAGTTCACTATAAAAAATAGCTCTGATACCAATCTGTCACACCCCCGAACTGTCAGAAAAACAACGGCGGAAACGTCCGGGGGTGGCGACGTCATACGTAGTATCACAACAATCGTATCATAGCAATCAAAGTAAACACAACCATTACATTACAATATGAATATTTACATCTGTTTGAAAACATAGTTTGTACATGACATTATATAACAAAAGATAAAGACGAGACTCCAAAAATGCTCCGTCTTCTCCAAAAGCCAGTGAGGTACCGGTCTATCATTGCCCTGAGAATACAAGTGGTTTTGAAAACGTATCAGCATAAAGATGGTGAGTTCATAAGCATGTTTTTGTATTGAAAACTAGTCACTGAGTTTGTGTAAATAGTTTGTTTCCATTATAAGTAAATATATTTTGTATCGAAAACCGTTGTTACCGAGTTCTGAATTATGTATGCATGCTTACCAAGAAAATCCAATATTTTCTAACATGTTTGTTGGTTTCTCTAGTAAAAGTACGTTCTGTTTGAAAACCCTAGCTACCACTAGTATGTAATGTATGATCGTTCGGAAACCCTGGTTACCGCCAGTATGTATAGTAGTTTTATTACTTAAAATAAAACTATAGATATAGTCCCTGGAATACCCTATAGTAAGTAGATAAGTAGTTTCATTACTTAAAATAAAACTATAGAAGAAAGAAATCCCATAAACATTGATTAGTTTATACTGATTGTGAGTCGTATAACCATACTAATTTGACCTGTGACCTCCTTGACGTTCTTCAGGCGTCGTACGATTACAAAATTTTTCACCCCAGGCATGCCCGCCTAACTGTAGCTAACAATTCAGGTGTGGGATTGTCGGTCCCGAATAGATCTATCTACAAATTGCACGTTCTCCCTCCAGGAGACTCTAGTTATACTACCGCTGAGGATTTATTGCTACCAAGCGGGGCAAAACGAAGGTAGTCTCACAATCCTATATTAACTAGTTTACTTGTTTGTTCGGTAGTTCTCGAGTTCGAAATCATTTGTAATGGTGTAGAGTATAAATAATTATACATAAAATAATTATTCAGCATGATACTCTAGTTTTTTATTCGTAGTAATGGATAAACTAAATTTGACATAGTTTATATGTTTGACTTTGCATGAAGTTTGAATCTGTAAGACTGGTAATGAAATCCCAAACTATAGCTAGTATAGTTTAAATGGTTGTTACGTTCGTGTATGGTTTTGAAAACTATTCAATTATTATTAGAAAACATGCCTTATGCTCCGCATATTACAAAAGGGATAACTGTATCTAAATGTTTGACAGAAAATCGTTGTAATTGTATTAGTTTGTAAGTTATGAAAACCTTTTATGTTTAGCTTGTATCCCACCCCCCTGAAAACATGAAAAACTCGGAAAAGTGTAGGGGTATGAACTCACAATTTATCGTAAGATCGGAATGTTCGATTGGTTACGAGCGCCGAGTGTCAACCGATGTTTTGTACGCGATTGGGCCCTATTGACATATATTGCACATATATGCATTAGATTGAGTATTTCATGAAAAACATGATGGAAAACCACCCTAAAGACTTGGAATCACTAGAACTAAGTGCTCTATGCCCCATACTTAGTGATCTTATAAGTTTAAGGCCAAATATGAGCATTAGAGTGGGTGCACGGCCATAAAGGTGAGTGTGCGGCCAGGATGTGTGTGGCTGCACACAGGAGGGTGTGGCCATACAGAGGGTGTGTGTGGCCGTACACAGGAGTGTGCGGCCGTACACTCCTTCTTTGATCCCAAAATGTCAATTTTTGAGGTGTTTCAAGTTCCAAACCAAGTCTTAATTCGAATATAGGGGCCTAACTCTCACTTTGGAGGGTATTTGAGTGTGTGCGGCTACCTTACGGAGGTGTGCGACCGCAATCCTTCAAAGGACGAGGAACACGATGAACATGCATAGTTTTAGGCCTAGATTTAGCTGTTTTACCTGTATAACAAGATAAATGACGGGGTCATTCACGTTTTTGAGGTCCCTACATTGTTCTTGGATGAGACTTTTAGAGAGAGAAAGTAGGGAGAGAGAGTAATGTGCAGCCAAAGAAGAAAAAGTGAATGAAAGGGGTTCCTCTACTATATATAGGTTAGGGTATGTGGCTAGGGGAGTGTGTGCGGCTAGGTGTGCGGCCGCACACACCTTCTTTGGTGTGATTGGCTCGATTTTGAGATGATACAAACTTTCTAACCCTTCTTAAGACTCATATTTAGGTTATACTAAGCCTAAAGCACTCATATGGTCCCACAATTCCGCTAAAAGATGATAAATTCGAGTTTAATATTGATTAACGGATCAATTGTACAGGGTGAAAGTTTCTGGTTGTTACAATATACAATCTTGGAGTCTGACTCTAAGATTTGATTTTGGAACGAAGTATGATTCATCTTAATGGATTTAACCATTTCAACAATTCTTGATTCCTCTTCTTAGCCAAACAACTGCATTAAGGCATCCTAAGAGAATCAAATCGTGATATGGTTTTCATAATCATTAAGATGACCATAAAACACGATACTCAAGTACTCTCCCATCTTTTCGAATTGGAGAAACTTTTATTTTTCTTTCGACTTTGATTCTTCTTATCCGTTCTGCTATACGTTGGGACTTTTCAATGACTCGGAATTATACTTAATCTTGTAAGCATAACCGTATTTACTAACTTTACTAAACCATAACGAATAGTCTTGCCGTTCTCTGTGGTGGACCTGACAAGCGCACAACTAAGTGTACTCAATCCCCTAGTCCTTCCTTAACTCACCTCTGTATGTGAATATGGAATTAGTCTTAGTTTCCTAAAAATGAAGTTCTCATTCACCACACAATACAAGTTGCATGATTCCAAGTTTCTATCCAACTGAAACTTAGGTGATGAGAATCTTTCCTTATTTTGTAAAATTAGACACTACCACAAACGAAAGAATCAAATCCATATTGCTAAAAAATACAAACATCAATTTTCACATATGCCATTGCAAGGGAATATAAAATAAGATAAACTAAAAAACACTTTTTTATTTATATAATTGCGGAAAAACTTTTCCTTAGTATGCAACGACAAATGAAAACTATGTTTTTACAAATTTTTAAGCAATCTATCATAACTCTTAAGTAGCAAGTAAAAAACCCAATCATCGAACCATGCGATCGAGATCCATCTCTTAGCAATAAGACTATGCATGCCTTTCCTTTAAGCTTCCTTTTATCCTACAAAAAGTCAAAATGTAATCTTATCACATCATATATTAAGAATTATACCATTAGGAACTTAATAGAGTTAGATAGAGGACTTACCTGAAGCAGAGTCAAACTTTTTGACTTTACCATCCTTATGATCCTTCATATAGATACGACAGCTTCGAAATCAATGCCCCTTCTCTTGGCAATAGAAACATATGGACTCTTCAAGAATGGTACATGAGACAATCTCAGACATAGCCTTTACCTTTCACTTGGAAAGAGAAATATTTTTTGGATTTCCAATGTTTCTATTGTCATTGTCCATGGAAGTTTGAGAAGTAGTTCTTCCAATCAACTTTTAATTAGCAGTGCGCCAAATCATTGCTGATTCAACAGAAATTAGCAAATATGTAAGATCAATAACGGTTACGTCGCGGTCTGTCATATAGTAGTCTTTAAAAAACTGACTACATAACTCGGGAAGTTACTTAAGAACCAAGTCAACAGCCATCTTCTTTGAGACATCGACTCCTAACATTCCCAACCTGTCAATGTGTGACTTCATCTCCAAGACATGTGCACACACAGATCTTCCATCTTCATGTTTGCTCTACAATAGAGCTTGAGTGACCTTAAACTTTTCAAGTATTTGAACTTGTGGGTTAGGGAGACTAATTTGATGAGGTGGAGGAAGTAAAGTATGATATTATAGAATATCATCTTCATGTGGAAAGCCTTTTCCAACAGATTCGGGAAGACCATAGTTGTCTGAACTAGACATCTATAAAGGGATAAATTCTAGTTAGTTTATTTAAGTCCTTAATATAACACCCAAAATGAAATATTAAGGTTAGGACCCAACACAATATTTTACAATTACAAAGAGGGATGTCGTAATCCAATTGTAAAATATTTGAAGGTAGGTAAATGACGATTTACCAATTTCCACCATCAAAAATGAAATAGGTTATTAAGTTTTAATTGGATTGAAATTCCTACATCCTTTAAGATTCATTGAACTTTTCAATGGCATGTTTAACTCTCGATTGTGCCCTTCAAGTTTGTGATCGGGATGTCGAGGATCACAAACAAGGTGTGAATAACCATCCAAATTAGCTTGGTACACCCAATGTTACATATCACCTAATTAATGTGACGATTAACCACACACACTCCATTGATCTATGATTAAGATCAAGCTACCATTTTCCACACATTATATATCCCAGATTAGTGTGCCGGTTAACCATATATGCTTCACTAACAATTTAACAAGGTGCAACTTGCAATTTCATGGGTTAGCACCAAATTCACATTTTTCCTACATAACTATGATTGGGAATTTATAAGTGTTTAGTTACTTGGTATTCTCATTCTACTTTTAATAAGGGAGAATTAATGTCATATCCTACCTGTTCGGATAATGACCCTCCACCAGACAAGGAAGCGGTGGGTGAGAGTGGACACCAATTAAACCACCATTTTATAGGCAGTAACCTTATACTCCCCTTATAGGCCGACTTCGTGAATGAGGCCTAGTAACAGTAAGTCTGACTTGTCGTATACATACATACATACATACATACATATATATATATATATATATATATATATATATATATATATATATAACTATTTAACTTTTAATATTATAATAGTATAAGGGTTGAGTTTTTACTTCTAAAACTCTAGGGGTTGGAAATAAAGTTTCATTAGTGACACTTTACAAATTCCAAAACTTGAGGGCAAGTTTTGAAACTTGTCAAAACTCTTCATATCCATAACTTATGAGTTAATGTTGGGTTTTTTGAAAAGACTCTTGATTTTCCATAACTTGAGGAAAAGTTATGGAGTTTATTAAAACATTTGTGATAAGACTTCTCATGTTCCATAACTTGAGGACAAGTTATGGAACTCACTAAAGAACATTTAGATCAATTCCAACAAGGAAGAATTATCACTTAAATGTTTTTAATCATGATAAAAACTAACTGATAAGACAAAATAGTTTCAAATCAAATGACACAGGTAATTAACTTAACATATAATCTGACAACTATCATAAGAATTTTGACAATTATCTTTTGATGACTCTTGGAATTCATAACTTATGAGTTTAACATTATTTTAATGAATGAGAATTTTCATTTGCCATAAATTGAGGACAAGTTGTAGTGGTCATTAAAGTCATTAAGATCAACATTTTAACAACTAAAATTATCATATAATTTGAGATTGATCTAACTAAACTCATAAACAAGATAATATCAAGTCAACAATTTGCAAGCAACTTTGTTTATCACATAAATCAACAATTTTCTTAACCCTTTGACAATTATCTTGTGATTTGATGAGTACAAGCACTGCAAATCAGAAAAGCAAACATTTTAATGATCCAAAACAGTTTGTGGTAGTGTTCCCAATCCAATCCAGGCCAAGAAACCCGAAATTTCACAAACAGAACCATCTACTAGACAAGTACATGAACTGGACTCGCCGAGTTTCCTTTTTACTGAGTGGAATCATTGAGTCAATTCATGGACTGGACAAGCTCACCAGTTAGAGGCCAAAAAATCAACTTTTCAGCTTTGAAAAATTAGCAAGCATCAAATATAATAGAAAACAATCCTAGGCTCTGATACCACTATTGGGTTTTGAGCACTATAACACTCCTATGGTGCACATGCAACCCTAAATGCTTTGGATCTATGTTTTCTCTAATTATACATGCATATTTTCATTTTTCCAAAGCATACATCTTAACTAGCATACAAATTGTCAAATGGACAATACAACTAGTTAGATGACTTAGCTCTTAAAAGGAATCCTAGTTCTTGACCTTTGAAAGCTTGAGCACCCTAAGTGTGATGCCTCTAATGGTTCAAAAACACCAATATGCAAAAGGAGGCTTGAGAGAATAAGTAACTTGACACAAAATAAATATCACTCTCATAGAATGAATGGGGCAACTCATTTTTGGTCGTGAGGGGTTCTATTTATAGTGCTAGGGCTACATCTTTGCAAACCCTAATGACCATTCATATTACTTAGGCTCCATGGGTTAAAAACCTCTATGGACTATCCATGGAATATCACATTGGTTTAGCCCATCCTAAATAACCATGGATCATTAGTCTACACTATAAGAATCATTGATTTACATAATCAATCCCATATATTTAATTAGTCTCTTTTGGTCACAAAATTAATTCCAAATTAACTCTTTATCAATACTAATTAAATAACATGATTTCATATTAATATTTTATACTTGTAATATATTAATAAATTATAAATAACCTTATTCTCAAAAGTCCATCCTATTAAATTGCACTGGTGAAGGCAACCCAAAAGGACCATGCTACAATCGGGTCAAGTACATCCCAATTATAGTTATGGGCTTAGACACCAAATCCAACAACACCATCTTGTGAAGTCCATAGCTCCCCCTTGATTACCTTTTATATTGATCTCAACATCAATTGCGTTATCAGGTATACCACATATTAAATCAAGATCAACATCGAAAGTAAGCATCCGCTCAGATTCCTCATTATTCTTACAAAGAATGGGCTTCTTTGAAAATTCTTGTTTAATTCTGTTGACATAGTAATAATCAAATTTGAGATTAAATGTTTCTTCACCTTTCCGTGTTCAGTTGTTCAACACCTTATATGCGAGAGAGTTATGTGAATATCCCAAGAAAATACTTTCCTCAACTTTCGTTTGAAATTTAAAAAGATTATCTTTGAGATTCATTATGAAGCATCTGCAACCAAAAAAATGGAAAAAAATTTCACATTAGGTTTCTTTTTTTTAATCATTTCATAAGGTGTGATGTTAAAATGACGATGAAGGAATGAACGATTTTATGTAAAACAAGTTATCAAAACTACTTCTACCTAAAAATATTTAGGTAAATTCGCATATGTGAGCATCGTCCTTGCCGCTTCACATGATGAAATATTCTACCTTTCGAAAGCACTGTTTTTTTGTGTTGTGTAAGGAGACGAAAAGTTATGAGAAATTACCAAATTCATCAAAACCGAACATAACACCCTAAAAGTAAGACCATAAACTTTTTCATTCTTAGGTTAATAAGACATCAAACTATATCATTCTTATAAAACCAAGGTTATCAAACTGTATCGATACATCATCAATATAAGAGTAAATCACAAAATGCGGAATTGAGTGGTGTGTGCTCTACAATTATCCCGAGCTCTTCCCTTTGAAACAAGAAGTACCTGAAGCATAAACTAAAAATCATAAGCACAAAGCTTCGTGAGTTCCATAAAATACCACATACGATACATACATAAATAAACAAACAATGGACCCCGTCCTGACATAAATAAACAAACAATGGGCGCCGTCGGGAAAACATATAAACATATACACATGCAATATTCACAAAGATACATAGCATAAAAAATGGTCATCAGGTTCCGCCCGGTAAACATAAAAGTACATTACACATGCAAGAGTCATGTAGACATCTAGCATCCTAACATAACAAAATCATGGGTTGGCATTGGTGCCTTCGACTTCCTAAACACAATGAGGAAACTCACCTCGCGCTACCGAATCTCACAAAAAGAATCTTTGGCAGCTGGCCCGCTAAAATCCTCGCGTAAACAATCACAAAATAATCATCTAATCAATGATCGGATCCCGACTCACGCTAATTGTCGAAACTAGGGTAAAATACCTTTTTACCCTTTCCATAAATTATCGCAATCCAATTGACCAAAGGCCCAATTTCCATAATAATCACTTCAATGTAGCCCAATTTTCCAAACTGGGCCCAAATCTCTTTCATGGGCCTTTTCCAAGCAAACCCCAAACAAGCATCAACTCAAAAACCTGAGGCCCAACATGACCCTAAACATCTATGTCCAAAAATGGCCCAAATGAAAGTCCAAGAATCTAAGGCCCAGTTTGCTAAGTATGCGGGTAGGGGTGTCAAAAAAACCCAAACCCGATTAACCCGACCCGACCGAAACCCGAATAAGGTAATTAGGGTCGGGTTTAATAGGGTCAGAACTCTTAATCAAGTTATTTGGGTTAACCCAACTAACCCGAATTATTATTAGGGTCGGGTTTAGGGTTGATTTTTTCAAAACATTTCGGGTTTCGGGTCAACCTGAATAACCCGATTAAGAATATATTACCAAAACTTTTTTTACTGGGTAGAATGACATGAATTCAAGATCCCATGAGATTTTCCAACTAATACAAATTGCTAATTTAAACAAATCAGGTAGTAAATTTACTATGTATAGAGATGTATAAAATGGCATAACTTTCCTCTCTTCTTAATGCAATATAGTTGTGTTGGAATAGTTTTATGAATTTTATTCACTGTTTACATTACTAATGGTAAAAGAAACTCCAAAAATTCATATCGTATACCAAATTTACATTTTAAGTCCCTATACATGTGGATTATGTATTAAAATGCCATAATATAAATTCATCTTACATTTCAACCTCAACCCGACTAACCTGATTAACCCGACCCTACTAACCTGAAACCCGATTAACCCGAACCCGACTAACCCGTACCTTATTAGGGTCGGGATTCGGGTGAATATTTTTTCTAGTAAAACCCGACTAACCCGACCCGTTTAACCCAAAACCCGATTGGGTTAACCCGATTAACAGCCCTATACGCGGGGCATACTCAGCACGTACATGTAACGTACTAGCTTTAGGGCTTGTACGCTAAGCGTACCTACTTGTACACCTAGCATACACCCCCTATATGGCCAAATTACAATTTCCAACTCTTAATCTATTAATACCTCCATCCAAACTTAAATCTGACTTCCTTAAGTTGGTTAATCACATAAAGTTGCCAACTTTACGTCCATACATGGCTTGATAAGGCTCTTAGAGCTCAAAAGAGCTCAATAAATGAATGAATGCATGTGTGAGACCATAGACACCATAAAGTTTGTACCTTTAATCATAAGGAACCATCCAAACATCCTGATCTACAAGATTTGGGTTCTATAACGGCCTTAACCCATCAACACCAACCAAAAGGGAAAAATAAGCATAAAACCATAACATGAAGAGATCTAAGCAAAGAGTAGACAAGGTATGAACTTTATACCTCAAAAGTCACCAAAAGATGGAGCTTAATTTGGATCTCTATGCTTCCTTCCAATGAATGAGTCTTCCAACTACTTCTTCTAACATTTCAAGGAGTACAAACCACCAAAATCAAGACCAAAACTAAATAATACTCAAAGGTTGTATTAGATTTCAAGATTAGGGATTTAGGATAATGGAGGTTGATAAAGAGGCCAGCCCTAAGGAATTAAGGAGCTTATATAGGGTGCAACAACCTAAAATTAGGGTTTACTCAAACCCCTCGTATGCCCCTACGTACATAGGCGTACGCCTCGCGTATGACTTCCGAATGCACAATCCACTCCCTCTTAATATGCTAAGCGTACCATGTTGTATGCCCTGTGTACTAGCTTCTCAGCTAATATGCTAATTATAACCAATGGTACACCCTGTGTACTAACCCCAAGGACCAAATTGCAAATAATACACACCCACAGGGTCTAAACCGAAAAGAACCATGAACCAACCGTTACAAATCTCCCCTACTTAAATTAGATTTCATCCTCAAAATCATTCCTTACCACCAAGCCACGCCATACATCATGAGAAACATGGCCATAACCCTGAGCATACAACAACCTTCCCAAAGGCAACCAAAACCAAATCTAGACGAGCTCTCCAACCCCGAATTGAACGAACCCTTTCTCAACCTACAACAATCACATGCAGAATAACCACATCTGCTCAACTTGAAATCTGAAGTCTCGAATTGGTCTGACTCTGTGACAGACTAACCATACTGAACCATTGCTAATTCCATTCCACTTGTCTCCCAAACTGACTACTCAACTTTTGATTACTAGAAACAGAATCACAGACCATACGATGCTGCCAACAACTTTTCACTTGACCAAAGGGATTAGATATTTCTTCAAGGAGAGGCTCATCCTGATGTTAACAATTCGATGAATATAATAAACAACATAAGAAAAACTAGGAGATAAACCTTATAATGCTGAACAGGACACTGCTTCCTTTAACTATCGAACCAACACACCCTTACTAAAATCCTAAAGTCTCATACTTGACTTACCTCCACACAGATATAGCCAATAAAAACATAATCACAAGAGCCTAATCTACCATCAAAACTGAAAACATCATTTAACCCTGTTAGAACCTGAAAGTGAACCTCAACCAATCTCTATCTTTTGTATGATTCGGAGTCATCCTTATTCTGAGGTCAGTTCATGGTCCGGAGTCAACTTGTTATCCGGAGTCAGTTTGATGTTTCGAATGAAGATGGTGCATGTTTGAATATGCTTGTCCATCTGTATTAATTACCTTTTTCATTTTTTTATGTAACATATCATAGGACTTAGTCTTTTTGTCAACTTGGATAATTAGAGTGTCCGGAGTAACTCTACTATCCGGTCCTATGTATGTTTATGTTTAGTATGATGTATGTTGTTTTCCTATTTAAGGAGCATTCAATGACAATATCAAATGACGGATTTTTCTTCAAAAGATAGATATTTTCACTTTTACTTCTCGTTTACTTTTCTCTCAAATCATTTTTTCCAATGTTCCTTGTGCTCTTTTATTGTCTTTACTTGATCATATTCACAGTCTTATATTTAATACTTGAAGTTGTTTGTTTATTCTTATTTTTAGTCTTGACTGGTCTTGTCAGACATGACTGGAACTATTAATCTAAAGTAGACATTGATCTTAAGCATTAACTCAAGGTCTGAGTTCTCAAGCCTTGTCCCTAAGCAATCAGATCCTTGTTTTCACAATTGGTATCAGAGCTTCATTGTTTGTCCTATGAATCCATAAAACACATTATAGTTGATTCGAGATTACCTTGGTATTTTGATAATTTATGTTTTCATGATAAAAGTTCTTCTATATACCACTTTTGCTTAAGATAAAGTAACTTCAATGGCTGCTTCTATTTCTCAACAAATGTACTCAGTGCAAATAGCAAATAGCGTGGGTTGCCCAACACGTGCCCCACTACTAGTTATTGAAGAATATTGGTCACTAGAAAGTCAGAATGGAAAGATTTTTACTTGGAAAAGAAAAAGGTGAATCTATCTGGAGATCCGTTAAAGAAGGTCCTCATGTTCTAGTTCGAACCATTATTAAAGATGTTGCTACAACTCTCTTAGGACAGGATCAACAAAGAAAAGCACCTCACACTACTGATGATCTTCAAATTTGCATGCGGATCAAGTTGCCTTTTCATAAATGGTGGTTGGTGTTCCACCTTCTCTCTTTGAGTACATCAAACTATGCATGTCCAGAAAAGATATTTGGGACACACTTCAAGATGTGTTTGAAGGGTCAGAGAACATGAAGGATGAGCGTCTAAGCTCAATTGTCAATGAGTTTGACACTTTCACCACAACACCTTGTGAATCTATTGCCTCAGTCTCAAAAAGATATTGAGTAGTTGTTAAACATATGACAACTCATGGGATAGTCCGAACTCCTCTTGAGTACAATCTCAAATTCATTAATAGTCTTCGAAAGGGATGGAAAAATGTGAAATCATGTCTTCAGAGCAATGGGTCTCTGAAAAACCTCAAGCTCTATCAACTTTTCGGTGAGCTTCAAGGTCATGAGTCAAATGTTGCACAAACTCTACGCAAACTCACAGGAGGTACTCTAGCTCTAGTTAGTTCATATGATTTTCAAACCTCAAACCTAACCACTTCAGACCCCTTCACCGTTCTTGTTCCTTATATTCCTCCTGTTCAACCCTCAGCTCCAACTGATCCTGCACTCACACACTCTAACTATCGATCTATAGGTGATCTTAACCCTGAAGAAATGGACTTTGAACTATGTTTCCAACAAGATTTTGCCCAAATTTTTATGAAATACAATTGTCTTTTCAATAATCCTCACAACAACTATTTCCAAACTTCTGACAAAAACAATCATTTCCAAGCTTCTCACCAAAATAATCATCAACCATTCAACAAACCTTACAAAAATCAATCAGCCTACAAGCCTAACCTTCCTACTCTGAATCACACCTCGGAACCTCCACAGATTCCGAAGTCTGAAAAAACCAAGATCATATGTCACAAATGTGGTCATGCAGACCACTTTGCCAATGACTGCTTAGCCGAACTCCCAAAGAAACCCAAGATCAAGGACTCTGCTTAATATACACGTCGACCTCAAGAAATGGCATAAAGTGAAAAAGCTTTTGTTACAACTCTATCAAGGGATGTGGAAGGGTATTGGTCGTTTGGAGATGATGATCACATAACTATTGACTGAAACTTCTGTCTTATGGCACGACAAGAAATTTAATGTGATGAAGGCTACCGGTCGTCTGGGTCCGAAAGAGATGATGAAGATGCTGAACCAAAATACTACTACATGGCTACCAATGATCCACCCGATATAAGCATCGTTCAATAGGTAAAATCTATTATTACTGATAATAATTTTGACTTATCTCTTTATGAACCATATCTAACCCAGATTCAATCAGATATGAACACTATTTACATAGCCTATGAATCAGCCATTGAAGCCAATGAGAAGAAGGAAAGTGAATTAAGTCGTCTTAGATTATGTTTTGAGGATAAAAAGTTGAAAATAAAGTCTTTAGAATGAGAGCATGTAATGTCACACGATGATTGTATCATTCTTAAAGACAAATGTGAAATCACTTATTCTGAAAGAAATGTTTTAATTTTTTATAACAAACGTCTCAATACTAAAATAGATGCTTTGCACCATTCAATAGATATTCTTGAAGCAAATGAACGGATGACTCACAATTTTCATCATCCATGGTCAAAAGCACCTGGTCTCGGAAGTGACTTTTCCAAAATTTGTTGTTCGTCCCTTGAAGGAGTTGCAAAACCTAACTTTTATGGGAGACGTTCTAAATATCAAGTACTCATACACCCCTGTCTCGCCTTTGTCACCCCTTCCCGAGACTTCTGACCAATTTGTATCACTAATTCCTGAGTTTAAGCCTATAGTTGTTAAGTATCCCAATTCCATGCATTCTCCGCTTCTGACAAACCTGGACCAGAATCGGACCTCGAAACCCCACCCTAGTATTCCCAACTCTGTTGTTCACAATCTAAACCACAGCCCTCCTAAAAACTGTGTTTCTGTGGAAATTCTTCCGGAGATAACTAGACCTAAACTCTCTGAGTGCATTTGGGCATCTTTAGATAGTAACGTTGAAGAGTCAACCTCATGTGAGTCTGAACCTCAAGTGATTTCCAAAAGAAAACTAGTTCCAATTAAGCATGTGTTCAAAAATCCTTTAGTAGGACAAACCTCTAAATCTTCTCCTCATTCCAAACAAAAACCCATGTTGAATAGGAAATATATTTTTGATCCTAAGATAGAAGCTCGAAACACTCAAAAAAAGGAAATTAAGTCAACACAACATTCTAGATTCCTTGAGAACTCCATAAAGAGTGTATCTTGACCTAATCAATCATCAATTAAGAGTCAAAACACCATCACTCCTACTAAGATCCTCAAGAGGCCTTCAAATCCTTCTAGTCTTGTGGAACAAAAGAAAGTTGTCGGTCCCACTTCGAAAAAACCTATTGTAAGCACTGCAGCTGTTCGAACCAACTCTCATCGGACTGTTTCATCCATTTTCATAGCCAAAGGTGATGATACAATTTTCAAACCTCAACATCTTTCAAAACCAAATACACCATCAACCAAAATAAAACATGTTAAGAAAACCGTTTCTCCAAAATCATCAAAACAAAATCTTGTTTGGAAAGTTAAAAATCACAATAATAAAACTACAACTCCAAGAGACACAGTGGTTCTCACTACTCCGGAAGTTGAATGTCCGAAGGAATTTTTTCCGAATCCTCATGTTATTGAGTATGACTACTGGATAGATGAAAGAATCATGGCCTTCTGTTGGTTTCGTAAGGAATCTCGTAAAAAACCTTCCAAAGCATCTGTTGCTCAAAAGTCACAACCGAAGCCTGAGACTTGTGCCTTTTTCCTAAAACCTAACTCGAAACCTAAAAACTACACAACTCACTAATTTTGTAGGCACTATGTGCTTCGAAGCAAGAATCAATATGGTATATTTATAGTGCTTGCTCCATGCACATGACGGGGAAGAAGGGCTATCTGTGAGATCTCAAACATTCACCAAATTTTGGATATGTGACGTATGGAAACAACTCCAACTCTTAGATCAGAGATTATGGCATCATTACCAATGTGTCACACCCCAAAACCAGAACGGCGGAAACATTCGGGGGGTGGAGGACGTCATGTACAGTATCACAACACAGAATAATAGTAAACAAGCAAACAACATGATCCATTGCATTAATAATGTATTTTAATACAAGTTTTCTGTATAGTTTGTAAGACACCAAAAAATGTAAATCAAAATATAGGATGAGTCTTGAATGCGCTCCATCTTCTCAAAAGATGGCATTGGTAGCTGTCTACTGATGACCTGAGAATACAAGTTATTTTGAAAGAGTGTATCATCTTTAAAGCTGGTGAGTTCATAAGTATTTTAGTGTCATTGTTTGTATCTAAATGTTTGCAATAGTGTTTGAAGTATGAGTTTGTAAATGTTTGTAACTCCTAGAAAATCCTATATTTTCTATTAAAAGTAGCCTTCTACCAAGGCGCGACTGCTTTGTATGTTTGTTTCTTGTAAAAGTGTGTAATTTTCCCAAGTGTAACTATTATTAACAAAATATAGTTTATACATTATTGTTTATGTGAAATGATCACAAAGTGAATGCAAAAAGGAAAATAATGTAGTACTGTAGTGTTGTTTTATAGTAACTACTACTGTACTAACTACCTTAAACTGGATTTTTATCAAGGTATAATGTGATTTGATTGTACCATACTATCGACTATAAACACGACGATGAAAGACGTCGGAAGTAATGACATTTGGCACCCGAAGACCTACAGGTCCTATTGTACCTAGCAACAAGGTGTAGGATAGTCAATCCAGTATAGATCTATACGCAAATTCATGCTCTCCCTCCAGGAGATTCTGGCTACAAATCAGGCCATGGCAGTGATGACATGCCCCGAAATAGTGGTTCACATTTATGTTATAGTATACTTGTATATGTATTGTATATACTAGATGTATTGTATGTTCTCTCTGTCTAGTATGTAGTATAAGTAATGTTTCTCATAATAGTAAGTTCTCTTAGTTTCTCATCATAGTATAGTTGTATAGTTTCTCATAATAGTAAGCTCTTAGTTTGTCATCATAGTATAGTTGTATAGTTTCTCATAATAGTAAGTTCTCTTAGTTTCCCATCATAGTATCGTTGTATAGTTTCTCATAATAGTAAGTATTGACTCACGAATGAACTGTCTCTCTGTGTGCTTCATTGAACAAGAAGTAATGAGTAGTATATCCCTAAACTATACCTATTATAGTTTACTAGTAGAATTGTTTGTATGACTAAATGTATTGAACTAAGATAAAAACCTTTATATCTATACATATATACATAATATATAACTAAAGATCCAACAACACTCGGTCAAACAACAGGGTACTATAAGTCCACAACCAAACAAGGAACAGTAAATAAAGTGAGTTGTCAGTCCTAAGTCCTTCAATCCTTACATATATAACCATATATGTATTAGACACGGTTTTGACAATGTATAAGTTTGAAAGTTGTAAACGAAAAGGTTTGATATATATAAAAGTGAATTTGATAAAGAGTTTAACATATAAAAGTGTTTGATAAGCAGTTTAAAGTAGTTTGCTTGATAAAACATTTAAAAGCATAGTAATTCCATTATTTGATATTTATTAATCACATGTGATTGATATAATAACTATGATGTTCAACTTGTATTCCCTCCCCCCATAAAATCATTTAAAATCATTTAAAAGGTTGATTAAGGGGTATGAACTCACCTGTAGTGTGTGGTTTGTATGAAAGTTATGGATAAGGTGCTAGGTGTCAAGTGGAGACTTGAACACACACACTGAGCCTATTAACATATAAAGACACATATATGTATCTAATTAATGATTATAACACGAATTAAGCAAGTAAATACACCCTAGAATATGGAAAACACTTTGATTCAAGTTTTATAAGATCATAGGGTTGCATCTAAGGGTTGTAGGGCTTTGCTTTGGAGTTTACGGTCCAAGAGTAAACTCTCCATGAGTTTACGACCTAGGGTTTGCGGCCCTTATGGGTTTATAGCTGTAAACCCATGGTGTCTTCTACCATTTGATGTTTAAGGTCCTTAATTCAAGTGGGATGTGTTCTAGACCATGTGCTAAGCCTTAGGAAGGAGGTTAGGGCAACATTGCACCACTTATTAGGGTTTACGGCCAAGGGAGATTGCCTTGGCCGTAAACTTCCTTGGTTGATGGATTCTTGGTTTTTTCAATTCCTTAATTCGATATCCTAACTAATAAACATGTAAAGGATGTAAGGACTTACAATTTGATGTCTAAATATGGGAGTTTTCGGCCCAAAACACTTTTATGCTCTTGGTGTTCTTGAAGATCTTGAACAAAAGATGTTGTTTGTGGATGGATTCAAAGAGTTATCAAGAATAAATGATGTAACAACATATAGATGGAAAGGTTTGCTTACATTTGTGTAGATTGGATGAAAAATCTTAAAGATCCTTGGGAGAGAATCCAATTTCTCTAGCTAGGAAGGTGAATTATGAATTAAAAATGACTAAGTGTCATATATATATATATATATATATATATATATATATATATATATATATATATATATATATATATACTAGGGGTTCACGGCCACTTGGAGTTTACGACCGTTAACCCAAGTGTCTTGGACGTGAACTCCTCTTTTGAGGGTTTACTGCCTAGCTGGATGGATTATAAGCTCAATTGGCATCCCCTTTCACTCATTCCTTTGGTGCATTAAGCTCAGAATATCCATACAGACTCTAAACAGTGCTAAAAGTTAGCTGAAGTAAGTCTAACTTTGATTGACTGAAGGGTTTTTACAAATAGAAATTTTGGGTTGTCACATCATCCCCCCGTTAGAGGGAATTTTGTCCCAAAATTAGAGTTTTATCAATAACTAGTTACAAATAACTAAAGTGAATAGATAAGGATATTTCAGTTTCATCGGAGCCTCGCGCTCCCAAGTGAACTCTGGTCCTCACTTGGCATTCCAGCTAACCTTCACTATCGGGATACAACTTTGCTTTGTTTGCTTGACCTCTCGGTCCATGATCTCTACAGGTTCTTCCACGAAGTTGAGGCTCTCGTTGATCTCGATCTCGTCGAGTGGGATTACAAGAGACTCGTTGGATAGACACTTATTCAAGTTCGAGATGTGGAAAGTAGAATGTATGTTATTAAGTTCGCAGGGTAGGTTGAGTTTGTAAGCTACAGGGCCGATTCTAGCGAGAGTCTCGAAAGGCCCTATGTATCTTGGATTGAGCTTCCCACGCTTTCCGAAGCGTATCAACCCCTTCCAGGGTGAGACTTTTAAAAGAATGCGGTCTCCCACCTGGAATTCCAAAGGTTTCCTTCGTTTATTTGCGTAGCTTTTCTGTCGGTTTCTAGAGGCTTTCAATCGTTCACGAATCTTAACGGTATTCTCTTTCGTTTCCCGAATGATCTCCGGACCTATAAGAGTGCTATCAGGAACTTGTCCTTTAGCTAACTGGGTGTCACCCACCTCAGCCCAGAACAGAGCGGATCTGCAGTTTCGGCCATAAAGGGCTTCAAATGGAGCAGCCTTGATGCCAGTATGATAACTATTGTTGTAGGAAAACTCTACAAGGGGTAAATGAGTATCCCATGCCTTACCAAAGTCGATCACACAGGCTCCCAACATATCTTCCAGTGTTTGGATGGTTCTCTCACTTTTTCCGTCGGTTTGTTGGTGGTAGGCTGTACTCATGTCTAGCCTGGTTCCTAGGGAATTTTGTAGCGACTACCACAACCTCGAAGTGAATCTACTATCTCCATCGGAGATAATGGATATAGGAACACCATGCAGTCATACAATATCTCTAATTTATGTTCTTGTAAGCTTCTCCATCTTGTCAGTTTCTTTGATAGTCAGGAAGAGTGCGGACTTGGTCAATCTATCGACGATGACCCAAATGATATCAAGTCCACCCGTTGTCTTTGGTAACTTGGTTATGAAGTCCATAGTGATCCGCTCCCAATTCCATTCCGGTATATCTGGTTGCTATAGTAAATTGGAGGGTTTTTGGTATTCGACCGTGACCTTAGCGCAAGTAAGGCATTTATTCACGAAGGTAGCAATCCCTGCTTTAATATTAGGCTACCAGTATAACTTTTTAAGATCCATATACATCTTATCTGAACCTGGGTGGATGGAATATCTAGTGTTGTGCGCCTCAGTCATGACCAAGTCTCTGAAGCCACCATGTTTCGGTGTCCAGATTCGGTCAATGAGATATAAGGCTTCGCCACCATTTACTTCCAAGTTGTTACCCATCCCTCTAAGGGATTCACCCGCCACGTTTTCAAGTTTCAAGGCTTCAAGTTGAGCCTCCTTAATTTGTGTGGACAAATACAAATGGATAGTCACGGTCAATGATTTTGTCTTTCGACCAAAATATTCTTTCTGACTTTGGGCGACTGCTACTACGTTGGCTTTACTCGGGTGATAACAAATTTCGCATTCGTAGTCATTGAGTAGTTCGACCCACCGTCGTTGTCTCATGTTGAGCTCCTTCTGGTCGAATATGTGTTGTAAACTCTTGTTGTCTGTAAAGATAGTGCTTCTCGTACCATACAGATAGTGTCTCCAGATCTCCAGAGCAATCACAACTGCTCCTAGCTCAAGATCATTGTGGTGTAGTTGACCTTGTGTGTTTTCAGTTGCCTTGAGGCATAGGCGATAACCTTACCACGTTGCATCAGAACACAACCGAGCCCCTGGTTGGATGTGTTGCAATATACCACAAAGTCTTCTATTCCTTTTGGGAGAGATAATATCGATGCGACGCATAAGGCTCGTTTCAGCGTTTGGAACGTCTTCTCTTGCTTCTCTTCCCAATCAAAGGTCACGCCTTTCTAGGTTAGTGTTGTAAGAGGTTTTGCAATCCGTGAGAAGTTCTGTATGAATTTGCGATAGTAGCCAGTAAGACCTAGAAATTGATGAATTTCTGTAGGCGTCTTTGGTGCTGACCAGTTCTCAATGGCTTTAATTTTGGACGGGTCCACATGGATTCCTTCTTCGCTAACCACGTGTCCTAAGAATTCGACTCTTCAGATCTAATATTCACATTTAGAGAACTTCTCATAGAGCTTCTCTAATCGTAAGGTTCCTAGGGCTTGTCGTAGATGATCGCTATGTTCCTCCTTACTTCTAGAGTAGATCAGTATGTCATCAATGAAGACGATGACGAATTGATCCAAGTAAGGACGTCATACCCTATTCAATAAGTGCATGAATACTACAGGCGCATTGGTCAATCCGAATGGCATCACTACGAACTCGTAGGGTCCTTAACGAGTTCAGAAGGCTGTCTTTAGGACATACTCCTCAAGCACTCGTAACTGATGATATCCGGATTTCAGATCAATCTTGGAAAACTAACTCGCCCCTTGCAGTTGGTCGAACAAATCATCTATGCGAGGCAGAGGGTGACGATTTTTGACCGTGATTTTGTTGAGTTCTCTGTAGTCGATACACATATGGAACGATCCATCTTTCTTCTTAACGAACAAGACCGGTGCTCCCCATGGCGAGAAGCTAGGTCTGATGAAGCCCTTGCTGAGCAATTCGTTAATTTAACCAGATAGTTCCTGCATCTCAGCTGGTGCTAATCGGTAGGGCAATTTGGCTAGTGGGGTAGCTCCTGGGACTAAGTCGATTCTAAACTTGACTTGTCATTGCGGAGGTAATCCTGGTAGTTCTTCTCGAAGATGTCGGGAAAGTCACGCACTACCAGGATGTTCTTTAGGTCTTTCGTTTCTAGGCTCATATCGACAACGTGAGAAAGGAATGCACGATATTTCTTACGTAAGTACTTTTGTGCTTGAATACTTGAGATGATACGAAGGCTCGTGCTGGGTTTGTCGCCATAAATAATAAGAGTTTCGTTAGAAGGAAGGTTAAGGCGAACAGCTTTCTCGTAGCACATGTTGTCGACACGATGAAGAGTCAACCAATCCATGCCGATTATGACGTCGAAATTTTTAATTGAGACCATCATGAGGTCGATTGTAAAGGTATGGCTATCTAAAGTTACGGTACATCCTATGTATATACTCCTAGTGCTCTCGATTTTCCCGTTAGCCATCTCTACAGTGAATGGTTCCTTAAGTGTGTGTGGTTGTTGTTTAAGTAGGCGAGCAAATTTCTGATTTACGAAACTTCTCTCTGCACCACTATCAAACAGTATGCATGAATAAGAGTTATCGAGGAGAAACGTACCAGTGACCATTGTAGGTTCGGCAACCGCTTCCTTGTGGCCTATAGCCAAAACTCTTCCCACTCCACCAGCATTCCCTGCCTTCGGGTAGTTCCTTTTGTAGTGGCCCACCTCGCCACAACCGTAGCAAGCCTGGCCCACATCAGTACCGGGGACTTGAGTGATCGGCCTTGTCGGAGACTTGCAGAAACGGATAGTGTGTCCTTTCCTATTGCAATTAGAGCATTGCATTTCCCGACAGAGACCGTTGTGGTGGAAGTTACATTTGTTGCACTTTGGAAAGCTTCCAGCGTACTACTTCACCAGAGCAACAGTGACTAGTGCTATCATAACATGAACTGCCACGACCTTCTGCTTTTTAGCAGCTCTCTGCTTTTTCTTGTCATCCCAGAACTTCCGCTTGTTGTCAGTGGCTTTGGAGGGTTCTGAGATGGCTAGGGTTGTTGTTGTTGTCGGGGTACGGACCCTATGATCAATGAGCCGTTGTGCCAATCGCTTGGCACTGTCGAAGGTAGTGGGGTTTGAAGCTAGAATATTCCCCTGAATTGGAGGCAACAACCCCCAGATGTACCTCTCTATCTTCTTTCCCTCAGTGCGAACAATATAGGGACATAGAGCCACCAGCTTGCTAAATCTGGCGATATAGGAGACTATGTCGGAGCCCTTCATGGTTAGGCTCCATAGTTTCTGTTCTAGTTTCTGGATTTCGCCTCGCGGGCTATATTCCTCGATCATGAGGTCTTTCAGGGTTTCTTAGCCCATATCATTTCCAACTATTAGAGTTAGTGAATTGACATGGCTATTCCATCATGTTAGGGCTTTTTCCTCGAAGGTGCAAGCAGCAAAATTGACCTTGCTCTCCGCTGGGCTGGAGCAGATCTCGAAGACCGAATCCATCTTTTCGAACCATTGTGAGAGCGCAATGACTCCGCCAGTCCCTCTAAAGGACTTTGGCTTGCAGTTGGTGAAGTCCTTGTAGGAGCACTCTTTCGAGCGCACGAGGATTTCACCTTGAGTAGAATTAACAGGTGTTCCACCTCCACTAGCACCCATAGAATGATATTGAGCCATGGCTGTTGCCACAGCCGTAACTACTGCAACATTTAGAGTTGTCGTATCGATTAGTGGAGGACGTTTGTGAGGTGCCATCTTTTACTGGAAGTTTAAAGATATGATGATGATAGTAAGAATCAGTTGTAAAGTATGATGAGAGAGATCCATGGACTAATTCACCATAGCCCAAACATTAGAATACGTGTATGATTTGAATAAAGACACAACAAGAGAATAAGGAAAACACAAGGGTATAGATTCTAATAGATTAGAAACTGCCAATATTACTGGTATTACTGATGTAAATGAGTTCGGGAAAAATGACCTAATAGTAGGCCTTACATCAAATCATATGAGGGAAAATGTTGACAACTTAGTAGTCTAGGTAAGGTACTGAAAGACAGGCATATCTTACAGACAAGTGCTTCCTAGGGCACAGATAAGGAAAGGCTCTTCCTTAAATCAAAAGAAAAGATGTGCTAGTCATCTTCTACCGGCGACGGGCATTCCTCGGGTGAACCCTAAGGTCTGCCAGTTGACGCAACACTTCTTGGAGATGCAGCTAGCTGTTGCTATAGAGACTCATTGGCTCTTCTAGTCCTTTCCATCGCCTCTTCGAGTTGGCGAATGCAGACCATGTTGATACCATAGTTGGCATCAATTTCCATAAGTCGGTCGATGGCTGCTCGACCTTGCTCCACATTTCGAGCAATCCTACGGAGCATGATGGGTAGGACTCAGTCAGCTGAGCCGCCCTCGCTTAGGTTGTAAAATCTTTGATCCCCATTGTAGGGTATAGGTTGACCATGCTCATCACTCCAACAATTAAACTTTGTCACCCACAAGGGTATGGGACCTTGAAATGCTAGTCGGGGGTTGAGATTTGGGACTTGACCCTCTTAGGGTAGGTTGTTAACTTCTAGCTTGGAGTCAGAACCATCAGAAAATCCTTCTGCATGGTGATCATCCAATGGGATTGGATGATCATCTTCTGGCTCGTCTTCAAGCAATCCAACATTGCCTTCGTTCGGGAAGTACGGGTCGCCGTGAGGATGGAATCCAACCATGATATCTATGCGAGAAAAGGGATATACGAATCTAATATAAATAGAAGTACTACTTACGATAATTATAAGATGATCCTTACCAGTTACTTCAATACTTGCACAACCCAACAAGGAACAAGAAGTAAAGCAAAGACCACAAATTCTAAGTCTATGACACCTTAATCTCATATAACCTTAGTGTATACACTTAGCAACTATTTCCCTACTAGTAAAGATCTTTTTAGTTCTCAAATAAATAATTATAGTAACAAAAAATACTCCTATAGTATTTTAATTTTATGTTTTGTTCTAATGTTATCATTGTAGTAGTGTTGGTAAGTTTTTAGACATGTTGACGTATCACAACTATTCTCGGGCATATGCTAATCACTTCTCGGACCAACATAGTTGATCAGTCTATGTCACTCTCAGAACTGACCATACATCCGCAAGCCTATTGTGACATTCAACAATCGATACTTTTGTTCTGTCCTAGTGACACTGATTTTAGTATGAATGCAGGTATGTATATTTAGTTAAATATTTTACTATTTAAAAGTATAACTCCTGGTCAGAGTATTTTAATCCCGTTGTGTTTATAGTTTGTATATCTTTTATGGGTTGATATACTCAATTCACTATAAACAATGCTCTGATACCAATCTGTCACACCCCAAAACCGAAACGACGAAAACGTTCGGGGGTGTATGACGTCATGTACAGTATCACGACATAGAATAATAGTAAACAAGCAAACAACATCATCCATTGCATTAATAATGTAATTTAATTCAAGTTTTCTATATAGTTTATAAGACACCAAATATGTAAAGCAAAATATAAGAAGAGTATTGAATGTGCTCCATCTTCTCAAAAGCTGGCATCGGTACCTATCTAATGATGACCTGAGAATACAAGTTATTTTGAAAGAGTTTATCAGCTTTAAAGCTGGTGTGTTCATAAGCATTTTAGTTTCATTGTTCGTATCAAAATGTTTGAAACAGTGTTTGAATTATGAGTTTGTAAATGTTTGTAACTCCTAGAAAATCCTATATTTCTGCTAAAAGTAGCCTTCTACGAATGCACGGATGTTTTGTAAGTTCGTTTCTTGTAAAAGTGTGTAATTTTCCGAAGTGTAACTATTATTAACAAAATATAGTTGATACATTATCTTTTATGTGAAATGATCACAAAGTGAATGCAAAAGGGAAAATAATGTAGTATTGTAGTGTTGTTTTAAAATAACTACTGTTGTACTAACTACCTTAAACCGGATTTTTATCAAGGATAATGTGATTTGATTGTACCATACTATCGTCTATAAACACGACGATGAAAGACATCAGAAGTGATAACATTTGGCACCCGAACATATAAAGAACGCCGAAATCCGGGTGTAGGATAGTCAATGTAACGCTCGTAGATCCGGGCTAGTCAATTTAGAGGCAATAAGTGTCGAAAACAACTTTTTGGCAAAATATTATTTATAATAAATAGTCTTAAACATGTTCTAGAATATATCGCAAGGTTTCCGTACATATAAAGAACGCCGAAATCCGAGTTATAACGAGGAAGTTACGGTGCGTCGAAGTTTTACGGCAAAATCGGCACAACACCGGGAAGCGTAAATAGCGAATTTACGATAGATCGAGTTTTAGCCTAAGTGATCTAAATGAAAGTCATAGAAAATGTTAAACCGGGAGTGTCCATAAAAAGAACACCCAAATCTGACTTCGTATGAGGAAGTTATGATTTTTCTAAGATTTGGCATAGCGGTGCATGGACCGAAACTCGAATTTTAGTTCGAGCGGTTTTTGTCTTACGTGACCTAAATTAGAGTTGAAGATCTCATTAATAGGAACTCAATGGTAAAAAGGCAGACGAAAACGGAGTCCGTATGAAGGAGTGACGAATTCTTCGCGGTCATTTAACAGTCTAATCTCTTCCTACTGTTAAATTTAAGATCAGTAGAGAATTAGCCGACGGAGTAAAAAGGAAAGTTGTAGATTTTGTTTGTAACTATGCGTGGATATAAATAACGTCAAAAATGAAGCTCGTATATGAAAGTTATGAACGAAGCTTAGTCTCTACTTTTCGTGCGTGGCAAATTCGATACAGTTTTGTAAGTCCGAGATAGATTGAGAATTAGCCAACGTGGTCTAAATGAAAGTTGTAGTACTCGTAAATACCAACGCGTGAATATAAATATCGACAAAAATGGATATTGTATGCGAAAGTTACAGACGAAGCTTAGTCTCTACTTTTCGAGCGCGGCGAATTCGATACAATTTTTGTAAATACGAGATAGAAGGAGAATTAGCCGACGGGGTCTAAATGAAAGTTCTAGTACTCGTAAATACCAATGCGTGTATATAAAGAACGTAGAAAACGAAGCTCGTACACGAAAGATACGGACGATGCTTGGAGACTACTTTACTATAAAATTCCTATAAATAAGAGATGAACTATTCATAATTTCTTCACACCATAAGCCTCTCTTTCTCTCTCTAACTTCTCTCTAGCCTCCTATACCCCTCTCAAGTCTAGGGAACCTCCCTATCACGAGAAGAAAGCCCTGGAGCGCCCGACGGCTCCGAGAAGAAAAGCTTTCGGCTCGGAAACTCTGCTCCAGCGAAGCCCGATTTTTTCTATAAAACTTATTGTAAGTGATCTACGCCTACGCTATTTTTAATATAGCTTCTAATTAATTATAGTAACATTAGTAGGACCTTGAAATAATTATTTGGGCTATTATTATGAGTTATATTGAGTGTTATTTAACGCTTATATAATAATAATAATAGCTAGACTATTAATTAGTCGCGGTTAACGTCAGACTAAACCCTAGTCATATTGATACTAGGTTTTGTCGAGAAAAATTGTGTTAAGAGTAACAAAGTGTTGTCCAAGCGCCGATTCACCATCTTCTCAAGTGAGTGCATGGTCCCTTTCATCTTACACATAGATATGAAGTATTTTAATATAAATTACGTGCTAAGTGTGCATATTGTCTGAATACTTGCTGTCTATGCTGGTGAAAGATTTTTATACATGTTTTAAATGATGTAAACTGTATAAAGTATTTTATATCTACAAAATATGTTGGGTAAAACATGGATAGTTGAATGATGAGAGATAAAATCTGAAATAGAGGAACATTAGTAGTACGGACCTAGTGCCCTATAGGTATACATTGGCAGCAGTGGACCTAGATGAGCACTGGCAGCTGCGCCACAACCTGTAGATGATTTAGATCTACGGTAAACGTCCTAGCATCTGCGCTCTAAGGACAATATCGGCAGCTGCGCCTAATAGGGAGCCTTATGGCCATAACAGTAGCGTTTAAAGGTCAATACCGATAGAAGCGCCTCATAGAAAATGTCCCAATTTTGGCAGTGATGCCTAAGTGATAGAACTAGCAGCTGTGCTTGACAGCTGTGTCATTGAAAACAATGGGCTTCATACATACTCCTTAGGATAATCCTTAGGAATGAATGAATGAGAAATAGATGATCCTTAGGGTAAATCCTTAAGAAGATAATGGGAATGGGTAATTGGGTTGATTGTTTGATGTTTAAATATAATAATTATATTATTGTGGGTTGAAAACCCTATGTAGTCACCAGGTTTCCCAACCTGACCCACTCCAGCTTATTTGTATCACAGGTGTCGATACGAAGCTACTTTACACTGAGAGGTTTAAAAGAGATGTAGATCACTAGTGTAAATGAAGGTAAGTTCTGTTTATGCTTATGTTCTTGTAATTACGATGACATACTAATGTTTTAAAAAAAAATAATTAAATTTCTTCGGAAATGCTTTCATAACGTAATTATCATGTTTTTATGGGGACAAATTCCGCAACACTTTTATTAAAAAAAAGTACTTTGATTTTTATAAAGCATAAACAAAAATCGGTCTTTTCTAGCCGTGAAAATTGGGGATGTCACAGTCAATCCAGTATAGATCTATACGCAAATTCACGCTCTCCCTCCAAGAGATTCTGGCTACAAATCGGGCCATGGCAGTGATGACATGCCCCGAAACAGTGGTTCACATTTATGTTATAGTATACTTGTATATGTATTGTATGTACTAGATGTATTTTATGTTCTTTGTGTCTAGTATGTTGTATGTTCTTTGTGTCTAGTATGTAGTATATGTAATGTTTCTCATAATAGTAAGTTCTCTTAGTTTATCATCATAGTATAAATGTATAGTTTCTCATAATAGTAAGTTCTCTTAGTTTCTCATCATAGTATAGTTGTATAGTTTCTCATAATAGTAAGTTCTCTTAGTTTCCCATCATAGTATACTTGTATAGTTTCTCATAATAGTAAGTATTGACTCATGAATGAACTGACTCACTGTATGCATCATTGAACAAGAAGTAATGAATAGTATATCCATAAACTATACCCGTTATAGTTTACTAGTAGAATTTTTTGTCTGACTGAATGTATTGAACTGAGATAAAAACCTTTATATCTATACATATATACATAATATATAACTAAGATTCCAACAATACTCAGACAAACAACATGGTACTGTAAGTCCACAACCAAACAAGGAACAAGAAATAAAGTGAGTTGTCAGTCCTAAGTCCTTCAGTCCTTACTTATATAACCATATATGTATTAGACATGGTTTTGACAATGTATAAGTTTGAAAGTTGTAAAAGAAAAGGTTTGATATATATAGAAGTGAATTTGATAAAGAGTTTAACATACAAAAGAGTTTGATAAGCAGTTTAAAGTAGTTTGCTTGATAAAACAGTTAAAAGCATAGAAATTCAACTGTTTGATAGTTACTAATCACATGTGATTGATATAATAACTATGATGTTCAACTTGTATTCCCCCATAAAAGCATTTAAAATCATTTAAAAGGTTGATTAAGAGGTATGAACTCACCTGTAGTGAGTGGTTTGGATGAAAGTGTTGGATAAGGTGCTAGGTGTCAAGTGGAGACTTAAACACACACACTGATCCTATTTAACATATAAAGACATATATATGTATCTAATTAGAGATTATAGCACTAATTAAATAAGTAAAGACAGCCTTGAACATGGAAAACACTTTGATTCAAGTGTTATAAGATCATAGGGTTGCATCTAAAGGTTGTAGGGCTTTGCCTTGGAGTTTACGGTCCAAGAGTAAACTCTCCATGAGTTTACGGCCTAGGGTTTGCGACCCTTATGGGTTTACGACCGTAAACCCATGGTGTCTTCTACCATTTGATGTTTAAGGTCCTTAATTCAAGTGGGAGGTGTTCTAGACCAAGTGCTAAGCCTTAGGAAGGAGTTTAGGGAAACATTACACCACTTATTAGGGTTTACGGCCAAGGGAGATTGCCTTGGTCGTAAACTCCATTGGTTGATGGATTCTTGGTGTTTTCAAGTCTCTAATTCGATATCCTAACTAATAAACATGTAAACGATGTAAGGACTTACAATTTGAAGGCTAAAGATGGGAGTTTTCGGCCCAAAACACTTTTGTGTTCTTGGTGTTCTTGAGGATCTTGAAGATCTAGAACAAAATATTGAGTTTGTGGATGGATTCAAAGATGAATCAAGAAGAAATGATGTAGCAACACATAGATGGAAAGGTTTGCTTACATTTGTGAAGATTGGAAGAAAACTCTTGAAGATCCTTGGGAGAGAATCCGATTTCTCTAGCTAGGAAGGCGAATAATGAATGAAAAATGATTAAGTATCATATATATATACTAGGGGTTCACGGCTACTTGGAGTTTACGGCCGTAAACCCAAGTGTCTTGGCTGTGAACTCCTCTTTTGAGGGTTTACTACCTAGCTTGATGGATTAGAAGCTCAATTGGCATCCCCTTTTGTGACAATTGGAAAACTTTCCGTCACTATAACCCGTTTCTGTCAATAAAACCGTTGCGTTCCAATTTTTCCGTTAACTTTTGGTTTAAATTAATTACATTGGGACTTCTTATTTTGACATCATAAGTGTCGGAACACAATGTAAACACGTGAAAACATCCCAAATGTTTATTTGGAAATTTTATAGTTTCGACCACGTCGGGTTACGACAACTTAATCGGGTACGACCAAAAGCCCCGTTTAACGTCGGTATCAGGTAGATATCCACCGAGCCTCAAACTCAAACCATATATAAAGTTGATTGGGCTTCATTTGAAGCTTTTTCACTCTCTCTCTCTCTCTCTCTCTCTCTCTCTCTACAAACTCAATCTTTGATCCAAAATCACCCCTTTCAAGCTCCAATTTGGTATGTAATCCATCCTAGCTCATAGTATAACATGTTTGGCTTTAAAATTCATGTTTAAATCATGAAATAGGACCAAGAACTTGTGTTTACGGCCCAGGAACAGCCCCAAGCCGCAAACACACATAAATGGGGTTTTGGAGCCCCAAAACCCTTCCAAACCAGTTATGGAGCTTAGATATGACTTAGGGGATTAGATGTATGGACTTAGAACACCAAAACCTGAACATTTGAGGGGTAAGCATGAGTTTACGGCCCAAGAACACGCTTGGACCGTAAACACGCTTCCTTAGGCCGTAAACACCTTTTAAGGTGCTAAAATGCCCCTTAAACACCTCCTAAGCCTTGGAATAATGTCTAGAATCATCCACCATTGTGTTACGGACCTTAAACATGAAAGAAACCATCCCCTTAGGAGATTATGACCGTAAACCCCCCAAGGAATGGTTCCTGGGCCATAAACTCCTTTGTGGTGGTCAAATGGTGCCCTAACTTCCTTCCATGGCTTGTACTTTGGATTAGAAACACTTGTGCTTAACCTAGGGACACCAAAATACATAAGGCGAGAGTACTTGAGAGTTTATAGCCAGAAACTCCTAGTTTACTTCCATAAACTCCTTAAATGGCCTATATGTTGATCAAGTCCCCTTCCAATGCCTTAAAACTAAACCTAGCATCATCCCTCAATTGTTGTAAGACCATTTAGCAACCAAGAACCCACCACCCATGAGTTTACGGCCGTAAACTCAAGGGGATATGGTATTAGGGCTGTAATCTCCATAGGGAGTTTACTCTTGAAGAGAAAACTCCATATTTAGGCCATACACCCCCTTAGATGCTACCCGGATCACTCCTAACACTTGAAATGAAGTGTTTTCATGCCTCAGAGTGTATATTCTTATCTAATTAGTAGTTCAAAGTCTAATTAGATACAATTATGTATCTCTTCATATTACATAGGAGCCTTGCGTGTACTCAAGCCCCGAACTGACACTTAGCATCCAACCGACACGCATCTCGTCCGGTGAGTTGATACACCTACACCTTTTTCCATGTTTTCAATGTTTTCAGGGGGGATACAAGCAAAAGTACAGGAATATCTTGTACTCAAACTTATTATTGCATTTGAAATGTTACATATTCCGTATGCTTTTAACACTGAAAACTGTATTAACCAACCGTTTAACCTGCAGAGTTAATTTTCAAACTGTTTGTGAAACTCGTTATAAAATGTTATATTTTATATTTCACAAATGAATTTACACATCATTACTGTTAAAAGCATGAACCTTAGAACTTTAAAACGTCCTTGATAAGACTCCCCCTAGATATGAGAGTGAAGGACTAGTAACAGTAAACTTAGAATATTAGAATCGTCCTTGATAACACTCCCCCTAGATACGAAAGTGAAGGACTAATAACATTAAAACTTAGAACTTTAGACCCGTGCTTGATAACACTCCCCCTAGATACGAGAGTGAAGGACTAATAAAATAGAATTTCCCGTTTTAATATCTTTTAATTCATTAATCTTTTGATTGGAGTCACGTCCTTGTAACACTCCCCCTAGTTACGAGAGTGTAGGACTACCCCGTAACTAGAATCTCTTGGAGGGAGAACGTGACTTGAGTGTATAGTTCTATACGGGATTGACTACCTTGCACCTGGCTGCTAGCTATAGTCGGACCGAAAGGTGCAAGGGTGACAAAAGTCATAAATTGATACTGGCCCCGTTCCGAGCCTTATATAGTCTATCGTATGGTTATGGAACTCGCAATTTACATTATGAAAACTTTTCTACTTACTTATTAGTTTTATATACATGTTAAAACTAATGTACTTTTCAAGGATAACCAGGCTTTTAGGAAACTTCACACAAACACTTTAAGTATGGTAGATACTTGTACATTACATTCAGAACCAATAACCAACCACAAACTTTTAAGGAAAATAAGGGTTTTTCCTGGGATAACTGAACTGTTCAGAACCAGAATGTATAACAAATGGATAACTAAACTTTATTTATCAGAAAATAGGTGATTTTCTTAGGATAACACTTTTTCAGAAAACCAAAGGAAACTTGTTCATTTTCAGAAAACAAACCGCTTATGAACTTACCAGCTTTATGCTGATTTTCAAACTGCTTGTATTCTCAGGTTCACGTTAGACAGGTACCCTACAGTCTTTTGGAGAAGACGGAGCGTATAGAAGTCTACTCTGTATTTTTGTTTAAATGATGTATACATATAAAACTTGTATCACTTGTTTTCAAACAAATGTAAATATTTCTATGTAATGTAATGGTTGTGTTTACTATGCTTGCTATGTACATTGGTTGTGATACTTAACATGACGTCCTCCCCTGTAACGTTTCCGCCATCGGTTTCGGGGTGTGACAAATTGGTATCAGAGCCCTTGTTTATAGTGAACTAACTATACCAAACATTACATGGTATAAGACTATAAACACTAAGGGGCCGAAGTGCTCTGAACTAAAAGTATACTTTAAAATATAAGTATTTTTCAAAAGTATACAAGAATACCTAGCCGCCGGAAACCGTAACTACGAGTATAAAAAAACATAAGTAAATGGGTGTTGTACGCTGCGGTTAAACCTGGGCAGTTATGTAGTCATGTCTAGGGTCAATATAGCCTGATCAACTGTATTCATTCGAGACACGGCCAACATGTGCTTGGGAGTGACTGTGGTGTACAACATGCCTAAAACTTACCTAATACCCAAACAATGATTCATCGTTACAGTGAAACATCAAATACTATGGGAGTATTTTAGCCAAAACCGATTACGTTGTAGAAATTCATTCCGAGTGTTGCTACTCATTCCTTCCTTAGCGATAGTTTATCTGCTTTGATAACTCTTTCCTATTTAACGCTTATAGAACTCTATACCTGTCATAATAAGATATCTCTTGTTCCATATCTCTTCATTCAATTCAGAGGACTTATGATCCTCTCTTTCGTGGTTATTTTAGATCAAGATGCCTCCAAAGAAAAGACCCAGATCAAAGAACAACAATCCTCCTCCACCACCACCTCCCCCTCCATTTGATCCCGCCATGTTTCAAGCAACAGTTAATGTTGTTGTGGTTGCTACCATATCACAAATGAACCCCGGTGGTTCAGGCGGGCTAGGAGGTGGAACTCAGCCTCAAAAACAAGAAAGTAGCTAGGGACACCGGAAGGAGTGTTCCTACAAGGAATTTTTGAACGCAAAACCCACGCCCTTCAATGGCACTGGAGGTGTCATTACCCTAACCCGATAGTTCAAGAAAATCGAATCTATCTTTGAAATATGTGCCTGTTCAGAATCCGACAAGGTGAAATCCGCCGCCTGCACCTTCACCGACAATACCCTGACTTGGTGGAACGGCCGGGTCAAATCCATAACCCTACCTGTAGATAGTGCTTTGGATTGGGAGGTCATGAAGGAGCTCCTGCTTGCGGAGTACTGCCCTCGGGGCAAAATGCAGAAACTGGAGCTCAAACTTTGGAACCTGAAGATGAAGGGTTCCGATATCGCCGCCTACACTTCAAGATTTGATGACTTGGCGCTTCTCTACCCGGGAATGGTTACCCCGGAGAGTAAAAAGATCGAAAGATTTATATGGGGGTTGACCCAGCCAAGCAAGGGTAATGTTTTAGCTGTGAAGCCAGATACCTACAACAGCGCCAAATGCTTAGCGCAAACCTTGATTGACCATAGTGATGATCTTGAGGAAGCAGCCACCAATCCCGAGCCAACAAAGAGGAGTGGTGAGAAAAGGAAGTTTTGGAAAAAGAACAAGAGTTATTCTTCGCATGAGTCCTCAAAGAAGCAGTAAACTGTGGCAGTCCACACTGCGACTACCCCTGCTGCGGTTTCTACTGTCGGATCCACAGCTCAAACACCTACCAATAGGTATGTTGGTACCCTTCCTATATGAAACAAGTGCAACTATCATCACCTCACTTCCAGCCCACGTCGGGAGGTGCTTTGCAACAACTACGGCAAAAAGGGCCACACTGCGAAAAACTGCAAGACACCAACCCAATCAACAAATCAATCTTCCAGAGAGGGTGTTGGTCAGGCCTGCTACGGATGTGGTGAAGTCGGGCATTTCAAGCGGAACTGCCCCAAGGCAGCAACAGTTGGCAACACCAGGAGAGTCCTAGCTATGGGACGAGAAGAGGCAGTCGCCGATCCCACCATTGTCTTAGGTACGTTCCTTCTCGACAATTCTTATGCTAGTATCCTTTTCGATTCTGGTGCGGAAAGAATTTTTGTTAGCCATTCATTCAAACATCTTATTAAACATACTCCCCAACCAATAACCGAAACATTTACCGTCGAGATGGCTAATGGTGAGAAAGAGAACACTAGCGATATATTCATAGGATGTACCCTTACCCTGAACGATCATTCTTTTCCAATCGACCTAATGCAGTTTCCATAAAGAGCTTTGATGTTATTATTGGTATGGATTGGTTGGGTCCCAATCATGCTGATATTCTTTGCTATGAAAAAGCCATCTGTCTCAATCTTCCCTCTGGCCAGACTCTCATGATCTACGGTGATAAACTTAGTTCCAATCTTCGCATCATTTCATGCATCAAAGCTCAAAAGCTTCTGCGAAAGGAGTGTTATGCATTCCTAGCTCATGTAATCAACGAGAAATAGGAAGTTAAAGACCTCGAGAGCATCCTCGAAGTCTGCAACTTTCCTGATGTCTTTCTCGAAGAGCTCCCGGGAATTCCTCCTGAACGTCAAGTCGAGTTTCGCATCGACGTAATTCCTCGAGCAAATTTTGTAGCCAAGTCTCCATATCGCTTAGCTCCTGCAGAAATGCAGGAGTTATCCAGACAGCTTAATGAGCTACTCGACAAAGGGTTCATCAGACCGAGTTCCACACCTTGGGGAGCCCCGGTGTTATTTGTGAAGAAGAAAGATGGATCTTTTCGGATGTCTATAGACTACCGCGAGTTGAACAAGCTGAGAGTCAAAAACCGTTATCCTCTACCTCGAATAGATGACCTTTTCGATCAACTTCATGGAGCCAGTTACTTCTTGAAGATAGACCTTAGATCAAGGTACCATCAGCTTCGAGTTCACGAGAATGATGTTTCCAAGACAGCATTCAGGACTCGATATGGACACTACAAGTTCGTAGTGATGCCCTTCGGTCTAACCAATGCACCGGCTGTGTTCATGGACCTGATGAACCGGGTGTGTCGCCCCTTTTTGGACAAGTTCGTCATCGTGTTCATTGATGACATACTTGTCTATTCCCGAAGCGAAGAAGATCACAAACAACACTTGAGGTTAGTGTTGGAAACTCTTAGAACGGAGAAGCTGTACGCGAAGTTCTCTAAGTGCGAGTTCTGGATTCGAAAGGTAGCTTTCCTTGGTCACGTGGTAAGCGAGGAGGGTATACACGTTGACCCATCCAAGATCAAGGCGATAGAGAATTGGTCGGCACCGAAGACACCCACAGAAATCTGTCAATTCTTGGGTCTCGCTAGCTACTATCGCAGGTTTATCTAGAATATTTCCAGAATCGCCAAACCCTTAACCACTCTGACACAGAAGGGTGTACCCTTTTGTTGGAGTGAGAAACAAGACACCGCATTCCAAACATTGAAACGAGCCCTGTGCAGCGCGCCTATTATGTCCCTGCCCGAAGGAACAGAGGATTTCGTTGTCTTCTGCGATGCGTCTAATCAGGGTTTAGGCTGTGTGCTTATGCAGAGAGTAAAAGTTATTGCTTATGCCTCAAGACAGCTAAAGGCACACGAAGTTAACTACAATGACTCATGACCTGGAGTTAGGAGCAGTGGTCTTCGCATTGAAGATTTAGAGACATTACCTCTACGGAACTAAGTGCACGGTCATTGACCATAAAAGCCTGCAGCACATCTTCAATCAGAAAGACTTAAACATGAGGCAGCGACGATGGGTAGAACTACTCAGTGATTATGAGTGCGAAATCCGCTACCATCCCGGTAAGGCCAATGTGGTAGCAGATGCCCTTAGCCAAAAGGAGAGTTCAAGCCACAAGGTAAATACACTGACCATGAACATCCATTCCCACTTATCCGCACAGATGCGAGAAGCCCAATTGGAAGCCCTAAAACCAGAAAACGTATTGAACGAAGCCTTGAGAGGAATGGAGAAGAAAATTGAGATTAGAGGTGACAGAGTCTACTGTTTCATGGATAGAATCTGGAACCTAAGGTTCGGAGGTTTCAGAGACGTTGTCATGAATGAAGCTCACAAGACCAAATACTCTATTCACCCTGGTTGGGACAAGATGTACCTGGATCTGAAGAAACAATACTAGTGGCCAAACATGAAAGCCATAATCGCAACCTTCGTGGGCAAGTGGCTGACTTGCGCCAAGGTAAAGGTTGAGTATCAGAAGCCCTCGGGTCTGCTTCAGCAGCCTGAGATACCTGAATGAAAATGGGAGATGATTACCATGGATTTCATCACCAAGTTACCCAGATCTTCGAGTGGGTACGATACCATTTGGCTAATTGTCGATCGTTTGACAAAATACGCTCACTTCCTTCTGATTAAAGAATCATTCAAGTGGAAAGACTTACGCGAGTCTATATCCAAGAGATAGTCCGAATGCACGGTGTACCTGTGTCCATTATCTCCGATTGAGATAGCAGGTTTACCTCAAGATTCTAGCAGTCCCTTCAGAAAGCTCTTGGAACCAAGCTGGACATGAGTGCAACTTATCATCCTCACACAGACGGATAGAGTGAGAGAACTATCCTGACCCTGGAAGACATGCTGAGAGCATGTATCATTGATTTCGGAAATTCGTGGGACACCCATTTACCCTTGATCGAATTCTCGTATAACAACAGCTACCACACCAATATCAAGGCTACCCCATTTGAAGCCCTCTACGGTTTCAAGTGCACATCCCCTCTATGTTGGGCCGAGGTAGGGGACACGCAGCTAGCCAAGAATCGATTCCCTGACAGTGCTCTCACTGGTCCTGAAATCATCCGCGAAACCACCGAAAATATCATCCAAATCTGAGAGCGACTGAAAGCCTCACGAGACCGACAAAATAGATACGCTGATAAACGATGGAAACCCTTGGAATTCCAGGTTGGAGATCGTGTCCTGTTGAAGGTCTTGCCCTGGAAAGGCATGATATGCTTTGGAAAGCGTGGAAAACTTAACCCGAGGTACATAGGACCTTTCAAGATCCTCGCTAGGATCGGTCCTGTAGCCTATAAACTTCGACTACCTCAAGAACTTAGCAACATCCATCCTGTCTTCCATGTATCAAATTTTAAAAAGTGTCTATCCGACAAAACCCTCGTGATCCCTCTTGACGAGATCGAGATCAACGAAAACCTGAACTTTGTGGAAGAACCCATCGAAATCATGGATCGAGAGATTAAACGTACAAAACAAAGTCGCATCCTGATAGTGAAGGTTCACTGGAATGCTAAGCGGGGACCTGAGTTCACTTGGGAGCGCGAAGACTCGATGAAACATAAATATCCACATCTCTTTCAAATTCCAGTATTTGTATGTAAATTCTAAATTTGGGGACGAAATTCCCTCTAACGGGGGGGATAACGTGACAATCTGAAAACTTTCCGTCACTATAACCTATTTCTGTCAGTAAAACTGTTGCGTTCCAATTTTTCCATTAACTTTTGGTTTAAATTAATTAAATTGGGACTTCTTATTTTGACATCATAAGTGTCGGAACACAATGAAAACACGTGAAAACATCCTAAATGTTTAATTGGAAAATTTATAGTTTTGACCACGTCGGGTTACGACAACTTAATCGGGTACGACCAAAAGCCCCATTTAATGTCGGTATCAGGTACATTTCCACTGAGCCTCAAACTCAAACCATATATAAAGTTGAGTGGGCTTTATTTGAAGCTTTTTCACTCTCTCTCTCTCTCTCTCTACTCTCTTTACAAACTCAATCTTTGATCCAAAATCACCCCTTTCAAGCTCCAATTTGGTATGTAGTCCATCCGAGCTCATAGTATAACATGTTTGGCTTTGAAATTCGTGTTTAAATCATGAAATAGGACCAAGAACTTGTGTTTATGGCCCAGGAACAGCCCCAAGCCGCAAACACACATAAATGGGGTTTTGGAGCCCCAAAACCCTTCAAAAGCACTTCTGGAGCTTAGATATGGCTTAGGGGCTTACATGTATTGACTTAGAACACCAAAACCTTAACATTTGAGGGGTAAAGATGAGTTTACGGCCCAAGAACATGCTTGGACGGTAAATACCCTTTCTTAGGCCGTAAACACCTTTTAAGGTGTTAAAATGCCCCTTAAACACCTCCTAAGCCTTGGAATAATGTCTAGAATCATCCACCATTGTGTTAGGGACCTTAAACATGAAAAAACCATCCCCTTAGGAGATTACGGCTGTAAACCCCCCTAGGAAAGGTTCCTTGGCCGTAAACTCCTTTGTGGTGGTCAAATGGTGCCCTAACTTCCTCCCATGGCTTGTACTTTGGACTAGAAACACTTGTGCTTAACCTAGGGACACCAAAATGCATAAGGAGAGAGTACTTGAAATTTTACGGCTGTAAACTCCTAGTTTACTCCCGTAAACTCCTTAAATGGTCCATATGTTGATCAAGTCCCCTTCCAATGCCTTAAAACTAAACCTAGCATCATCCCTTAATTGTTATAAGACCATTTAGCAACCAAGAACCCACCACCCATGAGTTTATGGCCGTAAACTCATGGGGATATGGTCATAGGGCTGTAATGTCCATATGGAGTTTACTCTTGAAGAGCAAACTCCATATTTAGGCCATACACCCCCTTAGATGCTACTCGGATCACTCCTAACACTTGAAATGAAGTGTTTTCATGCCTCGGAGTGTATATTCTTATATAATTAGTAGTTCAAAGTCTAATTAGATACAATTATGTATCTCTTCATATTACATAGGAGCCTCACGATTACTCAAGCCCCGAACTGACACTTAGCATCCAACCGACACGCTTCTCGTCCGGTGAGTTCATACCCCTACACCTTTTTTCCGTGTTTTCAATGTTTTCTGGGGGAATACAAGCAAAAGTACAGGAATATCTTGTACTCAAACATATTATTGCATTTGAAATGTTACATATTCCGTATGCTTTTAACACTGAAAACTGTATTAACCAACCGTTTAACCTGCAAAGTTAATTTTCAAACTATTTCTGAAACTCGTTATAACATTAAACTTAGAATATTAAAACCGTCCTTGATAACACTCCCCCTAGATACGAGAGTGAAGGACTAATAACATTAAAACTTAGAACTTTAGACCCGCCCATGATAACACTCCCCCTAGATACGAGATTGAAGGACTAATAACATTAAAACTTAGAACTTTAGACTTGTCCTTGATAACACTCCACCTAGATACGAGAGTGAAGGACTAATAAAACAAAATTTCCCGTTTTAATATATTTTAATTCATTAATCTTAAGATTGGAGACACGTCCTTGTAACACTCCCCCTAGTTACGAGAGTGTAGGACTACCCCCGTAACCAGAATCTCTTGGAGGGACAACGTGACTTGAGTGTATAGATCTATACGGGATTGACTACCCGCACCTGGCTGCTAGCTACAGTCGGACCGAAAGGTCCAAGGGTGACAAAAGCCATAAAATGATATTGGCCCCGTTCCGAGCCTTATCTAGTCTATCGTATGGTTATGGAACTCGCAATTTAGATTATGAAAACTTTTCTACTTACTTATTAGTTTTATATATGTGTTAAAACTAATGTGCTTTTCATGGATAACTAGGATTTCAGGAAACTTCACACAAACACTTTAAGTATGGTAGATACTTGTACATTACATTCAGAACCAATAACCAACTACAAACTATTAAGGAAAATAAGTGTTTTTCCTTGGATAACTGAACTGTTCATAACCAGACTGTATAACAAACGGATAACTAAATTTATTTATAAGAAAATATGGGATTTTCTTGGGATAACACTTTTTCAGAAAACCAAAGGAAACTTGTTCATTTTCAGAAAACAAACCGCTTATGAACTCACCAGCTTTATGTTGATTTTGAAACTGCTTGTATTCTTAGGTTCACGTTAAACAGGTACCCCACGATCTTTTGGAGAAGACGAAGCATATAGAAGTCTCGTCTGTATTTTTGTTTAAATGATGTATACATATAAAAATTATATCACTTGTTTTCAAACAAATGTAAATATTTCTATGTAATGTAATGGTTGTGTTTACTATGCTTGCTATGTGCATTGGTTGTGATACTTAACATGATGTCCTCCACCCCTGAACGTTTCCGCCATCGGTTTCGGGGTGTGACACCTTTCACTCATTCCTTTAATATATTAAGCTCATAATGTCCATACGGACTCTAAACAGTGCTAAAAGTTAGTAGAAGTAAGCCTAACTTTGATTAACTGAAGGGTTTGTATAAATAGAAATTTCGGGTTGTAATACAATGGCAACTTCTCAGTTTCAAACGTGGCATATGTAGCTAACTTGAAATGCAGTTTGATAAGTGTGGCTCAACTCACTAATGTAAATCGACGTATTGAATTATATAAGAAACACAACTATGTCATGACTGAAGATTGAAAGGAAGGCTTGATCAAGTCGAATCGCAACAAGAACATGTATCCTCTTGACACCAACATGATCATTGGCAATACCAACTTTGCTTACTCTCTAAAGTTGTTCCAAATGTTAGTTGTTATGACATAGGATCCTTCCTCACCTAAACTTTAGATAGAATGATCTTGTTTCCGGTGAAATTTCCATAGGTTTGCTCCTCCTCAAGTTCGAAAATGATCATTTATACGCTACATGTGAATGTGGAAAGCAGTCAAAGAAGGTTCATTTCGTCATCGTTGTAAAATCAATCTCGGAGCCATTGGAACTTCTTCACATTGATCTGTGTGGACCCTCAATAGTAGCGACTTTACATCACAAAAAAATACATTATTATGATTATGGATGACTTTACTAGGTTCACATGGGTCTTCTTCCTAAGGTACAAGTCAGAAGCAGCCTCCAAACTCATCAACTTCATCAAATGAATTGAAGTTCTTATCAAACTTCTAGTAAGGCGAATCTGTAGTGACAATGGTTCAGAATTCACAAGTTCCACCATTGAAAACTTCCTCATCGAGAAGGGCATCGAGCACAATTTTTCTTCTCCATACACTCCTAAAAAAACAGTGTAGTTCAACATCGCAACCGAACACTTGTTGAAGCTGCTCAATCCATACTCAACTTTTCAAATCTTCCACTCTATCTTTAGGTTGAAGCTATTTCTACAACATGCTTTACTCAGAATAGAAGTATCATTAATCGATGCCTCAACATAACGCTGTATGAACCCATGAACAGTCGAAAGCCAAGTATCTATTTTCTTCATCATTTCGGATTCAGATGCTTCATCAAGAATAACTGTGAACAGCTTACCAAGTTCCAACCCAAAGCTGATGAAGCCATCTTGCTTGGATACTAGGCTAAATCAAAGGCTTATCGAGTTTTGAATCAACAAACGCGTGTTTTGGAAGAAATTTTTGATGTTACCTTTGATGACAATTTTATTCGGAATTTTGGCCAAACCCATGTTACAACTCACATCATGTAGTCCAATGCTCCAGCACCAGGATGTCCAAACCAACACACAATATATGAAGCTGACTTTAAGACCTTGTTCGGACCCTCAGAAACCGCTCTTGATTCAGAATATCGAAAAAGAAAAACCATATCCAAAGCTCCGGGCTCCCAAAATGTTTCCGGTCCGACACCTAGTCTTTCTCCATTTGATTCAGAACCATTTCAACCCTCTCAAGTTGAGGGGGAGAATGGTGAACCTTCCCTTGAATCAAATGTGGATGGATTTCCAGATGCATCTATTGAATTCGACTCTAATCCTATCAACATCGATGATGACGCAAATTTCTTCGATTTCCCACCTAATGATGACGTCAACCTATCCGGTTCAGAAGTTCAGGGGGAGCACCATCCACATGTTCAAACCATTCAAGGGGAACAACGCAACCCCATTGTTGATACTGGATCATCTACTACACAAGAACATCCAAGATTACATGTTTGGACTAAGGATCATTCTCCGAACCGAGTTATCTAAAACCCAAATGCTGGCATACAAACTCGTTCTTCTACAAGTGTTCAAAATTAATGTCATTTTTCGGACTTGATCTCAATGTTGAACCCAAATCCATCAAAGAAACACTAGAACATGTTGATTGGATTACAACTATGCAAGAAGAATTTGCAGAATTTGATAGAAATGAAGTTTGGACTCTCATCCCTCCTCTTCAGAATCATCCCATTGTTGGTACTAAATGGGTGTTTCGGATCAAAGTAGAAGATGTAGGAGTCATTATTCGGAGCAAAGAAAGATTGATGTCTAAAGGATTCACACAGATTGAAGGACTTGACTATGATGAGAACGTTCCTCCTATTGCCCATTTTGAAGCTATTAGAATCTTTCTTGCTTATGCTACTCACAAAGGCTTCAAAGTTACCAGATGGATGTAAAAAGTACCTTCCTAAATGGTGAAATTGTTACTGAAGTGTATCTTCAATAGCCTTCCGATTTTGTTAATCTATCATATCCGAACTTCTGCTACAAACTCCGGAAAGTTGTTTATGGCCTTAAGCAAGCTCCTCGCGTATGGTACGAGACCCTCACCGACTTTCTCAAGAGTTCAGGTTTTCAAAGAGGAATTCTAGAACCTACTCTGTTCCAAAGTTCAAATGGAAAACATCTCATGCTTGTCTAAATTTATGTTGACGACATCATTTTTGGATCTATGATTCATCAATGGTTTTTGACTTTGCTAAGATAATGGTCATTAGATTTCAAATGAGTATGGAATGGGAATTGAGCTTCTTCCTTGGTCTCCAAGTCAAACAGACCAATAGAGGAACTTTTATTCACCAAGAGAAGTACATTTTGGAACTCCTCAAAAGGTACTCAATGGACACCTGTGCCTCAACCAAAGTACCGAGCAAATGAGAGTTTCCTACTTCAATCATATTTTGATTCAATTTTTTGGTGGTCACTTGGTCAGCTGGTAATCTAAGAAACAGAATTGCATTGCACTTTCAACAACCAAACTGCAATACGTTGATGCTACTACTGCACCTTTCAAGTTCTCTAGATGAAATCTCAGCTCCTAGATTATGGTTACCCGTTTCAACAAATCCCAATCTACTGTGATTCTCAAAGTGTCATTTCTATCTCACACAATCGAATTCAGCACTCTATGTCGAAGCACACTCACGTACGATACCATTTTATTAAAGATCATGTTTTAAATGGTAACATCAAATTTATTTTTGTTCCATTAGACGATGAGATTGCTGTGTCTTCACTAAGGCATTAGACGAAATAAAATTCAATGGTTTTATGAACAAAATGGGTATGATGATGCATGATCCCAAGTCCTTTCAATAGGCTTACACTCTCTGATGGAAACATCAGAAAGAGAAATAGTTTTGCAATAAAAATTGTTTTTCATCACAGAACTATTGCCTTTCAGAATAAATATAATCATTTTACGTGACTTTTTCTCTAACCACTTCTAAGAGTTTTAAGTTGTACAACTCATCTTATCATTTGAAGTCCATAGCCAATATAGTTACATTGGTTCAAATCTCTCCTCATAACTTACTTCATAAGATAATCCAGATATTCAAATCAAGAACCATATTGAATACTTCACTCCGGAAGTTTTTCAAATTACACTCCGGAAGTTTTTCAAACCACACTATGTAAATTCTTTGAAAATTCACCTCGGAACATCTCAACACTCATTCAAGAATATCATAAATTTTTGCTTCGAAATTTTCAATCACTCCAGATAGTCTTAAGCTCATATGCTTCATTCCGAAACCAGACTTCAAAACTTTTTCATGTTCCGAGACTAATAAATTTCATCCCGGACTCTTCTTGTTTAGAAACCGCTTTCAAAAACATTCCGGAATCACTTTGTTCTGGGATCAAAAAACCATGTTGTAGTCCAAAGGTTTTTACAATGAAATGTTTTCCAACGGTTACTTTTTGACGATACCTATCCGTCCACCCTCGAAATACGCTCCACAATTTGACGTCTCCGAAAAGCAAACATCCCATCACCCAAACGATGGTTTCCATTTTTTTCCTTGAGACAATAGAACATGTATCACCACACCCCCAACTTACACCAAAAATGGCAACACAATTAATGCGACCCATTTCCACATCCGAATTCCATCATTACCTTTTGACACGACCCATTATTTTCCTAAACCTATAAAAGACCCTTCAAAAACCCTTTTACCTGTTACGCTTTCTAAAGCTTCATCATCCTTGTTTTCTCTCAATTGTTCTTCGAGCATTCAAACTTTCTCATAAATGGCATCTTCATCTCCCACCAAAAACACTCAAAATGCTCCTAAATCTCAAAAACTGCTATGCAGAAGAAATCGTCCAAGGGTTCACCCTCTTCTGTGTCCACAGAACCCTTTGTTAGGGAAACCACTCAACTTTTCTCAATGGATCCTAATGACTATGATGAGTCGATTCAAGTGATGATTAAGTTCATCGCTCATCATCCAATTTCTGTACCACTCACTAGAATTCTAGACCCTCCAATCCCACTTTCTCTACTTAACATAGCGTTTGATCGCATCAAGATTGAAAATGACGTCCTTGAAACAAGAATTACTGGACATAACATCGTGCTTGTTCACAAATAGACTTTCTTGAAGGCGATTGGCCTTGCAGAAAACCCAAAAAACTTCAAAGTTCAAGAACCAACGGCTGAAGAGTTTCATTCGTTTCTGAATCACATTGGGTACAGTGAAGAGTACAAAGCAAGGAAGTTCACGAAATCGACGATTTCAGGCTTATGAACTGTTCTAATGTACTTTATTGTAAGAGGTTTATCGGGAAAGCATGGCAGAACTGACTCACTAAGCGAGGATTGGCTTTACATGGTTTACAACATCTACTCCGAAAAAATAAACACAATTGATCTCACATAAGTGTTATGGCAAGACTTTCGGAAGTTTGTCATCAGCTGCAAGCCACACGAGATCTCAAGCCCTCAATTTTGGGCTCTTACCATTCAACAACTACACAGAGAATGCCAAGAGCCCATTCCTATCAACATCATTCCGAAGGAGGTATTTCTCACATTCAAAACTATGAAATCATATCATCTTCCAGACCAAAAGTCCTTTGGACCTATTAGGCGATTACCGAAACACATGCTAGCTCTAACGGCTGAAGAGTTTCATTCGTTTCTGAATCACATTGGGTACAGTGAAGAGTACAAAGCAAGGAAGTTCAAGAAATGGACAATTTCAGGCTTATGAACTGTTCTAATGTACTTTATTGTAAGAGGTTTATCGGGAAAGCATGGCAGAACTGACTCACTAAGCGAGGATTGGCTTTACATGGTTTACAACATCTACTCCGAAAAAATAAACACAATTGATCTCACATAAGTGTTATGGCACGACTTTCGGAAGTTTGTCATCAGCTACAAGCCACACGATATCTCAAGCCCTCAATTTTGGGCTCTTACCATTCAACAACTACACAGAGAATGCCAAGAGCCCATTCCTATCAACATCATTCCGAAGGAGGTATTTCTCACATTCAAAACTATGAAATCATATCGTCTTCCAGACCAAAAGTCCTTCGGACCTATTAGGCGATTACCGAAACACATGCTAGCTCTAATTCCGTCTGAGTCCGTTTATTTGAAACAACACTTAGAGACTTCGATTGTGTATGGCCCTACACAATCTACGCAGGTCTCTGTAGAGCCCATCTCGGACAAGAACAAGGTAGTTTCTTCCGGTGGAAAGAAAAAGAAATCTGCCAAGCGCAAAACTTCCCCATCTAAGCCAAAAGCCAGAAAGAGATCTAAATACATTTTGGTTGACTCTGGCCATCCTTCTACCCCTCTTACCCACTCTTCCGAGGTACCCCTCCAAGTTTCAAAATCACCTGCACACACCCACGGGGAGTCTTCTAATAATCCACCTTCACCATCCCAACAAGGTGATTTCAGTGTTGAACAAAGTTCCTTGCCCCCTGGAACAAACCCACGTGTTACTTTTGATATCCCTCCTCTTTCTACACACGCAGGGTCTGGAACCCCTATTCTAAACCCCAAGCATTCCAAGGATAGTGTTTTCCCTCCTGCCTCAGATGCCTCAACTGGTCTGTTACCCGGAAGGGGTACAGGACGAGCAGGGTTTAACGATCCACTTTGGGAAGATTTTGTAGCCAAGGATAAGACAATGCATCCAGAGCTCACCGGATCTTAGGTTAAAGCAACACTCATCTCAATGAGAAATAGAGCCATTCCGAGCAACATGCCCTTTGTTGTCCTTACTTATGATGTCGCTGATATGGAGTTTGCTTTCGGAGAAACTCCCAAAACTCAACTTCACGACTCCATACCGTCAGATCCCAATGAAGAACATTTTGACGAAGTTATGTTCGCTGATGAAAGCGCCTCGATCGGTGCTCCCAACCTGTTCTTATCTCTTCCCTTCCCCTCAAAGCCTTTATCATTAAGGCCGAATTTTGACTTCAGACTTTCATCGTCCTCTTTGGAACCTATTGATGAAGAAATTAATATAGAGGATCACATCCAAGTCACTCCTAAAGGTGAAACTGAGTGCACTCCCAAGAACATCGATGCATATACTACTCCTCCTAGCTCCCCTGCACAACAAATCAATCAAGAAGATGACAAGAACAAGTACTAGACTTCCACTTAGGACACTGGATCCTCAGTAGGAAACTACATTGATCCATTTTGCCCTTCTTAAAATTGGAGACTCTGTTTCTGACATAATGAAGCAAGTGAATGCAATAGAAGCTATTGTGGCCAAACTCAACACTAGACTTGATGTTAAGGTTTATGGACCAGATTCCAAACTTGATGACATACTTAACTTCCTATCTGAAACCAACAAGTTCAGACCCACTACTACTGATAAAGAAGCTCAACTTGATCAACACATATCTCTAAGGCTCAAGCATATCATCGAATAAGTTGAACAAAAATATGATACTTTGGTCGATCACTACCTTGACACCATCACCAACATGTTAAAGGTCCATGACGATATGCTAAATACTTCCAACGAACTCATCAATCAAACCCATATTCTTCATGAGAATCAGATCCAACCATTAGAGAAGGAGATCCAGAAGAAATATGAGATGAGTCATCATGCAACAAGTCCTAATCAAGCTTCTCAAAGAAAGTTGGAACATCATGGATGTTTCGAACGATAAGTTCGATGAAATGATCTCTATTCCCTCCCACCTGTTCGATCGTCTCAAAGCTTCGGCTCCCACTACTGAAGCCTATAATGCCTTCACTCTCCAGATAAACACCAGTTTCCAAAACGTGTTTGATAAATTTTCTGATCCTAAGGAGTCAGCTATGCTCGTAACGGTTGTTGGGCCATCCGTTGGAAGAGGGGGAGAAGGACAAAGTTCAAGATCTCAACCATGGAAACCCGTCTCAGAGTTTAGACTCAGAGATGAATCTTATGACTCACTACAAATTCTTTTAGGTTCTCCTGGTGATGATGATGATGATGATGATGATGATGACAATAATGATGATGATGATGATGATGATGATGATGATGATGATAGTGAAGATGAGCATGTGTTTGTAAGGAAGGGAGTGTTTAGTTTACAAGCTCTAAGTAAGTTTCCTACTAAGGTTCTTACGGAGGAAGAAAAAAGAATATGGTCAGCAGTATCGTAGCCATCCACTATGGCTGAAGTCCTTCACAAGAGTATAGAATTGGCTAAGGTCAAGAGGAAACTAATTGTTGATGCCTTCTAAGCCGCTACATCGATGCTGCCCCCAATTCTGGCTCCAAAAATTGCCCCAATCGTTGAAGGCTCTCCTCTCCGGAAGCCAGCTGATATTCCGGAGGAGCCCCTGCCCTCCTCTCCTCCAAAGTTTATGATGGATGAAAACATGCAACACATCTTTTCTACTCTCCAAAAGCATAAAATAAGGGCAAGAAGCCCACTTCAGACTACTCCTACACCGCTCTGCTCTTGACTGAAAGAAGTGGCACATCCAAAGAAGAGATCAATCAAGCCCTTGAAAATAGCATCCAGATCCAATCCTTCAAGGATGATAATCCTCATCCGATGCTAAGGATCTCTCCTCAATGCAGGGATGAAAACTTGAAGGACGTTGACATAGTGCCCTTCATGTACTATGATCTTTGAAATCAAGATTCGGACTAGATCGACTTGCCTCTCTCTCCTTTCAGTAAAACCTGCACCAAGTTTGATCCTCTCCATATGGAAGATGATCCTCAAATGATCATATGGATTGAATGTGAAAGACTGAAGACTTTCTATTCCAAAAATTCACTTCCTCTCAATGAAGTTTGGTCTCGGAAAAGGATCACCAAAATTTTTAGATTCGGAAGGAAGATCCTGACCAAGTTTGAACTCAACTGCGTGTTGTTCGAGTATCACTTCTTCAGAATAAACCATCTCAGAAAACTATTACTGATGCTAACTTCCCTACAATCAATCCAAATGACATCTTGACTATCGTTGCTCACATTCGAATCATTCAGTCAAATGATCTCAGTATGGGAGCTTATCACGCTGCTTTAGGCTTCTTCAAGGACTACGTTGTTGAATTCCGCCAGTGTGACTATGAACTGGACCATCTGTTCAAAAGAGAAAATACTTGGCCAAAATAGACTTTAAAATGCTAGAAGCTGAAATTTTGGTATAGGGTCCCATCGATGAACCCGTGCTAGGTTTTTTCTATCATCAAAGAAAAATATGTCAGAAGGATTTCTTCTGAGTCCAAGACAAACGTGTCATAAGTCGAGCATCCATGTACGAAGCATCGGAGCAAGTGAAGACTAAGTTCATCAGTCAACTACAATGGTACATTGGAGTCCGGGAATGGTTATATCGGGTGTACATGTTCATAAAAGAAGATTCGAGACAAACTAACTAGATTGCTAAGTTAACTTAGGGGGAGATTTTTGGAACCTGAAAGTGAACCTCAAGCAATATCTAGCTTTTGTATGTTCTAGAGTCAGCCTTGTTCCGAGGTCAGTTCATGGTCTGTAGTCAACTTGTTATCCGGAGTTAGTTTGGTGTCCGGAATGAAGATAGTGCATGTCTCAATCTTCTTGTCCGTCTGTATTAATTACCTTTGTCGTTTGGATTGATGTAACATATCATAGGACTTAGTCTTTTTGTTAACTTGGATAATTAGAGTCTCAGGAGTAACTCTATTATCCGGTGCTATGTATGTTTATGCTTAGTACGATGTATATTGTTTTCCTATTTAAGGAGCATTCAATGACAATATCAAATGACAGATTGTTCTACCAAAGATAGATATTTTCACATTTACTTCACTTGCACTTTTCTCTCTAATCATTCTTTCAAACATTCCTTGTGTTCACTTATTATCTTTACTTGATCATATTGACAGTCTTATATTTAATACTTGAAGTACTTAGTTGATTCTTATATTCAGTCTTGACTGGTCTTGCCAGACTTGACTGTAACTGTTAATCTAAAGTAGGCATTCATCTTAAGCATTATCTCAAGGTTTGAGTTCTCAAGCCTTGTCCATGCACAATAAGATCCTTGATTTCACAAACCCTGAACCCCTCAACTAATGCCCTTGGCATACAAATACCTTATTTGATATCCTACTGAAATGAAGACCTTGTATATAAATACTCACGATTTCCAACATGAGTTCCCATCCAAAACCAACTTCGTACCTAATTCGCAATCGGTGATCAATGACTTACACCTGCATTTCTTCCGAAATCTTCTGATTCACGACAACCCATTGCTAAACGTGGATATAAGATCCTCCACCATTACTGGGACTACCAGCCTCACACTTGGTCCAGCCACCAGGTTCCTAAGAGTTTAATAGACAAGGCTACCCTAGCCTAAGCATCCTTCTCCACGACTTACTGAGCACGTAACCATTCCTACAAAACCAAAATCCAATACCTCGACCCAAAAGTCTCTATCTGGTTCCACCTGCATTGCCTTAAACATAGGAGCCTCGCCCTTGGGTCCCACCCATACTATACCACAGAATAGGACACGCCCACAGGTCCCACCTATCTAGACCTACACAGACCTGACTCCGCCTCTTACCTTAATCGTCCTATTTCTAAAATAGAGAAATGCACTCTGACACTCCTGTCCATCTTGCCCAAGGAACAAATTAATTCACCTTTGTACTAATAACCACCTCAACAATAGACTACCTCAAACTGGTGAATGTTACGATCCCATCGCAGTCTTATAACACTCCTAACCAACCATGGTTACCACTCATGGTATTACCACTCCCAAACCATCTCAACCCTAATTATCTTGAGGCGAATCCGCTTCTGACTTAATTCCAATCAGGTGTTCGGGTCGTGCTTCGAAACCTAAAGCCTTCATCAAACAGGAACAGGCAGCGAGGCTTTAACACAACCCTCAATTTGGATCCCTTCACAAACCTGCTATACCTCACAAAGAAGATGTCGGCTAGTTGTTGGAAGTTTGTTGAACTCCCAACTTACACAACTTCAATCTTGATGACCACTTGGGTCACCGTTCATCCTGACTCGGATGTGAAACTTGGCCTAGTTCCATATCCGATCCAACTCCTGAAAATTATTATCGATTCTACCCCACTTTGGTTCATCGAAGCTCTCCCATCCTACAAAATTTGATGGATTCCCAAGAGATCAAATCTTCATATAACATGAACAGACTATGATCTATGCTTGCCAATACTAGCGTTCTATTACTAGCTGATCTTGATGATTACCCATCTCCTGAAATCCAGATAGATGCTCCTTGAGATCCCAATAACCTGATAACCCCAAATGATTCCCATGATACAAGACCAAACCCTGAATTTCTTTATGCCGGCGACCAAAGACCATACCCTTGCTCAGAAATAGGGAATCTTCACCTCAACTCCCAATCCTCAAAGGAATCTCTAAATTCTAACCATCTATAACCCCTATGATTATAAAATTCCTTTAGCACTTTTAATGACCAAACAGACTCATGTGGTTTCTATCTCCATCTACTTGTTACCGTTCCTTCCCTAACAACGGTAGTGATTGGTTCCAAAGGTCCTACCGAAAACAACTGCCAATCCTAGCTGAACAATGTTATCATGCCTATACTCTGATTCCGTTGAAGAACTAATCCTGCTGACTCAACTAAAGATCTTTCAATCAAAACCCTTGAAATAAACCCAACAAAGAACTGGGACAATCTTTGTGCCAACCTGAAAACCTTACATTTCAATCTAGTCAAACTTAATTATGCTAACTTTTAGCACTTTTGGTGTTCGTTTGAGCATTTTAAGCTTTCATACATCAAAGAATTAAGAGAATGAATACGTCAGTTGGACTTGTAACCTGTCAAACAAACCTTGGACCATCAAAATAGGATTTCATGGCCAAACACTTGGGTTTACGGCCGTAAACTGCAAGTGGCCATGAACCCCTTGTATAAAGGTGACACTTAGCCATTTTTCCTTTCATTCTTCACTTCTAAGCTAGAGAACTCAAGTTTCTCTCCCAAGGATCTTCAAGATTTCCTTTCAATCTTCACAAATGTAAGAAAACTCTTCCATCTTTGTGTTGATTACATCACTTCTACTTGATTCACCTTTGAATCCACCCACAATTCCATCTTTTATGATTAGATCTTCAAGATCCTCAAGAACACCAAGAATACTTGTGTGTTTTGGGCCGATAACTCCTTTTCTTAGCCTTCAAACTGTAAGTACTTAACCCCTTCACATATTTATAAGTTAGTATTATGGATTAGGGGTTTGAAAACATCAAAAAATCAACCAACCAAGGGAGTTTACGGCCAAGGTAATCTCCCTTGGCCGTAAACTCAATTAAAGGGTGCATTGTTGCCCTACATTCCTTCCTAATTCTTGGAACTTGGCCTAGAACACCTTCCCTTTGAGCTAAGGACCTTAAACATCGAGTCGGCACAAGACACCATGGGTTTATAACCGTAAACCCATAAGGGCCGCAAACCCTAGGCCGTAAACTCATGGAGAGTTTACTCCTGGGACGCAAACTCCAATGCACACCCCTACAACCCTTAGATGAAACACTACGATCTTATAACACTTGAATCAAAGGGTTTTCCGTGTTCTAGCGTGTCTTTACTTGCTTAATTAGTGTTATAATCACTAATTAGATACATATATGTGTCATTATATGTTAAATAGGATAAGTGTGTGTGTTCAAGTCTTCACATGACACCTAGCACCTTATCCAACACTTTCATCATAACCATTCACTATAGGTGAGTTCATACCCCTTAATCAACCTTTAAATGATTGTAAATGCTTTTATGGGGATACAAGTTGAATATCATAGTTATTATATCAATCACATGTGATTAATAACTATCAAGCATATGGATTTACTATACTTTCAAACTATTTTACCAAATAAATGACTTCAAACTGCTTATCAAACTCCTTTGCATGTTAACCTCTTTAATAAACTCAATTTTATTTATCAAACCTTTTCTATTATAGCTTTCAAACTTGTATATTGTTAAAACCATGTCTATTACATATATAGTTATATAAGTAAGGATTGAAGGACTTAGGATTTTCAACTCACTTTATTTCTTGTTCCTTGTTTGGTTGTGGACTTAGAGTATCCTATTATTTGTCCGAGTGTCGTTGGATCCTTAGTTATATATTATGTATATATGTATAGATAGAAAGACTTTTACCTCAGTTCAATACATTCAATCATACAAATGATTCTACTAGTAACTATAATAGGTATAGTTAGGGTTATACTATTCATTACTTCTAGTTCAATGAAACATACAACGAGTCAGTTCATTCATCAGTCAATACATACTATGATGAGAAACTATACAACTATAATATGATGAGAAACTATACAACTATACTATGATGAGAAACTATACAACTATACTATGATGATAAACTATACAATGATACTATGAGGAGAAACTATACAATGATACTATGAGGAGAAACTATATAATGATACTATGATGAGAAACAATACATTCGCTACACAAGTACATACATTACATATACAAGTATACTATAACAAATGTGAACCACTTTTTCGGGGCATGTCTTCACTACTATGGCCCGATTTGTATCCAGGATCTCCTAGAGGGAGAGCGTGAGTATGTGTATAGATGTATACTAGATTGACTATCCTACACCTTGCTGCTAGCTACAGTGGGACCTGTAGGTCTACGGGTCACAAATGTCATTACTTCCGACGTATTTCATCTTCGTGTTTATAGTCGATAGTATGGTACAATTAATCACATAATACCTTGATATAAATCCGATTTAAGGTAGTTAGTAAAGCAGTTGTTATTATAATAGAACACTACAGTACTATATTAATTTCCCCTTTGCATTCACTTTGTGATCATTTCACACAAACAATGATGTATAAAGTATATTTTGATAATGATAGTTACACTTGGGAAAAATTATACACTTTTACAAGAAACAAACATACAAAATAGTCATGTCTTGGTAGAAGGCTACTTTTAGTAGAAAATATAGGATTTTCTAGGAATTACAAACATTCACATACTTTTACTACAAACGTTTAAAAACTCATACTTCAAACGCTATTACAAACATTTTGATGCAAACAATGACACTAAAATACTTATGAACTGACAAGCCTTAAAGTTGATAAACTCTTTCAAAATAACTTGTATTCTCAGGTCATCAGTAAGCAGGTACCGATGCCAGCCTTTGAGAAGATGGAGCGCATTCAACACTCATCTTATATTTTGATTTACATTTTTGGTTTCTTATAAACTATACAGAATAGTTGTATTTAAATACATTATTATTGCAATGGATGATGTTGTTTGCTTGTTTACTATTATGCCATGTTGTGATACTGTACATGACGTCCTCCACCCCCGAACGTTTCCGCCTTTCCGGTTTTGGGATGTGACAGATTGGTATCAGAGCATTGCTTATAGAGAATTGAGTATATCAACCCATAAAAGATATACATACAATAAACACGACGGGATTAAAATACTCTGACCAAGAGTTTATTCTTTTAAATAGTAAAATATTTAACTAAGTATACATACCTGAATTCATACTAAAATCAGTGTCACTAGGACAGAACAAAAGTATTACGATTGTTGAAAAATACAATTAGGCTTAGAGACATATAGTCAAATCTGGTAGGATATAGCTTGATCAACTATATTTTCCAAGGAGTGGCTAGCATGTGCTTAAGAATGGTTGTGGTGTTGAAACAAGTCTAAAAGCTTACCAACACTACTACGATGATAACATTAGAACAAAACATAAACTTAAAATACTATAGGAGTATTTGGTGTTACTATAATTATTTATCTGAAAACTAAAAAAGGTCATTACTAGTAGCTCAATAATTGCTAAGTGGATACACTATGGTTATATGAGATTAAGGTGTAATAGACTTAAAATTTGTAGTCTTTGCTTTACTTCATGTTCCTTGTTTGGTTGTGGATTTGGATTTAGGGATACTTATTCGAAGGTCTATCCTACTTTGATTTCATATAACTGGTATGCACTATGCAAGTATTGAAGTAACTGGTAAGGATTGTCTTACAACTATCTTAACTAGTACGTCTATTTATATTACATTCTTATATCCCTTTTCTCGTGTAGATATCATGGTTGGATTCCATCTTCACGACGATCCGTACTTCCCAAACGAAGGCAATGATGGATGGCTTGAAGACGAGACAGAAGATGAACATCTAATCCCTTTGGTTGATCACCATGTAGAAGGCTTTTCTGATGGTTCTGACTCCGAGCCAGAAGTCAATAACCTACCCCCTATGGCTCCGGGCCCGAATCCTAACCCTCGTCAGGATTTTCAAGGCCCGACGCCTGCATGGGTGGAATGCTTGGAAACATGGAGTGAAGAGCAAAATCAGCACATGCCATTCAATGGAGAGCGAAGATTTTATGACCTGAGTGAAGGAGGGTCAGTAGATAGAGTCTTGCGAATCCTGGTCCGAAGGGTTGCCCGAAATGAAATCCAAGGCATGATAGGTCTCCATCACATCACGAAGCTTGATGCAAATCCAAGAATGCATTACATTCACACCATCCATCTAGAACATTCTCGGGAGAGGTCTGCGATGGACCACAAAGCCCTGCTACAAGCACTAGCTGAGACATGCGCTGAAGTCATAGAACTTCGGGTTCGCAAGAGAGTTTACAAACGACACCTTCTTGACGTGGAGCGTCAACTATCAGACCTTAGTGTTCTCCCGAGAAATGTTCGTCGTCGTTAGAAGATGTCTAGCACATATTTTCTTTGGATTAAGGAATAGCCTTTTCTTATCTGTTCTCTATGAAGCACTTGTCTATAAAATATTCATGTCTTTCAGAACACTATCTAATCTACTAAACTGTCAACATTTTCTCTCGTATGGTTTGATGTAACACCTACTGTTATGTCATTTTTTCCGAACTCATTTACATCAGTAATACCAGTAATATTGGTAGCTTCTAACCTATTGGAAAGTCTATACCCATGTGTTTTCAAAACTCTATTGTTGTGTCTCTATTCAAATCATACGCTGATTCTAATGTTTGCGCTATGGTAAGTTAGTCCATGGATCACCCTCATCATACTTTACAATTGATTCTTACTATTATCATCATCTCTATAAACTTTCTGTAAAAGATGGCACGTCAGAAATGTCCTACCAAAGGCAGGCCGGAAAATCAAACACCACCACCACCTCCTCCACAAATCGATACAGTAGCTCTAAATGCTGCAGTGGCTGTGGCTGTGGTAACAGCCATGGCTCAATATCATTCTACGGATGCTAGTGGAGGGGGAAAACCTGTTAATTCTACTCAAGGTGAAATCCTCATGCGCTCGAGAGACTGCTCCTACAAGGACTTCACCAACTGCAAGCCAAAGTCCTTTAGAGGGACTGGCGGAGTCATTGCCCTCTCGCAATGGTTCGAAAAGATGGAGTCGATCTTTGAAATCTGCTCCTGTCCAGCAGGGAGCAAGGTCAAGTTTGCTGCTTGCACCTTCGAAGAAAAAGCCCTAACATGGTGGAATAGCCATGTCAAATCACTAACTCTCATAGTGGCAAATGATATGGGCTGGGAAACCCTGAAAGACCTTAAGATTGAGGAATACTGCCCGAGGGGCGAAATCCAGAAGCTAGAACAGGAGCTATGGAGCCTAACTATGAAGGGCTCCGACATAATTTCCTATATCGCCAGATTCAGCGAATTGGTGGATCTATGTCCCAACATGATTCCCACGAAGGGAAAGAAGATAGAGAGGTATATATGGGGGCTGTTGCCTCCAGTTCAGGGAAATGTATTAGCTTAAAACCCTGCTACCTTCGACAGTGCCAAGCGATTAGCACTGTGGCTCACTGACCATGGGGTCCGTTCCCCGGCAGCAACAATCACCCTAGCCATCTCAGAACCCTACAAAGCCTCTGACATCAAGCGGAAATTTTGGGATGACAAGAAGAAGCAAAAAGTTGCTTAAAAGTAGAAGGTCGTGGCGGTTCACGCTGCGATAAGACCTGTCGCTGCTGCTCTGATAAGGCAGTACGCTGGAAGTTTGCCAAAGTGCAAGAAATGTAACTTCCACCACAACAGTCCCTGCTGGGAAATGCAATGCTCTAATTGCAACAAAAAGGACACACTGTCTATTTCTGCAAGTCTCCGGTAAGGCCGATCACCCAAGTCCCTAGCGCTAGTGTGGGCCAACCTTGCTATGGTCGTGGCGAGGTGGGCCACTGCAAAAGGAACTGCCCGAAGGTAGGGAATGTCGGTGGAGTCAGAACAGTTGAGTCTTCATCGTGCCGACATCATGTGCTACGAGAAAGCTGTTCGTATAATCTCAAGTATTCTAGCACAGAAGTACTTACATAAGGAATATCGTGCATTCCCTGCTCACGTTGTCGATACGAGCCTAGAAACGAAAGAACTAAATAACATCCCGGTAGTGCATGACTTTCCCGACATCTTTCCAGAAGAACTACCAGGATTACCTCCGCAATGACAAGTCGAGTTCAGAATCGAATTAGCCCCAGGAGCTACCCCAGTAGGCAGATCACCCTATCGATTAGCACCAGCTGAGATGCTTGAACTATCCGGTCAACTTAACGAATTGCTCAACAAGGGATTTATCAGACCTAGTTTCTCAACATGGGGAGCACCGGTCTTGTTTGTTAAGAAGAAAGACGGATCATTCCGTATGTGTATTGACTAAAGAGAAATAAACAAACACACGATCAAAAATCGTTACCCTTTGCCTCGCATATACGATTTGTTCGACCAACTGCAAGGGGCGAGTTACTTTTCCAAGATTGATCTAAGATCCGGATATCACCACTTACGAGTGCTTGAGGAGGATGTTCCGAACACAACCTTCTGAACTCGTTACGGACACTATGATTTCGTGGTGATGCCATTTGGATTGACCAATGCGCCCGCAGTATTCATGGACTTAATGAATAGGGTATGCCGTCCTTACTTGGATCAGTTCGTCATCGTCTTCATTAACGACATACTTATCTACTCTTGAAGTAAGGAGGAACACAGCAATCATCTGCGACAAGTCCTAGGAACCTTACGATCAGAAAAGCTCTATGCGAAGTTCTCTAAATGTGAATTTTGGATCTGATGGGTCGAATTCTAAGGACACGTGGTTAACGAAGAAGGAATCCACGTGGACCCTTCCAAAATTAAGAACTGGTCAGCACCAAAGATGCCTATAGAAATTCATCAATTTCTAGGTCTCATTGGCTACTACCGCAGACTCATATAGAACTTTTCACAAATTGTGAAACCTCTTACAACACTGACCCAGAAAGGCGTGGCCTTTGACTCGGAAGAGAAACAAGAAAAAGTGTTTCAAATGCTAAAGGGAGCCTTATGCACCGCATTGATACTATCCCTCCCCGAAGGGATAGAAGACTTCGTAGTATATTGCGATGCATCCAACCAGGGGCTCGGCTGTGTGCTGATGCAAGGAGGTCAGGTCATCGCTTATGCCTCAAGACAGCTGAAGACACACGAAGTCAACTACACCACACATGATCTTGAGCTAGGAGCAGTTGTGTTTGCTCTGAAGATCTGGAGACACTATCTGTATGGTACGAAAAGCACTATCTTTATAGACCATAAGAGTTTACAGTACATATTCAACTAGAAGGAGCTCAACATGAGACAATGACGGTGGGTCGAGCTACTCAATGACTACGAATGCGAAATACGTTATCATCCGGGTAAAACCAACATAGTAGCAGACACCCTAAGTCGGAAAGAATAATTTGGTCGAAGGGTCAAATCATTGACCATGACTATCCATTCGCATTTGTCCACACAAATTAAGGAGGCTCAACTCGAAGCCTTGAAACATGAAAACATGGCAGGTGAATCCCTGAGAGGGATGGATAAGAACTTGGAAGTTAAGGGTGGCTTTGACAACCCGAAATTTTCATTCGTATAATCTTTACAGTCAAACACATCAAATAATATTCAAATACATTTCAGTACACTTTTGGCTGGTTTTAAGTTCGTTTGGGTGTTTTATTTTATTTTATTTTATTTTCGTCAAACGGATAAATAAGAGGAAGTATCGTTAAGAGTGAGGTGTAACAATTTAACATTTTAACACCTTGGCAAGGTGTTTAGGGCCAAACATGGGGAGTTTGGGCCGTAAACTCCCTCTTGATCATTAGCTCATGGTTAAGGCATGAGTTTACCCTTATTCCTTCACTTCCTCACTTCATAACTTCATGTGCAAGAACACCCCACCACTTTTCTCTCAAGTATCATCACACACTTCTTCAAATCCGCCAAAATGTAAGTGTTTTCCTTCCTAGATTCATTCATACTACAATTAATCTAGTGTTTATACATCATTTCATCCATCGATTCTTCATTTTTGCTTAGATCTTCAAGTGTTCTTCAAAACACCAAGAACACACACTAGTGTTCTTGGGTCCTAAACACTCTTACAAGCTTCCTATAAGTACGTACACTCTTCCTAACTAGTTACTTGCTTAGTGTGCTTGCTAATATATGGAAAGAACATCAAAATCCCCAAGAAGATATGTGTTTACGGTCAAGGAAGATCCTTGAACCGTAAACACCACCAGGTGGTGTTGAGATGCCCTAAAACCTTCTATAGCTTGGATAAATGACTAGAAACTTGCATGCATGAGCTAGAAACAACAAAACATGAAATGGTTGATGTAATCATGAGTTTACGGCCGTAAAATCATGGGTTTGCAACCGTAAACTCTCAAGGGTGGTCCAAGGACCATAAACTCCAAAAGTGACCCATTTCGAGCCCTAACCACTTCCTAACCCTTTGATCCAAACCTGAAACCCTTCTTTGTGAAGCATGAGACCTTAAAAGACACAAATGCACCATTACCATGAGTTTACGGCCGTAAACTCATGGCGTAAATGGTCTAGAAACCGTAAACACATATAAGGGCTACCAAATGAGGAGTAAACTCCAATATGTGGCCATACTCTCCTTAGAAGCAACCCTTAGCACTCCGAGCACTTGAAACAAAGTGTATTCATGCATTGGGATGTCCTTACTTGATTAACTAGTTGTTAAATGACTAATTAAACACATATATGTTTATTATATGATAACTAGGATCATTGTGTGTGCTCAAGTCTTCACTTGACACCTAGCACCTTGCCCGACACTTCCTAACAAACCACTCACTACATGTGAGTTCATACCCCTTAATTAACATTTGAAATGCTTTTAAAAGTTTTTAAATAGTTTATGGGGGGGGGAATACAAGTTGAACCATGTTAGTTATTAGATCAATCACATGTGATTAATAACTAACATACAAATGGATTTTTCATGTTTTAAACTATTTTACCAAACAAATGACTTCAAACTGTTCATCAAACTATTTTACACATCAAACTCTTTATCAAATTCACTTTTGTATACTAAACCTTTCTTGTATAGTTTTCAAACTTATATATTGTTAAAACCATGTCTATTACGTATATAGTTATATAAATAAGGTTTGAAGGACTTAGGAGAGATAACCCACTTTACTTCCTGTCCTTGTATAGTTGGTGTCTTAAAGTACCCGGTTGTTTGTCCGAGTGTCATTGAATCCTAAGTTATATATTATGTATATATGTATAGATATAAAGAATTTTATCTCAGTTCAGTACATTCAATCATACAAACAAGTTCAATAATAAACTATAATAGGTATAGTTTAGAGTTATACTACTTACTACTTCTAGTTCAATGAAGCGTACAAGAGTCAGTTCATTCATGAGTCATCATTTATTACTATGAGGACATATAAAACTATACTATGATGAGAACATATACAACTATACTAGAATGAGAACATATACAATGATACTGTGATGAGAACATATACAAGTATACGATAAAATAAATGTGATCCACTGTATCGGAGCATGCCTTCATTGTCATGGCCCAAGTTGTAACCAGAATCTCCTGGAGGGAGAGCGTGAGTTTGCGTATAGATCTATATTGGATTGACTATCCTACACCTTGCTGCTAGCTGCAGCCGGACCTACAGGTCTGCGGGTGCCAAACGTCATACCTTTTGACGACATACATTGTCATGTTTTCCATCGATAGTATGGTGCAATTAATCACGTAATACCAACATATAAATCCGGTTTAAGGTAGTTAGTACAGCAGTAGTTCCTATAATACAGCACTACAGTACTACATTAGTTTACCCGTTACATTTATTTGGTGATCATTTCACTTAAACATTAATGTACAAACTATATATTGATAATGATAGTTACACTTCGGAAGATTACACACTTTTACAAGAAACAAGCATACAAAACAGTTGTGCCTTGGTAGAAGGCTACTTTTAGTAGAAAATATAGGATTTTCTAGGAGTTACAAACTTTTACAAACATTCACATACTTTTACTACAAACATTTACAAACTCGTACTTCAAACAACAGTTCAAACATTTTGATACAAACATAGACACTAAATACATATGAACTCACCAGCTTTAATGCTGATAAACTCTTTCAAAATAACTTGTATTCTCAGGTCATCAGTAGACAGGTATCGATGCGAGCTTTTGAGAAGATGGAGCGCATACAAGACTCATCTTATATTTTGATTCATGTTTTGGTGTCTTATATACTACAGAACACACTTGTATTAAAATTATATATTTAATGCAATGGATGATCTTGTTTACTTGTTTACTATTATATTATGTTGTGATACTGTACATGATATCCTCCACCCTAGAACGTTTCCGCCGTTCTCGGTTTTGGGGTGTGACAGTGGCGGAGCCTTATATTTCATGGACCGGATCTCGACATCGGAACACGGTGGCTTCGGAGACTTGGTCATGACCGAAGCGCACAACACTCGATATTCTGTCAACCCAGTTTCGGATAAGATGTATCTGGATCGTAAAAAGTTATATTGTTGGCCTAACATGAAAGCAGAAATTGCTACCATCGTATGTAAATGCCTTACTTGCGCTAAGGTCAAGGTCGAGTACCAGAAACCCTCTGATTTACTACAAAAACTAGAGATACCAGAATAGAAGTGGGAACGGATCACAATGGACTTCATCACCAAGTCGCCCAAGACAACGGGTGGACTTGATACCATTTGGGTCATTGTCGATAGATTAACCAAGTTCACACACTTCCTGCCTATCAAAGAAACTGACAAGATGAAGAAACTTACAAGAACATACATTCGGGAGATTGTAAGACTGAACGGTGTTCCTGTATCTATTATCACTGATAGAGATAGCAAATTCACTTTGAGGTTCTAACAGTCGCTACAAAGTTCCCTAGGAACCAGGCTAGACATGAGTATAGCCTACCAACCTCAAACTGACGGACAAAGTGAGAGAACCATCCAAACACTGGAAGATATGTTGTGAGCCTGTATGATCGACTTTAGTAAGGCATGGGATACTCATTTACCCCATGTAGAGTTTTCCTACAACAATAGTTATCACACGAGCATCAAGGTTGCTCCATTTGAAGCCCTCTATGGCTGAAACTACAGATCCCCTCTGTTCTGGGCTGAGGTAGGTGACACCCAGTTAGCTAAAGGATGAGTTTCTGGTAGCACTCTTACAGGTCTAGAGATCATTCGGGAAACGACAGAGAAGATCGTTCAGATTCGTGAACGATTGAAAGACTCTAGAGACCGACAGAAAAGCTATGCAGATAAACAAAGGAAACCTTTGGAATTCCAGGTGGGAGACCGCGTTCTTTTGAAAGTATCACCCTGGAAGGGCTTGATATGATTCGGAAAGCGTGGGAAGCTCAATCCAAGATACATACGGCCTTTCGAGATTCTCACCAGAATCGGCCCTGTAGCTTAGAAACTCAACCTACCCCGCGAACTTAGTAACGTATATTCTACTTTCCAAGTCTCGATCTTGAAAAAGTGTCTATCTGATGGGACTCTTGTAATCCCACTCGACGAGATCGAGATCTACGAGAGCCTCAACTTCGTGGAAGAACCTGTAGAGATCATGGACCGTGAGGTCAAGCAAACGAAGCAAAGTCATATCTTGATAGTGAAGGTTCGCTGGAACTCCAAACGACGACCGGAATTCACTTGGGAGCATGAGGATCAAATGAAACTAAAATATCCAAAATTTTCACTTAGTTATTTGTAACTAGATATTACTTAAACTTTAATATCGGGACAAAATTCCCTATAAAGGGGGAATGATGTGACAACCTGAAATTTATATTTTATACAAACATTACATTTCAATCTAGAAAAACTTACTTAGCACTTTTGTTGTCTGTTTGAGCGTTCTGAGCTTTAATATATCAAAGAATTAAGTGAATTAATGCGTCAGTTGGACTTGTAACCTGTCAAACAAAACTTGGACCATCAAAAGAGTAGTCTACAGCCAAACACTTGGGTTTACGGCCGTAAACTCCAAATGGTCGTGAACCCCTTGTATAAAGGTGACACTTAGCCATTTTTCCTTTCCTTCTTCACTTATAAGCTAGAGAACTCGAGTTTCTCTCCCAAGGATCTTCAAGATTTCCTTTCAATCTTCACAAATGTAAGCAAACTCTTACATCTTTGTGTTGAGTACATTACTTCTACTTGATTCATATTTGAATCCACCCACAATTCCATCTTTTATGCTTAGATCTTCAAGATCCTTAAACTGTAAGTACTTAACCCCTTTCACATGTTTATAAGTTAGTATTATGGATTAGGGGCTTAAAAACATCAAAAAATCAACCAACCAATGGAGTTTACGGACAAGGAAATCTCCCTTGGCCGTAAACTCTATTAAAGGGTGCATTGTTGCCCTACATTCCTTCCTAATGCTTGGAACTTGTCCTAGAACACCTTCCCTTTGAGCTAAGGACCTTAAACATCAAGTTGGCACAAGACACCATGGGTTTACGACTATAAACCCATAAGGGCCATAAACCCTAGGCCGTAAACTCATGGAGAGTATATTCATGGACCACAAACTCCAATGTGCTCCCCTACAACCCTTAGATGAAACCCTACGATCTTATAACACTTGAATCAAAGTGTTTTCTGTGTTCTAGGGTGTCTTTACTTGCTTAATTAGTGTTATAATCACTAATTATATATATATATATATATATATATATATATATATATATATATATATATATATATATATATGTTAAATAGGATCACTGTGTGTTCAAGTCTTCACTTGACACCTAGCGCCTTATCCATCACTTTCATCCAAACCATTCACTACAGGTGAGTTCATACCCCTTAATAAACCTTTTAAATGATTTTATGGGAGGGGGGATACAAGTTGAATAGCATAGTTATTATATCAATCACATGTGATTAATAACTATCAAACATATGGATTTACTATCCTTTCAAACTGCTTTACCAAACAAATAATTTCAAACTGCTGATCAAACTCTTTTACTTATTAAACTCTTTACTAAGCTCAATTTTATTTATCAAACCTTTTCTATTACAGCTTTCAAACTTGTATATTGTTAAAACTATGTCTATTACATATATAGTTATATAAGTAAGGATTGAAGGACTTAGGACTACCAACTGACTTTATATCCTATTCCTTGTTAGGTTGTGGACTTAGAGTTCCCTATTGTTTGTCCGAGTGTCATTAGATCCTTAGTTATATATTATGTATATATGAATAGATATAAAGACTTTTACCTCAGTTCAATACATTCAATCATATAAACGACTCTACTAGTAACTATAATAGGTATAGTTAGGGTTATACTATTCATTACTTCTAGTTCAATGAAGCATACAACGAGTCAGTTCATTCATGAGTCAATACATACTATGATGAGAAACTATACAACTATACTATGATGAGAAACTATACAAACTATACTATGATGAGAAACTATACAAACTATACTATGATGAGAAACTATACAACGATACTATGATAAGAAACTATACAATGATACTATGATGAGAAACTATACAACAATACTATGATGAGAAACAATACATTCACTCTACTATGATGAGAAACTATACAACGATACTATGATGAGAAACTATCCAATGATACTATAATGAGAAACTATACCATGAAACTATGATGTGAACCACTGTTTCGGGGCATGTCTTCACTGCCATGGCCCGATTTGTATCCAGAATCTCCTGGAGGGAGAGCGTGAGTTTGCGTATAGATCTATACTGGATTGACTATCCTACACCTTGCTGCTAGCTACAGTGGGACCTGCAGGTCTACGGGTGCCAAATGCCATTACTTCTGACGTCTTTCATCGTCGTGTTTATAGTCGATAGTATGGTAAAATTAATCACATAATAGCTTGATATAAATCTGGTTTAAGGTAGTTTACAATAGTAGTTATTATAATGCAACACTACAGTACTATATTAATTTCCCCTTTGCATTCACATTGTGATCATTTCGCACAAACGATAATGTATAAACTATATTTTGATAATGATAGTTACACTTATGAAAATTATGCACTTTTACAAGAAACAAACATACAAAACAGTCATGCCTTGGTAGAAGGCTACTTTTAGTAGAAAATATAGGATTTCTAGGAAGTTCAAGCATTTACAAACATTCACATACTTTTACTACAAACGTTTACAAACTCATACTTCAAATGCTATTACAAACATTTTGATGCAAATAATGACACTAAAATACTTATGAACTCACCAGCTTTAAAGCTGATAAACTCTTTAAAAATAACTTGTATTCTCAGGTTATCAGTAGGAAGGTACCAATGCCAGCCTTTGAGAAGATGGAGCGTATTCAAGACTCATCTTATATTTTGATTTACATTTTTTGGTGTCTTATAAACTATACAGGACACACTTGTATTAAATTATATTATTAATGCAATGGATATTTTGCTTGCTTGTTTACTATTATGCTGTGTTGTGATACTGTACATGACGTCCTCCACCGCCGAACGCTTCCGTTGTTCCGGTTTTTGGATGTGACAATCTCCCCAAACAACTGAATTCCACTCATCAAAATACGACCCACTAATGTCTCTTGGCATGAAAAATGGAATGAAACAATTGTTAACGATATAACCCAGGCGGAAACTGAAAACTAACTCGGAGATACTACTTACCTAAACTCAACAAGATATCAAAGCATTATAAATACAGATAATAATCAAGAGAAGAGCACAAGATAGTATACCCACAATATCGTTTAAAGCAATCTTGGCCCTCTCTTCCCACTATAGTACCAGCGATGGAACATGAGCTGCCCGAACCACTAAGCAGGGGCAAGTCGCCCTAGTATGACCAGGATGATGACAACGATGACATGATTCATCCTCCAGTTTGCATTCTTGGTGGAGGTGGCCCTTTCATCCGCACTTGCCATACTTAGACCTGATGCGCACAACCTCTTGTGCCCCTTCATCCCTCGTGCAACCACCATGGCTCCTCGGGTCTCAAACATTAGCTATGGAAATATCCAACTGCTCAGATCTCTGAGCCAAACCATGAGTCCGATTCCTCTTCCCAAGTTGCCTATCCAAGCCGATATCCTGCTCTGGGGTTACCCCGAGCATCCCATCAAACGACTAAACAGCCGAGGCCTGACCCTCGAACCTGGCGACCAATTTATCAGATACCCAACCAATGATGGCTGGTAACTCCTCGTGTAAGGCTCTCGAAATGTCTGTAGCAATCCAATCATGGGATTGATTCTCCTAAAAACATCCTGCATAACCCACCTCCGATCCCAAATGAAAATAACTCACAATAGGATCCTCCTTCCTGAAGGATTCTAGGGCTCCACAAGCTTTGGGCTCTAGATGAGCCCCCAACTGCCTTACTATTATCTCGAACCGAAAGGCCCTAAGATGACCATCCAAGAGCTCCAAAATCCATTCATTGACTGAACCAAATATCATAGGACTCCATTGCAAAATAATGCGGGTAATCTCTGATGATATGAATGTTGGGTTTTAAGCACTATAATACTCCTATGGTGTACATGCAACCCTAGATTCTTTTGAACTATGTTTTCTCTAATAACACATACATTTTTCGAATTTCCAAAGCATACAATTTACCTAGCATACTATTGAACATAACAAATAGTTAGATGGCTTATATCTTGTGTAGTTTTTGGCCTTTGAAGCCTTAGCACTTCAAATGTAATTTCTCTAATGTGTTACAAACACCAAATACAAAGGAGACATAAGAGAATAAGACTTGTAAGCTCAAAATCAGTTCTACACTCTTAGTGTGATTTTCTACAATCGATTATGTCACTAAGAGGTTCCTTTTATAGTTTTTCAAACTCTACCATTTCATCTTTGTAACCCTAATGTACCATGACCTTCCATATCCCTTAGGCTTTATGGGTTAAAGCTCTATGCATTATCCATGAACTATTTAGCCCATCCTAATGGATCATTGGCCCACATTATAAGAATGGTTGATTAACATAATCAACCCTATATATTTAATTAGTCTCTTTTGATCAATAAATTAATTTCATATTAATTCTTGACCAATACTAATTAAATAATATGATTTATTAATTAATATATTTTACTTATAATATATTAATAAATCATCAATAACCTTATTCTCAAAAGTCCATCCTATCAAATTGCACTGGTGAAGGTAACCCAAAAGGACCATACTACTATCAGGTCAAGTACATACCAGATATAGTTATGGGTTTAGACACCAAATCCAACAGTCTCCCACTTAGATAAGTCTAATAACTGTAACTACCAATGTAACTTTATGATCTGTTTAGTAATCCTAGTTTCGAAAAGTCACTGTCGAACTCTGACCCAGTCAATGACTTTCCTTAGATAAGTGATCATATATTCCTTTGTTCTTCAAGATATCAGTGACAATTACATGGAACATAGTCATAATTATTGTCCTGCAATTAGTTTCTCGGTCTCCGATGTGTTTGACAAAGAACATAATTGAACACATCAATTTAGTTATTACCAGGCCCGGTACATAAAATCATCAAGGGGCCCATATATCGATTTTAATCCTCTTAGGATAAAAGGAATAGATAAACTTCGACATTATATGCTTGTACTAACTGCTCGTCAAATCATGCACAGTGATACGTTTTATAACATCGAGTTACTGATGTGTTTTCGTATCATCAACTCACAACCAATTTGTAGTCAACAACTCATATATCTTGGTTTCAAGATTATATGATATTATCATCTCACAATGACTCGTGATAAATTCCTTGAAGTGATTCAGGTAAGTGCGGGCTAATCCAATACTCAAATCTTATTTCAGAAGAACTCATGATTGGTGTAGCAGACCTGTTGCTATGCCTAACTCCTTAGACAAATCTACAAGCCAACTCATGACAGTCTTCTTTCATACCTACTTCTAAATTATGATCGACTGTGGATAGTGAGAATAATCTTATTATTCTGGAAGTCAAAACAAGTAAATTGAAACAATAGTAAATAATTGACAAAGATAGTAACTTTACTTATAAATAAACAACAGCTTTTATTCAATCATCAAAATGTCAATTACAATTTACCTATTACAATTTTATAATTTATCTAATCACTAAAACTAATATCGTCCTTTAGCCTAATGTCTCATGCATGCTACAAGTGCTTAACCATACTCAGTTCCTTTATGAGGGGATCTGTTGGGTTGTCCTTTGATGATATCCTCTTCACCATGAGGTGTCCTTCTTCTACCTAATGTCTTATGAAGTGGTACTTTCTGTCTATATGCCTAGATCTACCATGATCTCTCAATTCATTGGTTAAGGCAACAGCCTATTCATTATCACAAAAAACTTCTATAGCTCCTTTATGGATGGCATAACTCCAAGGTCTCCGATGAAGTTCTTCAACCATATCGCCTCTTTCGATGCTTCGCTCGCTACAATGTACTCTGATTCACACGTTGAATTGGCCACTGTCTCCTACTTGGAACTTTTGCAGGTTATTGCTCCTCCACTAAGGGTAAACACACAACCTCACTGAGAACGCATATTATCTCTATCGTTTTGAAACCCAGCGTTACAATACCATAATACTCTCAAGTCATCACTCCTACTGAGGGTAAGGATCCAATCCTTAGTCCTCCGCAGTTACTTAAGAATGATCTTAAATGAAATCCACTGAGCTCTACCAGGATTCCCTTGATATCTACTGATCATGCTCAAAGCAAAACCCAAATCAGGGCGAGTACAAGTCATAGCGTACATGATTCAGCCAATTGCGCAAGCATATGGTACTCGGCACATCTATGCTATCTCATCTTTTGTACTCGGACTTTGAGTCTTACTCAGTTTGGTATTGCTTTCGATAGGTAAGTCACCTTTCTTGGAGTTCTCCATGCTGAAATGCTTTAACACCTTGTCCAGTTAGTTACTTTGACTAAGTCCTATTAGTCTCTTACTCCTGTCTCTCAAAATCCTTATCCCTAGGATATAGGCAGCTTCTCCAAGATCCTTCATAGCAAAACACTTCCCAAGCCAGTACTTAACCTCCTACAAGGTTGGGATGTCATTTCCTATGATATGTCATCCACATACAGCACGATAAATCTAACTATGCTCCCACTAGCCTTGACATACGCACAGGACTCATCATCGCTTCTTGAAAATCCAAACTCTTTGAATTTGTCATCGAAACAAAGATTCCAACTGCGAGATGCTTGTTTTAATCCATAAATGAATCTCTCAAGCTTACACACTCTATTAGGGTACTTTGCATGGATAAAAACCTCTGGCTGACTCATGTAAACACCTTCAGCCAACATTCCATTAAGGAAAGCGATTTTGACATCCATCTGCCATATTTCACAGTAATGAAATGCAGCTATTGTTGGATTATGTGTCTAAGCCCATAACTATTTTGGTATGTACTTGACCCGATTGTGAGAATCGCCCTTTTGGGTTGCCTTTACCATAGCAACTCATAGGATGAATTAAGGAGAAAGGGGATTAATTATCATTTATTAATATATTATAAGAATAATATATTAAAGGAGAAATCATATTGTTTGATTAATATTAGTCGAGAATTAATTAAGAATTAATTTTGTGAATAAAAGAGATTAATTAAATAAAAGGGACTGATATTGCAATTATATGATAGTTGCAATTGGGCTATGGATTCCTAATGGAAAGGGGATTGGAAGGAATCTATGGGAAGCCCATATGGATTTCGACCAAGGGCTTTCTAGAGGGACTCCATGGGTTGCTTAAGGCCTAAGCAGAGAATTAGGGTTTCACCTGAAACCCTAGCAGCCCTCACAATTATATATAAAGACCCCCTAAGTCTCCCAAAAATGTGGCTAACACTTCTAAGAGAACCCTAGACGTTTTTGGTGCCTCATCCTCCCTCTCTTAACTCATCTTGTTGCTAGTGGTGTTTGTGATTCCATTAAAGGTGCAATATTTGAGGCAGTAAGCTTTCAGAAGTCAAGATCAAGAGGAATTGAGATTGTTATTGCTATATAACAATCAAGGTAAGATCTAAACCCTTTTATTAGGATAATATCGATTATTATATGCTAGAACTAGGGTTTATGAGCTTTGGATGATTATTGCATGTTCATTAGACAAACTAGATCCAAAGCTTTAGGGTTTGCATGTACACCATAGGATTGATGTTGTGCTCAAAACCCATCAGTGGTATTAGAGCCTAGGCTGTTTGTTTGATGCAATTGATGCTTAATTGTTCATTGCTTGCTTAAAAATCGAATTTTAGGGTTTCTGACTGGCAGACTCACCGAGTCCATGATTGGACTCGACGAGTATGTTCTACTCGACGAGTTCCATTGTAGACTCGACGAGCCCAAGGGTCTGTTGCCGGATTTTTTCGATTTTCCTGCCAGATTTTGTTGAGGATTGCTTCCAAAACTTGCTTTTATTGCCTAAAATTGATTTTTTTAAGTTTGGAATGGTTATCCTCATCAAAATTGATGGATTTGGTTAAATATGGATAATATAGGATTATTATAAGCCAACTATTTGACCTAGTAAGTTTGAAAAGTTTCAATTTACACCCTTAGGTTTTTTGGTTTAAATTTGAACTTAAAAGTTTTAGTTTTGAAATTCAAATTGTTAAACCCTAATATTTTTGAAAAGTTTGAAAATTTGTCCTTAAGTTTTAGAATTTAAAATTTTGATTAAAAGTTTAATTTTGAAATATTAAATTCTAAAACCCTAGTTTTGAAAAGTTCAATTTACACCCTTATGGTTTTATTAAGTTAATTAAATGTATAATTAAAAGAGAGTCAATAAATCCATAATGATTGGTTTATATTTTATTAAATTAAAAGCTATAATTTATAAAATTAGACCACCTAGTATTTTAAAAGTGTAAAATACACCCTAATACTATATATAAAATTAAAAGTATAGCATTATATATGTATGAGTAAAAAGTCTGTCTTACCGTTAGTAGGCCTCATTCACGAAATTGGTCTCTAAGGGATGTTTAAGGAAATTGCTTATAAAATGGCGATTGAATTGGTATCCACTCTTACCCACCGCACTCTTGACTAGTGGAGGGTCGTCATCCTAAAGGGTAGGATAAGTCACAACCCTCCATTACAAATATAATTAAATACGAAGTAACTAAACACTTTTATAAATTCCCGTATCTTAGTTACTTTAGGAAAACTGTGGAGTTGGTGCTAATCCATGAAATTGCACATTGCACCTTGTTGGTCGTTAGCGGAGCGTGTGTGGTTAATTGGCACACTAATATGGGTCCATTGAAGGATGGCAATGGGTATCTTGGTGTTTATCATAGATCAATGGAGCATGTGTGGTTAACCGACACATTGATTAGGTGATTTGTAACATCGAGAGTACCAGCTAATTTGCATGGTTATTGTTTGTTATCCTCGGCATCCGAGTAACAAACCTGAAGGGCACAATCGATATTTAAACATGCCATTGAAAGGTTCAATAAATCTTAAAGGATCTAGGAGTTTCAATTCATTTAAATCCAAATTTTCAATTTTTGTTTTTCAAGGTGGAAATTGGTAAATCGTCATTTACCTACCTTCAAATGTTCTACAATTTGATTACGGTATTCATCTTCCAAATTGTAGAATATTATGTTTGATCCTAGCCTCAATATTTTTTTGGGTGCTATATTGAGGATTTAATCAACTGACTTGAACTTCTCCCGTTTTGTAGATGTCAAAGTCTATCAACTATGGTCTTCCTGAATCCATTGAATAAAGTTCCACGATTGGACTGTGGAAATAGAAATCAATCTTCACTTTCTCCACCTCCTCCAATAATTCTCCCAGACCCACGTGTTCAAAGACTTGAAAAGTTCAAAGTCACTCAAGCCTTATTGGGAAAGAGGCACGAAGATGGAAAGTTTGTATGTGCTCATGTCTTGGATATAAAGTTGCATATTGATAGATTGGGAATGTTGGGTGTCGATGTCTCAAGGAAGTTGGCTATTGACTGGGTTCTTCTGTCACTTCCTGACTCATATAATGAGTTCATTAGAGAGTACTATAAGATGGACCATGACGTAACCCTCATTGATTTGACTTATTTGCTTATTGGTGCTGAATCAGAAATGATTCGGCACACTGGTCGAGAAAATTTGTCTGGTAAATCAATATCGCAACCTTCTATGGGCAATGACAACATTGGAAGACTAGAAAAGTATTCTCCACGCAAGAGAAAGTTTGAGTCTGAGATAGTTCCGTGTACCATTCCAAAAGAATCCATATGTTTCTATTTCCAAAAGGGGGGGAATTGGTTACGTAGTTGCCCTGACTACCTGAGAGATCTAAGAGATGGGAGATTCAAGATGTATGACTCTGCTTCAGGTAAAATCCATTATCTAACTCTATTAAGTTCCTATTTTGTAGATTCTTAATACAAGATGTGATAAGATTACATTTTGATGTTTTTTAGGATCGAAGAAAAGAAATGAAGCTTAAAGGAAGAAGTGAGTTGCGTCTGATCGCAAAAAAAATGGATTTCGATTGCATCATTCTCTGCTTAGAGTTATAATAGATTGCTTAGGAATATGAGATAGCATAGTTTTCAATTGAATTTGCAATGTAAGGACAAGTTTTCCGCACCTTTGATAAATAATATAAATTTTGGTTTTTTTTGTCTTATTTATATCTCCTTGCGATGTCATTTGTGAAAATTGATGCTTGTGTGTTTCTATTATAAGGAATATTAAGTTGATGTGATTCATAGTTATGTTATTTATGGAAGTATCATAATTTTTCTAAGTAAGGAAAGATTCTTATCGCCTAAGTTTCAATTGGACAGAAGCCTGAAATCATATGATATGAGTCATGTGATGTATGGAAATCTTAGTACTTAGAAAATTAAGATTAATTCCTTGTTCACATAAGTATGTGAGCCAAGTGAAAGACTAGGAGATCTAGTACGCAATGTTGTGCGCTGGTCAATTCCACCACAAATAACGATAAGAGTATTCGTCATGATTTACTAAAAGTCTAGTAAATGTGGTTATGCTTACGAGATTAAGTATAGTTTCGAAGCATTGAAAATTTTCAATGAATGGAAGAACAAATAAGAAGAATCAAATAGGCAGGAAAAAAAAGTTTCTCCAATCTGAAAAGATGGGAGAGTACTTTAGTATCATGTTTTATGAACGTCTTATTGATTATTAAACCATATCACAATTGATCCTCTAAGGACACCTTATTGCACAAGCATGGGTAAGAAGGGGAATTGGAAATTGTTCAAATGGTCAAATCAAAAGGATGAGTCTACTTCGTTCCAAAATCAAGTCTTAGAGTCATACTCCAAAATTGTGACTTGAGTGACACATCTTATTAAATTTAACACACTCATCAAATGTGAAGTACAAAAAAAAATTCTTACTCTTGCACGTTTGAAATTGGTAAATCATGATGTGTTGTATAAGACAAAGACCAAGTAATGCCAATTATTTGTTGTGTTTGTCTTGATAAGAATCCATACTAAATCTTGAATATTTGTTTGTCAAGAAATGTTTCTTAACAAGAGAACCTTATATGTGAAGTGGTCAATGGGACTCTAAATGATCTTGAAAAGTTTCAAGAACTAATCAATAGTAAACCTATTATTAAACACTAGCACACAAATTGAGGTTTGTAACATATCGTGTTGACATACTTTTGTTTCTATGCCATTCCAGTTTGGTCAACTATGCATGTAAGTTCTATGAGTTCTCAATTGATTGCATAGAGGCAAGACACCCTGATCAATGGAAAGTAGATTGATAGGTAGGGGTGAACTACTCAATAACTTGGAAGCAATGGTGGGATCCTTGATGGCAAGAACTTAAGAACGAACAAGTTTTGTCCATAAGAGTTTGGATTTGTCACAAACATTATCTTATGATTATGGTTATGACAAATTCACATGGATAGGAACACATACACCATAAAATCTAAGTGTCATAAGGTTTCTCTCCTTCATGAAAATGATTGTGACGAAACGCTTTCACTACGAAGATTTTAAGGGGATAGCGATTGTGTAAATTGCATTCTCAAAGTCAATTATAATTATGGCATCCCTCTTCATAGTTCGAACTGTGAGAAATGGCAATTAGTCTGAATATTTAGGACTTACTGTTGTCGGTTCTGAAATAGTTTAGACACACATATAAGCTATCTAAAGAAAGGTGTATGAGTTAAAGAAGCTTAGACAAAGGATTACCGAAGCATGTTGTATTAGGAATATGATCTTTGGAAGTCAATAAGTATTGCTTTCTAGATGTCCAACTATTTTTTGAATACGTGTCAAAGCTAGTGGGAGCATAAATTTTATGATGGTATGGATATAATCATCATGTTAGTGGGAGCATGATTATTATTTTAAGTGTTGCAAGTTAGCAATATTAATTATAGAAAATAAAAAGGTTCACTTTGCAAAGTTGTAGGGGTTGAAAAGTTGTTTTGCTATCATTAAGGGAGAGAATGTTATACTTCGTTTCAAAATCTAAAAGCTTGGATCGAGAAATTTTAATCAAATTTAGTCAAAGGACATATATGGATGTTATGTTGAAAAGATTCAACATAAAGAAATTCTATATATGTCAATATTATAGCAAGAAACTATTAAAGTATCATGTTTTTCATTATGAATCATGTCCCATACGTTTCGGGTATAGGATCGATTGTATATGCTATAATATTCGAACGTTCTAAATTTTCGAAAAGCCTTGGGCATTAAGAGGGAAAAAGGACTAGAACCGAATTTGACTAAAAGAATTAAACAACTATCAAGGACGATCTAAGGTTCGTCAAGGATGGTCACTTGTTGGCAGTTGGAAGTATAGTACCGAATGGACCATGCTGATTTTATTATGAATAGATAAGACTCTATTTAGAATGACTTGTCATATGGAAAATATGGAAAATGTTTCCATATTGGGAGTTGGACATTAAGAATCTATGTCTAGTTAAGAAACTTTTAGGAAAGAAGGATTTTCAAAGGAATGTACTTTGAATGTGACACTCCATATCTATGGAATTGCCTTGTAACAATATCCAGTAGAGTACTTTGTAATATCATTGGCAAAGTCTTGGTGGCTTTGGTGCTGTGAGATTATGAAATGATCATTGCATACAATGTTATAATCTAACATATTTTAATAGTGGCAAGAATCTCGTATTCTTACACTAACGATAACGATTAGGAGTTGTGAAATGATTATCATTGGAAATGTGTTCAATTGGTATATTTCACAAAGTAAGGACCATAGGTAAACCTAGTGTGCATGCTTGGAGCATGGGACAACTGTTGTTACAATTCAAGTAATAAGTTGGTTATCCAAAATATTATACAATGAATAATGAGTAATCAATATGGTGATTAAATAAAGGTGTTTTATTTATACTCAAAAGTTTGGGGCCATGTAGGATTAGTATTATTCTTGTGTTTCACTTTGCATTTTTGACTTCCCGAATAATAAGATTATTCAAAGCATCCACAGTCGCTCATACTTTGGAAGTAGGTATGAAAGAAGACTGTCATTAATTGGCTTTTTGATTGTCTAAAGTGTATTATACATAGGAAAAGTCTGTTGCAATGTTCATGAGTACTTATGAAATAAGATTTGAGTATTGGACTAAACCCATTCTCACATAGATCACTTAATGGATTTTATCACGAGTGATTGGTGAGATGATAATATCTTATATTCTTGAAACGGAGACATGTGAGTTGTAATTTTCAAGTCGGTTACACATTGATAATATGTAAACACACCAGTAACTTGGTGTTATAAAATATATTGTTGTGTGTGATTTGATGACTAGGTACAAGTGAGCATTTGAGTTGAAGTTTATCCGTTCCTTTTACCCAAAGTGGGATAAAAGAGATATTTTTGGGCCCCTCGATGATTTAGTGATGACACCCTAAGCACTTGGCCAAGTTGGGACTAAGTTGACGTGTTCAATTCTAGTCTGTCAGTCGTCATAAATCGAAAATCGGGAAACAAGAAATGAACAGAGAGTATGATTAAAATCCATGTCATACTTCATATGATATCTAGAATGGAGGAATATATGATCCCTTATCTAAAGGACGTGTTACTGATAATATCAGAGTTGACAGCGGCTTTTGAAAGCTACTATCGCCGATCAGGTTCTGAAGACATATGCAAAATATTTATTAGACTTATCCAAGTGGGAGACTGTTGGATTAGGTGTCTAAGCCCATAACTATTTTGGTATGTACTTAACCCGATTGTCAGCATGGTCCTTTTGGGTTGCCTTCACCATAGCAACTGATAGGATGAATTAAGGAGAAAGAGGATTAATTATGATTTATTAATATATTATAAGAATAATATATTAAAGGAGAAATCATATTGTTTGCTTAAAATTATTCAATAATTAATTATGAATTAATTTTGTGGCTAAAAAAAATTAATTAAATAAAGGGAACTGATATTGCAATTATATGATAGTTGCAATCGAGCTATGGATTCCTAATGGAAAGGGGATTGGACAAAATCTATGGGAAGCCCATATAGATTTTGTTCAAGGGCTTTCTAGAGGTACTCCATGGGTTGCTTATGGCCTAAGCAGAGAATTCGGATTTCACCTGAAACCATAGCAGCCCTCACAAATATATAAAGACCCCTAAGGCTCCCAAAAATGTGGCTAACACTTCTAAGAGAACCGTAGACATTTTTGGTGCCTCCTCCTCCCACTCCTAAGTCATCTTGTTGCTAGTGGTGTTTGTGATTGCATTAGAGGCGCAACATTTGAGGCACTAAGCTTTCAGAAGTCAAGATCAACAGGAATTGAGATTCTTATTGCTACATAACAATCTAGGTAAGATCTAAACCCTTTTATTATGATAATATCGATTATTATATGCTAGATCTTGGGATTATGATCTTTGGATGATTATTGCGTGTTCATTATACAAACTAGATCCAAAGCTTTAGGGTTTTCATGTACACCATATGATTGATGTAGTACTCAAAACCCATCAACTATGGCCAACATAACCCTTATATACTTAATCTTCACTAGTGGAGAGAGGGTCTCATCAAAGTCAACTCCCTGATTTTGAGTAAAGCACTTTGCAACCAGTCGCGGTTTATATGTGTGTACTTTCCCATCCATGTCGGTCTTCTTCTTGAAGATCCATTTCCACCCGACTGTCTTTCGACCCGGAATGTTGTCAACCAAGTTCCAAACTTTGTTGTCATACCTGGACTAAATCTCGCTGTCTATAACGTCTTTCCATTTTGCAGACTCGGGGCCTGACATGGCTTCCTTGTAGCTTTTTGGTTCATCCAGATTTACCAATGTGCTATCAATGATAAATGTATCACCTTGATCCGTTTTATGAAAACCATATAACACAGGTGGAACACTAACTCTACAGGAATACCTCAGAGGTACGGTCTCGTCAATTAGTTCAACAAGAGTTTCCTCATCGGGTTGATCACTAGTGTTTGAAGTTCCTTAACCACTTGACTCTTGAAGCTCTTCAAGGTCAATTTTCCTCCCACTGCCCTCTTGGTATATGAGTTTTGTCTTGCGAAAAATCCCTATCCTCGCAACAAAGACAACATTGTCACTCAGTCTATAGAAGAGATATCCAAAGGACTTCTGTGGGCAGCCGATAAAAATACATCGCTCACTCCAAGGTTCGAGCTTGTCATGAGTCTCACGTCTCATGAAGCCTCACAACCCCAAACTTTGATGTGATCCAACGAGGGAACCTTCCCTGTGCACATCTCATGAGGTGTTTTTCCAACCTTCTTAGTAGGGACTAGATTAAGGATATGGGCGACAGCCATTAAGACATACCCCCAAAATAAGATAGGTAACGAATCTTGACTCATCATAGAACAAACCATGTCCAACAAGGTTCGATTGCACCTCTCAGCCAATCCATTCAGCTGTGGTGTCTTAGGAGGAGTGGATTGTGAATCAATTCCACATTCCTTAAGATAGTCGTGGAACTCGAAGATACTCTCGTCCTCGATCGGATCGCAGAATCTTTATCTTCCTACCCAGTTGATTCTCTACTTTTTGACTTAAACTCTTTGAACTTTTCAAAGGTTTCTGACTTATGCTTACTTAAGTAGATATATCCATACCTACTATAATCATCAGTAAAAGTCACAAAGAGGCGGTTAGCATCCCTTGTGGAAGATCTCAAGGGTCCACATACATCAGTGTGTATGAGATCCAGCAAACCCTCACCCCTCTCACAAGTACCAGTGAAGGTTGATTTGGTCATCTTTCCAAGTAAACTATATTCGCAAGTGTCATCCAATTTCAGGTCGAATGACTCCAAGACTCCAGTCTTCTAAAGTTGGCCTATGCGCTTCTTGTTGACATGTCTAAGATGACAATGCCACAAGCATCCCTTATCCAAATCATTGGATGAATCAATATTAACACATTATTTCCAAAGTTATCTAAAACCATCACATTTCATATATACCATTGCAAGGTAATGCTTCAAAATAAAAAACACTATTATAATAAGCATAAATACCACCGTTCTTATTATTAAAAGAAAAGGTAAAACGTTGTTTATATAAACTGTGAAAGGAAATAATATTTCTCGCCATATCGGACGAGTAACAACAATTATTCAAATCTATTTCTAACCCACTACTGAGCAATAAAGAGTAAACTCCAATCATGTTCACATGCGACACTTTCCTATATCACATGATTAAGTTTATCTTCTCGTGATCCACATCCCTACTTCTTTTTAGTCCCTGCAAATCAGAACAAATGTGAAATCCACAACCTGTATCAAGGACCCAAGAATTAGCATGTAATGAGTTATTATATTAAATAGTGTAAATACCTACAAAGGAGGGCTTGATCTTCCGTTCCTTTATGTCCTGCAAGTACTTGGGAAGCTTCATTTCCAGTGCCCCTTTTAATGGCAATCAAAGCACTCTGCTTCCTTTGGATTGGCGGAGGGTATAGGAGAACCAACTTTGGTTCCACTAGCAGAAGATCCTTTCCGAGACTTCCCCTTCGGAGGAGCCTTCCTCTTCTTACCCTTACCATGTCCAATTGCCAGGACAGGGGCAGTAGCAGTAGGATTAGAGGTGGTAACAACATATTTACCATTCAAATTGTTTTCAGCAGTTCTAAGGAGGCCTTGAAGCTTGCTAAGAGTGGCATCCTCCTTCTTCATATGATAAGTCATAAGAAACTGATCATAACAAGGAGGTAGAGAATGAAGAATAATATCAATGGCCAACTCTTCATCAAAGTTGACATTCAACCTTAGCAAGCGATCCACATATCTCTACATTTTCTGCAAGTGGCCCGTGATGGACTCTCCATCCTTCATTTTAGTGGTGATCATGGAGGCGATGATCTCATAGCTCTCTTGCCAAGCACTTTGATGGTATCTTTCCATCAAATCTTGGTGCATTTCATAGGGACATAAGTCCTCATAGGACTTTTGTAGCTCAGTAGTCATGGTAGCTATCATAATACACGACACCTTTGTTGCGTCCCTCTCATGAACCCGATATTCCTCAATTTCCTAGGGAGTAGCATTTTGTTCATCAATTTCCTTCATCTCTTTATCTAGGACATATTGTTTGTCCTCATATCGAAGGTCCATACGAATGTTTCTGATCCTATCATTAAAGTTGGACCCATTGAAGATGGTTCTCCCTACTAAGTTCATTATGGAGAAAGAGCCTGAAGGGTTGGAGCCTGAAGCATTGTTTGGGATAGACATATGTAAAAGAAATGGAACAAAGTTTAGATTATAAGAGAATCCTTAATATAACACCAAAAATGATATATTAAGGCTAGGACCCAACACAATATTCTACAATTCCAAAGAGGGATGTCGTAATCCAATTGTAAAATATTTGAAGGTAGGTAAATAACGATTTACCAATTTCCACCATGAAAAACGAAATTGCTTATTAGGTTTTAATTGGATTTGAAATTCCTAGATCCTTTGAGATTCATTGAACTTTTCAATGGCATGTTTAAATCTTGATTGTGCCCTTCAAGTTTGTGACTGGGATGCCGAGGATCACAAACAAGGTGTGAATAACCATTCAAATATACTTGGTACTCTTAATTTTAAAAATCACCGAATCAATGTGCCAGTTAACCACACACACTCAATTGATCTATGACTAACATTAAGCTACCCTTTGCCACTCTTATTAGTACCAAATTAGTGTGTCAATTAACTACACACACTCCATTAACGGCATAACAAAATGCAAAGTGTAATTTCATGGATTAGCACCTTTTTCACATTTTTCATAAACTAACTAAGATTCGGAATTTAATAAATGTTTAGTTGCTTTATATTGTCATTATACTTTTAACGAGAATTAATGTCCTATCCTACCCGTTCGGCTAACGACCCTCCACCAGTCAAGGAAGCAGTGGGTGAGAATGGACACCCTTTAAACTACCATTTTATTGGCAGTAAACTTATACCCTCTTTTAGACCGGCTTCGTGAATAAGGCCTACTAACGGTAAGACTGACTTTTCTTAAACTTATATATAAGTATTAACATTTAATTTTATAATAGTATAAGGGTAGAATTGTAACACCCTGAGATTCAGGTACATTTACTCCACCCTTATTCTTTGACAATTGGTCATGATTGGTCCTTGAGTGGAGGAAGCCTTGCAAGTGAGTACGTTGGGCGTACCAAAGGGGTACGCTGCACTTACTCATGCACTTATTTTGGACGCGGAGTCACTAAGGTACGCTGAGCGTACCCATGGTTATGTCGGGCGTACCCGGCCCAGATGCAAAACCCTAATAAGACTTGTGTACTATTTAAAGGATGTTAAGGCTCATTTCTCAGCCTCCATATCAGTGAGTAAAACCCTAAGAGAGAGCCTTCCATTGTCCTTAGTGAGTGTGTGTGTTCTTAGAGCTAACAGTGCCTTGGTATGTTAGTGAAGAAGGAAGAAAGGAGCTTGTGGAGACTAAAAGCTTGAAGTGCAAGTTTGGATCTGAGATCTACAGTGAAAGGAGCTACATTTAGAGGTATAAAGTTAAAAACTTTCCTCTTTATTTTGGTTTGTTGTTGCATGTGCCATTTCTTGGGATAAAAACCCCAAAGGTGGAGACTTTATGAGTGTAAGGTGCTCCATGGTCACAGATGTGTCCCTTTTCAGTAGTATTTATGGTCTAGATCCATAAAGTTCCCATCTTGGCCGTTGATATGAGGTCATGCTTGAGTTCTATGCTTTCTAGGGTTAGAGAATGAAATTTTTTGCGTGCTAGTGACTTATTCAGCAATGCAAAGGCTTAAAGTCATCGACTTTATGGTTTAAGAGGCTTAGAAATGGTTAGATCTAAAAGTTGGACGTGGGTCTTAACTGTTTAGGACCCCAAGAGCTGAAGGACTGAAACTGGGTATTACGCCGAGCGTAATTCCAGTATGCGCAGCGTAAGGGGTGGCACACCCTGATCTTCTGAAGGTATCGGTTACGCCTAGTGTACATGTTCGGTACGCACAGCATAACCCAAAGGGTTGACTTTTGTTGACTTTTAGGGTTTGGTCAACTTTAGGGTATTTGAGCCATATGAGGGGTAAAATGGTCTTTTACCCTCCTGAGAGTATTAAAAGAAGGGATGGCCTATCCTTGGGAAATGTGTTGATGTCGAGTGTTTACTTCATATGATTAGGCGGAGGCTAGATCTTATCCCACAGAGTCCGAGATTTCTGAGATTTACGAGTTACCGAGCTACACGAGGTGAGTCTTCTCACTATACGTTACCTAGATTGCTATTTAAGTGGACCGAAGGGTCTTATGTGTTATGTATGACATTATGTGAATCTATGTGCTATATGATATTTGTATGTTATATGATTGTATAGACCTGACTAGAAGGTCCAACGATACAGACCGGACCAGAGGGTCAAATGATTCAGACCGGGCCGGAGGGTCCAACGTACTGCGGGACTGGAGGGTCCCGCTGAGACACATCGACCGGAGGGTCGCACAGTAGCCTCAAGTGGCGTATGTGCTGTATGTGGTATTTTGGGGAACTCACTAAGCTTTATGCTTACAATAGTTGTGTTTTGTGTCTGAGGTACTAGCGAGGACCGTGGAAAGGCGCCGACATGACCCGAACTCATTAGAGAAAGGATTTGATTTCTTGTGATCTTGGGATATGTTATATTTTTATAACTATTGTTGAATACCTTTGAGAATGTTTTTATGTAAATTTGGTTGTTGAAAAATGAAAAAATTTGTTTTGAAAATCTCATCGTTACAAGTTGGTATCACAGCTTTGGTTTGAGGGATTCGGATGCACCTTTGGGCGTATTTGAGCTCAAACTGAGGATTTGAGAGATTTTTTTAAAATAAAACATGTTTTTAAAAGAGTAAAGGGTTTAAAAAGAGAACAGCAGAGCAGTGTGTACGGTCAGCCAGCGCCCGAACGGTGAATCCCCAAAATACCCTTACATTCTGTGTTATATGATATATTATGTTATGCATGCTAGAGTGGGCTTGGTATTCATATTAGGACTAGAGTAGCCTGATCTGTGAAGCCTTAGCCTAGGAGATTACTACTGTTATGAGATGCCTTGGGAGTGAGTAGGTATCAGTTAGGAGCTCATGAGAGGTCTATCGAAGGGTAGCCAATGCATAGCGAGAATAGAGTACCTGCGATCCGGGATCCAAGGAGGAGGACTTGGGGTGAACTCTGATGCGATGTGGTCAGTAGTATAGGGCCCATACTACTGAAGACACCAGATCAGTGAGCAGCCCATGTAAGAATCCTTTAGATATTGGAGGACGAGTAGGGTTGCGTTATCGAGTGCGAGTATGCTTGATTGAGTATCTGATATTTTTATGTTGTATTTCAGAGCCATCATGGTTGGGACACGACAAAAAACCTGGGAGCAGTGTTCTTAGCAATGAGGAGATCCGTCGATTGATTCATGAGGAGGTGGTTGCTACCATCTGGGCTGAGATTCTAGAGATGTTCGGGGACATCAAGACCACACTGATTGAGACCTTTGACGAGCGGTATGCAGCGGTGACTGAGTCTGCGGCTGCTGCAGCTACTGCTGCTGCCAGACCTAAGGGAGGTGACTCATTATTGTTTCGGGAGTTCAGCAACACGAAGCCACCAGAGTTCGATGGGATGCAAGACCCGATTGCTGTGATGAGATAGATCTCTGACATCGAGGGATGTTTGTGACAGCGAGCTTCACTCTGGCAGAGATTTCTGAGGTGACCTGGGAGAGGTTCACCGCCATGTTTAGAGATGAGTATGTTCCCCCGGTGGAGAGGGAACAATTGATTTAGGAGCTCTTGACCCTCAAGCAGGGTACTGATTCTATTACAGTTCTTACCAGGCAGTTTCACGAGACGACGATGTTTTGCCCTGAGCAGGTGTTTACTGAGTAGGCTCGTATGAGCCGATATCTGAGTATTCTGAGGGGAGATATTCGGGAGTTCATGACAAACTCAACTTACCGGACATTTTATGAGCTCCAGGAAAATGCCCGGAAGAGGGAGATTGAGTTGGAGACTCAGACCAGGGAGGAGGCCGAGTCACAGAGGATGGATCGGCGGCCGGCTCAGTCTCAGCCGGCAGCCAAGCGGGCTAAGCCCGCTGATTCGAGATCTGGGAGCGTGAAGTGTTGCACTTGTGGGAAGTGAGGCAAGAGTCACAAGGGGTCGTGCAGGGCAGGGGTATGCTACAAGTGCGGGAAAGAGGGGCATATCACGAGGCATTTCCCCAAGGGATTCTCTGTTTGCTTCCATTGCAACCAGACCGGCAATCGGAAGGCCGAGTGCCCTCAGCTACAGCAGGGATCTGTGCCTGCGGCTAGGGCTACCGAGGTTCGGCCAGTGAAGGCCGAGGCGCCAAAGGCTCGTGGGAGGGCCTTCCAGTTGACAGCGGAGGAGGTCCGCGCAGCACCCGACATTGTGGCCGGTATGTATTCTTCTCTATTTATTTGAGTCTGAGATATTATGCTTATACAATGTTATGCGTAGGTACCTTTCTTGTGAATTTTGTACCTGCCTTAGTGCTATTTGACTCGGGAGCGAGTCGATCTTTTGTGTCGTTAGCTTTTAGTCGTCATATCAGTATTTTTCGAAAGGCTTTGAGTCGACCTCTACGAGTTTCTATAGCTAACAAGCGAGCAGTGTATGCCATGGAGGTGATTCGAGGATGTAGACTTAAGATTTTCAGTGTGGGGTTTCCGATCGATCTAGTCCCGATTGCGATGGGGGACGTATGTGTCATAGTGGGCATGGATTGGTTGAGCCAATTTGGAGCTATTATAGACTGTGAGCGTCAGCTGGTGACGATTCGAGACCCTAGTGGGGGAGTACTTACGGTGTACGGCGAGGTTACCCGTCCTGATTCAATATTTTGTTTGGCTGCTAGGGCGAGGCAGAGTTTATAGCAGGGCTGTAGGGGATTTGTGGCCTATGTGATGGACACACGAGTGGCCACTGGGAGGACAAGTTCGATTGATGAGGTCCCAATTATGTAGGAGTTCCCTGATGTTTTCCCTGAGGATTTTTCGGGTGTGCCTCCCGAGAGGCAGGTGGAGTTTCGTATCGACTTGTTGCCAGAGGCGGAACCTATTGCCAAGGCACCCTATCGCCTTGCGCCGCCCGAGGTGCAGGAGTTATCCCCGCAGCTTCAGGAGCAGTTGGGAAAGGGGTTTATCAGACCGAGTAGCTCACCTTGGGGAGCGCCGATCCTTTTTGTCAAGAAGAAGGATGGTTCACACTGGATGTGCTTCGATTACCAAGAGTTGAACAAGTTTACGGTCAAGAACCGTTATCCGTTACCGAGGATCGACGATCTGTTCGATCAATAGCAGGGGGCATCTTGGTTCTCCAATATAGACTTGAGGTCGGCATATCACCAGATGAGGTTTCGGGATGAGGACATCCAGAAGAGAACGTTCAGAACTCGTTACAGGTATTACGAGTTCGTGGTGATGCCATTCGGGCTCACCATAGCACCAGCAACGTTCATGGATCTCATGAACCGGGTGAGCAGGCCGATGTTGTATCATTCGGTGATTGTTTTCATCGATGATATCTTGGTATATTCGAAATCCAGAGAGCAGCATCAGGAGCATTTGAGGGAAATCCTCGGAGTTTTGAGATCGGAGATGATTTACGCCAAATTCTCCAAGTGTGATTTTTGGTTACGGGAGGTCAAGTTCCTTGGTCATCTCGTTAACCAGCAGGGGATATTGGTCGATCCGACCAAGATCGAGGCTATGGTGAGTTGGGAGGTGTCGAGGTCACCTACTAAGATCAGGAGTTTCTTAGGGTTGCCAAGCTATTATTGGAGATTTATCAGGGATTTCTCCAAGATCATCGTGCCACTCACCAAGTTTACCCGGAAGGGTGTTGCTTTTTCTTGGGGTCTGGAGCAGCAGACCTCATTCGAGACACTTCGCCAGAGATTATGCGAAGCCCCGGTGATGGCCCTTCCGAAAGTGATGGAGGATTTTGTGGTATATTGTGATGTATCGATATTGGGGTTGGGAGCGGTGCTTATACAGAGGGGGCATGTGATAGCATATGCATCGAGACAGCTAAAGCCTCATGATTCGAGGTATCCCACTCACGATCTGGAATTGGGTGCAGTAGTGTTTGCCCTCAAGATCTGGCGTCACTATTTGTATGGGGTTTGGTGTATGATATACATAGACCACAGGAGCTTGAAGTATTTGATGGATCAGCCCAATCTGAATATGCGCCAGAGGAGATGGTTGGACGAGTAAATGATTACGATTGTAAGATCCCATACCACCCGGTCAAGGCTAATGTTGTAGTCGATGCCTTGAGCGGTAGGGCGGAGGGAGCCTTGATACGAGATGTTTGCATGAGATTGACAGTGATGACTCCGGTGTGGGACACCATTCGTGGGGCCCAGGTGGAGGCCGTAAGACCGGAGAACCGAAAAAGGGAGCGAGTGATTGGACAAGTATCAGAGTTCGTTACCGATAGTCGAGGACTTATGACCTTTCAGGGTCTGCTTTGGGTACCATATGTAGGCGGAACGCGTACCATCTTGATGGAGGAGGTGCACAGATCGAAGTTCTCGATCCATCCCGAGCCCACTAAGATGTATTTGGACCTTAAGAAGGAGTATTGGTGGCCCTGTATGAAGAGAGAAGTTGCATGGTTCGTAGAGAGGTGCTTGACCTGTCGCAAGGTTAAGGCCGAGCACCAGCGTCCGCATGGTAATTTGCAGCTGTTAGTGATTCCCGAGTGGAAGTGGGAACAGATTACCATGGATTTTATCACCAAATTGTCGAGGACTGCTAGGGGTGTCGATACAATTTGGGTGATTGTGGACAGGTTGATGAAGAGCGCTCATTTCCTTGCCATCAGTGAGAGCTCTTCTGCGGAGAGGCTGGCAGAGTTGTACGTGAAGGAGGTGGTATCGCGACATGGAGTACCGATCTTGATTGTCTCAGATCGATATGTACGTTTTACTTCCAAATTTTGGAAGAAATTTCATGAGGAATTGGGTATGAGGCTGCATTTTAGTACCACATACCACCCGCAGACCGACGGCAGAGCGAACGGATGATTCAGACGCTCGAGGACATGCTTCGAACATGTGTACTGGATTTCGGAGAGAGTTGGGAAATATATTTGCCCTTGGCTGAGTTTTCCTATAACAACAGCCTGTTGGATTAATGTCTAAGTCCATAACTATAATTGGTAAGACTTGACCCGACCCGACATGGTCCATTTGGGTTGCATGGCATCATGCATTTGGATAGACTATAATGAGAGAAATAACACTTAATTTTTGTTAATATATTATAAGTTATAATATATTAATAAGATTATTTAATTAGTATTGATCAAGAATTAATCTAGAATTAATTAAGTGATCAAAAGAAGACTAATTAAATATATGTGTTGATTGTGTAAATCATCCATACTTGTATAGTGGGCTAATGCTCCATGGATAATCAAGTTGGCTAAAACCCATAGGATGGTCCATGGATGCTCCATGGTATATTTGAACCCATGGATCCAAGGAAATGGAAGGTCATGATAGTTAGGGTTTACCCTAATTGTAACAACTATATAAGATCATATTCTTTGGGAAAAATCAGCCACTATGAATAGGAAGAAAGGGCTAGCCGATTTTAGAAGTGTGGTGTTTCTCTCTAAGTCTTCCAAGTGCATATGATGTTGTGTGAACCATTTGAGTTGTCACACTTGGGGCACTAGGCACTCAAGCTTCATGAAGACATTCTACATCAAAGAGGTATGTATTCTATCTTGTTATATTCATTGTTTTGTATGCTAGATTAGTATAATACCTTGGATGTTCATATTTGCATGTATAATAGAGAAAACATAGATCCAAGGTATTTAGGGTTGCATGTACACTTAGCAGTGTTAGAATGCTCAAAACCCAACAATGGTATCAGAGACTAGGCTTGTTTTCTTGTTATACTTGCAAAACTGCTCAAAAAATCGAAGATGTTTACTGTCTGATCATCAGACTCGGCGAGTCCATCAGGAGACTCGGCGAGTCCATGCCTAAAAGTGATCAACACAATCCAACTCACCGAGTTGGTTCATGTACTTGACGAGTTGGACCCCCAGACAGCATAAATTCGACTTTTTTGGCTGGAATTGGACTAGGAACATTACCCTAAGATCTTTTTGGACTTATAAACTTGTTTTTGATGTGGTAATGTTCATACTAATCCAATTTCTAAGATAATTGTCATAATTTCAAGATTTGTATTAGTTTGTATGTTCATGCTAATTTCTTGAAGATTGATGATTTGAATTATCTTATTCTTAGATTAATAGAAAAGTTGTGTGAAATAGTTGATTTCAATCCATTTTAATCTAAGAGTTGATTCCAAAGTGTGTTTTTTTAACTTGTCCTCAAGTTATATGAAAAGTCACATTTAAGAATCATAAAACTCATAAAATTTGGCAAAGGTTACAAAAATGAAGAGTCTTGTTCTAATTAAATGGTTTTATGACTCCATAACTTGTCCTCAAGTTATGGAGGTTCAATAGTCTCTTCATTAAATAATAAAAAATGTAACCTTCATTAGTTCCATAAGTTACAATTAAAAAAAAAAGTTATTTTTTTTATTAATTAATTTAATGTCTTCCATAACTTGTCCTCAAGTTATGGAACTTGAAGAGTCTTTTAATTAAAACTACTTTAAACACATAAGTTATGGAATTAATTAGTTTTGAATAGTTTCAAATTTTGCCCTCATGTTTTGGAATTTGAAAAGTTTCACTTATGAATACTTTAATTCCAAGTTAGCCCTTAGAATTTTAAAAGTTAAAATTCAACCCTTATACTTTATAATATTATAAGTTAAAAATATTTATATATATGTATAAGAGTAAAGTCAGTTTTACCGTTAGTAGGCCTCATTCACGAAGGCGGTCTATAAGGGGGGGTATAAGGTTACTACCTATAAAATGGCAGTTTAATGGTGTCCACTCTCACACACCGCTTCCTTGACTGGTAGAGGGTCGTTAGCCGAACGGGTAGAACAAAGACTATAAGTTCTCCCTTCATTAAAAGTATTAATGATAAATACTAAGTAACTAAATACTTATAATTCCCAATCTTAGTTACTTAGGAAAATGTGAATAAAGTGCTAACCCATGAAATTACACTTGGCACTTTGCTTAAGTCGGTTGGTGGAGCGTGTGTGGTTTATTGGCACACTAGCTTGATTTAATAGGGTAGGCGAAGGGTTTCTTAAAGTTTAATTATAGGTCGGTGGAGCGTGTGTGGTTTACCGACACATCGGTTGGGTGATAAACATTTAAGAGTACCAAGTAATTTGCATGGTTACTTCACACCTTTTTTTGTGATCCCCGGCATCCCAGTCACAAAACCTGAAGGGCACACTCGAGATTGAAACATGTCATTGACAATTTCAATGAATCTCAAAAGATCTAGGAGTTTCAAATCCAATTAATACTTAATAAATTATTTCATTTTTCCATGGTGGAAATTGGTGAATCGTTATTCACCTACCTTCAAATATTTTATAGCTTGGGTGTTATATTAAGGACTTTTAATCAACTAAACTTGAATATCTCCCAAAAGATGTCTAGTTCATACATTTATGATCTTCCCAAATCTCTTGGAACTTCACTTCCTCCACCTCCTCCAATTATTCTCCCTAACCCACAAGTTCAAGGTTACTCAAGCCCTATTGGCAATGCAATGTCTAGGTGTGATCACATCTTGGAGATGAAGTCACATATTGACAAGCCGGGAGAGTTGGGTGTCAGTCTTGAGAAAGTTGGTGGTTCAATCACTTTCTAAGTCACATAGAAAGTTCCTTTGGGACTCCTATGAAACAGACTGTGACATGACCCTTAATAATCTTATCTATTTGCTTGGTACTGCTGAATCAGCAATGATTTGGAAGGCTAGTAAAGCAAATTTGATTAGAAGATCAACTTCCCAAAACTTTATGGAAAGGGACAATAGTGACACAAGAAATCCAGAAAAGCATTCTCTTCCCATTGGAAAGGGATTGGCCATAGTCAACTTGGTTGACAAAATGGTAAAGAGAAAGACTAAGTCTAAGATAGTCCCATGTACTATTACCTAAGGGTCCATATGTTTCTATTGCCAAAGGAAGGGGCTTTGGTTACGAAGCTACCAAACTTACCTAAGAATGTTAAAGTCAATAAGTTTGACTCTACTTCAGGTAAAGTCCATTGTCTAACTCTGTTAAGCTCCAATTTGGAGATTGTTATTGCATAATGTGACTGAGTCACATGGTGATGTTATAAGAATCAAAGAAAAAGAGAGAAAGCTTAAGGAAGTATATGCTACTTCTGATCGCGAAGATGGACTTCGATCGCATCAGAATTTTGAAGTTGTTACTTAGGAATTATGACACATAGCTTAGGAATATATAACAACAAGGTTTTCATATGAATTTTAAGGATAAGTTTTTCCACAAAGTTTTAAAATAAAAGAAAAGTTTTTAATTTTATTTATTTTAAGTATCCTTACAATGGCATTTGTGAAATAAATTGTTGTTTATATGATTCCATTGATGGCAATAATGGAAAATGGTTTTGATTCTTTCATTTGTGGTAATGTCTAAATTTACCAAATAAAGAAAGTTTCTCATCACCCAAGTTTCAATTGGACCAAAACTTGGAATCATGCGAGTTGTATAGTATGATGAATGAGAACTTTCAAGCATTGGAAAATTAAGACTAATTACTTGTTCACATGGATGTGTGAGTCAAGTAAAGGAATAAGGGATCGAGTACACAGTCTTGTGCACTGATCAATCCCACCACAAATAATCGTTAAGACTATGCGTCATGATTTACTAAAGTTTAGTAAATATGGTTATACTTACAGGCTTAAGTGTAATTCTGATACATTGGAAAATTTTCGATGTATGGCAGAACGAATGAGAAGAATCAAATTAGGCAGAAGGATAAAAGTTTCTCAAATCTGAAAATATGGGAGAGTACTTTAGTATCATGTTATATGATCATCTTAATGATTAAGATACCTTATCACATTTCATCCTCTAAGTGCATTCTAATAGCTAAGAAGAGGAGCTATGAATTGTTGAAGTGGTCAAATCAAGAAGATGATTCATACTACGTTCCAAAACAATTCTTAGAGTCATACTCCAAGATTGTAACTTGAGTGACATATCTTAAAGAAGGTTTATTAATACTAGTAAAATGTAAGAGTAAAAGGTTATCTACTCTTGTACATTTGAAATTGGTAAGTCGTGATGTTTTGGATAAAACAGAGACCAACTTAGACCAATTGTGTGAAGTGTTTGTCTTGATAAAGAATCCGAACTATCCCTTGAATATGTGACAAGAGACTCTTATATGTCAAGAGGACAGTGGGAGTCTTAAAGGTCTTGAAAGTCTCAAGAACTAATCAAGAATAAAACCTGAGGTTCTTCACTGGCACACGACTTGAGGTTTATAACCTATCGTGTTGAGATATTCTGTGCCCATTCTAGTTAAATTTGGAACTGCATATGAGTTCTTAGAGTTCTCAATTGGTTGCATAACAAATTGGAAGCAATGGCAGGCCTTGTGCTGCCAGGTGGCAAGAAGTTAAAATTGCATAAGTTCAGTCCATATGTGTTTGGATTTGTCATTATCCGTGTCATGTGACTAAGGTTTTGACAAATTCATATGGGTAGGAACTCATACACCATAAAAATCTAAGTGTCATAAGGTTTCTCTCCGATTCATGAAAACGATGGTGAGAAAAAAATTCGTAAGGTTGCAAGGGTTGAAAAAGTTGTTTTACTATAATTAAGGGAGAGGAAATTATACTTCATTTCAATTATGAAAAGCTTAGATTGAGTTTATAATCATTATAAAGAGCTTATATTGAGATTTTAATCACCTTTAGTCAAGAATATATATATATGAATTCATGTTGGATTGGTTCAACTTAAGAAAATTCTATATATTGCGTTCTCAAAATTCGATTATGAATACGGCATCCCTTTCATAGTAAAATTTTGAGAATATGGCAAACAAAAATTATTATGGCAAAAGAATGGTCTAGAACCATGTATTTATGTGAAACATCATGAATCGTGTCCCATTTACTTTGGGTACAAGATCGATTACTCGTGCTATAGTATTTATTCTTTTTGAATTTTCCAAATGCCTTGGGGCATTAAGGAGGAAAATGTCTAGAATTGGATATGACTAAAGTGATTAAGCAATTGTCGAGGACAATCTAAGGTTTACCATAGATTGGTTGCTCAAGGACAGTTGGAAGTATACTGTTAATATTGGAAGGACCATATTGACATATTCTAAAAAGAGGCAACTCTTGTTCAGATGTGATAGTCAAAAGGGGAATATGAAAATGATCCCATAGGTGGAAGTTGTTCAATAAATCTATGTAAGATTAGGAAACTTAATGGAAGATGGATGTTTCCAAGAAGTTAAACTCCTTTGGAATGCTCTGTAATGTTTGTTGTCAAGTCTTCATGACTTTGTGCATAATCATTACAAGAGGATCAATGCATATAAGTTTAGAATCTAACAGATTTCAGTAAATGCCATGAATTTGGAATTCTTGCATTTGCAGTAAGGAATTGGGAGTGTGAAATTAGAAGTTTGGTCAATTGGTTTATTTCACAAAGTAAGGATCATAGATAAATATAGAGTGTGTACTTGGTGTATGGAAAAGCTATTGTTTAGAAAAACATAGTGTACATGCTTGGAGCATGGGACAACTAGTGTTTTTAATTCAAGTATAAAAGGTGATAAATAAAAGGTGTTTTATTTATATTCATAGGTTTGATACCATATTAGATTCAATTATTCTTGTGTTTCATTTTGCATGTTTTGAATTCCAGAATAACTAGGTCGTTCTTCTTGATTGATTAAGTTATTCAAACCATCCATAGTCAGTCATATGTTGGAAGTAGATATGAATCAAAACTGTCATGGGTTGGCTAGTAGAGGTCCAAGTTGTTGGACAAAGTTGGGTTACAACACTCATGAGTGCTCATAAGTTCTGAGTATTGGATTCAACCCGCGCTCATTTGAATCACTTCATGGATTTTATCACGAGTGATCATGAGACGATAATATCTTATATTCTTCAAACCTAGTGATATGAGTTGTTACTATAAGTTCGTTATACATTGATTGCGTGAAACCGCATTGGTAACTCGATGTTATAAAACGTGTCTTTGTGTATGATTCAACAAGTAGCAGAACAAGCCATATGAGTCGAAGTTTATCCATTACTTTTACCTTCGGGATAAACGCGATATCTGTGGGCCCCTCGATGATTTAATGATGATACATGTGAGTGCTTGGCCAAGCCAGGACTGATTTGATTTGTTCAATCAGTCAGTCATCATGAATCCGAAATCGGGAAACAACAAATAGACAGAGAGAATGATTTATAATCCATTTCTCAGTCCATATGATATCTAGAATGGAGGAATATATGATCCCTTATCTAATGGACAAGTCATTGACAAAGGTCAGAGATCATCGGCAAGATCAGAGTTCGACGGAAGCTTTTGAGAGCTACGATTGCCAGTCGATTCTTGAAGTCATACGCAATAATAGTTTTAGACTTATCCAAGTGGGAGACTGTTGGATTAATGTCTAAGTCGATAACTATAATTGGTAAGACTTGACCCGACCCGGCATGGTCCATTTGGGTTGCATGGCATCATGCATTTAGATAGACTATAATGAGAGAAATAACAATTAAGGTTTGTTAATATATTATAAGTTATAATATATTAATAAGATTATTTAATTAGTATTGATCAAGAATTAATCTAGAACTAATTAAGTGATCAAAAGAAGACTAATTAAATATATGTGTTGATTGTGTAAATCATCCATACTTGTATAGTGGGCTAATGCTCCATGGATAATCAAGTTGGGCTAAAACCCATAGGATGGTCCATGGATGCTTCATGGTATATTTGAACCCATGGATCCAAGGAAATGGAAGGTCATGATAGTTAGGGTTTACCCTAATTGTAACAACTATATAAGATCATATTCTTTGGGAAAAATCAGCCACTATGAATAGGAAGAAAGGGCTAGCCGATTTTAGAAGTGTGGTGTTTCTCTCTAAGTCTTCCAAGTGCATATGATGTTGTGTGAACCATTTGAGGTGTCACACTTGGGGCACTAGGCACTCAAGCTTCATGAAGACATTCTACATCAAAGAGGTATGTATTCTATCTTGTTATATTCATTGTTTTGTATGCTAGATTAGTATAATACCTTGGATGTTCATATTTGCATGTATAATAGAGAAAATATAGATCCAAGATATTTAGGGTTGCATGTACACTTAGGAGTGTTAGAATGCTCAAAACCCAACACAGCCATCACTTGAGCATTGGTATGCCACCCTTTGAGCTGTTGTATGGAAGGAGGTGTCGGACCCCCATTTGCTTGGGCGAGGTAGGGCAACGTGTGATGGGTAGTACAGAGATAGTGCTTCAGATGATAGAGCAGATACAGCAGGTCAGACATAGGTTATTGACCGCTCAGAGTCGCCAGAAGAGTTATGCAGATAGGCGACGATCCGAACTTGAGTTCCAGGTCGGTGACTTCGTGCTCCTGAAGGTGTCTCCTTAGAAAGGAGTGATCCGATTCAGGAAGAGGGGCAAGCCGGGACCCCGGTATATTAGGCTGTTTAGAGTGATCGCAAGGGTGGGCAGGGTAGTGTATCGATTGGAGCTACCTGCAGAGTTTGACCAGATGCATGGTACCTTCCACGTGTCACAGCTGAGGAAGTGTATAGCCGACGGCTCGGCAGTGGTACCATTAGACGATATCCAGGTGGATGCGAGTCTGAATTATGCTGAGAAGCTGATCACAATCTTGGATCGGAAGATCAAGGTTCTGAGAAACAAGGAGGTGCCTCTGGTTCTGGTTCAGTGGCAACATCGGAAGGGGTCCATAGTTACGTCGGGCGCACCCGGCCCAGATGCAAAACCCTAATAAGACTTATGCACTATTTAAAGGATGATAAGGCTCATTTCTCAGCCTCCATATCAGTGAGTAAAACCCTAAGAGAGAGCCTTCCATCGTCCTTAGTGAGTGTGTGTGTTTTTGGAGCTAATAGTGCCTTGGTGTGTTAGTGAAGAAGGAAGAAAGGAGCTTGTGGAGACTAAAATCTTGAAGTGCAAGATTGGATCTGAGATCTACAGAGAAAGGAGCTGTATTTAGAGGTATAAAGTTCAAAACTTTCCTCTTCATTTTGGTTTGTTGTTGCATGTGCCATTTCTAGGGTTAAAACCCCAAAGGTGGAGACTTTATGAGTGTAAGGTGCTCCATGGTCCGAGATCTGTCCCTTTTCAGTAGTATTTGTGGTCTAGATCCATAAAGTTCCCATCTTGGTTGTCGATATGACGTCATGCTTGAGTTCTATGCTTTCTGGGGTTAGAGAATGAAATGTTTTGGGTGCTAGTGACTTATTCAGCCATGCAAAGGCCTAAAGTCATTGACTTTATGGGTTAAGAGGCTTAGATATGGTCAGATCTAAAAGTTGGACGTGGGTCTTAACTGTTTAAGAGCCCAAGACCTGAAGGACTGAAACTGGGTATTACGTCGGGCATAATTCCAGTACGTGCAGCGTAACGGGTGGTGCACCCCAATCCTCTGAAGGTATCGGTTACGCCCAGCGTACATGTTCGGTACGTGCAGCGTAAATCGAAGGGTTGACTGGTCAACTTTAGGGTATTTGAGCCGTGTGAGGGGTAAAATGGTCTTTTACCCTCATGAGAGTATTAAGAGAAGGGATGGTTCAGCCATGGGAAGTGTGCTGATGTCGAGTGTTTATTGCATATGATTAGGCGAAGGCTAGATCTTATCCCACGGTGTCCGAGATTTCCGAGATTTACGAGTTACCGAGCTACACGAGGTGAGTCTTCTCACTATACGTTACCTAGAGTAGTATTTATGTGGACCGGAGGGTCTTATGTGTTATGTATGAGATTATGTGAATCTATGTGCTATGTGATATTTCTATGTTATATGATTGTATAAACCGGACCAGAAGATCCAACGATACAGATCGGACCAGAGGGTCAAACGATTCAGACCGGGCCGGACGGTCCAACGTACTGCGGGACTGGAGGGTCCCGTTGAGACACATCGACTGGAGGTTCGTACAGTAGCCTCGAGTGGTGTATGTGTTGTATGTGGTATTTTGGGGAACTCACAAAGCTTTATGCTTACAGTTGTTGTGTTTTGTGTCTCAGGTACTAGCGAGGACCGTGGAAAGACGCCGGTGTGACCCATACACATTCGAGAAAGGATTTGATTTCTTGTGATCTTGGGATATGTTATATTTTGATACTATTGTTGAATACTTTTGAGAATGTTTTTACGTAAATTTGGTTGTTGAAAAATGAAAAAAATTGTTTTGAAAATCTCATCATTACAAGAATTTTAATCTTTTAAAACACTAGGGTTTTGGAATTAAATGTCTTATTAGTGTGACTTTACAAACTCCAAAACTTGAGGGCAAGTTTTGAAACTTTTCAAGACTTTTCATAATCATAACTTATGAATATTTATGAGTTTTAAAGTTCATGAATGAGACTTTTCATAACTTGAGGACAAGTTACAAAAATCATATCAAGAACACTCCTAGAACAATTATGATTAATAACAATTATCATACAATTTCCTATTGATCTAAACTAACTCACAAGGGTGCCAACTCATCGAGTGCATGAACTGGACTCGTTGAGTTGATGATTTACTGAGTGGACTCAACGAGTCTGTTCATGGACTCGTTGAGTTCATCTGTTACAGTGCAGAAAAATCGATTTTCCAGCTTTGAAAAGAAGTGAGCATAAAATATAATAGAAAACAATCCTAGGCTCTGATACCACTATTCGATTTTAAGCACAATAACACTCCTATGGTTCACGTTCAACCCTAGATGCTTTGGAACTATGTTTTCTCTAATTGTACATGCATTTTTCAAATTTCCGAAGCATACAATTTACCTATCATACTATTGAACATAACAACTAGTTAGATGGCTTACCTCTTGTGTAGTTCTTGAACTTGGAAGCTTTAGCACTTCAAATGTAATGCCTTTAATGTGTTAAAAACACCAAATGCAAAGGAGGCTTAAGAGAATAAGACTTGTAAACTCAAAATCGGTTCTACACTCTTAGTGTGATATTGTGCAACCGATTTCATCACCAAAAGGTTCCTTTTATAGTGTTTCAAACTCTAGGGTTTCGTCGATGTAACCCTAATGCACCATGACCTTCCATATCCCTTAGGCTCCATGGGTTAAAGCTCCATGGACTATTTAGCCCATCCTAATGGATCATTGGCCCACACTATAAGAATGGCTGTTTACATAATCAACCCTGTATATTTAATTAGTCTCTTTTGATCACTAAATTAATTCCAAATTAATTCTTGACCAATACTGATTACATAATATGATTTCTCAATTAATATATTATACTTATAATATATTAATAAATCATCAATAAACTTATTCTCAAAAGTCCATCCTATCAAATTGCACTGGTGATGGCAACCCAAAAAGACCATACTACTAACGGGTCAAGTACATACCTGATATAGTTATGGGCTTAGACACTAAATCCAACAATGAACTCCCACATGTGCTAATCGATCATCACAACACCTGCACCTGAGCTTAAATCCAAATCCAAACCTCATTCCCAAGTGATCATCACCATACTAAAAACAACATGAAAATGATCAAAACATACCCAAGAATCCTCATCCCTCAGGTTTCTTAGATTCTCTGAAACTTTCCCTGATTGGACTATGGATCCTATACTTTCAATAGAACGGACCCAATACTACCTTCCACATCTATCCATACTCTCCTCAAGAATCGTCCCAAATATTCTAAGTCACCTACTAAAAGTGATACTACACATGATCGCTAAAAACCACAACTAAACCCACAGAAGCACTTCCTAGGCTTTCCTAGGTTCCCAACCTCGCTCTGTCATCAGCTGCTGAAGTACTTCCCATAATGTCAGTTGCCAACCTTATGAATACAATCACATGAAACAAAGCTTAGATAATCCTCCAAGTAATAGACTCATCCCTACAACAGTTAGACTCAAATGACAGCTGCACAATACGGTTAATTCCATCACTCTGAGATTATTCAACCATTGTCACATGTGACTTAACATATTCACTTAGCATCAACTCCCATTATCTAAGAGTCCCACAAAGCACAAAGCATGCAAAATTCATGCAGTAACATTCCAACCCATAGGATAATCAAGGGCATCCAATCTCACACAATGCAACTCATGCAAGGAACTTTCACTCTCGTTGTGGATTGGCTTATGCATACAAGTTATACCCAATCTAGTATCGCATGCTTCGTAGGCTACAAGGCATCACATATCAGGCTAATATATCACTAACTGATCAGAACAAGCATGCAAGGCTACGATCTCATACAATAGGCATACAAGGCATCTCTCTTAGCATTTTATCATTCAAACACTGAGAAAATCCTTAGCCCTAACAAGCATGCGATTCATAGATTCATAAATCAAATCATATCAGATAACATGTATGGGTATTTTGGGAAAAACTTACTTGAGCTCAGTCGATTGCATGCACCACACCCTTTTTGTATTAGAAAACCCTTTTCTTTTAAAGAAAACATTTCTTTTGAAAAGCTTTACCAAGCCCTCATTTTGAGTTTAGACGCACCCGAGAGTATATCCGAATCCCTCAAACCAAGGCTCCGATACCAACTTGTAACATCCCAAAAATAAGACCATAAATTTTTTCATTTTTATATTAATAATGCATCAAACCATATCCTTATCATAAAACCAAGGTTATCAAATTGTATCGATACATCATTCATATCAAAGCAAATCACAAATTGCGAAATCGAGTGGTGTGTGCTCTGTAATCATCTAGAGCTCTTCCTTTTGAAACTAGAAGTACCTGAAACATAAATTGAAAACCATAAGCACAAAGCATAGTGAGTTCCACAAAATACCACATACCATACATACATATGTAAACACATAATGGGCTTTTCCCTGGGGTCGTGCCCTGCCCGGCATCAGGCCCCGCCCAACAAACATATAAACACATATACGTGCAATAATCACAAAGATACATAGATAATAAAATGGTCATCGGGCCCCGCTGGATTAGCATAAGAGTACATAACACATGTAAGAGTCACGCAAACATCTAGCATCCAAAAATAACAAAATCATGGGCTGGCATTGGTGCCTTCGACCTACTAAACACAGTGAGGAAACTCACCTGGCACTGCCGAATCTCACAGAAAGAATCTTTGGCTGCTGGCCCGCTAAAATCCCAACGCTAACAATCACAAAATAATCATCCAACCAATGATCGGAACCCGACCCACACTAAGTGTCCAAACTAAGGGAATAGACATTTTTACCCTTCCCATAACTTGCCCCAACCCTATTAACCAAACAACCAATTTCAATAATAATCACTCAAAGCCCAACTTTCTTAGGACTTTTTCAAGCATACCTAAAACAAGCATTAGCCCAAAAATTTGATGGCCCAACAAGGCCCTAAGCATCTAAGACCAATAAATGACTTAATGCATGCATGAGACCATAAACACCATAAAGTATGCACCTTTAAGCATAAGGAACCCTCCAAACATCCATATTTACAAGATTTGGGTTCTAAAATGGCCTTAACCCATCAAGACCAACCAAAAATGGCCTTAACCCATCAAGACCAATGTATGAATGACTGTGGAGGTTCGAATAACCCAGTTATTCTGGAAGTCAAAACATGCAAAGTGAAACACAATAATAATACTTAATCCTATATGTCCTCAAAACTTTTGAGTATAAATAAAACACTTCTTATTTAGTCACCATATTGATTACTCATTATTTATTGTTTGATGTTTCAGATAATCAACTTATTACTTGAATTATAACAACAGCTGTCCCATGCCCCAAGCATGCACACTTTGTTTACCTGTGGTGCATACTTTGTGAAATAGATCAATTGAAAACTTTTCCAATCATGCTCATTTCACAACTCCTTATCCTCATTATTAGTGTAAGAATACAAATTCTTGCCACTATTAGAATATGTTAGATTCTAACATTTTATGCAATGATCCTTTTCATGAAGTCACAACACAAAAGCCACCAAGACTCGGCCAATGAAATCATAAAATACTCTATCATATATTGTTACAAAACAATTTTATAGATGCAACGTTTCTCACTCAAAGTACATTCCTTTGAACATCCTTTTTGCATAAAATTTTCTAATCTAGACATAAAATTCTTAATATACGGCTCCCAATACGGAAACATTTCCATATTTTCCATATGACAACTCATTCTAAATAGAATCTTATCTGTTCATAATAATGCCGTTATGGTCCATCCAGTACTATACTTCCAACTACTCACAAGTGACCAATCCTCAGCGAACTTTGGATCGTCCTTTAATAGTTGTTTAATTATTTTAGTCAAAACCGATTCTAGTCCCTTTTCCCTCTAAATGCACTAGTCATTTGAAAAAAATTTAGAATGGTCAAATATTACAGCATATGCAATCAATCCTATACCCGAAGCATATTGGACACGATGCATATGGTTTCATATAAAGGAAAATGATACTTTATCATCCTTCTGCCATAATATTTTATGTGTCATGTTCTCACAATTTGAACTATGAAAAGGGACGTCGTAATCATAATCGAATTTTGAGAATGCACTATGTATCCATGACTAAATTGATTAAAATTTCACAATCAAAGCTTTAGATTTTGAAACGAAGTATAATATTCTCTCCCTTAATTATAGCAAAAAAAACTTTTCAACCCTTGCGACTTTGCAAAGTATAACACTTGTTTTTTATAATTAATATTGCTAACTTGCAATACTTACCATAATAATCATGCTCCCACTAACATGATGATTATTTCCTTACCAGCATAACACTTATGCTCCCACTAGCTTTGACATGTATTCAGAAAATAGCTGAACTTCCAGAAAACAAGCTTATTGAATTCATTAAGTTCATATTTCTAATACTAGATGCTTTGATAATCCTTTATCTAAGGAGCTTAAACTCATACACCTTTTTTTAGATAACTTATGTGTGTCTAAACAATTTTAGAACTCATGTTACTAAGTCTCAAAATGTTCAGACTAATTTCCAAATCTCACAATTTGAATTATGAAGAGGGATGTCGTAATCATAATCGAATTTGAGAATACAATTTTCACAATTGATATCTTCTTAAAATCTCTCTTAGTAAAAGCATTTCCTCACAATCATTTTCATGAAGGAGAGAAGCCTTATGACACTTGGATTTTATAGTGTATGTGTTCCTATCCATGTAAATTTATCAAAACAACAATCATAAGACGATGTTCATGACAAATTCAACTCTTATGGGTTGAACTTGTTTTATCTTGATTTCTTGCCTCATGGTAGCACGGGTGCCCACCATTGCTTCCAGGTTGTTAAGCAGATCACCCTTACCAATCAATGCACTTTCCTTTGATCAGGGTATCTTGCCTTTATGCAATTAATTTAGAACTCATAGAACTCACATGCATAATTAGCTCAACTGGAATGGCACAGAAACAAAATTATGTCAACACGATAGGTTGTAAACCTCAGGTCATGTGCTAGTGATGATTGATAAGGTTTATTCTCTATTTGTTCTTGAAAATTTTTCAAGATCATTAAAAGCTCCCACTGACCTCTTGACATATAAGATTCTCTTGTCAAGAAACATTCCTTGACAAAACTAATATTCAAGAGTTAGTGTAGTTCCTATCCAAGACATCACAACTTACCAATTTCAAATGTACACGAATAAGAAACTTTCAAACTCCACATTTGATAAGTGTTATAAACCTACTAAAAACATGTCACTCAATTCACAATCTTGGAGTATAACTCTAAAACTCAATATTGGAACGAAGTATGATTGACTTCTTGATTTAACCATTTCCAAAATTGTTGATTCCTCTTCTTAGACATACAAATACACTAAGAATCACTTAGAGGATCAATTGATGTATGGTTCTTAATCATTAAGACGATTATAAAACATGTTAAAAGGTACTCTCCCTTCTTCTTAGAATGGAGAAACTTTTATCTTTCTGCCTTACTGATCCTTCTTATTTGTCCTACCTTTCATTAACACCATTCTAACGATGCAAAATTATACTTAAACTTGTAAGCATAACCATATTCACCAAGCTTTTGGCAAATCATAACGAATGTATTATCTTTCTTTGTGGTGGACTAGACCATTGCATAACATTGCAAACTTGATATCTTAGTCCTTCAATTGACTCTTTGTCAATGAATTAGTCTTAAAATTTTCAAATATCAAGTTTCTAATTCATCACACAAACCAAGTTGCACGATTCCAAGTTTCTGTCCAATTTGAGACTTGGGCGATGAGAAACTCTCCTTATTTGGTAAATTCTTGATATTTCCACAAATAACCTAATTAAGAATCAAATCCGTCATTGCTAATAATAGAAACTTTCAAACAGCACTTTTACATACACGCCATTGCAAGGATAAATAAATAAGCAAAATCAAAATTTATTTTATTGCGGAAAAATTTGTCCTTACAATGCAATTCAACTGAAAACTATGCTATTACAGATTTCTTAGCAATTTATCTTTACTCTAAAGTAGCGGCTCAAAAATCCGATCTTTGAATCCATGCGATAGAAATGCATTTCTTCATGATCAGATTCAGCACACTTCTTCCTTAAGCTTCCTTTCTTTTCTTCGATCTTGTAAAATATCAAAATGTAATCTTATCACATCGTGTATTAAGAATCAAAAATAGGAACTTATAGAGTTAGTTAATGGATTTTACCTGACGTAGAGCCATACATTTTGATTCTCCCATCTCTTAGATCTCTCAGGTAGTTAGGGCAGCTTCGTCTCTAATGCCCCTTCTTTTGGAAGTAAAGGCAAATGGACTTCTTTGGCACAACACATGGGACAATCTCAGCCTTTACTGGACTTCCAATGTTGCCAGTATCCATTGAAGTTTGGGAGTTTGATTGACCAATCAAGTTTGCTTGACCAGCGTGCCAAATCATTGTTGATTCGGCCGAAATAAGCAAATAGGTCAAATCCATGAGGATCACGTCGTGCTCCATCATATAGTACTCTCTAAAGAACTCACTATATGATTCAGGAAGTGACTTAAGAACCCAGTGTACAGCCAGCTCCTTGGGGATGACAACACCTAGCATACCCAACCTGTCAATGTGTGATTTCATCTCTAAGACGTGTGCACAGACTTTCCATCTTCGTGCTTACTTGCCAATAAGGCTTGAGTAAGCTTGAAATTTTTAAGCCTTTGAATTTGTGGGTTAGGGAGAACAATTGGAGGAGGTGGAGGAAGTGAAGCATGCTCTCTTGTTCCTTGATTATATCGTGGAATATCATCTTCAAAGGATTCAGGAAGACCATGATTGTCAAAACCAGACATCTACAAAACGGGAGAAAAATCAAGTCAGGGTGATTGAGTCCTTGATAAAACACCCAAATAAGTCATTAAGGCTAGGATCCAACACAATACTCTACGACCTAGAAGAGGGATGTTGTAATCTAGTTCTAGAATATTTGAAGGTAGGTAAATGATGATCTACCAATTTCCACCATGAAAAACGAAAATGATGTTTAATTTTTAAATGAATTGAAACTCCTAGATTTTTTTGAGAGTCATTGAACTTTTCAATGGCATGTTTAAATCTCAATTATGCCCTACAGGTTTGCGACTGGGATGCCGAGGATCACAAACAAGGTGTGAATAACCATGTGAATCACGTGGTGCACCCAATGTTACTATCACCTAATCAATGTGTCGGTTAGCCACACACGCTCCATTGATCTATGATAAACATCGATCCACCCTTCATTACCAATGTCAACCCCAAATTAGTGTGTCGGTTAACCACACACGCTCCACTAACATTCGACAAGGGTATGAAGTGTAATTCCATGGATTAGCATACAATTTCACATTTTTACATAAAGTAACTATGATTTGGGAATTAGTAAAAGCATTTAGTTACTTTGTACTTCATTATACTTATAATGGAAGGTTTTGTCCTATCCTACCCGTTCAACTAACGACCCTCCACTAGTCAAGAGTGCGGTGGGTAAGAGTGGATACCCATTCAATTGCCATTTTATAGGCAATTTCCTTAAATACCCCTTATAGACCAGCTTCGTGAATGAGGCCTACTAACGGTAAGACTGACTTTTTAATCATACATATATATAATATTAGACTTTTAATGTTACATATAGTATAATGGTGTATTTTATACTTTTAAAATACTAGGTGGTCTAATTTAACAAATTATACTTTTAATTTAGTTAAATGTAAACCAAAACTTTTTGGAATTTTTAACTCTCTTTTAATTATACATTTAATTAACTTAATAAGACCATAAGGATGTAATTTGAACTTTTCAAAAATACTAGGGTTTTAGAATTTAATATTTCAAAATTAAACTTTTAATCAAATTTTAAATTCCAAAACTTGAGGGAAAGTTTTGAAACTTTTCAAAACATTATGGTTTAACTATTTAAATTTCAAAACCTAAAACTATTAAGTTCAAATTTAAAACTATAAAACGTTAAGGGTGTAAGTTGAAACTTTTTCAAACTTTATCAAGAACATTCTAGATCAACAATTCAAATAAGGCAATTAATAGCTAATTGGTGGTTATCTAATTTTGACCAAGTCCAATTATATGCAAGATAATTCACCAAATAACTTAAATAATTAAATATTATCTTATAAGGGAACAAATATTTGATTAATTGGTAATTATCTTCTATTTTGGTAAGGATATTCACCCAAAATCAATAAAACTCGGATTTTATCAATTAAAAACGTTTTTGGTAATAATCCTAAGCCAAAACAGCAAGAAAATCACGAAAATCTGCTAGCAGACTCGCTGAATCGTCGAGTCAGGACTGGAATCGTAGAGTACCTAGTGGACACGGCGAGTTCAGTCATAGACTCTGCGAGTCCAGCCCTAAAAACTCAAAATTTTCGATTTTCAGTTAATATTCAATCAAATAAGCATCAAATTCATCAACAAACAGCCCTAGGCTTTGATACCACTGATGGGTTTTGAGCACTACATCATTCCTATGGTGTACATTTAAAACCTAATGCTTCAGATCTAGTTTGTCTAATGAACATGTTGTTGAATAATCCAAAGCCATAAACCCTAGATCTATCATACTATAAACTGAATTAAGGGTTTACAAATTACCTTTGATTGTTATGTAGTAATAACAATCTATTCCTCCTTGTAATTGGCTTCAGAAAGCTTAGTACTTCAGGTGTTACACCTCTAATTGAATCACAACACCAAGAGAAATAAATATGAAGAAGGAGAAGAGGAGTGGCACCCAAAAACGTCTAGAAACCCTAAGGAATCAGTTGACCACGTTTTTGTTGCCCTAGGGGTCCTTAAATATGTGAGGCTATTAGGGTTTTGAACTTAGGAAACCCTAATCTGACTGCTTAGGCTCTAAGCAGTCCATGGAATCCCTCCTTAGAGGCCTTGGACGATTTCTTATGGGTTTCCCCATAGAATTCGTCCACTCCATCCTCTATGGAGTCCATTAGCCCAATATTCAACTATCACACAATTGACAGTTCTAGTCCCCTTTATTTAATTAGTGTCTTTTAGCTATTAATTAAACAATATGATTACTTCTTTAATATATTATTCTTATAATATATTAATAAATCATAATTAATCTCCTCTCTCTTTAATTCTTCCTACAAGTTGCTATGGTGAAAGCAACCCAAAAGGACCATGCTCATAATCGGGTCAAGTACATACTAAAATAGTTATTGACTTAGACACTAATCAAACAACGAGGAGATAGTGGAGTATTTACTTCATCGGGTTGAGGACCTCCACCCACTTCAGGGGTATGGCTACTCACATGTTCATCCATTGCTCTGCAATATGGAGTAACATTTGTATTTTAGAATATTATGGTTTATTATTACCTAATACTCTACTTAAGTCTTTCCTAAGTTTTGTATCCCTATAGTTACAATCAATCGATTCATATATTGAACTTCCAATAGTTTAAGTCTAAATATAAATCCGTGGCATTTTGTTCGGTTAAACTACTGCTCTGGTACCATGATTGAAAGACATATACTCCATTCTTTCTAAAACTACATCATATTTCTGAAAGAACCAAACTTTCATACTTCACAATATTGTTACTCCAAAACATGCTACATGCATATTCATAAAATAATATTTTACATTGATAGTTTATTTACATAGACTGGATACAAACCGACTATTAAGATTTTTACAAAATTTTATATATATTACGTACTTTCCTAGGAATACAATACAAAATTATAACGTTATCTATTCTACATCTTCTACCAGTACAAAACTATACTGGATGCTTATCACCTGCAATAGTTAAACATTTGAGAGGGATAAGCGGGTGAAACTTAGTGAGCTCAATAACAGTTACAATATAACATTATGCCATATACATTTATCAACATGACAGAAGCAAAGAGGAACAAGGAACAAGATAGGCAAATGAGTATCATATGGCAGGCTTTCCATAACAACGAATAATCAGATTCAAAGATTTGAAATCAATGAGACATAACAATTTTCCAAAGCTTGATATACATCAATAAGACTTCAGCCTAAGTGGTGTAGAAAATATAATTTCAGAATATCATTTCACTAGAATACACAGGCTTTCATCCATGTCTTTGTATTCTACTTGTCACACCCCGAAAACCGAAGGCGGAAACATTTCCGGGGTTGACTCCACGTTGAGTATCAAATCCAATGCACATAGTAAGTAAAGTAAAACAACCATTACATTACATAATAAAGTTTTACAGTTGTTTCAAAAGTAAAGTTTGTACAGTTGTGATACATAGTATATATAGACAAAATGAAACGGGTCTTCATGTACTCCGTCTTCTGATCAAAAGAAATCTCCGGGTACCTATTCTAACGTTGACCTGAGAACACAAGCGGTTTGAAAATCAGCATAAAGATGGTGAGTTCATAAGCGGTTTTTGTTTGTGAACATGTTTCGAGTTTCCTTTCTGTTTCTGAAATGTTATATGCACCAAGAAAATCCTATATTTTCTTAATAGTTGGTTATTGTTTCACAAATGTAAGGTATAGTAAGTTGATACACTGAAAACATGTTTATTCATGTGAAAATGTATAATTGATTATCTGACTGGTTAAACTGTTCTGTTTACTTATCATGTGTTACCAGGAAAGTCCCATACTTTCCTTATTGTATGTTACAAATTGTAAAAGATGTAATGTTATCCAGTTTGTTACTCTTTCTAGTTAGGTAAGTGATACCCAGAAAAGCCCCATTCTTTCCTGCATGTTGGTTTCAAATGTAAACGATGTTAAGGATGTAAAAGATGTAATTGTGATTAGTTTCCATGTTTTCCCCAGGAAAGTCCCGTACTTTCCTGAATGTTAGTTACAGTATGTGAAAGATGTGAAAGATGTAAAAGATGTATAAAGTAGTTCATTATTACTATAAGTAAATCTCTGTTATCCTAATTGCGAGTTCCATAACTATACAATAGACTAAAACCTGTGGCAATAAGTAGTCCACATGTGGCAATAAGTCGTCCACATACTTATGACTTTCGTCACCCTTGAACCATTTCGGTTCGGCTGTAGCTAGCAGCCAGGTGTGGGGTAGTCAGCCCCGTATAGATCTATACACTCAAGTCACGCTCTCTAAATACCAGAGATTCTGGTTATGGGTGTAGTCCTCCACTCGCGTATTTCGGTGGAGTGTTCTCCGAGGACGTGTCTCCAATCATACATGATTAACAAATTTACTAGTGATAATATGACAGTCCTTCACTCGTGTATGTGTGTGAAGTATTACCAAAGACAAAACAGTGTACGAATTATATTGTTCATGTGTTATAATGTCATGCTTTTAACTGATAAAATGTAGAAAACATTTGTGAAATATATAAAACATAACCGTTTATAAAATCCACTTCACAAATAAATGTTTAAGTGAGCTGTATGTTCTACTGGTTATCAATTACGTATATCAGTGTTAAAAGCATATGGATTGTGAAACACACACACACAAAAATAAGTTTTGAGTACAAGAAAACCCTTGTACTTTGCTTGTGTTCCCCCCCTGAAAACAGTGAAAAAGGTAGGGGTATGAACTCACCGGACGAGAAATGTGACGATTTGGATGCTAAGAGCTAATCTGGGGCTTGTAAATACACGAGGTTCCTAATTATAATGTAAATATACACATTTGTATCTAATTAGGACTTAGTTTATTCATGTGATAGGGACACTTGCTTCAAGTCGCGATAACACTCCGATACAAGTGTTTGGAGGGACCCAGGTGGCGTTTAAGGACGTGAAATGACACTAGGGACTTGGGACTTGAGTTTAATCCCCATGAGTAAACTAATAGAAGAGTTTTTGGTCTAAAACACCCATTCCCCATGAGTTTACGGCCGTAAACTCATGGTGGGGGTGGTTTACGGTGCTAAATAACTTCTAACACTTAGGGAATGTTTCTAGGTTTTGTTCTAAATGCTTGGAATGGATTTAAATCACCAAAATGATTAATTTATGGGAGTTTACGGCCTAGCATAGGCTCCTGGCCGTAAACTCCTTAATCCTCATGAAAATGGTGTTAAATGTTGTTAAAACAAATCACATGTGATTAATAGGATTATTCCAAGACCTAACATGAGTTTTATGGGACATTTGAGGGGTGTTATGGAGTTTACGGCCCATGAGACCCTCCTCATGGCCGTAAACTCTTCTATAGGGTGATATAAAGTGTTTCATGGTCTAAAACTTGCATAGAAGGGCTTCTAAAATTCATCTAAAGGCTTTAGGGGTGTTTAGTTTGCATTTTAACACCAAAAATCTTGGAGTTTACGGCCCAAGAACAAGCCTTGGCCGTAAACTCTTAGAAATCCCACAAATGATGTGTTTAAGTCCCTTAAACTATTTTTGGTTGGTCCTTTGATTTATTCCATGGCTTTTGGTGGTGTTGGATGGTTTTCTAACACCTTAGAATTGAATTTATGCCTTGTTTTGGGGAGTTTACGGCCCAAGCACTCACCTTGGCCGTAAACTCAAATAAGTCCCTCAAAAGTTATGTTTCAAGTGTCCAAATGCTAAAACCAAGGTCCTATAATTCATATATATGCCATAGAAGTGATTTGGAAGGGTTTAAGGGCATGAAAACCCTAGTTTAATGAGTTTACGGCCCAAGAATGACCCTTGGCCGTAAACTCCTTCAAACTTCACAAAGTTCATGTTTTAATTGTTTAGGGTCCATATCTTAAAGCCATTTAGCCATATCTAAGTCCCAAACTTGTCAAGGAGGGGTTTAAGGGCTTAAAAACCCACTTAATATGAGTTTACGGCCAATGAATGCTCCATGGCCGTAAACTCATGAATATGGTCATAAATCATGTTTTGAACTTGAATTTGAAGGCTAAGGAGGCTACAATACAAGCTAAGGAGTGTACCTTAGAGATTTGAAGCCTTAAATTTGAGTTTTGGACCCTTAAACTTGGATTTAGGAGAGAGGTTAGAGAGAGAGTAGAGAGAGAAGGAAAAAGCTTCAAATGGATGCTAAAACACGTTTATATAGGTCTTAAAACTTGTACACGGTGGAATTCTACCCGATACCGACGTTAAACGCGGCTTTTGGTCGCACCCGATAAAGTTACCGTAACCCGATACGGCAAATTCTAGAAATATTCTGATCACTAAAGTTGAGTGATAAAATGATTTCTAAATGTATTAAGACACCCATTAAGTCATTTTAAATGTGTATTAATAAATGACTTAATTATACGAAAGATCGTAAATCGAATTTGGAATGACGATTGGTTGCGCGAGTTGGACTACAAAAGAGTTACAATAATTTATACGGAAATTTCGGGTTGTTACATTATCCCCCTGTTAAAGGGAATTTCGTCCCGAAATTCAAAGTTTAAAACACAAGACAAGATACAAATCATGGATCAGAAAAGAGTTGTGGATACTTCTGTTTCATTGAATCTTCCCTTTCCCAAGTGAATTCCGGTCCCCGCTTGGCATTCCAGTGAACTTTCACTAACGGGATGCGACTTTGTTTTGTACGTTTGACTTCTCGATCCATGATTTCAATCGGTTCCTCCACAAAGTTAAGGTTTTCATTGATCTCGATTTCGTCTAAGGGGATTGTTAGGGTTACTGAGTTCGTGAGGTAAATGAAGTTTATAGGCAACTGGACCGATCCTGGAAAGAATCTCAAAGGGTCCAATGTACCTTGGATTAAGTTTCCCACGCTTACCAAAGCGTACAGTGCCTTTCCAGGGCGAGACTTTTATCAGAACACGGTCTCCAACCTGGAATTCTAGGGTTTCCGACGATTATCAGCGTAACTCTTTTGACGATCACGTGAGGCTTTCAGTCGGTTACGGATTTGAATGATCTTTTCGGTGGTTTCACGGATGATTTCAGGACCAGTGAGAGCACTGTCGGGGACTCGACTCCTGGCTAACTGTGTATCCCCCACCTCGGCCCAGCACAGAGGGGATCTGCACTTACGACCGTATAGGGCTTCGAACGGAGCAGCCCTAATGCTGGTGTGGTAACTGTTGTTGTACGAGAATTCGATCAAGGATAGATGTGTATCCCACAATTTTCCAAAGTCAATGACACATGCCCTAAGCATGTCCTCCAGGGTTTGGATTGTTCTCTCACTCTGTCCATCGGTCTGAGGATGATATGCCGTGCTCATATCTAGTTTGGTTCCAAGGGCTTTCTGAAGGGATTGCCAGAATCTGGAGGTAAACCTGCTATCTCGATCAGAGATAATGGATACAGGTACACCGTGTAGACGTACTACCTCCTGGATGTAGATTCGCGCAAGTCTTTCCATCTTGTATGATTCTTTAATTGGAATGAAGTGAGCGGATTTTGTCAAACGATCGACAATTACCCAAATGGTATCGTACCCACTAGAACACTTGGGTAGTTTGGTGATGAAGTCCATGGTAATCATCTCCCATTTCCACTCGGGGATCTCGGGTTGTTGGAGCAGACCTGAAGGTTTCTAATGTTTGATTTTGACTTTGGCGCAAGTCAAGCACTTGCCCACGAATGTAGCTATCTCAGCTTTCATGTTTGGCCACCAGTATTGTTTCTTGAGATCCAAGTACATCTTGTCAGAACCTGGGTGAACAGAGTATTTGGTTTTGTGCGCTTCTTCCATGACCATTTCCCTGAATCCTCCGGATTTGGGAATCCAGATTCGATTCATGAAACAGTGAACTCCGTCATCTCTGATCTCAAGTTTCCTTTCCATCCCTCTCAGGGTTTCATCTGACATGTTCTCGGGCTTGAGGGCTGTTAGCTGGGCTTTTCGGATTTGTATGGGTAAGTTGGAATGGATGGTTATCGTCTGGTTCTTCACATTGTGGCCTGCACTATCCTTTCGGCTAAGGGCATCTGCTACCACATTGGCCTTGCCGGGGTGGTAACGGATTTCACACTCATAATCACTGAGTAATTCTACCCATCGCCGTTGCCTCATGTTTAAGTCTTTTTGATTAAAGATGTGTTGTAGGCTCTTGTGATCAGTGAAGATTGTGCACTTGGTTCCGTAGAGATAATGTCTCCAAATCTTCAATGCAAAGACTACGGCTCCTAGTTCCAAGTCATGTGTAGTATAGTTGACCTCGTGTGCCTTCAACTGTCTTGAGGCGTAGGCAATCACCTTTCCTCTTTGCATAAGCACACAGCCTAAACCTTGATTAGACGCATCGCAGTAGACGACGAAATCCTCTGTCCCTTCGGGCAGAGACAGAACAGGCGCGCTGCATAAAGCTTTCTTCAATGATTGGAATGCAGTTTCTTGTTTATCACTCCAACAAAAGGGTACACCTTTCTGTGTTAGAGTGGTTAAAGGTTTGGCGATTTTGGAAAAGTTCTGAATGAATCGTCGATAGTAGCCGGCGAGACCCAAGAATTGACGAATTTTTGTGGGTGTTTTCGGTGCCGACCAATTCTCTATTGCTTTAATTTTGGAAGGATCTACATGAATACCCTCCCCGCTTACCACGTGACCGAGGAAAGTTACCTTCCGTATCCAGAATTCACATTTGGAAAATTTTGCGTATAGTATTTCGGATCTAAGGGTCTCCAACACTAGCCTCAAGTGTTGTTTGTGGTCTTCTTCGCTTCGGGAGTAAACGAGGATGTCGTCAATGAACACGATGACGAATTTGTCTAAGAAGGGACGGCACACCCGGTTCATCAGGTCCATGAACACAGCCGATGCATTGGTTAGACCGAAGGGCATCACTACGAACTCGTAGTGTCCATACCGAGTCCTAAAAGCTGTCTTGGAAACATCATTTTCCTGGACTCGTAATTGATGGTACCCTGACCGAAGGTCTATCTTAGAAAAGTAACTGGCTCCCTGAAGTTGATCGAAGAGGTCATCTATTCGTGGAAGAGGATATCGGTTCTTAACGGTCAACTTGTTCAGTTCACGATAGTCGATACACATCCAAAAGGATCCATCTTTCTTCTTGACAAACAGAACCGGAGCTCCCCAGGGTGAGGAACTCGGTCTAATGAACCCTTTACTTAGCAACTCATTGAGTTGACTGGATAACTCCTGCATTTCTTCTGGAGCTAAGCGATACGGAGATTTTGCTACGGGAGTAGCTCCAGGAATTAGGTCAATACGAAACTCGACCTGACGTTCGGGGGTAATTCCTGGAAGTTCTTCGGGAAACACATCGGGAAAGTTACAGACTTCGGGGATGATCGCGAGGTCTCTAACTTTTTGTTTCTCGTTGATCACATGAGTTAAGAATGCAATGCACTCCCTTCGAAGGAGCTTTCGAGCTTTGATGCAAGAAATGATATGAAGATTGGAACTGGGTTTATTGCCATAGAATACGAGAGTTTGATCCGAAGGAAGATTGAGACGGATAGCTTTTTCGTAACAAAGAATGTCAGCATGATTGGGACTCAACCAATCCATGCCAATGATAACATCAAAGCTCTAAATGGAAACGGGCATGAGATCTATAGGAAATGAGTGATCGTTTAAGGTAAGTGTACAACCTATGAATATATCGTTAGCGCTTTCTTTCTCTCCGTTAGCCATCTTGACGGTAAACGTTTCAGTTAGTGGTTGAGGATTTGTTTTTAGATTATGTTTGAATGCATGACTAACAAAACTCCTTTCAGCACCCGAATCGAAAAGAATACTAGCATATGAGTTGTCAAGAAGGAACGTACCCAAAACAACAGTGGGATCAACAACCGCTTCCTCCCGTCCCATGGTTAGAATCTTTCCAGTGTTATCAGCAGTTGACTTCTTGGGACAGTTCCTTTTGAAGTGCCCAACTTCTCCACAGTTGTAGCAGGCTTGACTAACACCTGCTCCCGATGATTGGTTGGCTGATTGGGTAAAAGTTCTGCAGAATCGAACTGTGTGCCCTTTCTTACCACAGTTGGTGTAAGACAATTCTCGGCAGGGACCAGGATGATGATGGTATTTACACTTGTCACACAGAGGGAGGTTACCAGCATATTTACTGGTAGGAGTTGAGGTTGTGGATCCCATGACAGAAACAGCAGCAACAGGGGTAGTAGTAGCAGCATGGACTGCTACCGTCTGTTGTTTCTTGGAAGATCCTTGAGAAGATTGACCCTTCTTCTCTTTCCAGAATTTCCTCTTTTCACCACTCCTTTGAGTTGGCTCAGAAGTGATAATGATTTCCTTAGCATCGTCGCTGTGATCAATCAGAATTTGAGCTAAAGTCTTGGCACTATCATAAGTATTCGGACGAGCAGTCAAAACATGACTCTTTATCGGTTGAGATAACCCCCAAACGAACCTTTCGATCTTTTTGTTTTCAGGAGTGACTAATCCCGGGCAGAGAAGTGCGAGATCATCAAATCGGGAAGTATATGCAGCAATGTCAGAACCTTTCATCTTCAAGTTCCAGAGCTCGTGCTCCAATTTCTGCCTTTCGCCACGGGGGTAGTACTCAGCAATGAGAAGTTCTTTCATGGCCTCCCAGCCCATGGCATTGGCTACGGGTAAGGTCAGAGATTTGACTCGGCCATTCCACCAAGTCAAGGCTTTATCATCGAAGGTACAAGCCGCAAATTTAACTTTATCAGACTCTGCACAAGCACAGATTTCGAAAATGGAGTCGATTTTCTGGAACCATCGGGATAAGGAAATGACACCTCCAGTGCCATTAAAGGATGTTGGTTTCGCGCTCATGAAATCTTTATAGGAACTCCCTCTTTGGTGCCCCTGACTACCTTCAGGGTTTTGAGATTGAGGACTACCTCCTGAACCACTAGAGTTCATTTGCGACATAGCTGCTACCATTGCAGCTGTCATCATCGTCTCGAGTGATGCTAGGTCAAACTGGGGAGGGGTGGCGGCGAAGAGGGATTGTCGTTGTTCTTTGAGTTGGGTCTTTTTCTTGGAGGCATCTTGATCTAAAAAGATCAGGAAAGAGAGGATCATAAGTCCTCTGAATTGAATCAAGAGATATGGGACAGGAGATATCTCATCAAGACAAATATAGCATCATACTAAGCGATAAAGCAGAAAGGAGTTATCAAGATAGAACATTTTATTGCTAGAGTAATAATCAAGGAATAACGCGTATACAAGAATTTCTACAAAGGATCGGCTTGAGAAATACTCCCATAGTATTTCATGGTTCGCTGTAGCGACGATTTGTTGTTTGGGATATTGGGTAAGTTTTAGGCATGCCGCATACCACAGTCACTCCCAAGCACATGTTGGCCGTGTCTCGAATGAATATAGTTGGCCAGGCTATATTGACCCTAGACACGACTACATAACTGCCCAGGTTTAACCATAGTACACAACACCCAATTACTTATGTTCGGTTCTACTTGTGGTTACGGATGACGACGGTTCGGTATACTTGTATACTTTTGAAAATACTTGTAGTTTGAAAATACTTTTAATTCAGAGCACTTAGGCCCTTTAGTGTTTATAGTTTTATACCATGTAAGGTTTGGTATACTTCATTCACTATAAACAAGGGCTCTGATACCAATCTATCACACCCCGAAAACCGAAGGCGGAAACATTTCCGGGGTTGACTCAACGTTGAGTATCAAATCCAATGCACATAGTAAGTAAAGTAAAACAACCATTACATTACATAATAAAGTTTTATAGTTGTTTCAAAAGTAAAGTTTGTACAGTTGTGATACATAGTGTATATAGACAAAATGAAACGGGTCTTCATGTACTCCGTCTTCTGATCAAAAGAAATCTTCGGGTACCTGTTCTAACGTTGACCTGAGAACACAAGCGGTTTGAAAATCAGCATAAAGCTGGTGAGTTCATAAGCGGTTTTTGTTTGTGAACATGTTTCGAGTTTCCTTTCTATTTCTGAAATGTTATATGCACCAAGAAAATCCTATATTTTCTTAATAGTTGGTTATTGTTTCACAAATGTAAGGTATAGTAAGTTGATACACTGAAAACATGTTTATTCATGTGAAAATGTATAATTGATTATCTGACTGGTTAAACTGTTCTGTTTACTTATCATGTGTTACCAGGAAAGTCCCATACTTTCCTTATTGCATGTTACAAATTGTAAAAGATGTAATGTTATCCAGTTTGTTACTCTTTCTAGTTAGGTAAGTGATACCCAGAAAAGCCCCATGCTTTCCTGCATGTTGGTTTCAAATGTAAACGATGTTAAGGATGTAAAAGATGTAATTGTGATTAGTTTCCATGTTTTCCCCAGGAAAGTCCCATACTTTCCTGAATGTTAGTTACAATATGTGAAAGATGTGAAAGATGTAAAAGATGTATAAAGTAATTCATTATTACTATAAGTAAATCTCTGTTATCCTAATTGCGAGTTCCATAACCATACAATAGACTAAAACCTGTGGCAATAAGTAGTCCACATGTGGCAATAAGTCGTCCACATACTTATGACTTTCGTCACCCTTGAACCATTTCGGTTCGGCTGTAGCTAGCAGCCAGGTGTGGGGTAGTCAGCCCCGTATAGAGATTCTGGTTATGGGTGTAGTCCTCCACTCGCGTATTTCGGTGGAGTGTTCTCCGAGGACGTGTCTCCAATCATACAGGATTAACAAATTTACTAGTAATAATATGATAGTCCTTCACTCGTGTATGTGTGTGAAGTATTACCGAAGACAAAACAGTGTACGAATTATATTGTTCATGTGTTATAATGTCATGCTTTTAACTGATAAAATGTAGAAAACATTTGTGAAATATATAAAACATAACCGTTTATAAAATCCATTTCACAAATAAATGTTTAAGTGAGTTGTATGTTCTACTGGTTATCAATTACGTATATCAGTGTTAAAAGCATATGGATTGTGAAACACACGCACACGAAAATAAGTTTTGAGTACAAGAAAACCCTTGTACTTTGCTTGTGTTCCCCCCCTGAAAACAGTGAAAAAGGTAGGGGTATGAACTCACCGGACGAGAAATGTGACGATTTGGATGCTAAGAGCTGATCCGGGGCTTGTAAATACACGAGGTTCCTAATTATAATGTAAAGATACACATTTGTATCTAATTAGGACTTAGTTTATTCATGTGATAGGGACACTTGCTTCAAGTCGTGATAACACTCCGATACAAGTGTTTGGAGGGACCCGGGTGGCGTTTAAGGACGTGAAATGACACTAGGGACTTGGGACTTGAGTTTACTCCCCATGAGTAAACTAATAGAAGATTTTTTGGTCTAAAACACCCATTCCCCATGAGTTTACGGCCGTAAACTCATGGTGGGGGTGGTTTATGGTGCTAAATAACTTCTAACACTTAGGGAATGTTTCTAGGTTTTGTTCTAAATGCTTGGAATGGATTTAAATCACCAAAATGATTAATTTATGGGAGTTTACGGCCTAGCATAGGCTCCTGGCTGTAAACTCCTTAATCCTCATGAAAATGGTGTTAAATGTTGTTAAAACAAATCACATGTGATTAATAGGATTATTCCAAGACCTAACATGAGTTTTATGGGACATTTGAGGGGTGTTATGGAGTTTACGGCCCATGAGACCCTCCTCATGGCCGTAAACTCTTCTATAGGGTGATATAAAGTGTTTCATGGTCTAAAACTTGCATAGAAGGGCTTCTAAAATTCATCCAAAGGCTTTAGGGGTGTTTAGTTTGCATTCTAACACCAAAAATCTTGGAGTTTACGGCCCAAGAACAAGCCTTGGCCGTAAACTCTTAGAAATCTCACAAATGATGTGTTTAAGTCCCCTAAACTATTTTTGGTTGGTCCTTTGATTTATTCCATGGCTTTTGGTGGTGTTGGATGGTTTTCTAACACCTTAGAATTGAATTTATGCCTTGTTTTGGGGAGTTTACGGCCCAAGCACTCACCTTGGCCGTAAACTCAAATAAGTCCCTCAAAAGTTATGTTTCAAGTGTCCAAATGCTAAAACCAAGGTCCTATAATTCATATCTATGCCATAGAAGTGATTTGGAAGGGTTTAAGGGCATGAAAACCCTAGTTTAATGAGTTTACGGCCCAAGAATGACCCTTGGCCGTAAACTCCTTCAAACTTCACAAAGTTCATGTTTTAATTGTTTAGGGTCCATATCTTAAAGCCATTTAGCCATATCTAAGTCCCAAACTTGTCAAGGAGGGGTTTAAGGGCTTAAAAACCCACTTAATATGAGTTTACGGCCAATGAATGCTCCATGGCCGTAAACTCATGAATATGGTCATAAATCATGTTTTGAACTTGAATTTGAAGGCTAAGGAGGCTACAATACAAGCTAAGGAGTGTACCTTAGAGATTTGAAGCCTTAAATTTGAGTTTTGGACCCTTAAACTTGGATTTAGGAGAGAGGTTAGAGAGAGAGTAGAGAGAGAAGGAAAAAGCTTCAAATGGATGCTAAAACACGTTTATATAGGTCTTAAAACTTGTACACGGTGGAATTCTACCCGATACCGACGTTAAACGCGGCTTTTGGTCGCACCCGATAAAGTTACCGTAACCCGATACGGCAAATTCTAGAAATATTCTGATCACTAAAGTTGGGTGATAAAATGATTTCTAAATGTATTAAGACACCCATTAAGTCATTTTAAATGTGTATTAATAAATGACTTAATTATACGAAAGATTGTAAATCGAATTTGGAATGACGATTGGTTGCGCGAGTTGGACTACAAAAGAGTTACAATAATTTATACGGAAATTTCGGGTTGTTACACTACTATACCATAGTCACGCTTATATCATACACTTCATGCCACTGGCTACATACCAGTACCTAAGTGATGCTTATGTCATACACTTCATGGCCTAAGGTATAGCTCATTATCATAATAACATGGGAAAGCACATTGAACATATAACACATAACATACAATTGCCCTTATATTGAAACTCACCGTGAATTAATCGGGGGTTAAAATAGTAATTTATGCAGCACTTTGTTATAATAGATAGCTTTCTTCGCTGAAAACTGGGAGCTTTATTGAAAACCGGGCCCTGCGAGGGTTGAGCTTCAAACCGAAAAGATAAATTTCTCAGGCTCTTCGGGCACTTCGGGGCATGTTTCGGGTATTGGGAATGATCCCGGGGCTGCGGGGGAACTTGAAATAGTAAAAATATGAGTTTAGGGGTCAAAATGCCAAATTTTCAAAATTACCCGGGAGGTCTCACACCCTTTATATAGGTGTGAGCCCCGGATCCGAAGCAGGGAGAAGGGAGCACGTGGCTGCTTCGTAGGCGAGGATGGTAGGTGGCGATGCGAGACAAGAACACAGGGCGCGCATGCGAGAGGGGCAGGTGGCGAAGCTCGGAAGGCACCAACACTTAGCCACGCGTCGGATCAGGAGAGGACCGCGCCTTCGGTGCGAGGTGGCTGCGACATGCATCGGATAGCTGGCCTTGGATGACTCACCGACTCGGACATGCGGCACTTCGCGGGCGAGGGTGACGTGGCCGAACTTGAGCCATGAGAAATTCCTCGGTTTTGGTGATTTACTTGGTTTTTGTGCCCCAAACTTCAAAAGTCCATAACTTTCACATACGAGCTCCGTGTTTTATGTTCTTTATATGCACACATAGCTGAAATTATGCTATACAACTTTTGTTTAGACTTTGCCGGCTAATTTTCATTTAATATTTAATATTATTATTTTTAATAGACCGGGACAGGAAAATCCGTTAAAAATTCATAACTTCTTCATCCGATGTTCGTTTTCGTCAGTCTTTTTACCGTTGTACTATTATTGACGAGACCTTCGATTCTCGTTTAGGTTGCATCGGCTAAAAATCACTCGATCTTTATTTCGAGTTTTTAGTTGTATACTGCTATTCCGCAACTTAGAAAATAATAACTTCCTCATACGAAGTCAGATTTGCACGTTCTTTTTATGAAAATCATCGGTTTAACAAATACTATGACTTTCATTTAAATCACCAAGTCTAAAAATTAGTTTATCAAAATCTCACTTTTTACGTCATTCGGTGTCGTGCCGGTTTTGTCGCGGATTTTCGATTGGTCATAACTTCTTTGTTATAAGTCAAATGATGAGGTTTTCGCCTAAATGTTTCTAACGATATTTTTTACAAATTTCACTACAAAAAATATGTCATTTAGTGGCACACAAAAAGTGACACTAAAAGCCCAAAAAAATGTCACTAAAGGTTTCTCAAAGAATCAACGGCATACTTAATAAATGTCACTACAAATGCTCCAACTAAAACCTTTTAGTGGCACTTTTTGTTTTTGCTGCTGCAGTTTTTAGGCTTTCAGTGGCACTTTTTTATTTGTCATAGTAAAAAAATTTCTTTTGTGGCACATATTTTGTGCCACTAAATTTGTTTTGATTTAATAATTCATGTTACTTTAGTTACACATTTTAAGATTTTAGTGGCACTTTTTATTTACCACAATAAAAGTAGTGGCATTTTTTATGTGTCATAGCAGAAGAAAAATTTTTGTGGCATATATTTTATGCCATTACAAGCTCATGTGATTTAAAAAATTCATGCTATTTTTAGTTACATATTTTAAGATTTTAGTAACAATTTTATTTTCTACAATACAATTTCATTTATAATATAACATAAAACAAATAATTAAATTGTATCACATTGAAAATAATCAAAAATTTCATTGTTTTTTATCAATATTTTTTTAACTTTTTGAATCGAATATCTATGTATATCAAATATTTCTAAGGACATGCTAAAGGGGATGACGTCAAGTCCGCATGGCCTTTATGGGCTAGGCCACACACGTGCTACAATGGCACATAAAGTAATGACCAAAGTTAAAACATGCATATAAAAATAAAATAAAATAAAAAACAAAGATATTATAGGTTGAATAAATTGTGTTATCTCATATTGTAGAATCAATGCTAGCAATTCCCTTTCGAAAAACAAACAAAGATAATCCAAAATCCAGTGAAATAAGGCTTAGTTTAGAAAATAAATAATATAACACTCAACACAAATAAATTATATTTATAAGAACAAAGGAAAGACAAAAGCCCATAAAAATGATTACTATCGTTATGATGACTTTCAGAAGATGCTCTCTGGTTAAGTGAATTAGAGTTGCTAGGGTAAAAAGTTGCTTACCTCTGAGTAAGCCATGTCGTGAAGTGAAAAAACACAATAGACAATAATAGAAGACATTAGTGGCCAGTTCTTCAAGAGGCTTCCTAAACTTGAATCTTTTCCTTCATTTGTGTTTTCTCAATATCATATGAAGCAGACTCCAACTCATTTTTTTTTATGAAAATGTAATGTTTCCTACAATTCAAGAAAATGAGTTAACAACCTACTTTTATTCATTTGTTTATTAAAGCATCTTGCTTTCATTTCTTCATATTAAAGCATATTGTATGTTGAAAAATCTACCAAGTTATAGCAATATCCTCTAGATATATAGCAATTTCACAGTTACAATCGAATGCATTTTCTTTCCTTTTTTCATTTTTCAAAGTACATTGTCCAAATAAGAAAAAAAAAATTGGATGTAAAAGAAAAACAGAGAGTTTAAATTGCATACCAGAAGCCAAAATGCAGCAATGGCCACAAAAAGTGCAAAAATAGAGATACAAAGGCAAGGCAATAAATATTGAAATTTGCATCACAAGTCAAAGTTGTAATTTGTTGCCACTTAAAAACATAATAATAGTAAATCAAGAATAATATAATCATTATTAAGAAATAAGTAAGTCACCTCCCAAATAGAGAATCTGAAGATACTAGAGAAGGAAATTTCTCTGCAAGCTTAATTTAAACCAAAAACAAAAAGACAAAAAAGAATCAACAAAAAAACAGAACAATTATTGTAAAACTAATCCCCTTCGAGATAAGCAAATTATGCTTACTAATGGTAAAAGAGAAATTAAGTCTATTAGATTCTTACTGACTTATAGAATCCAATCTGTTTTTGCATGATTATGATTAAAAGATTGTGACCTGTTATTGTTGAAGTTGTGAATGGACATGTATACCCTTCTTTTAATCAATTTTGTAGATGTTATTTTCAATTGGTACAGAGCATATATTATAAAGATACAAGTAGAGATATAAACTTGTGCAAGGTAACCTCCCAAAGTTGGGCTAATGATGAGTCCTATTCCCCATGATGTACTAATCTGTAATATATTACTCACATATTAAAAAGAAAATATTGTACAAAACCATAAATAAAGAACTTTGCAAGTTTCACCATTCATAGATATATCATGTTTGTATAAAAGGGACAATAGAAATATTCATGTTGTGTATTATTCTATAAAGACAATAACGAGTTTCTAATAATACATCAACTTCGAATTAGAATCTTATTACGTATTAAGAAAGAAAGAAAGAAAATAAAATGAGACAATTGCTTACAGCTAACAATCCCAAGGCTTGATGTTCCTCAGGGAAAAGTTGACATGCATATGCCTATATATTCATAGAAAGTTAAAAATTAAAAACTTTGTAACTTTTCACATTTTGAAGATACTAAATATGCCAAAAGGAATACCTTTATTGGTACAAGTATCCCATTTAAAAATCCAAGAAGAAACCTTGTAACAATAGCAATCCAATAATTTACACTAACACCAAAAAGTGTGTTAAAAATAACCCTGAAAAGATTAAAACCACAAGAACTATGAGAAAAAAAAAACGGATTAAGCAAACAATTTAAGTGAAGAAGTGACTAACATTGTTGATGTGCCCAAAAGAATAACTGGTTTGCGATCATATCTATCAGCCACCACTCCCCAAAACACATATGTCATTGCCCTTCAAATCATATATGTAGACCCTTCATAAGATTCATAAACATATGAAATACACTTCTGAGAATGAGGAGGGTATTTATATCTTTTTGCAATGTATCACCTTGTTCTATTGATTCATTAAACATAACGAGGAAAAGTTGCTTACCAACAAAACCTGCATAGTAACTAATGTCCTCCGCTTTCTCCGCAATGTTAAAATCATTTATCTACAATAGACATAAAAAATCATCATTGTGACGATGAGGAGGGCATTTTAGTGTTTTGCACAGAAGAGAGATTGAGAGCTAAATGGAGATGGAGGTGAACAGACTTACCATGAAATAAAGAAATGGAAAGAGAGATGATATTGGTAGTGCTGTAAAGGGAAAATGATATTATTTATTTTGAAAGGAAAAAGGAATTGCTTATCAATCATTAAAGGAAAAAGGAATTATAAATTTGTAAGTGGGGCTGATGAGAGAGTTGCTAGGGTTTTTGAAGCTCCATTATCATTCTTGAAAATATTAAATCATGCAACTTCATGTCTATATGAATTTGAAGATTTGCAAGTTGATGATGTTAAAGCATTAGGGGCAACTATGTCCGTTCTTGGTTTATCTCAAAAACCTATTGAATCACTCAAAGGAATGAAATGACCAATTCCATTCCATCATGCCAACAACTAAATTCCAATCCTTTTACGGGCTCAATTGGCTTCAGTGGCGGAAATATGGCTATGGGAAGTTGGTAGTTCGAAAGGAGTTAGAAGATTACAGTCTCACATCTTAACAGTCACTCGGATGGAATTCTCACATGATGATAAATATCTTTTAGTAGTCTCAAGAGATCGCCACCTGTCACTCTTCTCTATAGATCAAACAAGTCAACAATAAGAATAAAAATAATTACATCACATTCTGTTTTCCGTGGAATTCAATTCCATTCCATTTGTATTGTACAGGTGGAATGGATGGAATCAGTTATAAAGTTGTAACAAGTCAAGAAGCACAAAAAATAATAAGTTATAAACTCTGATACAAACACTCTTCCGCCTCGTGGACCCTGCGACTGGAGAGATTCTCATAGATGGAATTAACATATCAACAATCAGACATCATGATCTTCGTTCAAAGTTGAGCATAATTCCTCAAGATCCTACCATGTTTGAAGGAACTATTTGAAGCAACTTGGATCCCCTTGAAAAGTATACAGATGATAAGATTTGGGAGGTTGCAAAACTATAAATATAAATTTCACTGCATTCAAACATTTTGTAATGCTAGAATGAGTAGAATCTATCCATGTTTGTTACTTCAGGTTCTTGATAAGTGCTAGTTTGAAGATGAAGTGAGGAGCAAGGAAGGGAAGCTTGACTCATTAGGTATATGTTGGACTTTTGGAGTCTACCTTTTCTTTCTAAAAGCTAAAATCATGGACTCTATGTATCTAACTAACAGTTTTTATAACAAAATGTTATAGTGAGTGAGAATGGAGAAAACAGGAGTGTGGGTCAAAGGTAACTGGTGTCTCTAGGGCCTGTGCTACTCAAGAGAACCAAATTCTTGGTTCTTGATGAGGCTACTGCATCAGTTTACACAACAACTGATGGAATGATTCAGCAAACACTTGCACAACATATCACTTTTGTGCTTGATAGTGATATGGTTTTGGTTCTGGAACAAGGTCTGATTGATGAATATGATTCTCCAACAAAGTTGCTGGAAGGTAAATCGTCTTTTTTAACTATATCTATTGCTTCAGGTAACCCATCTGTTATCTGTTAATATCCTTTATTATTTATTTCTATTGATTATTTGATTGTTAACTATATGGTAAAAATAACAGGAACACAAGAAAAGAGGCTGTAGTGATAATTTTTTTACAGGACCCTAGCATTAAGGAATTAGCTGAACAAATAGCAAAAGATCCATCATTCAAATTTGATAAACCCTAGCAATTTGGGCAATGATTTTGCAACAAATCGAGCATATACAACTTCCAATTCACCAACAAATGAAATCTGTAATACGTTATTTGAGCAACAAAAATACCTAACCGTGAGCGATCGAGGAAGCGGCGACGATCGAGGAAGCGGTGGCAATCACAGAAGCAACGACAATAGCAGAAGCAGCGAAGCACAGGCCGGCGGCAGCGTGTTGATCCGGCGGCAGCGTGCATTCAGATTATTCCGCTGATGCGCTTTGAGCACATTACACGTGTTCTTAGTTATCTGGACATCCATTAATTTCAAGACATTCTTCCCATGGAAATGTAAATTAACACTTGATTCTTGATTTTATTTTAAACACACAAATTAATTAATAATTATAAAAAATTTACATAAATATGTAATACTAGTTTTAAATGAGAAATATAAAATAAATTGTTAATATTATAATTAAAATTTTTTAGTTATTATAAGAATTATCTATACGGTATTTTTAATAAATATAAAAAAAAAATTTAGTGGTATATCAAGTCATTATGCCACTAATAACTATGGAATTTAGTGACACAAAAGATTAAGTGTCATTAAATGTATTAATTTTTAGTGGCATATAATAAGTGCAGTGTCACTAAAAACCAGATATAGTGGCACATTAACCATATGCCACTAAAAATATATGTCACTATATGTCATTTTATTTGTAGTATTTCAATAATAAAATTCTACTTATTTCGAATTTTATATTTTCGTTAAATTTCAATATTTACCTTTAGATTGGATCTCATAAAACTTTCAATATTTTCCAAGTGATTTTAAACATAGTTCTATTTCATTTCTAGTAAAAACTATCCGTTAGAACTCAATACTCATAATTATATAATATTTCGTAATATTATTCACTTTTAAAATTTACAAAACACTATTTCAAAACGTGTATCTTACATAATGCATTTAATAAAAACTACAACGCATCAATGAAAACAAACACTCAAATAATTTAAATTGACATAATTCATTTCCACTAATTCCATTATATCATTTTCCATTTTCAATCAGGAAAGATTTTCACAAACAAAAATATATATGTTTCATCGTTTGAGCAATCCGTTGAATTTCCCTATCAGGTTACTCTTATCGGTACCAAAATTACACTTATTTGACATGATCATACAAACAATGCAACATAAAACAACAAATAGTAGATACCTCAATTAGCAATATTGTTCGATTCCGATAGAAAATATCAAATCAATAAAAAAACTCACAAGTCAACATCTATACAGAAAAATCAGCATAACAAATTATTTGTTGAACTATTTTTCCAAGAAAGCCTCATTTATACACCCGAAAACGTCCAAAAACGACTAGTTACAATGGCAACCTAAAGATTAAACGCGACAATAAACAGACAAGTACATAAGGTAATTGCAGCCTAGGGAAGAGTTATTCCCAGTATAAAGGACATGTCAGATAATGACCTTTTACAACATGCTATTTTTCAAAAATAGCATCAAATTGCACTAAGTCTAAAAATGTGGTGTTTTCGACAACTTAGCAAATCTCTTCTTAAATTACATAGAATAAAGATACCGACTAGATTAACTACATACGATTGTTTTTCTTGTAGTAGTACGTTTGTAAATTCTCTTCTTTTGTTCCGATTTTGAATAAAAGAATCTCTCAACCACAATTTGCGAAAGTTATTTACTTATTTTGATATATACAATTTAATCATTAAAGATTTATTGTTTTTTATTTTGATCGTTAGGTGACTTAGAAGATGACAACATAATCACGCCAAAAGACACCTCCAAAGGTAAGTGAAGAGTTCAAACTTTTATCATCAATAAATATTCCAGAGTCAAAATAGCTTTGAACAATACTCCCATCATCATGCTAGTGTAAATGCCAGGAAGATGCCGAGGAAAATACCAGGTACCTGCAGCAAGTCCAAGCACGTAGTGTTGTGTAGGGACCCACCTGACCCCAACAACCACATTTGAGCGCTCATAAATCACTTGATTTCTATCTTAAACGAACGAAATATAGTGGAAGAAGACGAAGAAGAATGGAGAAGCAGGAATGGGGTTTCAAGGAGAACCATGAGCTGCATGCTGCTGCAGCTATAACAGTCAGAAACATCCTTCAAGCCATCATTGGAAACATTGATGAAACACGGACTGGAAAACCAATGATTCATCTTGGACATGGTGATCCTTCTGTTTATCCTTGCTTTCAAACATCTACAGTAGTCGAAGATGCACTTGTTGAAGCCATTCGATCCTCCAAGTATAACTGTTATGCTCCAGGAGTTGGAATTATTCCCGCAAGAAGGTTTGCTACCTTTCTTTAACTTAATACTTTTCATTTAAATGATTTACAAGCCCAACGAAGTTTCCAAACTGTTCAAAAAATCTCAATCATGTTTTGTCTGTCCTAAAAAAACCCAACGAACTTAACATTTTGTCTAAAAAACTCAACTAAATTACACTTTCCTGAAAGTCAAATAACAGAAATAGATGACGTGACTTATTACCGGATCAGGAAAATGACTTGTTAGACCAACAAAGTTTCCAAAACGTTTAAAAAACTCCAATCATGTTTTGACTGTTAAAAAAAACCCCAATGAACTTAAACAAAACAAAATTGAGATTTTTTGAATGGTTTGGAACTTTGTTGGACTTTTTAGATAAAAAGTTAAGTTCGTTGGGTTTTTTTGAACACACAAAACATGATTGGGATTTTTTGAATGGTTTGGAAACTTTGTTGGGCTTTTAAGTCATTTTCCCTTTTGATTTTGCTCTTGAGGTTTGGGAACACGCCTTAAACTATCTTTTTCGTTCGATAATAGGGCTGTTGCGGAGCATCTATCAAGAGATCTTCCCTACAAGTTAACAACCGATGACATATTTCTAACAGTTGGAGCAAACCATGCTATCGAAGTTTTAGTAAAAGTTCTTGCTAGACCCGGTGCAAATATACTCTTTCCTAGACCTAACTATTCATTATATGAAGCTCAAAGTCGATGTAATCTACTTGAGGTTCGTCATTTTGATCTCATCGCTGAGAAAGGTTGGGAAGTTGATATTCATGGTGTCAAAGCTTTGGCAGATGATAACACGGTGGCTATAGTTCTCATTAACCCAGGGAATCCTTGTGGAAACGTTTTCACATTTGAGCATATGCAAAAGGTGTGGTGATTATTGCGTGTACTTTAGATTTTAAAGACAAGATAAATTTTATGTGATACCTTTTGGTTGATAACAAGTCAAACCAAAGAAAAACGTTAAGACAGGTTTATTTGATCTTTTTGTTACACTTCTTTCTTTTTTTCCATAATTCAAGATAGCAGAAATAGCAAGACAACTTGGGATTTTGGTGATAGCGGACGAAGTTTATGCCTATCAAGTTTTTGGAGAAAACCCATTCATCCCCATGGGAGTATTTGGAGATATAGCACCAGTGGTGACGCTTGGGACATTATCAAAACGATGGATTGTTCCAGGTTGGCGCTTTGGTTGGATAGCAATAACTGATCCTACTGGCATTCTTCACAAAACTGGGGTTTTTCTCTATTCCTTTTTTCTTTCTTGCCTCTTTCTTGAACATTTATCATATTTTTTCTTTACTTCTAGAGCACATATCAAGTTTTCCTTTTGTGGTACATTTATGATCGTGTCAGATTTCTAGTTCCATAAAGAGTTGTCTCGAGTTAACAGCAGACCCACCCACTGTAATTCAGGTATATGATTCCACAGTCTTCGATCTTAATGAGTATAATTTCATGTTCAGTTAATTTAATGATCTATCCACCATCTACAGGCGGCAGTTCCTCACATTATGGAGAACACACCAGAGTCGTTCTTCTTGAACATCAACAAGTTACTAAAGGAGGCAGCGGACTTGTTTTATGAGAGACTTAAGGAGATACCCCTTCTTGAATGCCCACATAAACCCGAGGGCTCAATGTTTGCCATGGTAAAGATTTATCATAATGTAACTAGTATTGGTTCTACATAGAAGTTTTTAAATAATCCATATGATCTGCTTCTGCAGGTTAAGATAAATATATCAGCTTTTGATGATGTAGTTGATGATACAGACTTCTGTATGAAGTTGGCTAAAGAGGAATCGATGATCCTTTTTCCAGGTAAAAGACACCCTCATAATCTCTCGCAATCCTAAACGCAAATAGTGGTCCTTCCTTTATATTAGTGTATTAATTGGTGTATTATAATGTCGTTGTAGGGTATGCTGTCGGTTTGAAGAACTGGGTCCGAGTGAGTTTTGCTTCAGAACCGAAAGTACTTGAAGATGCAATTGGGAGGATAAAAGCGTTTTGCTTGAGACATGCAAAACAGTAGTAGGATAATTGTGCGACTGAGGATAATTGAGCGTCCAAAAAGATTGCAATAAATATGGATTAAAATAATCATTTATCGATTTGTATTGAAACCTAAATAAGTTGTATGAGAAAATAATTTGAATGGGAAATCAAATATCCTTGCAAAAAAAAAAAAAAAATCAACATCACACTGTTATAATTAATAAAATTAATATTCTTTTTAATTACATTTATCAACATTAAAAATCATTAAAAAAAAAGTAAAAAAATAAAATAAAATGATATTTAATTTCTCAATTTGTATTCAACTTGTACACGTTTTGAAAATAACATTAAATATAGGCTTTAAAGGTGAAGCTGTCTTCAAACCCTAAATAAATAATGTTATTTTTGTCAAGATTCCTTTTTTCTTGTTCAATCTATTTGTCTATTAATTTATATTTAATAAGAATATCATAAAATCTTTAAATTGAAGAGGCACAACACAAATGAGCATGGCTTTGCAATTAATATGCGAAGTATATCTCCCTTATTAATTATTAATAAAAAGTATTTTGTACAGTTGTCATTGCTCTATATCTATTTTCTATTTATTATGTAACTAGTTGTGAGGCACATGTATTACATGAGTGTATTTAAAATAATTAAATATGTATAAACATTTGAGAAATTTGAATATATAAGAAAAATGAGAAAAATATTGAATTACTAAAAGTAAAGTGTTTTTTTTTCTATGTTAAATTTAAAAAAATCATTTAAATAAAATAATCAAAGCAAATTAATCACATTTTATTTTAAAATTTTAAAATTATAAGGAAAGTTCATTAATGAAATTGATATGCATTTATTATTAAATTTAAATACCATATGAAATTTAATAAAATAGGAAACCACAAAATTATATATGGAATAAAAATTAATTCAAAATAACCACAAAATGACATGTGGCAAAATGAATGAGAGTGTGACAAGTGGCAAAAAAACCTTCATTTATTAGAGAAGACTAGGTGTGAGCCCATGTATTACATGGGTGTATTTAAAATAATTAAATATGTATAAACATTTGAGAAATTTGAATATATAAGAAAAATGAGAAAAATATTGAATTACTAAAATTAAAGTGTTTTTTTTTCTATGTTAAATTTAAAAAAATCATTTAAATAAAATAATCAAAGCAAATTAATCACATTTTATTTTAAAATTTTAAAATTATAAGGAAAGTTCATTAATGAAATTGATATGCATTTATTATTAAATTTAAATACCATATGGAATTTAATAAAATAGGAAAACCACAAAATTATATATGGAATAAAAATTAATTCAAAATAACCACAAAATGACATGTGGCAAAATGAATGAGAGTGTGACAAGTGGCAAAAAAAACATTCATTTATTAGAGAAGACTAGACGAATGCCTGTGCGATGTGTAGAAGCATTTATATGGCTGAATTTTTACAAATATATGTTTTTTCAACATTGTTAAATTTGATATAATAATTCATATACTAAGTAGATATAATATATTGATTATTTTGCAGAGTAATTACATGAATGGTCCTTATGGTTTAAGATAATTTATGTGTTTGGTCCCTAACTTATTTTTTTAACTCGGAAGGTCCTTACTATTTGTTTTTTGACAAAACTTCAAAAATGGTCCCTGTAGTTTTCGAAAATATCAAGTTTGGTCCCTAATTTACAAAAACCTCACGGATCGTCCCTGTGGTTTCAAAACTTTTAACATTTGGTCCTTTCAGCTAACTCCGTTACCATTTAGCCATTAAGTCAAGGGCATTTTTGTCATTTCACTACACAGGGACCATTTATGAGGTATTTAATTACTTTTTTTTAAATAAATAAATAAATAATAATTAATATTCAAGGGGTCTCATCTCTCTCTCTATCTCTCTCTCTCTCTCTCTCTCTCTCTCTCTCTCTCTCTCTCTCTTTCTCCCCGCCAAAATAATAAAGGACCATATTAACCCACTTGTACTGCCATCAACATTGCAGCCTTCCCCCTCCTTCTCGCCGTGAACCACCGAATGCCAAAATAACCGGGCAGTAGAGCTGCCACCCACCATTGGCAATACCCACTTCACCACCGCCACCGTAGTGACTGTTGGAAGACCCCTACTCTGACCATCTATCATCTGACATCATCCATCGCTCTTCCCTCTCGTTATCCCTGCTGAGCAGAAGCAAGAAGGAAGCAAGAAAGGCAACCGGAGCAACCTACGGCCACCACTACAGCCTCCATCTGATGCTGCCACCATGATTCCAGCCGCTACCACCACCTTCTACTGCTTTAATCAATTACAATGCAAAATTACCTTTTCTGGAAGGAAATTGGGAAGATTGGTAGAGGACTAAGAAGCACAAGAATGTGAGGAGTGGGATCAGGTCAAAGGAATGATAATGGATAAGCAGAGCACCTACATTCCTCATGCCTGTATCCAAGTCTCTTACAATTTTACCTTATTTTAATTCCAACTCCTTAATTTCTTATTCCCATCTCTATACATGTTCATCTATTTGCTAAATTGGATGTCTCTGGACAGAAAATTGGAATTGTATGCTTCCAATAGTGATAACTCTTACTAAATAAATCAAAAAATGAAGGAGTACTAGAACAATGCACTCCAGGTGCTCGATGAAACACGTGAATGAAATGTTCCTTCACAAAACTGAAAGTGTATACTTTCATGCCTGGAGAAGAAGATTGGATCTCAATTCGAACAGGCCACACTCGATGTGGTGTTTGGGTTACAACAACAGCAACACCGCCTTTGGGGGTGGTGGTGTTTCTCGGTAGTGAAGGATAACGGGATGGAAGATGGGTGGCTGGGTTGTCGTTTCCGATGGGGAAGGAGGTGATGGCAGTGGTGATTTTATGGCAGAAGGCGGTGCGACCGTGTGGAATCGTAAGTGTGTGTGTGTGTGTGTGTGTGTGTGAGAGAGAGAGAGAGAGAGAGAGAGCGAGAGAGAGAGGGAGAGGGGGTGGGAATCCTTGCATATTAAATATTATTTATTTATTTATTTAAAAAAAAGTAATTGAATACCTCATAAATGGTACCTATATAGTGAAATGACAAAAATGCCACTGACTTAATGGTAACGGAGTTAGCCGAAAAGACCAAATGTTAAAAGTTTTGAAACCACAGGGACCTTCCGTGAGGTTTTTGTAAATTAGGGAACAAACTTGAAATTTTTGAATACCACAGGGACCATTTTTGAAGTTTTGTCTTGTTTTTTTTATCCGTTTGGTCCCTACTGTTTGTTTTTGTTAAGCTTTTGGTCCCCATCTTACATAAAAAAAAACTATTATTTAAATAGAGAAAAATGGTGGGGTAGGTAAGGTAAGGTGAGGGGGTAGGGTGGGTGGGGTTGGGGTGTGTTTATTTAAATAAATTAAAAAATCAAGGAAAAAATAGACTTTTTAGGTAAGACATTAACCATGTGTGTAACAAAAATAAATAGTAGCGACCTTCCGAGTTAAAATAATAAGTCAGGGACCAAACACGCAACTTACTCTAAACCATAGGAAACATTCATGAAATTTACTCTAATTTCAATTATATATATATATATATATATATATATATATATATATATATATATATATATATATATATATTAAAATTGCATAATCTCAATCTTTTGAATGACCTCTACCTGCGGATTACTCATTAATAAAATTAAATATAAAATATGCTTTAATGTTATCTATAGTTGTTATTCTTAATTATTTTTTTAAAATTTATTTACTTAATGTTTTAATTTCTATCATTGTAATTATTTAAAACATCAAACAATTTATTTTATTTTAAAGGTAACAATATAATTATTTATATAGTGTTATTTTTAACTATTGTTATTGTAATTTATTTTAAACTAATTATTTCAAAACTCTTAACGATTATAAAAATATCTTTAGGAAAAATATTTTAATATTGAAATTTATTTTATTTATGATTACACTTTATGTTTGATACTTATTTAACAGTATTAACCGAGTTATAATCATTATTAGAAAAACATTATAATTTATCACTTTTATCTATTTACCAAATATTCTTTAGGTTATTTAAGTTGAAATAAAATTTATATTTAAGTTGATCATGTAAGGTTATATTTAAATTAACAATTTAATTATTTTATACAAATTGTTCAAAAGTTGTAGCTTTAAAATGATAATGGTTTACATACAACAATATATTCTTTTAATATTTAAATTTAGTTTATGTATGATTACACGTTGGGTTTTATATTTATTTAACCTTATTAACCAACTTATAATCATTATTAGAAAGAAATTGAAAAGTCATGGGAGTTTCAAATAAATATGGTAAAAGGAAAAATAGATGGAAGTTTCAAATGAATGTGGTGAAAGGAAAAATGTTTCCTTTATAAGTATATTAGGAGGATGCCCGTGCATTGCGCAGAAACACCTATTTAGTTGAAATCTTTACAAATATATGTTTTTTTAAATATAACAATAACGTTCTTGTTAAATTTGATATAATAATTCATATACTAAATTGTTTTAATATATTGATTATTTGGAATTATATGATAATATATATACATCTATTATAACTATATAATTTCAACCGTTTGAATGACTTTACCCACGAGTTATTAATGAATAAAATTAAATATAATATATGGATAAATTATGTTATTTATAGTTTTTGTTATTGTTAATTAAATATTTTTAAATTTATTTTCTTAACATTTTAATTTGTATCATTATAATTATTTAAAACATCAGATATTGTTTTTTATTGCAAAGATAACAATATAGTCATTTATATAGAGCTATTTTAACTATTATTATCGTAAGTAATTTTAAACTACTTATTTGAAAACTTTTAACGATTATACAAATATCTTTATGAAATATTTTAACTAAATTGATATTATAATTTATTTTTTGCATTAGCACTATAATTTATCAATTTTAGCTATTCACACAATATTCAATGGGTATTTTAAGTGGAACTGGAATTTATATTTAAGTTGACACTATAATGTTATATTTAAATTAACAGTTTAAGTATTTTGTCCAAACTGTCCAAAACTTATAGTTTTAAACTGATTATGGTTTATATATATCAACATATTAAATCTAATAAATTAAGTATAATATGTTAAAAGTTAAAAACACAACTTTATAAGTACAAGTAAAAATATTATTTTAAAATTTAAATTTACTTTATTTATGATTACACTTTAGGTTTGATATTTATTTAACCATATTAAACAACTTATAATCATTATTAGAAAGACACTACAATTTATCACTTTTAACTATTTACAAAATATTATTTGGGCTGTTTAAGTTAAACTAAAATTTATATTTATGTTTACCATCTAATGTTATATTTAAATTAATAATTTAAGTATTTTATAAAAATTGTTTACAATTATATCTTTAAAAAGATAATGGTTTACATCCAACGATATACTAAAACTAATAAATTAAGTATAATATGTTAAAAGATAAAAAAATATATATAACTTTATAAGTAGAAGTAAAGATATTATCTTAATATTTAAATTTAGTTTATATATGATTACACTTTATTTTTTATATTTATTTAACCTAATTCACCCAATTATAATTATTATTAAAAAGAAATTGAAAAGTTATGTGAGTTTCAAATTAATGTGGTTAAATGAAAATGCATGAGAGTTTCAAGTGAATGTGATGAAAAAAAATTATTCATTTATAAGTATACTAGGAGAATGTCCGCGTATTGCGCATAAACACTATATAATTGAAGTATTTACAAATATATGTTTTTATAATATAACAATCACGTTGTTTTTAAATTTGATATAATAATTTGTATACTAAATTGATATAATATATTGATTATTTTGAATTATATGATAATATATATATATATATATATATATATATATATATATATATATATATATATATTATTACTTCATAAACTTAATTGTTTGCATGACTTCTACCCGCGAGTTACACATGAATAAAATTAAATATAATATATTGGTTAATATTATTTATAGTTGTTATTATTGTTAATTAATGTTTTAAAATTTTATTTTCTTAATGTTTTAATTTCTATCATTATAATTATTTAATACATCAAACATTAATTTTTTATTTTAAATATAACAATATAATCATTTATATAGAGTTATTTTTAACTATTGTTATTATAAGTTATTTTAAGCTACTTATTTGAAAACTTTTAACGATTATAAAAATATCTTTAGAAAATATTTTTGTTAAATTGAGATTACAATTTACTTTTTGCATTTATCATGTAACAACTCAAATTTTTCAAACAAATTTTTCATTTTTAAAACATAATATTTTCCATTAAAACAAGGCATAAATAGTTTAATTATTCGGTCAATACATTTATTCAAACTCCCAAGATCCTAAACAATCTTCAGTGTGTATCGATCATGCCGGCGCCTTCCCACGGTCCTCGCTAGTAGTACCTGAAATACATACATACACAACAACTGTAAGCATAAATGCTTAGTGAGTTCCCCAATATACACTTACACACATACGCCTTTCCAGGCCCTGACCTTCTGGTCCTCATTACAACGCCTTCCGGCCCATAACATAATCGCCTTCCGGCTCATAACATATTGCCTTCCGGCCCACATATCATACATAGCACATATCACACTTAACTTACCACATACAGCATACATATCCATATAACACTTAACTTACCACTTATAGCATACATATCCATATAACACTTAACTTACCACTTATAGCACATAAACATAATACATAACATACTTGACCTTCCGATCACACAGTCAAACCCTTCCGGGTACAGTATAGTGAGAAGACTCACTTCGTAAGTGCTGAAAGCTAGCAACTCCTGAAATCACTCGTGCACAAACCGACGAGCTACAACCCTCCTATCACATTACATAACTCATTAACACTCATATCAGCTAAATGTGACTATCCCTAAGAAGTCAGACTTAGGTCAACTCTGGTCAACGGTCAACCCGACTGGACTCGGCGAGTACCAAGGCGACTCGGCGAGTCTAGTCGTCCTCACAGATTCCTGAATATTCCCTTTCTACTCGTCGAGTATACCTCTTGACTCGACGAGGTCCTCGTGGAAGAATCGCGGGGCCACCCCGACTCCACTCGCCGAGTCTGATGAACAACTCGGCGAGTCCCAGCACATCTTCAAGCTACTCGCCGAGTCTGAAGAACAACTCGGCGAGTCCATGCCATGCAGACGAGTAACTGCTTCCTGGGATAGGTCTCGTCCCGAAGTACACATGCATGGGACCTTCTGGACCTCTAAAGGTCCTAATACAAGACTATAATCGTGGGGTAACAAGGCATTTCTTCATCAAATCACTAAATGGGTTCTATAAACCCTAATTTCATAATTACATCAAAATAACAGAGCAAACACGAATTCTTACCTGGATGATGTGTTCTCTGTATTCCCAACCTCAGAATGTGACCCCCTTGCTGCTCTTTTAGCCAATCCTCCCTCTTCCTTGCACACCCACTCTTCTCTAACCAATAATGGCCTAAGATCCTTGCTCCTGCTGCACTTAATCGATTTAGGGTTCCTCTCAGAAGGCAAAACGAACAATGACGGCCAATGGACCCCTTTTATACGTCCCAACCTTGAACGGTTAGGGTTTCTGCTGAACAGCGTCGACTCGCCGAGTCCATATCTGGACTCGTCGAGTCCAGTCGCGGACCCGCGACCAAGTCCGCGATCCTACTCGGCGAGTCTAGGCACCAACTCGCCGAGTCCCCTCTTAAATCACCCCAAAAACATAATTTTAATAATACCTGAGGTTCCGGGCTGTTACAATTCTCCCCCACTTGGATTAGACTTCGCCCTCGAAGTCTCATTCTGCAAATAGTTCCGGATGCTGCTCCCGCATTTCACGCTCCGGTTCCCAAGTCATTTCTGATCCCTTACGGTGTTGCCATTGAACCAACACCAGTGGTACTTCCTTATTCCTCAGAACCTTGATCTTCCGATCCCTGATAGCCACTGGTCTTTCCGCGTAATTCAGGCTCGCATCCACCTGAATATCCTCCAATGGAACCACTGCCGACTCATGGGCTATGCACTTCCTCAACTGCGATACATGAAAAGTGTCATGGATCTGACCCAACTCCGCTGGCAACTCCAACCGATAGGCTACCCGGCCTACTCTTGCAATCACACGAAATGGCCCAATGTACCGGGGCCCCAATTTGCCCCGCTTCCTGAATCGAATCACTCCTTTCCAAGGAGAGACCTTCAGGAGAACGAAGTCGCCGACTTGAAATTCAAGCTCGGATCGGCGTCTGTCTGCGTAACTCTTCTGTCGGCTCTGGGCAGTCAATAATCTTTGTCTCACTTGTTGAATCTGCTCTGTCGTCTGGAGTATGATCTCCGTGCTGCCCATCACTCTCTGTCCCACCTCCCCCCAGCAAATGGGAGTCCGACACCTCCTACCATACAACAGCTCGAAAGGTGGCATACCAATGCTCGAATGATGGCTGTTGTTGTAGGAGAACTCTGCCAATGGCAAGTACGCATCCCAACTACCCCCGAAGTCTAAAACACACGCTCGGAGCATGTCTTCCAGCGTCTGTATTGTCCGTTCGCTCTGACCGTCTGTCTGGGGATGGTATGCGGTACTAAAATGCAATTTAGTACCCAGCTCCTCATGGAATTTCTTCCAGAATCTAGAAGTAAAGCGCACGTCACGGTCTGACACAATTGAGATCGGCACCCCGTGCCGAGACACCACCTCTCTAACGTATATCTCCGCCAATTTCTCCGCCGAGGAACTCTCACTGATGGCAAGGAAATGTGCACTCTTTGTCAACCTATCCACGATCACCCAAATTGCGTCAACTCCCCTAGCAGTCCTCGGCAATTTGGTGATAAAATCCATAGTAATCTGCTCCCACTTCCACTCGGGGATCTCCAATGGCTGTAACTTGCCATGCGGTCTCTGGTGCTCAGCCTTAACCCTACGGCAGGTCAAGCACCTCTCAACGAACCATGCCACGTCCCTCTTCATACAGGGCCACCAATATTCCTTCTTTAGATCCAGATACATCTTTGTAGCACCGGGATGGATCGAGAATTTCGATTTATGAGCCTCTTCCATCAACGTAACACGCGTACCTCCCACGAACGGCACCCAAATCCGACCCCGAAACGTCATAAGGCCTCGACCATCCTTGACAAACTCTGAGACTAACCCCACAACCCGCTCCTTCTTCTGCATTTCTGGTCGCACAGCCTCAGCCTGTGCCCTACGAATATCGTCCAATACAGGAGTCATCACGGTCAGTCTCAAGCACACATCTCGCAATGGGGTGCTCTCCGCCCTGCGGCTCAATGCATCGGCTACCACATTAGCCTTGCCTGGGTGGTACAGGATCTCGCAATCATAATCCTTGACCACATCCAACCACCTCCTCTGACGCATATTTAGGTTGGGTTGATCCATCAAATACTTCAAACTCTTATGGTCCGTGTATATCGTACATCGAACCCCATACAAGTAGTGGCGCCAAATTTTGAGAGCGAACACTACTGCCCCCAGTTCTAAGTCATGCGTGGGATATCTCGCCTCATGAGGCTTCAGCTGCCTCGATGCATAAGCTATCACATGACCCCTCTGCATCAACACTGCACCCAATCCCGAAATCGATGCGTCGCAATATACCACGAAATCTTCCATCCCTTCTGGGAGAGCTAATACCGGGGCTTCGCACAATTTCTGGCGAAGTGTCTCAAAGGAGGTCTGCTGCTCGGGCCCCCATGAGAACGTAACACCCTTCCGGGTCAATCTGGTGAGTGGCACTGCAATCTTGGAGAAATCCTTGATAAATCTCCGATAATACCCTGCCAACCCAAGGAAACTTCTGATCTCAGAGGGTGACTTCGGCACCTCCCAACTCATCACCGCTTCAACCTTGGCCGGGTCGACCAATATCCCTTTCTGATTAACCACATGTCCTAGAAACTGGACCTCCCGCAACCAGAATTCACATTTGGAGAACTTTGCATAAAGCTTCTCCGACCTCAATACCTCAAGGACCTCCCTCAAATGTTCCTCATGCTGCTCTCTCGACCTCGAATACACCAGAATGTCGTCGATAAATACGATCACTGACCGATCCAACATCGGCCTGCATACCCTGTTCATGAGATCCATGAACACAGCCGGGGCATTGGTGAGTCCAAAAGGCATCACCACAAACTCATAATGCCCGTATCGCGTTCTAAACGCTGTCTTCTGGACATCTTCATCCCGCACTCTCACCTGATGGTAACCCGACCTCAGATCGATCTTGGAAAACCAAGATGCTCCCTGCAACTGATCGAATAGATCATCGATCCTCGGCAACGGGTAACGGTTCTTGACCGTTAGCTTGTTCAACTCCCGGTAATCAATGCACATCCGGTGTGAACCATCCTTCTTCTTGACGAACAAAATAGGTGCTCCCCATGGCGAGCTGCTCGGCCGAATGAATCCCTTCCCCAGCAATTCCTGGAGTTGCGAGGACAACTCTTGCATCTCTGGAGGTGCAAGACGATAGGGCACTTTAGCAATAGGTGCTGCCCCCGGAACCAGATCAATACTAAACTCTACTTGCCTCACAGGCGGTACTCCCGGCAACTCCTCGGGAAAGACATCTGAAAATTCGCGCACCACCGGAACTTCCTCAACTGACTTCGGCTTCTCGGAAACCTTCCGCGTATCCATCACATACGCCACAAAACCTTGACAGCCCTGCCGTAGACACTGCCTCGCCCTAGCGGCCGAACAAAAAGCTGATCCCGAACGGGTACCCTCGCCGTACACCGAAAGAACTCCCCCTCTAGGGTCTCGTATAGTCACCAACTGACGCTCACAGTCGATAACAGCGCCGAACCGGCTCAGCCAGTCCATGCCCACGATGACACAGACATCCCCCATCGCGATAGGAATCAGGTCAATCGGGAATCCAACCCCGAAAATCTCTAGTACACAACCCCGAAGAACCTCCGTAGCACAAATCACCTTCTCGTCAGCTATAGAGACTCTCAAAGGTCGACTCAACGACTCACGACCAACACCAATATGCTGACTAAAGGCTAAGGACACAAAGGACCTACTCGCACCCGAGTCAAATAACACTAAGGCAGGCACAGAGTTCACAAGAAAAGTACCTACGCATATAATAACATAAGCATAACATCTTGACATTAAAATAAGTACATGAATTAAAACATACCTGCCACAACGTCGGGCGCAGCGCGGACCTCCTCCGCAGTCAGCTGAAAGGCTCTCCCACGAGCCCTCGGGGCCTCGACCTTCACTGGTCGAGTCTCAGTAGTCCTGACAACAGGTGCAGATCCCTGACGAAGCTGAGGGCACTTGGCCTTCCGATGGCCGGTCTGGTTGCAATGAAAGCAAACCATAAATCCCTTGGGACACTCCCTAGCAATGTGTCCCTCTTTGCCACATTTGTAGCAAGCACCGGCTCGACACGCCCCATCATGGCCCTTACCGCACTTTACGCAAGTGCGGTTCTTCGAGCCTCCCGTCCTCGAATCGGCGGACTTGATCCGCTTAGCTGCCGGCTGAGACTGAGCCGGTCGCCGGTCTGCCTGCTGAGACTCGGCCTCCTCCCTGGCCTGAGTCTCTAACTCGATCTTACGCTTCCTGGCATTCGCCTGAAGCTCAGCAAAAGTATGGTAAGTGGAGTTTGACACAAACTCCCGGATCTCCCTCCTCAGAATACCCAAGTACCGGCTCATCCGAGCCTGCTCTGTGGCCACTAGCTCAGGGCAAAACATCGCCCTCTCGTGGAACTTCCGCGTGATCGCCGCCACCGAATCAGTACCCTGCTTGAGGGCTAAGAACTCCTGAACCAATCGTTCCCGCTCCACCGGGGGAACGTACTCATCCCTGAACATGGTAGTGAACCCCTCCCATGTCACTGCCGCAGTCTCTGCTAAAGTGAAGTTCGCCGTCACGAACTTCCACCAGTCCTTGGCTCCCAGACGGAGCTGGTTCAAAGCGAACCGTACCCTCAGGTGCTCCGGGCATGAACAAGTGTAGAAGCACCCCTCTATATCTGCGATCCACCTCATCGCAGCAATCGGATCCTGCGTTCCGTCGAACTCTGGTGGCTTCGTGTTGCTGAACTCTCGGAACAGCAATGAATCACCCCCCTGTGGCCTAGCAGCGGCCACAGCTGCGGTAGCTGCAGCGGTTGCAGCCTCAGTCAATGCGGCGTACCGCTCGTCGAACGTCTCCATAAGGGTGGTCTTGATAGACCCAAACATCTCCGGGATCTCGGCCCGGATCGCCGCCGCCACCTCCTCGTGGATCATCTGACGAATATCCTCGTCACTCACACCGCTCGTACTCGCCCCGTGTCGCGGTCTAACCATGGTATCTCTGAAATACAACATAAAATTATCAGAGATTCTATCAAGTGTAATTGCACTCGATAACGCGACCCTACCCCGTCCCCGACATCCAGGGATTCTTACTTGGGTCTCCCACTTACCCGGTGTCCTCGGTAGTACGGGCCCAATACTACCGACCACACCGCATCAGTGTTCATCCCAAGTCCTCCTCCCCAAACTTCGGATAGTGAGTACTCTACTTCTGATACGCTCAAGCTACCCGCATACTAGCAAAGCATCACATATAGGCAACTTCCCTAGACTAAGGCATCACAAATCAGGCCACTCTAGTCCTAACATGAATACCTAGTCTTCTAGCATGCATGACAATTCATATCATATAATATTGTAAGGTATTTTGGGGATCTTTTACCGTTCGGGCGCTGACTGATCGTACACACTGCTTCTTTCTTGCTTACCACAAAACCATTTACAAAAGTTTATGCCTTTATTTGAAAAGTTTCCTCAAATCCTCAGTTTGAGTTCAGTTACCCCCGAAGGTGCACCCGAATCCCTCAAACCAAGGCTCTGATACCAATTGTAACAACTCAAATTTTTCAAACAAATTTTTCATTTTTAAAACATAATATTTTCCATTAAAACAAGGCATAAATAGTTTAATTATTCGGTCAATACATTTATTCAAACTCCCAAGATCCTAAACAATCTTCAGTGTGTATCGATCATGCCGGCACCTTCCCACGGTCCTCGCTAGTAGTACCTGAAATACATACATACACAACAACTGTAAGCATAAATGCTTAGTGAGTTCCCCAATATACACTTACACACATACGCCTTTCCAGGCCCTGACCTTCTGGTCCTCATTACAACGCCTTCCGGCCCATAACATAATCGCCTTCCGGCTCATAACATATTGCCTTCCGGCCCACATATCATACATAGCACATATCACACTTAACTTACCACATACAGCATACATATCCATATAACACTTAACTTACCACTTATAGCATACATATCCATATAACACTTAACTTACCACTTATAGCACATAAACATAATACATAACATACTTGACCTTCCGATCACACAGTCAAACCCTTCCGGGTACAGTATAGTGAGAAGACTCACTTCGTAAGTGCTGAAAGCTAGCAACTCCTGAAATCACTCGTGCACAAACCGATGAGCTACAACCCTCCTATCACATTACATAACTCATTAACACTCATATCAGCTAAATGTGACTATCCCTAAGAAGTCAGACTTAGGTCAACTCTGGTCAACGGTCAACCCGACTGGACTCGGCGAGTACCAAGGCGACTCGGCGAGTCTAGTCGTCCTCACAGATTCCTGAATATTCCCTTTCTACTCGTCGAGTATACCTCTTGACTCGACGAGGTCCTCGTGGAAGAATCGCGGGGCCACCCCGACTCCACTCGCCGAGTCTGATGAACAACTCGGCGAGTCCCAGCACATCTTCAAGCTACTCGCCGAGTCTGAAGAACAACTCGGCGAGTCCATGCCATGCAGACGAGTAACTGCTTCCTGGGATAGGTCTCGTCCCGAAGTACACATGCATGGGACCTTCTGGACCTCTAAAGGTCCTAATACAAGACTATAATCGTGGGGTAACAAGGCATTTCTTCATCAAATCACTAAATGGGTTCTATAAACCCTAATTTCATAATTACATCAAAATAACAGAGCAAACACGAATTCTTACCTGGATGATGTGTTCTCTGTATTCCCAACCTCAGAATGTGACCCCCTTGCTGCTCTTTTAGCCAATCCTCCCTCTTCCTTGCACACCCACTCTTCTCTAACCAATAATGGCCTAAGATCCTTGCTCCTGCTGCACTTAATCGATTTAGGGTTCCTCTCAGAAGGCAAAACGAACAATGACGGCCAATGGACCCCTTTTATACGTCCCAACCTTGAACGGTTAGGGTTTCTGCTGAACAGCGTCGACTCGCCGAGTCCATATCTGGACTCGTCGAGTCCAGTCGCGGACCCGCGACCAAGTCCGCGATCCTACTCGGCGAGTCTAGGCACCAACTCGCCGAGTCCCCTCTTAAATCACCCCAAAAACATAATTTTAATAATACCTGAGGTTCCGGGCTGTTACATATCACTACAATTTATCACTTTTAACTATTAACAAAATATTCTTTGATTTTTTAAGTGGAATTGAAATTTATATTTAAGTTGACATTGTAATACGCAGAAACACCTACATAGTTGAAGCCTTTACAAATATATATCTTTTTATATAAAACAATAACGTCGTTGTTAAATTTGATATAATAATTCGTATACTAAATTGATACAATATATTGATTATTTTGAATTATATGATAATATATATACATTTATTATAGATTCATAATCTTAATCGTTTGAATGACATCGACCCGCGAGTTACACATGTATGAAGTTAAATATAATATATGTTTTAATGTTATTTATAGTTGTTGTTATTGTTAATTAATTTTTTCAATTTTTTTGCTTAATATTTTAATTTCTATTATTATAATTATTTAAAACATCAAATATTATTTTTTTTATTTTAAAGGTAATAATATAATCATGTATATGGAGTTATTTTTATCTATTGTTATTGTAAGTTATTTTTAGCTACTTATTTGAAAACTTTTAACGATTATAAAAATATTTTTAGAAAATAATTTAGTTAAATTGAGATGACAATTTAGTTTTTGCATTTATCACTACAATTTATTTAACCTTGTTAACCAACTTATGATCATTATTTGAAAAACACTACGATTTATCAGTTTTAACTATTTACAAAATATTATTTGGGTTGTTTAAGTTAAATTAAAATTTATATTTAAGTTGACCATATAATGTTATATTTAAATTAATAATTTAAATATTTATACAACTTGTTCCAAAATTATATCTTTAAAATGATAATGGTTTACATGCAATAATATTTTTAAACTAATAAATTGAAGTATAATATGTTACAAATTATAAAACATAACTTTATGAGTAGAAGTAAATATATTATTTAATATTGAAATTTAGTTTATATATGAATATACTTTAGCTTTGATATTTTATAACCTAATTAACCAAAATATAATTATTATTAGAAAGAAATCGAAAAGCCATGAGAGTTTCAAATGAATATGGTAAAAGGAAAAATGCATGGGAGTTTCAAATGAATGTGGTATAAGGAAAAATGCTTCCTTTATAAGTATACTCGACGAATTTCCGCGCATTGCGCATCGTAGTTTAAAAATATATTGTTAAAATGTTGAATAATATATGTTTAAAATGGTTATATTATTGACATTAACTTTGACATAATATTTCGAACAATATTATTCATTGACATCAATCTACATTCCTCATTACTAAAATTAAATATAATTATCTGTTTAATATTATTTTTAACAATGTTGATGATTGATTAATTTAAATTTTTACTTATACGATTATTTTCTAATTTCATTAATGGTGTTCATTTAAAATACAATTTATTTGTTGTTAGCGTTATGTAATTTATAAATTGATGTTATTATCATTTAAAGTTATTATTCCTTAGTTTTAAACCACTTATTATTATTAATAAGTTAATGAAGACATTTACGAAATTCTTAATACTACTATTAAAATGTGAAACATACACTAAATAATAAACTGATAAGATAGACAATTTGCATTTCAAATGAGATTTGCATTGATAATATGACATATCCATGATTTTTATAATTTGATTTTATTATTTATAACTATGGTTCATTAGTTTTAAAGCCACTTATTAATATTAATAAACAAAAGAAAAATTTTAAAAGACACTTTTGATTATAATTAAAATTTTAAACATATACTAAATTATAAAGTGATAAGATTGATAATTTACATTTTAAAGAGAGTTACATGGATATTATGTATAATATTACATATCCATAATTTTTTATTAATTATTACTTTGAAGCAACACAAACATACACACATATATACAATATTTAATTAAATATTATCTATATCACTTGCCATAATATATTATCGATAATATAAATCTAATCTAATTCACATTAAAGTTTCAACCACAACATACAATGATTGTTTTAAAAGAATAATTAAACCAAGAAAAATACAAAAAATTACTATATAACAAAGATACAAATTAAAAACATTAACATAATAACATGGCTCGAAAAATGGTCCAAAACCCTCAAACCAACACAAAACATTAAAACTTGTTTTCTTTGTGAATTTTCTATGTGATTTTTATTTGTGTCTACTCAAAGAGAATGTCATTTTTATAATAGACTATCAATTATTTGCTAATTAAACATATTATATAAGTTATAAAACTTGTCATGATATATGATTAATTATTTTGAAGGTGAAAATGTATGGAGGTTTCAAATGCATGAGGTGCTTGGAAATGTGTATGGGAGTTTCAAATGCATGAGGTGATAGGAAAAATGTCTCCTTTATAAGTATAGTATGATATAGATTATAAAAATATATTTAGGAAATATTTTAGTTAAAATGAGATTACAATTTAGTTTTTGCATTTAGCGCTATAATTTATCACTTTTAACTATACATAAAATATTCTTTGGGTTTTTAAATGAAACTAAAATTTATATTTAAGTTGACACTGTAATGTTATATTTAAATTAACCATTTAAATATTTTATACAAACTGTTCAAAAGTTGTAGCTTTAAACTGATAATAGTTACATACAACAACATATTAAATCTAATAAATTAAGTTTAATATGTTAAAAGTTAAAGACATAACTTTATAAGTAGAAGTAAATATATTATTTTAATATTAAAATGTAGTTTATTTATGATTACACTTTATATTTGATATTTATTTAACATTATTAACAAACTTATAATCATTATTAGAAAGACACTACAATTTATCATTTTTAACTATTTACAAAATATTCTTTGTGTTATTTAAGTCAACCTATAATGTTATATTTAAATTAACAATTTAAGTATTTTATACAAATTGTTCAAAAGTTGTAACTTTAAAACGATAAAGGTTTACATACAACATCATATTAAAACTAATAGGTTAAGTATAATATGTTAAAAGTTAAAAATATAACTTTGTAAGTAGAAGTTATATATTCTTTTAATATTGAACTTTAGTTTATATATGATTACACTTTAGGTTTGATATTTAATTAACCTTATTAACCAACTTATAATCATTATTAGAAAGAAAACTGAAAAGTCATGAGAGTTTCAAATGAATGTGATGAAAGGAAAAATGTTTCCTTTATAAGTATAGTGGACAAATTCTCGCGCGTTGCGCAGTGTGCAATTATATTGTTTAAAATCTTGATTTTTATAATGGTTGTTTAGTTGTTAAAAGTTACTATGATCAAGTTAAATAAAATTCATCTACGTCCGGATTAAAACACAAGATCTTCAATCTAAAAGAAAAAACTCTACTAAGTGGGCTACTCTCACATTGACGTTTAATTAAATATACATTTTAGTTCAGGTTTTATATTTAGAAATATACATAGTTTTTATCTATTAGAAGAATAGTGTTATGATATTTTGATTTATGGTTGTGATTTCAAACCATTTTTATTTTAACCAATAAGTTATATGTATATATTAGGTTGAAAATGAAGAGTTGGTTTGAAGGTACACTAATAATTGATTTTAATGTATTAAATAAATCAAATTAAGGAGGTTAAAGTGAATGATTTAATTAAGTTAAACAAAAATGAGTATGTTTGGTTATTTACTTGAAAGATTAAGAGTTTGTATAACTTTCAAATGAATATTTTGCATTAATATGACATTTATTATAAAATAAAAACCAAGATTAGTGAATAACTAAATACATATTTTAACAATCTTGACATTAATATTTCTTATTAGGTGTTTGTTTTATAGTTTCAACATTTATTATCATTTATATTATTAATTATTAAGAATTTTTTGTAGGTTTAAGCTATGGTGGTAGCTTGTTCGAGCTATGTATTTCTTCATAAAAGTCCAATTATTAATTTATTGTAATTAATGTGTTTGAGTCCTTAGTCTGTTAATGTTGATTCAACAAAATCATTACATTGACTATTTTCAAAAATATGAAACATTTGAATGCATAACAACAATAGAATTAAAAACCAAGAGATACAACTTGTAAAACAAACCTACAACAATTAACAACAATAAATGGTAAAGTTTCTGGCATCATCTTTAAAAACATCAATGCATCATCTCATTAAAAACTACAAATTTCCTCATAAAGCGATAAACTCATCAACTCATTAAAGTGAATTTCAACATCTCAATATGAACTTCAACACAAAAACTTGCATATTGTTCAAAAAATGAGGTAATCTTCAACTTAAATGTTCATTAAATCTCAGAGTGTTTATAAATAAGTTCAACAAATTGTTCATAACACATTTCAAGCAGAGTTAGAATCATAAAACCTAAAGTTAAATCCTCACCCTTGATTGCTCCATTCACCAATTCAATTTTACCCCCAATATGAACTTATAAGAAATTGATGGTGTACAGCCTTGCCTTTCAAAAAATAATTGCTCGTACCTGTATCCTCAATAAAATATTGCATGTGTCAATTTTTAAAATAGATGTAAGAAACTTCTCAAACCTAAGAGCTATTTTTATTCACGATTAAAAACACAATATGTGAACAAACCAACAAAAAAAACAATTTTTTTGATTAAAAACACAAAATGCATACCTTGCTTATTATAGATTATTGAACTTCAATATTATATTGACAACACAAGACTTTCATTTACACCAGAACAGAGAACAAAATATCACTAATTAGACAAAAGAAGTATTTTGTTTTCTTTTAGGATATTTGTTTCTATAAAAGTAAATATTTATAGGCTAACTACATTTGTGTGAAGGGAATTTCAAAAGTCAAATTAAATCCTATAAGTTGAATAGTCTTCGAAGTTTCAAATGATTGAGACTCATTACTTTGAAGGTGAAAGGGAATTTCACCAATTAGACAAAATAAGTATTTTGTTTTCGTTTAGGATATTTGTTTCTATAGAAGTAAATAGTCTTCGAAGTTTCAAATGAATGAGACTTTCATTTACACCATAACAGAGAACAAAATATCACTAATTAGACAAAGGAAGTATTTTGTTTTCGTTTAGGATATTTGTTTCTATAGTAGTAAATATTTATAGGCCAACTACATTTTTCAAAAGTCAAATTAAATCCTATAAGTTGAATAGTCTTCGAAGTTTCAAATGAATTAGATTCATTACTTTGAAGGTGAAAGCGTGTGGTGGTTTCAAATGCATGAGGTGTTGGCAAATTTTTATGGGGGTTTCAAATGCATGAGATTCAAGGAAAAGTGCTAGCTTTATAAGTATGTATGATAATGATAACAATAATAATAATGATAATGATGACATAATGATAGCCTTTGTCTTTTTTTTTCAGAATAAGGCTCTTACTTGTTTTCTATTTATCTCTATGAAATTATTTTGTACACAAAGAATATATATACTTACATATTACATATATTTTATATACATTCCTCTATATACGGAATGTCTATGCAATTATTAATTTGAATTTGAATCTCCCTATTTAATAAACAAAACTATTATGTCACCTGTCCATTCCAAAACACTCATTTCATCCAAAGTTAAATACCAATTTTGCCCATGTTTTGTTTCACCTTCTATTAAATAAATATTCAATATTCAATAAATCACGTCATTATATTAAAACATAACAGCTGTCCATGTTTGAAATACATACTCGATTAATAGCAAATTTTTATGGTATCTAATTTGTTATATAAGGTATGATATCAATTGCAATTAATTTGATTTATTCTCTCATTTTAATCATACTCGGTTGTATATATAATTCAAACATATTTAATCATCGTTCCTTTACCAAATACGACGCTTCGCAGGAAAGAAGACCAACAACTTCTAGGTGTGAATATGCTCCGACTTTTGCATAATCTGTTTGGTACACTCCATTCTTGAATGTTGTTGCTTTTAATCATGGCTTAGTATAAAGATTGGTAATACAATATAATAGTTGTATGTAACTGTAAGAATTAGCTCTGCAATTTGCAAATTATAGAACATAGCTATAGTTCAATCTCTTAGGGCTTCAGGTCGTTGGCTTTCCTTTTGGCTCCTTCCGAAAGGCATCGAATAAATCAGTTAATCAGGTAAAATGAAGACTATGTTGTCGTTTTCATTTGTATAGTGGAATTAAAAGTGATGGACCAGTTGGCGCCGACCATGGTATTGTTTGGCTAATATTCTATCACTCACGTAGCATAATACTTAACAATTGCAAGCAATTTAGTAAATTATTTACCATGCACATATTGTTTAAAATTTCAATGAAATACAACAACATTAAACCTTTTGTAAAGTATATATATCTATATCAAATGTTTGCATAATTTTATTTTTCAGGAATATACAACGGTAAGCAATTTCATATTGTTATTCCATGGTGTGCATGTTGATAAACTGACTAAAGAACGTCAACCTATATTTTACCAAATGAAACTGATACTTTTTGTAGTTATATATAAAAAAGGAAAAGAATATCGATCTAAATAAGACAAATCAATAGTCATGTTGTCACACCCCCAAACCAAGGATGGCGGAAACGTCCAGGGGTGGAGGACTTCATGTACAGTATCACAACAACATGTATAATAGTGCTCAAAGTAAATACAACCATCATAAGTATAATTGAAAAAGTTACACCAAAGTATATGTTTACATGTTTCAAAATCAATTACATTATGATGACAAAAATAAATTGTTGACGGTTTAACGTCCCATCCTCAAAGCGCTGAAGTTTTTCTGTTTCACTGATTTCCTGAGAATACAAGTAGTTTTGAAAAAGTGTCAACAATTAAGTTGGTGAGTTCATAAGAGTTTTGTTTGGAGTAGAAACCGTTTTCCTTTTTAAAAGCGATAGGATATGAATCCAGAAAATCCAATATTTTCTTAGTTAGGTGTAAACAAAATATTCCTATATGATGTGTTGATGAACCCTAGATTGACTCGTAGATTTCCTCTATATTCATCCAGCGTATATAAGTTATAGAAGATTTAAGTTAGATAAAACGTCGAATGTAATGGGTTCGCCCTAGGTCCACAACCAAACGAGGAACAGGAGATGAGGCGGGCACCACCAATTCTAAGCCAATCCAGACTAAATTCTTGTATGACTCAAGCATATACGCTCAATGATTATAGTTGAAGTCTAACAATGCGAACCTTTAATGTGAATATAACCTATACATACCATAGTTCACCGGGGAGTAATAGAGATTAGTGAACCTGAACTATGCATATGATAGCTTATCAGAAGTGATGGTGAATATAACCTATATGATGTGTTATTGTATCCTAGATTGACCCGTAGATTTCCCCTATGATTGTCTAGCGTATATAAGTTATATAAGATTTAAGTTAGATAAAACGTCGAATATAATGGGTCCGCCCTAGGTCCACAACCAAACAAGGAACAGGAGATGAGGCGGGCACCACCAATTCTAAGCCAATCCAGACTAAATTCTTGTATGACTCAAGCATATACGCTCAACGATTATAGTTGAAGTCTAACAATGTGAACCTTTAATGTGAATATAACCTATACATATCATAGTTCACCGGGGAGTAATAGAGATTAGTTGACTTTGACTTGACCGAAAGTTGACGGTTGTCACACAAGTTGTATATAATTGTACATAAGGGTCTTACTTGCCAAGTGGAATTATACAGGGTTTCTTTTGAAATATATTTCATATATTCCAGTTTTTTATTTTCTTTGTTTGAATATGCTTTATTTTAGTAGTCCAGGGACATAATGGTAATTTTTTATACATGGACATAGAGTTTGTGTTTGTACGTGTGTTTTTGTTTTATTTTCTTTGTTTGAATATACTTTATTTTCTGCATAATTCCAGTTTTTTAATTCATATTGATAATACATAATACATAATACATTCTTCTTTTATGTTTTGTTATAGTGACAATGGCAGAGAGAAACATCACTTTGATTAAAGACTTAGACAATATGAAGGATGATTACACACTAAAAGTGTCTATCATCCGGCTATGGAGATCAATTTCAGATGTTAACCCCAATATAATAAAATCAATTGAGATGATATTGATGGATAAGATGGTAAAATCTGCTATTCCAATAACATTATTCTTTTTCATTTTTAACCAATTTCTGTTTATTAAAATACAATTGTTTAACATTATATAATATTCTTAACCTATGTTAATAGTGTACTAAAATCCGAGTAAGTGTCTATCGAAGAGATTTTCGAAGGTTTGAATCGAAACTGAAAGAAGATCAACCTGTTTTCATCTGATCCTCCACTATCGCTCCTAACAGATACAGTTTTAAAATAGATGATGTAAAGGACAAGTTAAACTTTCATGGAAGAACAACTGTGAATGGGTGTCTACACTTTCAATCCAAATCAACATACGGATTTTCTTGTGTTTTGTTTGAAAGAATTATATATGAAAAAACTACATCTAATGGCTCAATTGGTAATTTTCCCCCTTCTTGATTGTCTATTATATTTTATACTTTAAGTTTACATCATTTTGACATATTTTATTATCTTCTTCTAGAAGTTATTGGTGAAGTTGTTTCATTAGGAAAGCTTGATTCCCGTGATGTCAACAAATCCAGACGTAGCTTACCTTTATAGATCCGAAACTTAAAGTAACCATAACTTTTCTTATATTATATTTATTACTTTAAACTTTTCATGTGTTATTTTTGTATTATATATTCATTTAACCATTTTTATTTTTTGCAGAGGTTTGCAAGTTAATATGACATTGTTTGGAGATATTGCATACCAATTTATTTCTTATGTTGAAGCTCATAAACAAGTTGGTCATGTGATTTTTCTATTGCAGCATGCTAAAATTAATGTCTATAACAATGTCTTGTAAAGGTCTAGGGCTTTAGGTGTCATGAAAACACCCTTTATGTCCATTTATATGGAGTTTACGGCCTAAGCTTCACTTGGGCTGTAAACTCACTTTCATTTGTGTCATTTGATGTGTTTAAGACCTTAAACTACTTGGGAAAATAGCCTAGATGCAAGCCTTAAAGTCCTAGTGTCCTCAAAACACCTTTTAGTGTTAGGAAATGGAGTTTACGGCCTATGAGAGTTCTGGGCCGTAAACTCCGAATCTTGGGTGGATTTGTGTGTGTTTTCTTGTCCCTAACATGCATACATAATGGTCTAAGGCTTTATCATGGTACAAATGTCGGTTTTGGCTTCGTTTCGGGAGTTTACCGCCCAAGAACACCTTGGGGAGTAAACTCCTAGATCTAATGATTTAGCCATCTAAATCATGTTATAAGCATCTAATATGTATTCTAACACTACTAGAAAGAGTTACTCACAATCTGGGATAAAAACCCGAAGATCCGTCAGAGAGAAAATGGCTTTTCTCTAGTTGGAATTGTGAATAATGAAATAATTTAATTCAGAAAACTATTTATAGTCCTGAAATATTTTGACAGAAAATATTTTTATTCCGGATGTTGGACTGTAACATTATGAAACTTGAAATGTTCAAATTTCACAAACCCAGGAGCATCCACTCTCTTGATATCTCCTAAAGTGTAAACCCTAATGTACACAAACTTGTTCGGAAAAGTTTGAAAATCACTGAAATTGGATTGGCTTCTATTGAATAGATATTGTTCGTACAAATGGAAATTTCGGGTTGTCACATCATCCCCCCGTTAGAAGGAATTTCGTCCCGAAATTAGAATGTAAGCAAAATAAGAAATTACAAATAACTAAGCAAAAAGGTGAGGGTATTTCAGTTTCATCTGATCCTCACGTTCCCAAGTGAATTCCGGTCCACGCTTTGCGTTCCAGCGCACCTTCACTATCGGGATACGGCTCTGCTTGGTTTGCTTGACCTCTCGGTCCATGATCTCTACTGGTTCCTCCACGAAGTTGAGGCTCTCGTTGATCTCGATCTCGTCAAGTGGAATAACAAGAGTCTCGTCGGATAGACACTTTTTCAAGTTTGACACGTGGAAGGTAGAATGTACGTTACTGAGTTCTTGCGGTAGATTGAGTTTGTAAGCCACAGGGCCGATTCTTGCGAGAATCTCGAAAGGCCCTATGTATCTTGGATTGAGCTTCCCACGCTTTCCAAAGCGTATCAAGCCCTTCCAGGGTGAGACTTTCAGTAGGACTCAGTCGCCCACCTGGAACTCCAATGGTTTCCTACGCTTGTCGGCGTAGCTTTTCTGTCGGTCTCTAGAGGCTTTTAATCGTTCACGAATTTGAACGATCTTCTCTGTTGTTTCCCGAATGATCTCCGGACCCGTGAGAGTGCTTTCGGGAACTCGTCCCTTAGCTAACTGGGTATCACCCACTTCCGCCCAGCACAGAGGGGATCTTCACTTTCGGCCATAGAGGGCCTCGAATGGAGCTGCCTTTATGCTCGTATGATAACTGTTGTTGTAGGAAAATTCAACAAGGGGTAAATGAGTATCCCAAGCTTTTCCAAAGTCTATCACACAGGCGCGCAACATATCTTCTAAGGTTTGGATAGTCCTCTCACTTTGTCCGTCGGTCTGTGGATGGTAGGCTGTACTTATGTCCAGCCTAGTTCCTAGGGAATTTTTTAATGACTGCCAGAATCTCAAAGTGAATCTACTATCTCGGTCTGAGATGATAGATAAAGGAACACCGTGCAGCCTTACAATCTCCCTAATGTAAGTTCTGGTAAGTTTCTCCATCTTGTCTGTTTCTTTGATCGGTAGGAAGTGTGCAGACTTGGTCAGTCTATCGACGATGACCCATATGGAATCAAGTCCACCCATCGTCTTGGGCAACTTGGTTATGAAGTCCATAGTGATCCGCTCCCACTTCCATTCTGGTATCTCCGGTTGTTGTAGAAGACCGGAGGGTTTCTGGTATTCGACCTTGACCTTTGCGTAAGTAAGGCATTTACTCACAAAGGTAGCAATATCTGCTTTCATGTTAGGCCACCAGTATAACTTTTTAAGATCCAGATACATCTTATCTGAACCCGGGTGGACGGAATAACGAGTGTTGTGAGCTTCAGTCATGACCAAGTCTCTGAAGCCACCGTGCTTCGGTGTCCAGATCCGATCCATGAGGTATAAGGCTCCGCCACCCTTGACTTCCAAGTTCTTATCCATCCCTCTAAGGGATTCACCAGCCACGTTTTCAGGTTTCAAAGCGTCGAGCTGAGCCTCCTTTATTTGCGTGGACAAGTGCGAATGGATAGTTAGAGTCAAAGATTTGACTCTACGACCAGTATATTCTTTCCGACTTAGGGCGTCGGCTACTACATTGGCTTTACCCGGATGATAATGAATTTCGCATTCGTAATCACTAAGTAGCTCGACCCACCATCGTTGTCTCATATTGAGCTCTTTCTGGTCGAAAATGTGTTGCAGACTCTTATGGTCTGTAAAGATCGTGCTTTTGGTACCATATAGGTAATGTCGCCAGATCTTCAGAGCAAACACAACTGCTCCTAGCTCAAGATCGTGGGTTGTGTAGTTAACCTCATGTGTCTTCAGCTGTCTCGAGGCATAGGCGATGACTTTACCTCGCTGCATCAGAACACATTCGAGTCCTTGATTGGATGCATCGCAATAGACAATGAAGTCTTCTATTCCTTTGGGAAGAGATAGTATCGGTGCGGTGCACAAGGCTCGCTTGAGCGTTTGGAACGCTCTCTCCTGTTTCTCCTCCCAGTCGAAGGCCACGCCTTTTTGGGTCAGGGTTGTAAGAGGTTTCGCTATGCTGTAGAAGTTCTGAATGAACCTGCGATAGTAGCCAGCTAGACCTAGAAATTGACGAATTTCAGTAGCTGTCTTTGGTGCTGACCAGTTCTCGATGGCCTTAATTTTGGAAGGGTCCACGTGTATACCTTCTTAGCTAACCACATGGCCCAAAAATTCGACTCGCCGAATCCAAAATTCGCACTTCGAGAACTTTACGTAGAGCTTCTCCGCTCGCAATGTTTCTAAGATTTTACGGAGATGTTGACCATGCTCCTCCTTACTTCGAGAGTAGATGAGTATGTCATCAATGAAGACGATGACAAACTGATCCAAGTAAGGACGACACACCCTATTCATCAGATCCATGAATACTGCGGGCGCGTTAGTTAATCCGAATGGCATCACTACAAACTCGTAGTGCCCATAACGAGTTCGGAAGGCTGTCATGGGAACATCTTCCTCTAACCCTCGTAGTTGGTGGTATCCGGATCGCAGATCTATCTTCGAGAAGTAGTTGGCTCCTTGAAGTTGATCAAATAAATCGTCAATGCGGGGCAAGGGATAACGATTTTTAATGGTAAGTTTGTTGAGTTCTCTATAGTCGATGCACATGCGAAACGATCCATCTTTCTTCTTGACGAACAAGACCGGTGCTCCCCATGGCGAGAAGTTTGGTCGAATGAATCCCTTCTTGAGAAGTTCGTTAAGTTGACTGGAAACTTCCTGCATTTCAGCCGGTGCCAGACGATAAGGAGATTTGGCTACGGGGGTAGCCCCTGGCACTAAGTCGATTCTGAACTCGACTTGGCGTTGTGGTGGTAAACCGGGAAGTTCTTCTGGGAATATGTCGGGAAAGTCGCGTACTTCTGGGATTTTCTGGATGTCTTTCAGTTCTTGACTGGTATCGACGACGTGTGCGAGAAATGCATGGTACTCCTTCCGCAAACACTTCTGTGCTTGAATGCACGAAATGATGCGAAGGCTCGTACTAGGTTTGTCGTCGTAGATAATTAAAGTTTTGTTGTTAGGAAGGTTAAGACGAACTGCTTTTTCGAAGCACATAATGTCGGCACGCAGAAGACTCAACCAATCCATACCGATGATGACGTCGAAACATTTAATGGTGACTGGCATGAGATCTATCTTGAAAGTATGGCTATCTAAAGTTAAGGTACAACCTATGTATATGCAGTTTGTACTCTCTGTTTTCCCATTAGCCATTTCTACTGTGAATGAATTATCTAATGCACATGGTTTTTGTTTAAGCAGGTGTGCAAATTTGTGACTTACAAAACTTTTCTCGGCTCCACTATCGAAAAGTATGCAAGCATAAGAGTTATCGAGGAGGAACATACCAGTAACTATCGTAGGATCAGCTACTGCTTCCTCGTGGCCTAGGGCCATAACTCTTCCCACTCCTCCAGCCATCCCTGCTTTAGGGCAGTTCCTTTTGTAGTGGCCCACTTCGCCACATCCGTAGCAAGCTTGGCCCATACCAGCGTTAGGAATCTGGGCAGCTTGAGCTGTTGGAGTTTTATAGAAGCGGACGGTGTGTCCCTTCTTGTTGCAGTTAGAGCACTGCATCTCCCTGCAAGGTCCGTGGTGATGGAAGTTGCACTTGGTGCACTTCGGGAGAGTCCCAACATATCCTTTTGCTGGTAAGAGGTTCGCAGGGGCAATAGGAGTCACTGTGGCAGCATTGATCGCCACTAGTTGTTTCTTATTGGAGGATCCTTGCGGAGCCCCTCTATTCCACCCCTTCTTGTGGTAGTCGGGGTTGGACTTCTATGGTACGGGTGTAGGGATTGTTGTGTTCTGAGGTTTTCGGTGATCGATGAGGGATTGTGCTAGTTCTTTGGCGCTATCAAAGGTAATAGGCCTGGAAGCGATCACACTTGACTGGATCTGGGGCGACAGTCCCCAGATATATCTCTCGATCTTTTTACTCTGGAGAGCAACCATGTCAGGGCATAAGTTTGCCAAATCACAAAACCTATTTGTGTAGGTAGTGATGTCGGATCCAACCATTTGTAGACCCCAAAATTCTTGCTCGAGTTTTTGTATTTCACCTTGAGGACAGTATTCCTTCATCAACATTTCCTTCAACTTTTCCCAGCCGATGGAATACGGCACCACCAAAGTTAAATAGTTAACATGGCTGTTCCACCATGTTAGTGCTCGGTCAGAGAAGGTACAAGCTGCAAACTTGACCTTGCTACCCTCCTGACAAGCACAGATTTCAAAGACGGATTCCATCTTTTCAATCCATTGTCTCAACACCATAACACCCCCAGTTCCATTGAAGCTGTGGGGTTTGGCGTTAGTGAAGTCCTTGTAGGTGCATTCCCGAGGGTCTCCATGGCTTTCACCGTGGTTCGAGGGTGGTGCACCTGTTCCTGATCCACTAGGGGCAGGAGCGTTGATTGCTGACACAGCAGCTGCAACTGCTGCTGTGAAAGCTGCCTGGAACATAGTGGCATCAAAAGGATTAGGTGGTTGAATAGGTACAGGCGGTGGTGGAGGTGGTGGTATCGGTGTTTCGTTGATTGGATTTCGCCTTGTACTTCTGCGTGGCGGCATCTTTAACTATACGTTTAAAAGATGACGACTCGGATAAGAATAAATGATAAATGAATGTGTCTCATGGACTAAATCCCCATAGTCCAACAACAGAAAGAATAGTATGACTAAATGAAGAAGATAGTATTTGGATATTAATTTCCATAAGATTAGATATCTGTCAATAATACTGGAATTACAGATGTAACAAGTTTGGGAAAAATGGCCTAGAAGTAGGCCTTACATCAACCAAGATGGAAAATTTTGACAGAATTAAGACTAGATAAAGACCTAACAGGTCTAAGGTTTATACAGACAGGAAATTAGACCAAAGTTTTACATAAACTAGGTTATATCCAAAAGATGAGTCGAATGAGAATCTATCGGCGACGAGAACTACTAGGATGAGTCCTCGATCCCGACAGTAGACGTTCAATGTCCCTTATACGCCTGTCCGACCTTGCTTGTTGAGCTTGAAGTTCTCTAACTTCAGCTCGGGTTTCAGCAAGTTCCCTTTGCAGATTTGCATTGCGGACCAGAGTCCTTTCATGAGCAGACTCTAGTTGGCGAATGTGGACAGTGTTAACACCGGAGTTGGCGTCAACATCTAAAACTTGATTGATAGTCGCCTGAGCTATTATCGAGTTCCGAGACATCCTACGCACCATGATTGGTAGGATTCTATCAGCAGAACCTCCTTCGGTGAGGTTGTAGAAACTTCGGTCGCCATTGTAGGGAATGGGCTGACCTTGTTCCTGACTCCATTCAGTCAAGTTAATGGCCCACAAGGGTGTGGGTCCTTGAAACACAGGGCGAGGGTTCAGGTTTGGGTTTTGAGCAGCTGGGGGAAGGTTGTTGACTTTTGGCTCCGAGTCAGAACTATCGGAAAAGCCCTCATCATGGTGATCATCCAAGGGAATTGGGTGATCATCATCTGGCTCTGCCTCTAGCCAACCAGCATTGCCTTGGTTCGGGAAGTACGGATCGCCATGGTGAAATCCAGCCATTTTAATCTACGCGAGAAAAGGGATATAAGAAATAGCTAAGATAGACGAACTACTACGATAATTACAATAAGATCAAATACCCATATGGTATTCCTTTATGGTTGTGTTGGTAAGTTTTTAGACTTGTTGCCATATCACAACCATTCTTGGGCATATTATAATCACTCCTCGGACCAGCATAGTTGATCAGGCTATGCCATTCCCAAGACTGACTATATATCCCCAGGCTTACTTGTGATATTCAACAATTGTAATACTTTTGTTCTTGTCGTTGTGACACTGATTTTAGTATGAATGCAGGCACGTATACTTACTTAAATATTTTATTATTTAAAAGTATAACTCTGAGACAGAGTGTTTTAATCCCATGTATTTATAGTTAGTATATCTTTTATGGGTTGATATACTATATTCACTATAAACAATGCTCTGATACCAATCTGTCACACCCCAAAACCACGAACGGCGGAAACGTTCAGGGTGGAGGACGTCACGTACAGTATCACAACAGTGTAATATAATAAACAAGCAACAACATCATCCATTGCATTATAAGTAAAGTTTTAATACATGTGTGTTCTTTCATTGTAGTAAGACACCAAAAATATACAATCAAAATAAAAGACGAGACTTGTCTGCTCCAACTTCTCAAAACCTGGCCTCCGTACCTGTTTACTGGTGACCTGAGAATACAAGTTATTTTGAAAGCGAGTATCAGCTTTAAAGCTGGTGAATTCATAAGTATATAAGTTTCATTGCCTTGTTTGTGGAAATCTGTTATGAAGGCCATGTAAATCGTTAAATGAAAGTGTTGAGGTAAGTATGAAATCCCTAGAAAAACCCTTATTTTCTATAAGTATGAAATGTAGTCTTCTACCAAGACCCGAATGTTCTGTACGTAAGAAGTGTAGTCTTCTACCAAGACCCGAATGTTTTGTAAGTATGAAGTGTAGTCTTCTACCAAGACCCGAATGTTTTGTAAGTATGAAGTGTAGTCTTCTACCAAGACCCGAATGTTTTGTAAGTATGAAGTGTAGTCATCTACCAAGACCCAAATGTTCTGTTTGTAAAATGATAGTTTTTCCTTTATGTTGACTAGTACTGAAAGTACTTAATCTAACTCATCGTTTATGTGAATGTGTCACAAAATAAAGTAAACAGGAAAAATGTAATATTGTAAGTGTTGTCACTTGGTACTAGGACCAACACTACATCGCATAAAGAGAAATGTATAACCTAATGAACATCCGAAGATTGTCCAATTGTCCTCTGTAGCAGTAGCAGGTGGTTGGAAGGGTTAGTCCCGAATCGATTTCCTAATATAAGTAGTAACCGTAGGCATCCGTAGATGTTCATTACTCACTGTTGCTAATAGCTGAGTTCCGGAATGGTTAGTCCCGTACGTATATCCCGAGGTACAGTTGGATAGAGTCCTGTCTAGATATCCCGAGGTACAGTGGGATATGCAGGAAGTTTTACACAGAAGTACTAATAAATCGTACTCATAGTCCTAAGTACAAGAATCCAGGTAACGAATACAAGATAATGCACCTATGTAAAAGTGTTCTTGTAGGGTATTCATGTATGTGTATCCATGTAACAAGTAAGTATATGTAAACATATTCATGTATCAGGTAAGCATCTGTAAGTACTCATGTATCAGATAAGGTACTAGTATAGACTCATGAATGAACTGACTCTTGTGTGATTCCTTGTAATAGAAGTAATGTTTGATATCTTCACATTATCCGCCTGATAATCTACTGTAATATAGCTAGTTGCTCATGTAAGTTTACCCACTCTTACTACTCAAGAGTATGGGAAACTAAATGAAAGATGCAAACTATAACATCAATACATATATAAGAATATAAGTGTATATGCATAGTTTAGTTCTAGAATGAAAAAAAATGGTTTTGTAAGACATCTTATGGGTTTTGAACAATAATTAACAATGAATTGATGTCATTTGAATAAACATTTCAAAGATAAAACATTTGGTAACAATGTATTTTTAAGATGTAAAACCATTTCATGCATTAGGCACACCTTAGTGCCCTTTTTAGGAGTTTACGACCCAAGAACCATGTCTTGGCCGTCAACTCACTTGGTTAAGTGATTTTGGAGTGGTTTGGTCCTTCTATTAAGTTGGTACAATTTCTTGTAAAGGTCTAGGGCTTTAGGTGTCATGAAAACACCCTTTATGTCCATTTATTTGGAGTTTACGGCCTAAGCTTCACTTGGGCCGTAAACTCACTTTCATTTGTCTCATTTGATGTGTTTAAGACCTTAAACTACTTGGGAAAATAGCCTAGATGCAAGACTTAAAGTCCTAGTGTCCTCAAAACACCTTTTAGTGTTAGGAAATGGAGTTTACAGCCTATGAGAGTTCTGGGCCGTAAACTCCCAATCTTGGGTGGATTTGTGTGTGTTTTCTTGTCCCTAACATGCATACATAATGGTCTAAGGCTTTATCATGGCACAAATGCCGGTTTTGGCTTCGTTTCGGGAGTTTACCGCCCAAGAACACCTTGGGGAGTAAACTCCTAGATCTAATGATTTAGCCATCTAAATCATGTTATAAGCATCTAATATGTATTCTAACACTACTAAAAAGAGTTACTCACAATCTGGGATAAAAACCCGAAGATCCGTCAGAGAGAAAATGGCTTTTCTCTAGTTGGAATTGTGAATAATGAATTAATTTAATTCAGAAAACTATTTATAGTCCTGAAATATTTTGACAGAAAATATTTTTATTCCGGATGTTGGACTGTAACATTATGAAACTTGAAATGTTCAAATTTCACAAACTCAGGAGCGTCCACTCTCCTGATATCTCCTAAAGTGTAAACCCTAATGTACACAAACTTGTTCGGAAAAGTTTGAAAATCACTGAAATTGGATTGGCTTCTATTGAATAGATATTGTTCGTACAAATGGAACTTTCGGGTTGTCACAGAACTGGTGACTTTGTAGTATTTAGTGATGCTTCTAGAATTGGATTGGGATGTGTCCTCACCTAAAGTGACAAAGTAGTAGGTTATTCCTCAAGACAATTAAATACTCACGAGTGTAATTACCCAACTCATGATCTAGAGCTTGCAGTAGTGGTCTTCTTCCTAAAGATATGGACATATTATATTTACGGAACCAAATACAAACTGTTTACAGATCATAAGAGCCTTCAATATCTCTTTGCTAAAAAAGAATTGAACATGAGACAGAGGAAATGGATAGAGCTACATAAAGAATACAATTGTGAGATACTTTACCACCCAGGTAAAGCAAATATTGTAGTTGATGCCTTAAGTAGAAAGGTGATTCCAAAAATGTCACACCCAAAACCGATAAAGGCGAAATACGTTTCAAGGTGGAGGACGTCATGTACAGTATCATCACAATTGCATAATAGTAAAAACAAGAAACATACAACCATTGCATTTACATAGTGAATTTAATTACAAGCGTGTTTTAGTAATGTTCAACAAACACCAAAAGTAAATCAAAAATAAGAGATGGATCTTGTATGCTCCACCTTCTCCAAAATGTTGCATCCGTACCTATCTATTTTTGACCTGAGGATACAAGTTATTTTGAAAACGAGTATCAGCATAAAGCTGGTGAGTTCATAAGAGTTTAGTGTGTGTTTTTGTATAAAATGCATTAGGGCTAATAGTATGAAAAACTACAATTTATACTCATAAGTAGTAGAAAACCCTAGAGAATCCTATATTTTCCAGGAAATACATTGTAATTGAAAATCTGTGAAAAAGTATGTATTCTTCATCTTGGAAAATCAATTATTGTAAAAGTATATTAGTAAACCTCCAAAAAGTAATGTGATACGATTGGTCCAACCTTGGTCAGTGATAGAGGTGTCAATCTTCCTTTAGTGATAGATACTTGTTTACTTCGGGATGTAACTTAGCCTTTAATTTAGTATTTTAGTGTAGCTATAGTATATTCCTTGTGTATTACCAATAGTGAGAATAATAGAGTACCCCATGACTTTCCCGGTTATGCACAGTGTAGTGAAGTAGTGGCATCCCTAGGCCTGTACGGCACGGACTGAAGTTGACAGTCCGGATGTAATAGCGTATGCCCCCTATAGATCTATACATGTAGCGTCGTCCTCCTGTCGGAAGACTCCGGGCGTAGTGGGTAGCAAATAGAGTATCTAGTAGTGAGTTAGCGTGTTATCGACTGTTTAGTGCTTTCTCTTTCGTTATAGTGTGGTATTATTTTAGTATAGTTCATAGTGTGTTCTCTTACTAGTGTATTATCTGGTAACAGTGTATATTATAGTGTAGAGAGTAGTAGTTATAGGGAGTAGTAGTAGTAGTAGCATTAACTATACCTATTATAGTTAACTTAGTGTGTATGGTTCTTGTCATGTTAGTGATTTAGGCATCCAATGAAATGAGAAACACTCGTGTCCCATACTAATATACAAGATATATAACTAAGAAATCAACGACAGTCGGACGGATAACCACTATCCTAAGCCCACAATCAAACAAGAACAGGAAATAAGGCGAGCTATCGGTCCTAAGTCCTTCAAATCTTACTTATATAAATATATTAGTGTGGTTACGTTTTATAAGAAGATTTGTTTAATAAAAGTATTGTCCAAAAGAAACATTTAAAAACTTGTTTATTTATCCAGAATAGTTTCGAAAACGTAGAATCTATTTGTAAGGCATAGTGGTAAATCACATGTGATTTGAACTACGGATAGTGAATCACATGTGATTAATTTCCGTAACATGAATAATTGTCTTCTATAAATTTCCATAAACATGTATAATCAACTTATATCCCCCCCCCTAAAACATATAAAACATTTGAAAGGTTCATTAAAGGGGTATGAACTCACCTGAAATCGCGTAAATCGGGTGAATCGGGTAAATCGGGTGGAAGTGTCGGTTGAGCGTTTTGTACCAAATAACGACGTGTGCACCTTTTAGGACCCTAATACCATATGAAATATGTATTTTACAAGAAATTAATCATTTTATGCTTTTCATTAAAGTATTTAGACATTTTAGCATCGATTCGGGGTTCTAGGGCCTAGAAGGGGTTCCCGGGAGTGGTACAAGGCCAAGAGGGGTTTGCGGGGGAGTCCATGAGTTCACTCCCTTGGATTTTACGGCCCAAAGGCTACTCCTTGGGAATTTACGGCCGTAAGCCCCCTAGGCTTGGCCGTAAACTCATGTCCTTCACCCAAAATGCAAAGTTAGGCCTTTATATCATTTCTCCATTTTCTAGCAAGTGCCTAAGACCAATTTGGAGGGTTAAAACCCTCATTTTGTGATATTTTAGGGAGTTTACAGTCCTAGCTTAGGCTTAGGCCGTAAACTCCATTTTGTTCTTCAAAATGAAATGTTAAATGGTCCAAAACACTTCCTTACACCTTAGATATATTTTTGAAGACCTTAGGTGGGGTTTTGGGGACTTTTTGGCATGATTATAGGGTTCTTACGGCCTAAGATTAGTCTTGGCCATAAACTCCTCTTTTTGGCACTAAATTGTGTTGTTTAATTGTCTTAAACATTTCCTTAGGTCATATCTAAATTCTCACATGCCTTGGATGAGTTTTTGGGGCAATATGGCATGGAAATTTGGTGTTTACGGCCTAAGCACAAGCTTGGGCTGTAAACTCCTTTTTAGGTCGTAAAAGCTTATGTTTTCATGTCCCAACTCATCTAGGCTATTTCCCTAATTATTGTACAAGCTTATAGGAAGGAAAAATGGGGCTTTTGGCCAAGTTTTAGGTGTTTACGGCCTAAGGGGCTTCCTAGGCCGTAAACTCCCTTTAATCCCATAAATCCTTTGATTTTTGGCCTCAAAATACAATGTAATACGTTTAGAATAAGATAGGAAAGAAATCCTTACGTTTGGAAGCCGGAATTCGCGGTTTTGGTGTCGGGTTCGGGTCTAGAGAGAGAAAGTAGTGAGAGAGAGAGAGAGTGAATGAGTGGTAAAAGAGTTTAAAAGTGGTGTTCATTTGCTTATATATGTCTCGGGTATTGCACCCGGTACACCGCTACCCAATGCTAAAGTTTAACGGAGTTAAAACTTTTTACCCGGGTGAAATGGTTCAAAAGTAATATAACTCTATTTAGTTAAACGGGTTAACACCTACAAGTTATAATTACTTACGATAGTATCAAAAAGTGTAAATAACTAGATATTTATTTACTGACAACTCCAAACATTACGGAAAATAATATATATATAACGACAAATTCCGTTAGTGCAGACAGGATTTGTAACTGCAATAAATTTGGGTTGTCACATCATCCCCCCGTTAGGGGAATTTCGTCCCGAAATTTAGGTTTCATACACATAAGAATTACAATACTACTAAGCGAAGAGATGGGGATATTTGAGTTTCATTTGGTCTTCGCGCTCCCAAGTGAATTCCGGTCCCTGCTTGGCGTTCCACCGAACTTTCACAATTGGGATGCGGCTTTGTTTCGTTTGTTTTACTTCCCGATCCATAATCTCCGCAGGCTCTTCCATGAAGTTGAGGCTCTCATTGACCTCGATCTCGTCGAGGGGAATCACGAGAGTCTCGTCAGACAGGCATTTCTTCAAGTTTGAGACGTGGAAGGTAGGGTGTATGTTGCTTAGCTCGTGGGGTAGGTTGAGTCTGTAAGCTACAAGGCCGATTCTGGCGAGAATCTCAAAAGGCCCTATGTACCTTGGGTTCAGCTTTCCACGCTTTCCAAAGCGGATCGTGCCCTTCCAGGGCGAGACCTTCAAAAGGACTCGGTCTCCCACCTGGAATTCCAAGGGTTTTCTTCGTTTGTCTGCATAGCTTTTCTATCGATCCCTAGCGGCTTTTAGTCGTTCACGGATCTGTACAATCTTTTCAGTCGTATCTCGAATGATCTCCGGACCAGTGAGGGCACTGTCAGGAACTCATCCTTTAGCTAACTGAGCGTCACCCACCTCAGCCCAGCACAGAGGGGATCTGCACTTCCGGCCGTAGAGGGCTTCGAATGGAGCTGCCTTGATGCTCAATACGATAACTATTGTTGTAGGAAAACTCCACAAGTGGTAAGTGTGTGTCCCACAATTTGCCGAAGTCAACCACACAAGCTCGTAGCATATCTTCTAAGGTTTGGATCGTCCTCTCACTTTGTCCGTCGGTCTGCAGATGGTAGGCTGTACTCATGTCCAGCCTCGTCCCTAGTGCCTTTTGCAATGATTGCCAAAATCTAGAGGTGAATCTACTATCTCTGTCTGAGATAATAGATATAGGAACGCCATGCAGTCGTACTATTTCTTTAAGGTATGTTCTAGTGAGCTTCTCCATCTTGTCCGTCTCCTTGATGGGTAGGAAGTGTGCGGACTTGGTCAACCTGTCGACGATGACCCAAATGGTATCTAACCCACCCGCTGTCTTGAGCAGTTTGGTTATAAAGTCCATTGTGATCCGCTCCCACTTCCATTCCGGTATCTCAGGTTGTTGAAGGAGTCCTGATGGCTTTTGATATTCGACCTTGACCTTCGCGCAAGTAAGGCACTTACTCACAAAGGTAGCGATCTCCGCTTTCATGTTCGGCCACCAGTATAGCTTTTTGAGATCCAGATACATCTTATCTGAACCCGGGTGGACGGAGTAGCGAGTGTTGTGTGCTTCCCTCATGACTAAGTCTCTGAAGCCTCCATGGCATGGAGTCCAGATTCGGTCCATGAAGTAGTAGGCTCCATCACCCTTAACCTCCAACTTTTTATCCATTCCGCGCAGGGATTCTCCCGTCACGATCTCAGGCTTTAAGGCTTCCAACTGAGCCTTTTTGATCTGTGTGGATAGATGTGAATGGATAGTCATCGTCATCGACTTGGTCCTTCGACCAGAATACTCCTTCCTACTCAGAGCGTCTGCTACTACGTTGGCCTTCCCCGGGTGATATCTAATTTCATAGTCGTAATTGTTACGTAGCTCAACCCATCGACGCTGCCTCATGTTGAGTTCTTTTTGCTTCAGTATGTGTTGAAGGCTTTTATGATTAGTGTACACCACGCTCTTCGTCCCATACAAGTAGTGTCTCTAGATTTTTAGTGCGAAGACGACCGCTCCTAACTCGAGGTCGTGAGTAGTGTAGTTCACTTCATGGGTCTTTAGCTGCCTCGAGGCATAGGCGATAACCTTTCCTCGTTGCATCAAGACACAACCGAGCCCCTGATTGGATGCATCACAGTATACAACAAAATCTTTTGTCCCTTCGGGAAGGGATAATACTGGTGCGGTGCATAGGGCTCGCTTCAGGGTTTGGAATGCCTTCTCCTGTTTCTCTTCCCAGTCAAATGATACACCCTTCTGTGTCAGCATAGTGAGAGGCTTCGCAATCCGAGAGAAGTTTTGGATGAATCTGCGGTAGTAGCCAGCGAGGCCTAGAAATTGACGAATTTCTGTAGGCGTCTTCGGTGCTGACCAGTTCTCAATAGCTTTAATTTTGGAGGGATCCACGTGGATTCCTTCTTCACTAACCACGTGACCTAAGAATTCAACTCTGCGGATCCAAAACTCGCACTTCGGGAATTTCGCATATAACTTTTCAGATCGCAACGTTTCCAGGACTTGTCGTAAATGATCCATGTGTTCTTCCTCGCTCCGAGAGTAGACGAGGATATCGTCAATGAAGACGATGACGAACTGATCCAGGTATGGACGACACACCCTATTCATCAAGTCCATGAATACTGCGGGGGCGTTAGTCAGTCCAAAGGGCATCACTACGAACTCAAAATGCCCGCAGCGGGTTCGGAAGGCTGTCTTCGGAACATCTTCCTCAAGCACCCGTAACTGATGATACCCGGATCTAAGATCAATCTTGGAGAAGTAACTTGCTCCTTGTAGTTGGTCGAATAGATCGTCGATACGAGGGAGAGGATAGCGATTTTTGACCGTGAGTTTATTGAGTTCCCTATAATCGATGCACATCTGAAACGATCCATCCTTCTTCTTCACGAACAAGACCGAAGCTCCCCAAGGTGAGAAGCTCGGTCTTATAAAACCCTTGCTGAGTAGTTCGTTGAGTTGACCGGATAGTTCTTGCATTTCAGCGGGCGCTAGACAATAGGGAGACTTTGCTACGGGGGTAGCTCCTGGGACTAGTCGATTCTGAACTCAACCTGACGTTTGGGAGGTAGGCCTGGAAGATCCTCCGGGAAAAACATCAGGGAAATCGCATACTACGGGAAGAACGTGAGCAAGGAAGGCGCGGTATTCCTTACGCAAGTATTTCTGAGCCTGAATACTGGAGATGATACGAAGGCTCGTACCTGGTTTATCTCCATAGATCATTAGGGCTTCGGAATCCGAAAGGTTCAGGCGAAGGGCATTCTCATAGCATAGGATATCAGTGCGATGAAGACTCAACCAGTCCATACCAACAATAACATCAAAAATCTTGATTGAGACTGGTATAAGATCGATTGGAAATGAGTGATCGTCTAACGTGAGAGTGCAACCTATGTAGATTTCGCTAGAGATTTCTGTCTTCCCATTAGCCATTTCTACGACGAATGTTTCTTTTAGTGGTTGAGGGGTTTGTTTGAGTAAGTGCTTAAAGTTATGGTTTACGAAGCTTCATTCTGCACCACTATCAAATAAGACACATGCATAGGAGTTGTTGAGAAGAAACGTACCCGTGACTACCGTGGGATCAGCTACCGCTTCATTGTGACCGATAGCGAGTAATCTTCCAGTTCCCCCAGCATTGTAGCCTTCGGACAGTTCTTCTTAAAATGACCAGCTTCACCGCAGCCATAACAAGTCGGGGTCACTCCAGCATCAGGAACCTGTATGATAGGTTTGGGAGGGGCCTTGCAAAATCGGACAGTATGGCCCTTTCGGCCACAGTTGGAACACTGCAATTCACGACAGGGGCCGTTGTGGTGGAAAGGGCACTTGGGACACTTGGGCAGGTTTCCACTGTAAGCTTTTGGCAGGGCTGGTGCAGCTGGAGTGATAGCAGCATGGACCGCCACGATCTGTTGGTCCTTGGAGGCGGTTTGAGTTTTCTTGCCTTTCTTCTTATCTCATCGTTTCCTTTTTCTGTCAGATGAATCGGGTGGTGCAGTGGTAGTTGTGGTTACTGTTGCTGGTGTGGAAGAGACTTCATGGTTGATCAAACTCTGGGCCAATTCCTTGGCGGTGTCAAAGGTGGTAGGGCGTGAGGCCAGAACGTTTCCTCGATACGGGGGCACTAAACCCCAGATGTATCGTTCAATCATCTTGTTTTCGGATGGGATCACGTTGGGACACATAGCCGCCAAGTCGCAGAACCTGGCCGTGTAAGCTGTTATGTCAGTCCCTTTCATCTTGAGGTTCCAGAGTTCTTCCTCAAGTTTCTAAACTTCGCCCCTAGGGCAGTACTCCCCTCTTATGAGATCTTTTAGAGTATCCCAGCCCATGGCATTGGCTGTGACCAAGGAGAGTGCACTGACATGGCCGTTCCACCATGTCAAGGCCCTGTTAGTGAGGGTAGCAGTAGCGAACTTGATTTTGCTCTCTTCGGGGCAAGAGCACATTTCAAATACAGCTTCGGTTCTTTCGAACCATTGGGACACTGCCAGAATTCCTCCGGTACTGTCGAAGAAGGTAGGTTTACAATTCATAAAGTCCTTATAAGTGCATCCCTGCACTCTTTGGTGGACTTCACCAAATCTAGAATTTCCACCGCTCGCATCACCCGAGTTCATTTGGGCCATGGCTGCTGTCACAGCCGCGGTTACTGCTGTTTGGAACAGCACGGGGTCGAACTGCGGAGGAGGAGGTGGTGGAAGAGGGGTTTGAGTTGCGGGTCTTCCTCTGCTTGGACACTTTCGTGGAGGCATCCTTCACTGGAAGATCATAGAAATGATAGCAATAGTAAGAGTCTATTGCGAATATGAATAATGTGTTTCATGGATTAAATCAACATAATCCAGGATCAGAATGAGAGTCATGGCAATAGAGTAGTTAACTGCCAATATACTGGTATTAATGATGTAACACAAGTTCATGAAAATTGACCTAACCATAGGTCTTACATCAAACCACAGGGAAAATGTTGGTAGTTTAGAGGTTTAACTAGAGTACTTTAAGCTAGGAATGTTTACAGGCAAGAGACCTACGGAATATAGAGAGAAAAGGCTAGTCCTTTAAACAAAAGAGTGAGGTAACTAGACGTCTTCTACTGGCAACGGTTACTTGTTGGGTGAATCCTCAGATCCGCTAGCTGACGCATAACTTCTTGAAGGTGTCGATCATGAGTCTTTTGGCGTGCTCGGAGTTCCCTAACTTCGGCTCGGGATTCAGCCAACTGATGCTGCAGAGCCTCGTTGGTCCTCCTTGTCATGTCCATGGCTTCTTCGAGTTGGCGGATGCGAACCGTGTTGAGATTTGAGTTGGCATCCACTTCTACAACTCGACCAATAGCAGCTTGACCCTGCTCGACATTCCTGGCAATCCTTCGGATCATGATGGGCAAAACCCGATCCACTAATCCTCCTTCGCTTATGTTGTAGAAGCTTCGGTCTCCATTGTAAGGCAAGGGATGACCCTACTCCTCGCTCCATCGGTGCAAGGATATGGCCCACATAGGAGTGGGACCCTGAAATGTCGGACGTGGGTTAGGGTTCGGGGCTTTAGGAGGTTGGTTGTTAACTTCTGGTTCGGAGCTCGAGCTATCCGAGAAGCCTTCAGCATGATGATCATCCAAAGGGATCGGGTGATCATCGTCTGACTCCTCATCGAGCCATCCCCCATTGCCCTAGTTCGGATAGTACGGATCACCGGGCTGGTGGAAGCCAGCCATGCTATCTACGCGAGGAAGGGGAAAGGAAAGGTTAATAGACGTACTATTCTAAGATACTTATAGGATGAATCGTTATTAGTCGACCCAATACTTGCGTAGTGCATACCGATTACATGTAACTGAAGCAAGATAGTCCTTCGAATAAACAACCCTAACTTCAGACCCCCAATCAAACAAGAACAGGGAATGAAGCAAAGGCTACAAATTCTGAGTCTATAGCGCCCTAGTCATATGTAACCGTGGTGTATCCACTTAGCAACTATTGTCCTACTAGTAACGACCCTTATAGTTATCACATACGTATGTTTTTAGAGATACAGAATACTCCGAAAGTATTCTTATGGCAACGTCATTGTGGTAGTGTTGGTAAGTTTTTAGACTTGTTGCAACACCACAACCAAACTTAGGCACATGCTAGTCACTCCCAGAAAAACGTAGTTGATCAGGCTACATTCCCCCAAATGTGACTATATGTCTCTAAGTCCAATTGTGCTATCCAACAATCTTAATACTTGTGTTCTGTTCTAGGGTGATACTGACTTCTAAGTTTTATAGTGATGTGTGTATATATATATATATACTTAGTTAGATCTTTTAGATACATAACAGTATATATTCTTTGTCAGAGTGTTTTAGTCCTGAAGTGTTTATAGTTCGTATATCTTTTATAGGTTGATATACTTGATTCACTATAAACAATGTTGTGATACCAATCTGTCACACCCCAAAACCGATAATGGTGGAATACGTTTCGGGGTGGAGGACGTCATGTACAGTATCATCACAATTGCATAATAGTAAAAACAAGAAACATACAACCATTGCATTTACATAGTGAATTTAATTATAAGCGTGTTTTAGTAATGTTCAACAAACATCAAAAGTAAATCAAAAATAAGAGATGGATCTTGTATGCTCCACCTTCTCCAAAATGCTGCATCCATACCTGTCTATTTTTGACCTGAGGATACAAGTTATTTTGAAAATGAGTATCAGCATAAAGCTGGTGAGTTCATAGGAGTTTAGTGTGTGTTTTTGTATAAAATGCATTAGGGCTAATAGTATGAAAAACTACAATTTACATTCATAAGTAGTAGAAAACCCTAGAGAATCCTATATTTTCCAGGAAATACATTGTAATTGAAAATCTGTGAAAAAGTATGTATTCTTCATCTTGGAAAATCAATTATTGTAAAAGTATATTAGTAAACCTCCAAAAAGTAATGTGATACGATTGGTCCAACCTTGGTCAGTGATAGAGGTGTCAATCTTCCTTTAGTGATAGATACTTGTTTACTTCGGGATGTAACTTAGCCTTTAATTTAGTATTTTAGTGTAGCTATAGTATATTCCTTGTGTATTACCAATAGTGAGAATAATAGAGTACCCCATGACTTTCCCGGTTATGCACAGTGTAGTGAAGTAGTGGCATCCCTAGGCCTGTACGGCACGGACTGAAGTTGACAGTCGGGATGTAATAGCGTATGCCCCCTATAGATCTATACATGTAGCGTCGTCCTCCTGTCGGAAGACTCCGGGCGTAGTGGGTAGCAAATAGAGTATCTAGTAGTGAGTTAGCGTGTTATCGACTGTTTAGTGCTTTCTCTTTCGTTATAGTGTGGTATTATTTTAGTATAGTTCATAGTGTGTTCTCTTACTAGTGTATTATCTAGTAACAGTGTATATTATAGTGTAGAGAGTAGTAGTTATAGGGAGTAGTAGTAGTAGTAGCATTAACTATACCTATTATAGTTAACTTAGTGTGTATGGTTCTTGTCATGTTAGTGATTTAGGCATCCAATGAAATGAGAAACACTCGTGTCCCATACTAATATACAAGATATATAACTAAGAAATCAACGACAGTCGGACGGATAACCACTATCCTAAGCCCACAATCAAACAAGAACAGGAAATAAGGCGAGCTATCGGTCCTAAGTCCTTCAAATCTTACTTATATAAATATATTAGTGTGGTTACGTTTTATAAGAAGATTTGTTTAATAAAAGTATTGTCCAAAAGAAACATTTAAAAACTTGTTTATTTATCCAGAATAGTTTCGAAAACGTAGAATCTATTCATAAGGCATAGTGGTAAATCACATGTGATTTGAACTACGGATAGTGAATCACATGTGATTAATTTCCGTAACATGAATAATTGTCTTCTATAAATTTCCATAAACATGTATAATCAACTTATATCCCCCCCCCTAAAACATATAAAACATTTGAAAGGTTCATTAAAGGGGTATGAACTCACCTGAAATCGCGTAAATCAGGTGAATCGGGTAAATCGGGTGGAAGTGTCGGTTGAGCGTTTTGTACCAAATAACGACGTGTGCACCTTTTAGGACCCTAATACCATATGAAATATGTATTTTACAAGAAATTAATCATTTTATGCTTTTCATTAAAGTATTTAGACATTTTAGCATCGATTCGGGGTTCTAGGGCCTAGAAGGGGTTCCCGGGAGTGGTACAAGGCCAAGAGGGGTTTGCGGGGGAGTCCATGAGTTCACTCCCTTGGATTTTACGGACCAAAGGCCACTCCTTGGGAATTTACGGCCGTAAGCCCCCTAGGCTTGGCCGTAAACTCATGTTCTTCACCCAAAATGCAAAGTTAGGCCTTTATATCATTTCTCCATTTTCTAGCAAGTGCCTAAGACCAATTTGGAGGGTTAAAACCCTCATTTTGTGATATTTTGGGGAGTTTACGGGCCTAGCTTAGGCTTGGGCCATAAACTCCATTTTTTTCTTCAAAATGAAATGTTAAATGGTCCAAAACACTTCCTTACACCTTAGATAAATTTTTGAAGACCTTAAGTGGGGTTTTGGGGACTCTTTGGCATGATTATAGGGTGTTTACGGCCTAAGCTTAGTCTTGGCCATAAACTCCTCTTTTTGGCACTAAATTGTGTTGTTTAATGGTCTTAAACATTTCCTTAGGTCATATCTAAATTCTCAAATGCCTTGGATGAGGTTTTGGGGCAATATGGCATGGAAATTTGGTGTTTACGGCCTAAGCACAAGCTTGGGCCGTAAACTCCTTTTTAGGTCGTAAAAGCTTATGTTTTCATGTCCCAACTCATCTAGGCTATTTCCCTAATTATTGTACAAGCTTATAGGAAGGAAAAATGGGGCTTTTTGGCCAAGTTTTATGTGTTTACGACCTAAGGGGCTTCCTAGGCCGTAAACTCCCTTTAATCCCCTAAATCCTTTGATTTTTGGCCTCAAAATACAATGTAATACGTTTAGAATAAGATAGGAAAGAAATCCTTACGTTTGGAAGCCGGAATTCGCGGTTTTGGTGTCGGGTTCGGGTCTAGAGAGAGAAAGTAGTGAGAGAGAGAGAGAGAGTGAATGAGTGGTAAAAGAGTTTAAAAGTGGTGTTCATTTGCTTATATATGTCTCGGGTATTGCACCCGGTACACCGCTACCCAATGCTAAAGTTTAACGGAGTTAAAACTTTTTACCCGGGTGAAATGGTTCAAAAGTAATATAACTCTATTTAGTTAAACGGGTTAACACCTACAAGTTATAATTACTTACGATAGTATCAAAAAGTGTAAATAACTAGATATTTATTTACTGACAACTCCAAACATTACGGAAAATAATATATATAACGACAAATTCCGTTAGTGCAGACAGGATTTGTAACTGCAATAAATTTGGGTTGTCACAAAAAAAGAAGAGAGCCAGATCATTGAAGATTGAAGTGATCTCAACGATTGTTGAAAAGATCATGTGGAATCTATATGCCCAGGAATCATTATTGATTGACATTGCTAATAATATATGATCCTATACGGTTACACATTTATCAAGTTGGCACATTTTGTATATTTATTGTTAATATGATTATTAATAAATAAAATCAATTCTTATATTTAATTAAGGAATAATTATTGTTTTATCAAAATAATAATTATAAGAGAGTATAACTACTTATTATTTCATATAGTATAAATTAATAAGTCGTGTAAAACCTTTTAGACTAGTTGATTTCTTTTGACTTTTACCTAAAGACAAAGTTTATATTTTATAAACTTTGAGTTTATGAGAATTAAAGAAATCTTCTCTTTTCAAGTGGTATGGCCGAAATATTAAACAAATATGAGGGTTAGTTGTCAACCTCCATGCTTTGTCTCCCCATGCTTCTAAAAGCTACAAATACTTTAGTGTATTTTCTTATAAGGTCCTTACCTTGCATGGAGTATATAAAAGAGTATTTTGCATGAGTTTTTAGCTAGTTTTTTTAGTGAAATATTCTCTTTTTTTTTCCAAGGCCAAAATTCTTTTCTATCTTCCTCTTCTTGTTGTCTTTTGAATATTGTTATAAGAGTAGAAGCCTTCTTGAGTTTTTTCCTTTAGTGCTTATTTGAGTTAAGCACTTAAAGGCTTAAGAAACTCAAGAATACAGGAAGTAACTAGAATTCCAAGTGTCTTACTCTTGATGGTGGATACACATAGAGAAATCATATGTTTTTTGTTATATTCATTAACACCCCAAAATCAAGTGGGTTCAAAGGCATTAAAGGTTGTCATTCTAAAAACTCTTTGGTTGTTTTTTATTTCATTCTAACTTCTATAAATGGATCCTTGATGGTTTGGTTTTGTTATAAACTAAAAATAAACTTGTTATTTTTAACGCTTCCATTGACCATTTTTATGAAAAACAAACTCATATTTTGTATCAGAATCCATCAAATCAAAGAAGCACAGACAATGGCGCTGATAGAAAATGACAAGAAAAAAATGTCTAGGCAAGACGCTTGTATTTGAATAGGATAAGTAAGGGTTAAAGATGTTTAAGAATCGCATTTGGGTGCCAAATTTGGGTGGTATACGAGATCTTCTTATGGAAAAATCTCATAAGACCATGTATTTTTTACACCCAAGTAGCACCACAATGTACTTGGACTTAAAACCCTATTACAGGTGACCGACAATGAAAGTCAATGTAGCAACTTATGTAGCAGATTACTTCAAATGTGCAAGAGTAAAGGCACAACGCCAATAACCAAACAGGGATTTGGAAACCATACCGGCACCCATTGGGAAGTGGGATGACAAGAAAATCCTCCAACACACCTTTTGCATGTACTATTAAGTGGTCAGCCAACTAGATAATTGTCCCGATCTATTGTAAAGCTCTCATTTTTAATTTTTCAAAAACGGAAAAGGGAAGGACATTGACTGAAGCTCCAAGGTCAAGCATTTCATTTGTAAAATTAAGGTTCCCCAATTTACAAGGAACTGAGAAAATCCCCAGATACTTGCACTTTGGAGGTATGCCCTTTTGCAAAATGGCATAAATATTTTTTCCAGCTTTGACAGTTTCATCAAATCTCATTTTTTTCTTAGAAATACATGAATTTTTCAGAAACTTGGCATAACGTGGAATGTGTTTGATAACATATAAAAGTGGAATATTACCTCAATATTGTGAAAATTTTCCATAATGTCATCATCCTCTCTTTCGCGCTTCGTATTCTTTGGTCTTGATAGGAATGGGGGTAAGGGCTTATATTCTTTCAGATTTGACTGGACTGGTGTTGGAGTTTATTTTTCTTCTAGCTATTCAGATTATTCTTCAACCAACACCTCTTCATATTCTTCCTCAACTTTTTTTTATTTCTTTTACATATCCTTCTTTTAACAGAACTTCTTCATATTCTTCTTCAACTTCGTCTGGTTCAAATACACCTGGGTCTCCATAACTTTTCCCACTTCTCAAGGAAATAGCACTCACATTATGCTTTGGATTGTTTTCTGTGTGGCCTAGTAGCTTTCCTTGAGATTCCAGACGACCCACGAAGTGGCAAGTTAAGACACATGTTGTTCCAGATACTTGATACTAGCTCTGGTTTCTGTCTGGAATGCTTAGGTGCTTATGGCAAGACTCTTCACTATATCTTCTAAGGCCATGCTGGAACTGTTGGGTTGTTGATTTGAATTCTGGTTCTGATAACTCGTACTCTGAAAATTTTGTTGATTCGGATCTGGAAATTGGGCTTGTAATTCAGTTGCTGCTGAAAACCCGGAGGATGTTGAAATTGCTGTCTTGGCTAAAAATTATTATTCTAATAATAGTTTGGAGGTTGATTTTAAGTCATTTGTTGCTAGTATCCTCCGACAGATTTGATTGAAGCAAGACCCTCTTGAAATATCGTACACATATCAGTTGGATGTTCCGTCTTCAAGCAAATTCTACATGGTTTCTTTGCAACTATTTTTTTATTTTGCAAGAGCAGAAAAACCTTTGTCAGTTTAGATATCTGAGACTCCAGATAAGCATTTCTGACTTCTTTGACTCCCCATGCCTGATCTGATACCACTCGTCTTCGTTTCTGGAATTTTTCGACTCTATCTTCAGTTTCTCGATTAGCTCCCGGATTAAAGTTGGTGTCATGTCACCTAAGGAGCCACCACTGGAAACATTTATAAGGCGCCTCTCCATGGGTGCCTGACCTTCATAGAAGAAGATGTAGAGTTGATAATCGTTGATCCCATGTTGTGGACACCGAACTAGAAGCTTCTTAATTCTTTCCCAGTAAGTATGTAAAGCTTCTCCATTTCCTTGTTTGATCCTAAGGATTTCTCTTCTGAGACTGGAGACTCATGTTTCTAGAAAATACTTCTCTAAAAACAATTTCACAAGTTCTGTCCAAGTGGTGATGGAACCATATGGAAGTTCATACAACCATTCTCTTGTTGAATCTTGAACTCAAAAGGGGAATGCCTTTAACTTTATCCGATCTTCTATAACAACATGTGGCTTCGTTCCTGATGAAACCACATGAAATTCCTTGAGAAATTTACATAGGTTTTTGTTTTCCAAACCTCCAAAAGTAGGAAGAAGATGAATTAGCCCAGATTTGTGTTCGAAGTTTTGGGCTTCCGGAAAACTGATATAGAGGGGTTGCTGATTCACTTCTTGAGTGGCCCACTCTATAAGACTCTTTTCTGCTTTGTCTCCACTCATGTATGATTCTTTAGATTTGGATTTTGAAGAATCTGTGGGTTTAGATTTGACTTAGGGTGGTAGGGAGTACGTTTTCTAGGGACTATCAAAAGGTGAAGATGGGGGGTACTTTCAGAATAAACATATCTGATTCGTCTATAAGGGACTGCCTTGCGGTGAAATGAATTCAGGTGGTAGGGAGGATGATGATGAACCAAAGAAACCAACTGGTTGTTGTTTCATTGCTGCTTCTTTCTTCGATTTCATTGCATTTCTTTCGATTTCTGGATCAAAAACTAAAGGTGTACCTAAACGAAAAAATTTGGGCATAAAACAATTAGAAAGCACCGTGTCCCCAACAATGGCGCCAATTTGTTATGTAACAACCCGAAACTTTGCTTCCTCGTCGTAACGGTTCCGTCAAAACTCGTCTTAAGCGAATTGTACCGATTTCGTCCTGAACTAGGTTAATTAAGTCAAAACCTTTATTTTGACTTGGTAAGTATCAAAACATGTTGGAAACATGTGAAAACGTCCCGAACTAGTAATTTGAAAAATTATAGTTTCGACCATATCGGGTAACGACAACTTAATCGGGTGCGACCCAAAGCATCAATTAACGTCGGTATCGGGTAAAATTCCACCGTGTATCCGAGTCAAACCATATTTCAAGTAGATTAAGCCTCATTTGAAGCTTTTTCACTCTCTCTCTAACCTCTCTCCTAAAATCCATTTTGTTAAGCCAAAATCATCCATTTCAAGCCTTAAAATACCAAGGTAAGCATCCTAGCTCCTAGTATATCATCCTTGGGCTTCTATTTCGTGCTTAAATCATGGGATAAGACCATAAACATGTGTTTACGGCCCTGGATCAGCCTTAGGCCGTGAACACATGTAATTGGGGTTTTTGAGCCATAAAACCCTTCCAAATCATCATAGGAGCTTAGATATGGCCAAAGGAATTATTGGAATGGACTTAAAACACCTTGAATGTCAATTATAAGGAGTAAACATGAGTTTACTGCCCAAGAGCATGCTTGGGCCGTAAACTCATATAAATGGGTGGTAAACTCCTCTTTTGCGTGTTAAAATGCAACTTACACACCCCTTAGGCTTTGGAATAAATTATGGAACCAACCAAAAATCATTTAGGGGCCTTAAACATATCATAAACTCTCTAATTGAGAGTTTGCGGCCAGATCATATGCTCCAGGGCCGTAAACTCCAAGATGGATGCCATTTGAAGCCCTAAACTCACCCTAAGCCTTGTAAAAATTAGTGGAATCACTTGTGATAAATCCATGGCCTTCAAAATAATTAAGTTGGATGTGGGCGAGAGTTTACGGCCGTAAAATCTTAGTTTATAGCCTAAACTCTTCTATTAATTCAGATAATGATTTAATCCCTTTCAAATGTCCAAAAGCCAAACCTAGCAACACCCATTATTTGATTTAAGGCCATTTAGATCATAAAAACACCCACCATTAGTTTACGGCCGTAAACTCATGGGGATGTGGTGTTTAGGCCATAAACACTCCCTAAGAGTCTACCTTTGAAGAGTAAACTCTAAATCCTAGCCATTCATGTCCTAAAACGCAACCCGGGTCACTTCAAACGCCCATTTTGGAGTATTTTCGCGTCTTAGAATGTTCAAGTGTATCTAATTAGTTATTTAAATCTAATTAGATATATATTGTGTATTATTTAATATTACATAGGAACCTCGCTCGTATTCAAGCCTTGGTTCGACGTTTAGCATCCCATCCAACACATTTCCGCGTCTGGTGAGTTCATACCCCTACCTTTTTTCAATGTTTTTCAATGTTTTCAGGGGGGAATACAAGCAAGAGTACAAGAATATCTTGTACTTAAACTTATGATTTTAGTTAAATGGTTTCATACTTGTACATTTTTAAGGATTGAAAACCCTTTTAACAAACTGTTTTAACTTGCAGAGTTATTTGTTAAAAACCGATTTTCAATTCTTATTATATACTGTCATATTGTATACTTCACATTTGCTTGTTCATACTTATATTGATAGAAAACATAAAACATTGTAAAGTCTGTAATAAAATACCATAGGCACGAGTATAAAAGTCAAACACCATAAGGAACACATAAAACTTCGGTATGTCATTCATAATACACCTAGGCTCCAGTGTAAAGGACAACAATCATTTGATAACATAGAACATTTGTAATGTCTTTAATAATGCACCTCGGATCGAGTGTAAATGGAAAGTCGTCATCAAAAAACATAGAATATTTGTAATGTCCTTAATTACAACACCTAGGTTCGAGTGTAAAGGACAGGTACGTTAGAACCTAGTTAGTCATAGATACTACTTCCCCTAGGCGAGAAGTAATGAGTAATCTTAAAGATTGGAGACACGTCCTTTGTAACACGTACCGTGGCACGAGAGTGGAGGACTACCCCTGTAACCAGAATCCCCGAACGTAGGAGAGCGTGACTTGAGTGTATAGATCTATACGGGACTGACAATCTCGCACCTGGCTGCTAGCTACAGCCGAACCGAATGGTTCAAGGGTAACAAAAGTCATAAAAAGGATATTGGCCATGGTCCGAGTCATATCCATTCTGAGTATGGTTAAGGACTCGCAATCTAGATTCTTAACGCTTTAGAATCATTTTCTAGCTTTATGTACGTGGTAAAGCTAATGTACATTCAAGGATGACAGGCACACACATACACACATTCAGGAAAACATGGGGTTTTCCTAGGGAGAACAATGAACATAATCAGATCTGGTAATAGTTAGCACACTCAGAATTGGTAATAGCACACACACACACATTTCAGGAATACATGGGGTTTTCCTATGGATAATATTGAACATAATCGGAATCAGTAACAGTTAGCTTATACGGAATCAATAATAATTCACACTTTCACACATAGGAAAATATAGGATTTTCCTGAGTAACAGTAGTTTGTAACCAGAAAAGTGTAATAAGTTAAATAATTATACTTTACAAAATCATTTGATTAATCATGTTTTTATTGTACATCTATTACATTACAATTTGGAATTGGTATCTAACTCTTAAGAAAATATGGGATTTTCTTGGTTAACCAATTTTTCAGGAAACTAAAGGAACTCGTTCTTTTGATAAAATAAACCACTTATGAACTCACAAGCTTTATGCTGATTTTCAAACCGCTTGTATTCTCAGGTCCGCTTTAGACAGGTATCCGACGATCTCTTTTGGTGAAGACGGAATGCGTAGAAGATTCGTCTCTCTTTTGTTTAAACTATGTATCTATGAAACTTGTACTACTTTACTTTTCAACTGATGTAATGAAATCTATGTAATGTAATGTTTTGTGTTTTACTTCGCTTACTATGTACATTGGTTATGATTCACATGAAGTCACCTCCACCCCGAGACGTTTCCGCCTTCGGTTTCGGGGTGTGACAGATTGGTATCAAAGCCCTTGTTTATAGTGAACTAAGTATACCAAACTTTCAATGGTATAAGACTATAAACATTAAGGGGCCTAAGTGCTCTGAACTACAAGTATACCTCAAATATAAGTATTTTCAAAAAGTATACAAGTATCCTAGCCGTCTAAAATCGTATCTATAAGTAGAACAGAACATAAGTAAATGGGTGTTGTATGTTGCAGTTAAACCTAGGCAGTTATGTAGTCGTGTCTAGGATCAATATAGCCTGATCAACTATATTCATTCGAGACACGGCCAACATGTGCTTGGGAGTGACTGTGGAATGCAGCATACCTAAAACTTACCCAAATACCACAAACAACGAATCGTCGTTACAATGAATCGTGAAATACTATGGGAGTATTTCTGAATCCAACCTTATAGTAGAAATTCCTCATTCAAGCATTGCCCCTCGATTATTCCGTTAGCGATAAATGTCTGCTTTGATAACTCATTTCTGCTTATTCGCTTAATAGAATTATATGTCTGTCATAAAGAGAAATCCTTTGTTTCATATCTCTTGATTCAATTTAAAGGACTTATTATCCTCTTTTTCCTAATCCTTTAGATCGAGATGTCTTCAAGGAAAGAACCTAGCACGAAGAACAACGACCCTCCGTCTCCACCCTCATCCCGCTTCGACCCTGTGATGTTCAAGCTGGCTGTTTCTGCTGCAGTGACGGCTGCAATGACGATCTTGAACCCTAACAAGTCCATTGGTCCAGGATATAACCCCTACCCCCAAAATCATGAAAATGTTCAGGAGCATCAAAATGAGTTTGATGAGAGTAATAAGGTTATCTGGAATAAGCGAAAGGGTCAGAGTTCCCAAGGACCCTCCAAGAAGCCCAAAAATGTGGCAGTCCAAGTTGCTACCAATCCTGCCGTTGTTCCTATAATTCAAGCTACCACTACTCCTGTTATTTCGTCTAAGGCTCAAGCACCTGTCACTGGGTATGCTGGTAATCTCCCTTGGTGCAGCAATTGTAGTTATCATCATTATATTCCTGTCCCATGTCGCAAGATGATTTGCAAACGTTGTGGCAAGAAAGGTCATCTTGCTAGAAGCTGTAGAACAGTAGTTCAACACCTCGAGCAAACTTCTATCGATCAGGTTTGCTATAGTTGTGGAGAAATTAGGCATTTCAAGTGAAACTGCCCAAAAGCAATAGCCCCCAATAATGTCAACAACGCCGGAATGGCCTTAGCTTTGAAGCAGGAGGAGGCAGCCGCCAATCCCACTAACGTAGCGGGTATATTTCTTTCCGACTATCCTTATGCTCGCATCTCTTCAAATATAGTGTCAAGAAAGTTCAATTAGTCATTCATTCAATTATCTTGTTAAACATAGTCCTCGTTTGACAATCAAAAACATTTACCGTCAAGATAGAGATCAGTGAGAATGAGTGTATAAACGACTTATCTCAACGTTGTGTCCATATCTTGAGTAATCATTCATTTCTCATTAACCCGATGTCAGTTTCAGTAAGAGCTTTGATGTTATCCTTATTATGTATTGATTGAGCCCTGACTGTGTTGATACACCTCATTATAGAAAACTGTTCGTCTCAATCTTCCTTCTAATCAGACCCTCATAATTCATGGTGGCGAGTTTAGCCCGAACCTTCACTTCGTTCAATGCGTCAAAACTCGAAAGTTCCTGCGAAAGAAGTGTCAAGTATTCCTAGTCCATATGATCAGCGAGAAACAAGGAGTTAAAGACTCCCATAGTAAACTTGATAAGGCATGGAAAACTTAGTCTGTGGTACATTAGACCCTTTTAGATCCCCTTTCGGATTGATTCCTTAGCCTTCAGCTCCGAAATACCTTCAGTAATTAGCAGCGTTCACCCTGTACCTTGCACCTCTATCCTTAATGAATACCTGCCTGATAAAACCAAAGAAATCCATTCTAGTGTGACCAAGAACCTTGATATACCCAAACTCTCCGGACGAGCAAACTAAGATCATAGACCAAGTAATCAAGCATATGAAACCGAGCCACGTCCCGTTAGTGAAGGTTCCAAGTGAGAACCTGAATTCGCATGGGAGCACGAAGACCCGATACAACAGACACATCCACACTCTTTGTCCATAATTTTCTATCTAAATTCTTGAACTTCGGGACGAAATTCCCTTTAACGGGGGGGATAATGTAACAACCCGAAACTTTGCTTCCTCGTCGTAACCGTTCCGTCAAAACTCGTCTTAAGCGAATTGTACCAATTTCGTCCTGAACTAGGTTAATTAAGTCAAAACCTTTATTTTGACTTGGTAAGTATCAAAACATGTTGGAAACATGTGAAAACGTCCCGAACTAGTAATTTGAAAAATTATAGTTTCGACCATATCGGGTAACGACAACTTAATCGGGTGCGACCCAAAGCATCAATTAACGTCGGTATCGGGTAAAATTCCACCGTGTATCCGAGTCAAACCATATTTAAAGTAGATTAAGCCTCATTTGAAGCTTTTTCACTCTCTCTCTAACCTCTCTCCTAAAATCCATTTTGTTAAGCCAAAATCATCCATTTCAAGCCTTAAAATACCAAGGTAAGCATCCTAGCTCCTAGTATATCATCCTTAGGCTTCTATTTTGTGCTTAAATCATGGGATAAGACCATAAACATGTGTTTACAGCCCTGGATCATCCTTAGGCCGTGAACACATGTAATTGGGGTTTTTGAGCCATAAAACCCTTCCAAATCATCATAGGAGCTTAGATATGGCCAAAGGAATTATTGGAATGGACTTAAAACACCTTGAATGTCAATTATAAGGAGTAAACATGAGTTTACTGCCCAAGAGCATGCTTGGGCCGTAAACTCATATAAATGGGTGGTAAACTCCTCTTTTGGGTGTTAAAATGCAACTTACACACCCCTTAGGCTTTGGAATAAATTATGGAACCAACCAAAAATCATTTAGGGGCCTTAAACATATCATAAACTCTCTAATTGAGAGTTTACGGCCAGTGCATATGCTCCAAGGCCGTAAACTCTTAGATGGATGCCATTTGAAGCCCTAAACTCACCCTAAGCCTTGTAAAAATTAGTGGAATCACTTGTGATAAATCCTTGGCCTTCAAAATAATTAACTTGGATGTGGGCGAGAGTTTATGGCCGTAAAATCTTAGTTTATAGCCCTAAACTCTTCTATTAATTCATATAATGATTTAATCCCTTTCAAATGTCCAAAAGCCAAACCTAGCAACACCCATTATTTGATTTAAGGCCATTTAGCTCATAAAAACACCCACCATTAGTTTACGGCCGTAAACTCATGGGGATGTGGTGTTTAGGCCGTAAACACTCCCTAAGAGTCTACCTTTGAAGAGTAAACTCTAAATCCTAGCCATTCATGTCCTAAAATGCAACCCGGGTCACTTCAAACGCCCATTTTGGAGTATTTTCGCGTCTTAGAATGTTCAAGTGTATCTAATTAGTTATTTAAATCTAATTAGATATATATTGTGTATTATTTAATATTACATAGGAACCTCGCTCGTATTCAAGCCTTGGTTCGACGTTTAGCATCCCATCCGACACATTTCCGCGTCCGGTGAGTTCATACCCCTACCCTTTTTCAATGTTTTTCAATGTTTTCAGGGGGAATACAAGCAAGAGTACAAGAATATCTTGTACTTAAACTTATGATTTTTGTTAAATGGTTTCATACTTGTACATTTTAAGGATTGAAAACCCTTTTAACAAACTGTTTTAACTTGCAGAGTTATTTGTTAAAAACCGATTTTCAATTCTTATTATATACTGTCATATTGTATACTTCACATTTGCTTGTTCATACTTATATTGATAGAAAACATAAAACATTGTAAAGTCTGTAATAAAATACCATAGGCACGAGTATAAAAGTCAAACACCATAAAGAACACATAAAACTTCGGTATGTCATTAATAATACACCTAGGCTCGAGTGTAAAGGACAACAATCATTTGATAACATAGAACATTTGTAATGTCTTTAATAATGCACCTCGGATCGAGTGTAAATGGAAATTCGTCATCAGAAAACATAGAATATTTGTAATGTCCTTAATTACAACACCTAGGTCCGAGTGTAAAGGACAGGTACGTTAGAACCTAGTTAGTCATAGATACTACTTCCCCTAGGCGATAAGTAATGAGTAATCTTAAAGATTGGAGACACGTCCTTTGTAACACGTCCCGTGGCACGAGAGTGGAGGACTACCCCTGTAACCAGAATCTCCGAACGTAGGAGAGCGTGACTTGAGTGTATAGATCTATACGGGACTGAAATCCCGCACCTGGCTGCTAGCTACAGCCGAACCGAATGGTTCAAGGGTGACAAAAGTCATAAAAAGGATATTGGCCATGGTCCGAGTCATATCCAGTCTGAGTATGGTTAAGGACTCGCAATCTATATTATTAACGCTTTAGAATCATTTTCTAGCTTTATGTACGTAGTAAAGCTAATGTACATTCAAGGATGACAGGCACACACATACACACATTCAGGAAAACATGGGGTTTTCCTAGGGAGAACAATGAACATAATCAGATCTGGTAATAGTTAGCACACTCAGAATTGGTAATAGCACACACACACACATTTCAGGAATACATGGGGTTTTCCTATGGATAATATTGAACATAATCGGAATCAGTAACAGTTAGCTTATACGGAATCAGTAATAATTCACACTTTCACACATAGGAAAATATAGGATTTTCCTGAGTAACAGTAGTTTGTAACCAGAAAAGTGTAATAAGTTAAATAATTATACTTTACAAAATCATTTGATTAATCATGTTTTTATTGTACATCTATTACATTACAATTTGGAATTGGTATCTAACTCTTAAGAAAATATGGGATTTTCTTGGTTAACCACTTTTTCAGGAAACTAAAGGAACTCGTTCTTTTCATAAAATAAACCGCTTATAAACTCACCATCTTTATGCTGATTTTCAAACCGCTTGTATTCTCAGGTCCGCTTTAGACAGGTATCCGACGATCTCTTTTGGTGAAGACGGAATGCATAGAAGATTCGTCTCTCTTTTGTTTAAACTATGTATCTATGAAACTTGTACTACTTTACTTTTCAACTGATGTAATGTAATGTTTTGTGTTTTACTTTGCTTACTATGTACATTGGTTATGATTCACATGAAGTCACCTCCGCCCCGAGACGTTTCCGCCTTCGGTTTCGGGGTGTGACAGATTGGTATCAGATCCCTTGTTTATAATGAACTAAGTATACCAAACTTTACATGATATAAGACTATAAACATTAAGGGGCCTAAGTGCTCTGAACTAAAAGTATACCTCAAATATAAGTATTTTCAAAAAGTATACAAGTATCCTAGCCGTCTAAAATCGTATCTATAAGTAGAACAGAACATAAGTAAATGGGTGTTGTATGTTGCAGTTAAACCTAGGCAGTTATGTAGTCGTGTCTAGGATCAATATAGCCTGATCAACTATATTCATTCGAGACACGGCCAACATGTTCTTGAGAGTGACTGTGGAATGCAGCATACCTAAAACTTACCCAAATACCACAAACAACGAATTGTCTAGTGTTCAAAAAAAATTTAATATCATCAATTAGAGTAACGGTTCATGAGATATGGTCAAAATACTGACACGGGGTCAAAGTTGCCAGCAACATCGTTTAGCTTCATATTGTAGCAATCTATCTTCGTATGATCAATTCAATCGTATGGTACTTGACTAAAACATATTCCGAGAATTCCTGAACATATTCCTTTAGTTCCAACTCCATTTAGGCTCCAAATATGCATCCAACTACTCCCTCAAATGCATCCAAAGCTGCTCCCAAAGTACCGCTCTACTCCAACTATCTGAAAACAACATAAAATACGAGCAGTGCAGAAATTCTAACAAAATACATGAGCCGAATATTATCTAAACTAATATATATGATATAACAAAAAATATGATGAAAAATGATACTAAAATCTACCTTAAAAGTTGCATAAAATGACATCCTAATAGTACTTCAAAGGATAGGGAACCAAACTTACAAGCTTTAATTGTCCGTTAAACTAGATGGTATCTACAACCCCTATCATGTTTTTTATTTTAGGAATAACGAGACCGGAGAACCCGATATGATCCCACTTTCAAAATTAAAGGATTGATGAGGATAATAGGCTGATTGAAGAGCCTGAAATATTTGTTGACCGTAAGACAAAGAAGTTACGCCATAAGATGATTCACTTAATGCTAGTGTGATGGAAACATTCGGTAAGGTCAAACCTCACCCTAGAGACACAAAGCAAAATGAAAATTCACTACCCACATCTCTTTGCTGATACATGATCTTGGGATGGAATCATCTTAAGGGGTGAGAATTGTAACACTCGCATGTTTAGCCAGGCTTAGTTATCAGATCTATAACTTGTCAGTCAGATATTGTAATCTCTTATGAATAAATAAAAGAGAATTATTCATTTATATTTGTGTTCATGTGAATTTTATAGATATTAGGTTTATATGATAACTATGTAAATTCTTACGTGTAACATAATTAGTAGGGCTAAAATATAAATTAAAAATAAAAGATTATTTTGGATGAATAATCTAATTAAAAGTCATAATAACTGAAAAAGAGAAACCATGCATATGAAGAACGCCCAAACCTGAATTTTTATGAAGAAGTTATGAATTTTTGAATTTTTATAGGCAATTCAGCACATCGGTGTACCTCACAGAAACCAAAATTGAAATCAGTCAAGTGTTAGGAAAAACAATCTAAACGAGAGCTGAAGATCCCGTCCATACCTATCTGACAATATAAAGACAGTTGAGAACGGATATTGTATGAGAAAGTTATGATTTTAAACGAACATTACAGTCTAAGCCTGTAAAAATATAACTTTAAAAATAAAGACAAATTAGCCGATGGAGTTTAAATAAAAATCGTAGAACCTGTCAATAGCTATGTGTGGATATAAATTTTTTGAAACAATAAATAATAGATCGATAGATTCTAACAAGTGTAATCAACAAAACAATAAGAAGAATGAATATCAAAATGGTGTCGAATGATTAGATTCAATATCCTTAGAAGAGTTCAACAAGAACTTCTCTATAAAGACAATGTAGGGTGATACAACTTTTTTTTTGGAAAGGGAACTTCCCAAACGAGGGTTTCCGGGCCAGCTTTCGCACACTGACTAATCCCCCGCTGCAAACATAAAGCTTTGCCTCATGCCCTAGAGTCACTGTAGGCGAACCTCCATGGCCACAAGGGCTGAGTGGTGCCAAGATTTGAACATGGGTCAATAGGTTATCCACCATATCTTCCACAAGCCTTACCAAGTCACCACAACCCAAGTGGTTGTTAACCCTAAAAAGGTGCATGCATGCACTATAAATAGTCTAACCCTAATATCGTTAAAACTTGGGTGGATAGGCCCAGCCCGTTAAAATATGGACAATTCTAGTACATTAACAATTGATACAGTATTATTTATCCCAACAATCTCCCCCTTTGTGTCAATTAAAGAAGGTAGATTCTTCGGTGCGGTTGATGTTTCTGAACTTTGAACAGCTTTGGCATTAATCCAAGTAGAGTGTTGCGAACCACGATATAATTTGCTTTGTTCAGTAATCCCCAAAATGCAATTCAGACATGATGTAGAATAAAGATGCTTGTCTGATAAGAAGAACAAGCACCTTTGAACTTTCTCACCTTCTCGTAGTTGAAACGCAACGCTCCAATTATCCTTTCAGATTTTTCCCAGCTTCATCTTGCCGATATCATTCAGAGCTTCTTTAGGTTGCACAGTTGGTTTCTTTCTGAGTACAACAACAATTTCCACATCCATTTTGCCAATTTCTTTAAAGTAGGAGAATAACATTCTCTTCAGATGTGCCACAATGGGTTAGAACTTCTGTTCATCTTTTGACAAAAGAGAGAACAAAGAAATCCAATCGTGTGGACTTAGGTATGGCAATTCAGCGAGAGTAAATTCAAATATTGATTTTCTTGCCCCTCGTGATGCTTTGAACCGAGCGTTAATGAAGCTTTTTGTTTCAACTGACCAAAGAGTTTCACAACATCTATATTCATTGAACTCCATGTCTCGTATTCAGGCTTTCCGTGCTTAAGATAAAATGAGGAAAGCATGTGATTGACAGTGTTATCCGAATCATGAGCTTTCTCAATCTTGTCAAAACAACGGAATAGAAAGGCTTTCGGAGTGATCAAAAAATCAAGATGAGATTTCGAACAGTTACCCAAGTCAAATGAGATAACTGGCTTTAACTAGTAAACATTTGGATTGTAAATAGACTCATTGAGAATCCGCTCCATGGACCAAGGAGAGGAGAGGGCCTTCTAAGTTTTATTTGTGAATTGTGCATCATGAGCCTCCTTTTCACGAGCTTCAACTTCTTTAGCAACACAATCAATTTCATCAAGCTCTTTGTCACGATATTTCTTTTGAGCTTTGACCCTTCAGACAAATCTTCTTCTCCTTCATCATCATCATCAACTAGTTCTACATTTCCTTTTGATCAAGAGGCTTCATTACCGTTCTGATCTTTTGTTTTCGGTTGTGGCTGTTGTTTGTACTCACCAAAATCGCCAGCTATTTTCTTCGGTTCTCCACCATATGTCTTCTTAGATTCTCCCCTTGTTTCGGAAGAGCATCTGATTCTGAAATACCGTCAATACGATTAAGCATGGAGATGACTAGTTTGAGTTTTTCAGCCAGATGTTGTCGCACCGAGACCGTGAGCAACGATTTATGAGTCTCTACAAGATTTTGCAAGTAAAAATTGATATATGTGACACAGCTTTTGAGAACAGCTTTCTCGGAGCAAAGACCATCGATCTGTTTGTTGACATGAGATAGATTCACAGAAAGAACTTTCGTTTTCGCAGTTTTGATTGCCAGTTGATCCATGATTTTATTTTATATGATCAGGTCCTCATGTAGCTTCTCAATCTTTGAAACAATAAAGGCACTCATCTCAGCATTATCCACCCTAAGTTCTGAACGGACTTTAGATAAAGCTTCTTTCTTTGTTTGAAGAGTAGAGCCAAGAATCGTAATCACCTTGTTCGCAACTTAAGTGTTTATATCAGAGGAACTCCGAATATCCTCCATAAATTGAGTAACACCAGCAAATAGTTTTTCGACTTTTTCGATCGTGTCACGAACTATTTTCTCATACTTCTCAACTGCTTTTGTAGATGCAACGAGGCTTTTGGCATGCTCCTTGGTGAGAGTCTCAATTAATTCCTTGTGAGCCTCAAAGGAATATTCGCTATTGTACAAATATTTGGAAGACTCAAGCAGAGTATCAAACTTTTTATTGAGGGTATTGAACTGCCCTTTCGTCATGAGTGCCTCATCATCATTACTCGACTGATGAACAGTAAAGGGACTAAAGTTGAAGTCTTGAAAATCATCCCGATCATCACCAAAAACTGTATCGAGATCATCATCCATTAAGGGCGATACTGTAGAGGAACTGAAACGAACAATGACACCAGAAGCACTTGCCTCCGTATTAGATACTTTGACATTCAATTGGGGCGAACTTGTGGTAGTGGATGTTATTATAGCAGAATCAGTTTAGAGTGGATTAGTTTGAGCAACAAAGATATGTGGTTGCACAACCCTAACATATACATTTAGACAACGAACAATGGTGATCGGTGTAGAGATTGGTGTAGAAGTAGTGATTGGAGAAGGTGAAGGAGAAGGAACATGAAAGAAATCATCTATCATAGGAACTGAAGTTGAAATTGGAAATTATACCTCCACAGTAGACTGAGTAGGAATAGGATCCGAGACCATGGGTTGCGATGTTGCTGCAGTATCTTTTGTTTCATTCTGAATAACCTTACGTTCATATGGATTCGAGTGAGTGCGTGATTTGGAATCCCCTTGAACAGGAGACGAAGACCTAGGCTTCTAAGTAGCCTTCGTTATTTTCTTCTTCGGAGTTTGAGCTGGCTCGAAAGGTCCAACTTTCGCCTTTCGTTTTCCTCCCTTTCAGGGCTTGTTTCCCTCATCAAGTGCCTTTCGTAAATTTTCAGGCATAGGACGAGGACCTGTGGTAGGCTTCTTCAGATTCTTATTGATTAGCACATAGTCCATTGGAACCATGAGTAGCATATCTTCCGAAATGGATCCAACAAAGTCGAATTTGGTGGGATCGGACATAATAAAGTTAGAAGTATCAAAGATCGAAATCGCAACCATCACGGAGTTATATGGGATCCGAAATAAATGGAGAACAATTGTGCGCTTAACAATCACTGACAAGAAGCAAGCACAAGAGATCCGAGTGTCTTTGAGTTGAAAGGGTGCTTTGTACCAGTTGATCCCAGAGGATTGAACAATAGTCAAGGTTAATCCCCGAATACAAACCATAGATTATTTTGTAGAAAAGCCTGCTAGTGCTGTCTGAACCCGTAACATGCTTTGAGAAGCTCTTAAATAGTAAACTGAAAAGCCCATTCCACATAGGAGGAAGATTGGGCTTCTTGAACTTCAATAGGAGATAGAGGTTTTCCAAATACCCTATTTGGTATAACATCTCCAGAATCACAGATAAAGAAATCGATCTGGATCAACCAGACCCTCTATTGAAGAAAACCCTAGCATTCTGCTAAATCGGGGCTTGGAGATGGAAGTTTTGTGGGAATGAATCTCGAAAGTAATCACAACATCACTCTGTTGGTAGCTTGCAGTGGAGAACGCCTTGGATAGATGGACCAAAGGAACATTCTCAACCATCATTAAGGCTTGAGACAACGGTAAGTAACGAAGGCACTCGATCATAGACTGGAGAGAAACAACGTACTTATATGAATCATGATCCAATACGAGGTTTTAGTTAGGTTTGATGGTCAGCAAAACCAATGAAGTGGTTTCTTCAACAACGGATGGAGTTTTAGAGGAGTTATCCATGGAAACTGTTGAACAAGATGATGAATAGTGTAGAGAGAAAGAGGATTTTGCGCTTTAGAGATTTTGAAACCTTTCAAAGTGGTGAAGAAAATCAAGCGTCGATAACCCTTTTATATGGTATGAGTGGAGAGAGAAACCCAGCTGTTGATGGTTCTGTTTCCCTGAAAAAGTACTTGAAAAGGCGTGACAATTATACGTGTGTCAGGCGATGTAACTGACAAGTGTGATGTCAGGAACTTTTAAAAATACACGCACCCAAATTGAAATTTTATCACTTTAAAACTGCCATTTCAATTCTGCACATACGTAACGAAGCATCAACCTCCACAACCTGTTCGTGATAAGTAGCCATATCTTGTTTTTATAATTGAAAGTAACCATTCAGAATTTTGAGACTATACTTTTGAAAAATCATGAGGATTTTTGTGCAAGAGTGTGCCAAACATATAGAAATAAAACAAATTATATCTAGGAATTTGCGATTTCAATTATAAATCAACATAAAAATAGTTGGATCCCAAGCAACGATCACTTCCTTTAGAGTCAATAGAGACTCGATAGTGCTTGTGTAACATCCCATTGAATTATGACCATCTGTTTGTTGAGAAATAATGAAAGGCTTCTTTTAAATAGGCTTAAGGGTGGCTTCATCTTCAATGAAATTATGAAACTCAATATATGTCTGAAAGTATGGAAGAAGTACCTGTCTGACCAGTGTAGCCAAAATAATAAGTATGCTTTGGATTTATTTAAATGGCTGGATAAAATAGAAATCTCAAGAGATATAAAAACTAGATCTTTTGGGAAGAAAAATATTGGGTAAAGAATATTCCATCAAGATCTCACAAAAATAAAAATAATGAGATTCCAAGGTACAAACCACGAGGATTGAATGTCATCAATTCCATGGTGAAAAATCTAGAACGTATTAATTGTTCACCGTCAATTCAGAAACAAGTTTTAGAAGAAACGATTGGTGTTATCAATTCATTAAGGCTTCAAACATAGAGTCTTAGAGGCTTTGGAGAACATGCAATGGCATGCTTATAGGGACAATCAACTAGTGCAAAGATTGAGAGTTAAAAATCCTCTCCATCGTTTGGAATTGAGAACATGATGAAACTGTACCTGCTTCTAAAAAGACATGTTACTAATAACACACAAAATTGTAACACCGTAAATTTTCATTTTAAGATCGCATAGTTCTCATAACACATTTCACAAAAAACCCATTTATTTAATTTACAAAACGCAACTCCATAATTATTTGATTAATAATCCAGGATCTTCAAAACATAACTATTTCTATAGTATGTACAATCAAGCCGGCGCCTTCCCGCGATCCTGAGTAGAACCTGAAACACATATCACATAACACGGTTAGCACGAACCTTAGTGAGTTGCCCAAAATACCACACACAACTCATTGGCCACTCGAGGCTATAACTCAATAATACCCTCTGGTCCAGGTGTCTCACTGGGACCCTCTGGTCCCATAGCTCAGGCGGACCTTCCAGTACTAACTTTGTAAGCACAAAATAATACACATCATAAATCACAAAGACATAATGTGTTGGATTATGTGTCTAATCCCATAACTATAATTGGTATGTACTTGAATTGATAGTAGCAATGTCCTTTTGGGTTGCCTTCAAACCTGGCAATGGAATAGGATAATTGTTGGAGAGAGAAGAATGATTTATTAATTTATTACTTGGTTAATAAATTAATTTGAAATAAAGATAAATGATTTATTAATGTATTATGGATATAATATACTGATTAGAAATCATATTTTTTTAATTAATATTTAATCAGAAATTAATTTGGAATTAATTTTAGGATTAAAGGAATTAATTGAAACTGCAGGGACTAAATGTGACAATGTTCAAAAGTTGAGCATTGAAATATTCTAGAACCTCCCTTAGAGGTGGGGAACGAAATCTAGAGTGTCCTAGGGTTTCCTTGGGTTCTAAGGGTGCCTTGGAAGCCTTAGCGAGGAAGTTAAGGGATTATGGTTATCTAAGATACACCTGCCTTATCCTAAACCTTCCTTATCACCTATATAAACCCCTATAGGGTTGGATATCGTCTAAGTCACTCCAATAGAGGATTAGAGCCGAATTTTCCACTTCCCTTCTATCTCCATGGTAATCCTTGGTTTCTAGGTTTGTTTGTGAGCCATTAGAGGCGCGACACTTGTGGCGCTTGCTACCAAAGTTCAAGATCTTTAAGGATTTGATTGTTATTAAAATATAACAATCAAGGTATGTATCCTAACCCTAATTATATGTTAGTTTCAAAAATTACATGTGCCTCCTAGGGTTTTCTAGCTTTTGTGTTCAATGCTTGTATGTCTAATACTGAAAAACATAGATCCTCAAATTAGGGTTGCATGCACACATAGGATTGTTTGATATGTATAAAACCCATCATAATGTAGGATATCACAATACTCAATATAAACACATAAGACCATCTGGTCACACAACTCAGATTACCACTTTAGGTATGTATAGTGAGAAGACTCACCTCGGATGATGAACAACTCCTATAGATGTTGCTGCTGCACCGGCCTATAACACTGGACCAAAATCCACAATTACCCAATTAAGATCTAAGTCCAAATCCTCACTCTTTAGGTCTAATGGTAGTCCACTAACTAGCCCATCAATAACCTAAAACTCATTGGGCCCACCACAAGGGCTCTCCGGAGGCCTAACTCTCAAGTCCAAGTGACATGCCCAACAAAAGGGCCCAAGGAATATATATATATATATATATATATATATATATATATATATATATATATATATATATATATATAATATTTCTCTACTCAAAATCTCTAGTACACAGGCCCAAAGATCCAAGCCCAAACCTTAAGGCCTAATATAAGATTTAGCCCAAAAATCCCACAGCAAGCTTACGCGGGGCGTACCTCCCTTGGTACACTCAGCGCACACAAGCATGCATGAAATTTGATCAGGGAAACCAACCCAGTACATGGCGCGTATTAGGATTTTGCTTAGCGTACATCCAGTGTGGATTTTCTCACTTTCTTGGTCTTACCCGTTAAGATCATAGCTCATATCACAGACTGGACTCCCTAGAGGCTCTTACTCCATAAAGCCAGTGACTTAAATTTTGGATTAGGTGTCTAAGACCATAACTATTATTAATATGTACTTGACCTCAGAGTAGCCGGTCCATTTAGGTTGCATGGCAGCGGAACAATCTAAAGGATGGATAATTGAAAAGAGGTTATTTATGGTTTATTAATATATTATAAGTTCTAATATATTTATATGATATCATATTATTTAATTAGTTTTGATCAAGAATTAATTTGGAATTATTTTTGTGAACAAAAGAGACTAATTAAATATAAGGGGTTGATTTGGTAAATAATTCATTCTTATAAAGTAGGCATATGCTCCATAGTTCTTCATGTTGGGCTAAACCCATATGGTAACCCATGGATACTCCATGGAGGTTTTAACCCATGGAGCATGAGGGATATGGAAAGTCATTAGAGTTTACATGATGTAACCCTAGTTTGCCACACTATATAAGAACCCATCTAGCTCATGAAATTGGCACTTAAGTGGCACTAAGGAGGCATTAGTGGAAACACAAGAGGGCTAGCCAATTTTATGAGTGCAAGTGACCTCCTCTCAGGTTCCTCCATTGTTGGTGGTGTTATGTGATTCCATTTGAGGTGCAACACTCGGGGCATGAAGTTCTTAAAGGTCTAAGGCTTCCAACTACAACAAATGGTATGTCATCTAACTTGTTTTATTACCTAAGTATCAAAGTTTTGTATGCTAGTAAGGGTAATACCTTGGAAAGTTCAAGTTTGCATGTATAATAGAGAAAACATAGATCCAAGGTATTTAGGGTTGCATGCACACCTTAGGAGTGTTAGAATGCTCAAACCCTTCATTTAAGCCTTTGCATGGCTGATAAAGTCACAAACACCCAAAACCCTTACTCTCTTATCTCAAAATGATCGTATCTCATGCATGGGTTGATTCAAAGGTCCAAGTCTCGATTTTTATGACTCTACACCCTTTAACATACTAAAAGGAACTGATAATAAACTCTGGATCTCAATATCTCATAAAGTCTCCAACTTTGCGACTAGAACCCTAAAATACACTAAAATGATGCAAAAATCAAAAGAGTGAGAAACCTTTGAGCTTTATACCTCAACATGAAGCTTCTAACTCAGACAAGCTTAGATCCAAATCCTAGAATCCCACTCCTTCTTCTTCAAGGCTCCTTCTTCACTCCAAAGAAACACAAGATCACTGATCAATAGCTCACAAATGGACACACAAACTCAATGGACGAGTATTTAGGGTTTGAGAGGGTTGATTGTCTGAGGATGGTGGCCAGGAATTAGGACATATTATTCTTTATATAGGGACACCTCCTCATTAGGGTTTTAACCTTGTGCCTAGTACACCCAGCATACCAGGTGGCTCCGCTTAAAAGTCACGCACATGAGTACGCTAAGCATACACACACATGAACCCAACGTATTTAGCCACCACCGTTCTTAAATAAGGGACCTATCTTGTCAAAAGTTAAAACTTCCATAGTTTCCTCAATATAACTCCATTTCCAATGAACCTCATATCCACGGAAAGGTGACGAGAAGCGCTACGCTTTTAGCAACTCGTTGCAGCCCTAAGGCTTCCTCATGCCCGGGTTGCAGCCCCCGAACCCTAAATCATGGACGATTCGAAACAGGATGTTACAATTCTTCCCCACTTGAATTAAATTTCTCCCTCGAAATCGCTCCTTATCAACACATAGATTGAACCCAATAACCAAAGAAGCACCACCAAAAGGACCTCATATCAAACAACAATATCTTCCAAAAACGCCTGAACCCAACAAGAATTCCCGACCCCAAAGAAGGACAGACCCTTCCGCCGCTGCGATACTCGATCTGTCACTCAAGAACATGAAAACTCTAGTGGCATATCTCCCTGCCAGACCACCCTCACAAAATATCATCATGTTAATCACTCATCAAATAACAAAATCTAAAACAATCTGCCAATTCTCATTCTCTAATCAATCTCGGTCGTAACTCAAGAAAAACGGAAAGGTCATATCCCGCTAAGGACCCACCGCCTGAACACTTATCAGAACTCTTCTAAAGGAACGACCCTCAAAACTCTGTCCTCAGACACAAGAAAGCGGTCAAGACAGGTCGGAACGATCCTCTGACACCCTTAATCATAAGCCCCAGTTCCTCTCAAATGTTCCTTTCAACACTGAACCCCAGGTGAACTTTATAATTCCTTTTCGTAATAGCAATCTCAGCCTATCATGTGACCCGCGGAGTCATGAAGTTCGCATTACCTCAAGCGAACTCTACAATCCCCTTCAGAACCCGCCTCACCTCTGACCCCTGTCGTCTACTACTCGATACTTCCAAGCATCTCGTGGTCCTTCCTAAACCAACCAATTGGCCCACTCAAATCTAAAACACCAGACAGGAACACATCCCTCTCAGAATGAGATCCACCTGAAGTCCTAAACTGCTCGTCCACCACACATATAGGGCCAATCTCACCCATTAGAGTCTAGCCCAACACAGAATTGGAACCACTTTTTCCAATCTAGCGCTCATCTCATGACCCATGTTCCACAATTATACGTATGCATTACACCTCGATCTGTCTGATTCATGACAGTCCCTCTCTAACTCAAAACACAACGGGTTCCGACCACTGCCGAGACCCTAGTCTCGCCCTTGGTTCGGCCCCTAGGCCCTCACAGACTCCTCCGGTAAGGCTACCCAGGCCTAAGAGCCCCTCTGCATTACCCCTGACTAGCAAGGTTGTGGCTCCCACAGTCATATAACACTCTCTTACTGACTAACAATTGTTATGCATCCCTGTAGTCCTCTGATACTCTCTCATTGCCTTGCGAATTCTACGGACCCTTCATTCTTATCATACTCTCTCTCTCTCTCTCTCTCTCTCTCTCTCTGACTCATGTATGTTACGGCTCCCCGAAATCATACGATACTCTCTTACTCTCTCTTTCTGACTCATATATGTTATGACTCCGTGTAATCATACGGTACTCTCTCTGACTCATGTATGTTACGGCTCCCCATAATCATACGATACTCTCTTTTACGCTCCATGGGCTCTCTCCTCCTCAAGTCATCACCCCACTGAGTCCACTAGCTCATGCTCTCTGGTCCAACCATAGATAGGTACACACCCACCTAGATTAATCATCTCTACTTCTGACGACAATTACCGCAACAAGAGACTTTCTCCTGCTACAATTCACAATTGGATAGTCCTGTCCTATGACAATTAGTTGAAGGTTCCCCACTAGAAAAATAGTCACTCGGTATACCACTTGTCATCTCACAACTCATGTCTCAAAATAATCCAAAAATTTTAGGGTGTCATACTCAGATACCCAGTACACCCTCACAGAACCCCACGATGTCTTATCTTATCCAGGGATCTTCCACTCACGACATCAAACTCGGTTACCGCAATACACCCTCTCAAAACCTCACCCTGTCTTGCCTCAACCACTGATCTTCCACTCGCACAACTTGCCACCTCGAAATACTCCAACTCACAACTTGAAATATGGGGAAATCATCGATGACCAAGAACACATTGATGACAATCCAAAATTCCATATCTTACTGCTCAAAATCCATGCGGGAATACTCATACCGACTCTGAAGTTGATTGCCAAACAACTGTTTCCCTGACTGGAGTGCATATAATTACCCATAAATCGAACTAGAAATTCTCAGCAGTCGAAACCGGACTCAACTAGCGAACCGCCTCGAATCTCAACCACTGCAACTTGAAGAGTTCCTAACCATAATAAGGTCCCTAGCCAACGACCACTTACTGTGGTTGCATTATCTCACTTTGCACCTTGTTTCATCCACTAACGACCCAAGTCTCATATTTCCGTACCGCAGATCTCCATAATTAGTTCTCTAACCGCACCTGAACAAATCTCTGATCCTCTTAATAAAACACTCAGTTCTCCCCCACTCAGGGTTCGAACCATCACCAACTAGCATACCAATAGTCTACTCCACAGACTGTTTCACCAGGTACATCACACTTGACTATTGGAACGTACCACGTAATCACTCAATGATCTTCCCGATGGAAATCAAGCAACTCCAAATACCCCGTAACATAGACAAAAATCTCAGAATCCTCCCAATGTGACTGCCTCTAGTCATCTCGAAGCCTCATACTGATACACTGTAGGATACCCCAATTGTTCCGAATTAGTCTTAACTCTCAATCTGGAAATAATGCACTATCACACACCTCGTCTCTGGTTCCTCGACCAACCTCCCATTGTGGAAATCATTATAAAGGCAAGAGACCTCACTCTCACAGTCGATACACAACGTAGACAACGAGGGTCACCGCCCCGATATACTCCTCTTAATCACATGGAACTGCTGCTAAAAGTATGTCTCCCTCAATAAGGAACCTTGTTGTTCTCTTCCATCTTAGTCCCACTAATGACTCTATCATGGTAAAAGAAATACCTCGCAGCAAACATACTGCCTAAATACTCTGGTGAAAAGGTTGCAACCCTATGCTACCCCACGAGGTTTACCTCTAAACTCTGAAATCGAAAGCACGTTATCTCTTTTGCTTCTCCCAGGAAACAGGGACAGCGCAACTCTTGTCACAGAAGGTGACGTCTCATCTATTGGTCGGTTGGTCAACTCAGACCGTGATCCTCCAATAAGCATCATCTCTACACATCCTTGAGTCTTGCGACTCCAACTGCCATATCACCAATAAAATCTCTCGGAAACTAACTCGATTTCCCTTTTAAGGTATGCTCCATTGAAACTCCTTCAACATGGCCCTCTGGCCCCACACTCTATCATATATGTTCTCAGTATAATCTATCACAACGGGATAACTGGTAAACGCTAAAGCACTAACCGCCATGAATCATGGTACTCGAACCATGTTATCACTTCTCAATCTGCCATGAATCATGGTACTTGAACCATGTTATCACCTCTCAATCTACCACGAATCATGGTACTCGAACCATGTTATCACCTCTCAATCTGCCATGAATCATGGTACTCGAACCATGTTATCACCTCTCAATCTGCCACGAATGATGGTACTCAAACCATGTTATCACCTCTCAATCTGCCACAAATCATGGTACTCAAACCATGTTATCACGTCTCAATCTTCCACGAATCACGGTACTCGAACCATGTTATCACCTCTCAATCTAATACTTAGAACCTCTGGAATTCCCTTGTTTCGAGTATAGGTCCTCTTCTGTCAGTAGTATGGGCCCATACTACCTGCCACATCTACCCATACTTTCCACACGGTTTGTCCCAGATTTTCTAAGTGGTTGCTCAACCTTCTCAGTCACCAATTCCAATACACCTGGTTGCTACCCACCAAATACTCTCCTCTATCAGCATACTCTCTTATCTAAACTCACTCCGTAGGCTCTTCCTAGGTTCTCATATTTCTCTGCCATCAATTGCTGAAGAACTCCTTATGATGCCAGCCATCTACCTCCTGAATATCATCATATTCACTTAGCAGCTGACTCCCATCATGAATTGTTCTACAAAGCACAAAGCAAGCATCATTCGGGCATCAAATAATTTCCACCAACACGTAAAACCACTCTGGATATCTAACTACTCCCGCAGTAGGCTCCTCCAATGCTCATCTAGGTATTTCTCCTAGATTACTCCTCTACTCAAAGCTCTCTCTAAAAGATTCCTGTTGGATACTCTTACTCCGCACATACTCAAAGCACATCACAGATAGCAACAATTCCTAGGCTAAGGCATCACAAATCAGACAACTTTAGCCCTAAAATATGAAATACCTAGCCTATCTTCTAGCATGCATCACTAATATCTCAATAATAATTCATAACACAAATAAGAAATGGTATTTTGGGAAATCACCATTCAGGCTCTGGTTGATTGTACACAATCCTCCTTCCCGTTTTTCTCTTAGAAACTCTTGCTCGTTTTAGAAAAATCATTTCTTTTGAAAAAAACTTCACAATTCCTCAGTTTGAGTCCAAACATACCCGAAGGTGCATCCGAATCCCTCAAACCAAGGCTCTGATACTAAATTGTAACACCGTAAATTTTCAAACAAAATTTTCATTTGAAAATCACATAATTCTCATAAATCATTTCACAAATACCTCATTTATTGAATTTACAAAACATAACTCCATAATTATTTGATTAATAATCTAGGATCCTTAAAAAATAACTCTTTCTCTGGTGTGTACAGTCAAGCCAGCGCCTTCCCGCGATCCGAAGATGAACCTGAAACACATATCACATAACATGGTTAGCATGAAGCTTAGTGAGTTCCCCAAAGTACCATACACGGCTCATTAGCCACTCGAGGCTCTAACTTAATAATACCCTCTGGTCAATGTGTCTCACTGGGACCCTCTGGTCCCACAGCTCGGGTGGACCCTCTGGACCTAACTTAGTAAGCTCAGAATAATACACAACATAAATCACAAAGACATAACACATGATATCACAATACTCAATATAAACACATAAGACCCTCCAGCCACACAACTTGGATTACCACTCTAGGTATGTATAGTGAGAAGATTCGCCTCGGATGATGAACAACTCCTATAGATGCTGTTGTTACACCGGCCTCTAACACTGGACCAAAATCCATAATTACCGAATTAAGATCTAAGTCCAAGTCCTCACTCTTTAGGTCTAAAGGTAGTCCACTAACTAGCCCATCAATAACCTAAAACTCATTGGGCCCACCAAGGCCCAATAATGAATGGGCTCTCCCGAGGTCCAACTCTCAAGTCCAAGTGACAAGCCCAACACAAGGCCCCAAGGCGCATATATATATATATATATATATATATATATATATATATATATATATATATATATATATATATATATATATATATATATATATATATATATATATATATATATATATATATATATATATAATATATCTCTGCTCAAAATCTCTAGTACACAAGCCCAATGATCCAGGCCCAACCCTTAAGGCCTAATATTAGATTTACCTCAAAAATCCCACGGTGAGGTTATGTGAGGCGTATCTACCTTGGTATGCTCAGCGTACACAAGCATGCACGAAATCTAATCGGGGACACCAACCAAGTACGTGGGGAAAACTAGAATTGCGCTCCACGTATGTCCAATATGGCTTTTCTCACTTTCTTGGTCTTAACCCATTAAGATCTTAGCTCATATCACAGATCTGGACTCCCTAGAGGCTCTTAGTCCATAAAGTCTATGACTTAAAAACTTTGCATGGCTGATAAAATCACAAACACCTAAAACTCTCACTCTCTTATCTCAAACTCCTAATATCTCATGCATGGGTTGATTCAAACGTCCAAGTCTCGATTTTTTTACTCTACACCCCTTAAGATACTCAAAGGAGCTTAAAATAAACTCTGGAGCTGAATATATCATTAAGTCTCCAACTTTGGGAGTAGAACCCTACAATACAATAAAATGATTCACAAATCAAAAAAGTAAGAAGGCTTTAAGCTTTATACCTCAACATGAAGCTTCCAACTCAGATAAGCTCAGATCCAAAGCCTGGAATCCCACTCCTTCTTTAAGTCTCCTTCTTCACTACAAAGAAACACAAGATCACTAAATAGCTCACAAATGGACACACAAGCTCAATGGACGAGTATTTAGGGTTTAAGAGGGTTGTTTGTCTGAGGATGGTGGCCAGGAATAAGGCCATCTTATTCTTTATATAGGGACACCCCCTCATTAGGGTTTTCACCATTTGCCTAGTATGCCCAGCGTATGATGTGGCTCCACTTAAAAGTTACGCACATGAGTACGTTAAGCGTACACACACATACACCCGGCATACTCAGTTGCCACCTTTCTCAAATAAGGGACCTATCTTGTCAAAACTTCAAACTTCCATAGGTTCCTCGATATAACTCCATTTCCAATGAACCTCATATCTACGGAAAGGTGATGAGAAGCCCTACGCTTCTAGCAAAGCATCGCATCCCCGAGGCTTCCTCATGTCCGGGATGCAGCCCCCGAACCCTAAATCATGGACCATTCGAAACAGGATGTTACGAAAATAAAGAAAAATACTTTTGTAATTTTGGATTTTTCTGAAAAAGATAAAAAAAAAATACACTTAAAAATAGAAATGAACAGAAAGTTCTGAATTAGTCGGAAGAGACTTAGTATATAAAGGATACAAAACGCCCGAACCTTCAGATGAACAGTGGACTACAAGGCATTCCAATGGCTCGCAACCATTCAGAACATGAAGTATAAATTCTGAAGGATTCCGAGGGCTCGGAGTAGTTTGGAGAAAGAACACTGCTTTAGTATATTATGCTGATTTCGAAACAAAATCTACTTCTATCATTCGTAAGCCTTGTAGGATTCGATTAAAGGATGGTTCATGTAAGGTTTTCATAAAGATATCATTTGGTTGATCAACAGATCTTACAAAGTGAATTTCGACATTGCCGTCCTTTAAGTGATCCTTTATGAAATGATACCTCAGTGTTATATGTTTTGTCTTGGATGTTATATTGGTTTGTGGAAAATACGAATTGAACTTTCAGAATCATAGTATAAGGGGATCCTTTTCATATTAATCTTGTAATCTCTAAGCTGACTTTAAATCCATATTACTTGAGAAGTACAAGAGGCAGCTGCGATATACTCAGCTTCAGCGGTAGACAAGGAAACACATGTTTGCTTCTTTGATTGCCAACTTACGAGTTTGCCATCTAGAAATTGACATCCTCCATTTGTAGTTTTATGATCAAGACCACATCCGCCAAGATCAGCATCAGAGAACACTTGCACAAAGAAGCCTGAGTTTGAAGGGTACCAAATTCCGAGAAAGGTCGTTCTTTTTAAGTATCGAAAGATGTTCTTTAGTGCAGTCATATGGGGTTTGCGAGGATTTTCATGAAACCTAGCACAATAGCAAACAGAAAATAGAATTTGTGGATGACTAGTTGTTAGATATATTAATGAACCTTTCATTTGTCGATAGTGAGTCATGTCACCTACTGGCTTGTCCAAGGAAGGTGTAAGCTTCGTTTTGAATGCCATAGGAACCTTAACCTTTGAATCTATCAGCATTCTGAATTTCACAAGTAAAACTTTGTGTAGGCTTCCTGGTTGATGAAAATTCCCTCCGAACTCTGTCTAATAACCAAGGAAAAAGTTAATAGGACCCATTGAGCTCATCTGAAATTTTGTTTCCATTAATTTTTGGAATTCAGCAGTTAAATTAGGATTAGTTGATCTGAAAATGATATCATTAACATAAATTTGGACAATCATCAGACAGTCACCATCTTTCTTGCGAAAGAAGGTTGGGTTGACCGAGCCTTGCTTAAACTTAGATTGCTTTAAGAAGCAAGTAAGGGTTTCATACTATGCACACGGTGCTTGTTTCAAACAAGACACAAACTTATCCAAAATAAAGCAGTGATTTGAATACTTCTCATTTATGAAACCCGGTGGCTGCTCCACGTAAACCATTTCTTATAATTCACCACTCAAAAATGCAAACTTGACGTCCATTTGATAGACTTCAAAAATTTTGCGCATTGCATAGGCAAGGAAAATACAACAAGATTCCAGCCTTGTAATAGGTGTGAATCTTTCTTCATTGTCTATACCTTCCTCTTAGCAGTATCCCTTCACAACTAATTGTGTTTTGTTTATGATTATGTTTCCTTCTTTGGCAAGCGTATTGAGAAATACCCATTTCAAACCTACAATTGATGCATCCTTCGAAGTTGGAATCAGCATCCAAACTTTATTACGTTCAAACTTATTGAGCTCTTCCTGCATGGCTTGCACCTAATGGGAATGGTTGAGAGCAATGTTAACTAATTTTTGCTCAATCTTGGAAATGAACGAATTAAACTTGAAAAAATCCATTTGGGAAAATAATGCACTCTGATTCAGTTTTTATTGAGCTCTAGTGAGAACACCGGAAGAAGTTGGACCAATCACTTGTGATTTAGGATGATCCTTCGTCCACCTTGCCAAAGGAGGGTAGTTTGGATAATAGGATGGATCCAATTCTGCATTTACATCTTCGAATTCCGACTGAGCATCTGAGTCATTATTTTCACTCTTATTCTCGCCCTGGAATGGTGCATGTGGCTCTATGTTTGGAATCGGGTTCTCCCCCGGGATTGGAGTATCATTGGCGAATTCATGGTTTTCATTCTCCCCCTAAATAGGTGAATCGGATGTTGATGTTGTAGTAGAACCCTCCCCCTGAAAAAAAACATTTGTAGCTTGTGGTGAAGGTGGAATTTCAAAATCCTTTGGAACCAGGAGCTTATTTCCAGGATCTTTGGTTGCATCATCGATAATCTTCTTCAATTCATATTCCTTTTTATCTATTGTTTTTTATTATGAAGAAATCGCCTTTTCTGGCTCATCAAACAGATTCATAAATTCTTCGTAGAGATTTGAAAGAGGAATCATCATCGGATTTGTTATTGGAAAACTCTCCTCAAATTGACAATCAGCCTTCTAATACTTCTTCATATAATTATTATCAAATGTGACATAATAGGTTTCTTCTATATTTTTTGACTTTTTGTTCAAAATCCTATATGCCTTCGAAGTAAGAGAGAACCCGAAAAAAATCCCTTCGCCTGCTTTCACATCGAACTTGTTACGTTGCTCTTTAGAATTGAAGATAAAACACATGGAACCAAAGACATGAAAGAACTTGACATTAGGTTTTCGTTTATTTAGAATCTCATAAGGATTGATTGAAAATATTTTATTAATAAGAGATCGATTCTGAGTGAAACAAGCAGTTTCGATAGCCTCAGCCCAAAACTAAAGTGGAAGGTTCGCAAGAGATAGCATAGTCCTTGCAGCTTCGCAAAGTGATCGGTTTCATCTTTCAATGACTCCGTTCTGCTAAGGAATATAAGGATCAGAGAAGTTATGAGCAACTCCTTTTTTAGTCAGGAATTCTTCAAACACTTGGTTTTTGAATTCCAAACCGTTATCACCGCGAACATTTCGAACTAGCTTTCACAATTAAAGGTCAATCTACTTGATGAAGTCCTTAATATTGGAAGTTTTATCTGATCTCTATTTTAGAAAATAAACCCTAGTAAATCTGGAAAAGTCATCTACAATAACTAGAATACATTTGTTACCACTAATACTCTCGATGGCAGAAGGACCACAGAGATTTATATGTAATAGTTCAAGTGGCTCGATCACTTTGGTGTTGATGATAGTAGAATGACTCTTCCGACTTTGCTTTCCCAACTTGCAAGCAGCACAAATATGTTACTTCTTAAACTTCAGAAGAGGAAGTCCTCACACATGAACCCCAAGTATAATTTTGTTAATGTCCTTGGAGTTGAGATGCGAGATTCTTCGGCGCCATAACCAACTGTCATCCGAAGATGCTTTCGTAAGGAGGCATATTGAAGGCTTTCTAGTAATTAGCTTTATATTCAAAGGAAAAATCCTCCCTTTGTTTTTGATTTCAGAAGCACTGCCTTTTTTTTCTTCTCTATAATTTTTTATCTATCATCATTGAATGATACTTCCATCCCTATACCTGCAACCAATATAGAAACACTTATCATGTTATGTTGCAGGCCTTCCATATATGCTACCTTGCGAATGGATAATTCGCCATTCGTGATCATGCCATATCATTTGGTTTCTCTTGTGGCATTATTTCCATACTTTACTTTACCTCCGTACTTTAGTGATTGGAATTCCCTCAACTCTTCTCACCTTCCATTCATGTTATGTGAACAGCCAGTATCAATATACCATTCCGAATCATACTGTTCATCACGAATCAACTACAAAATTCAGAGAGATTTAGGAACCCAAATATGTTTGGGTCCTCGTGATATTTTCTTTAGAACAGGAAAGTTTGTAGCTTCATCAACCAAATAAGATCTTTTTATCTGGAATTCTCTCCTTTCGTGATTTTCAAAACAACAATTCTATTATCTTTGGAATTCTTTTCTTTAAAAGGATTTTGTCTTTGTTTAGCTTTGATTTGTTGCCTTGCTAGCTTCTTCATAGGCTTCTTTTCCTCCTTTGGCATGTTTTCTTCAGATTCCATTTTCTGCTTCTAAAATAACTTTCCTTTGCTCTTAACATCTTTTGATGTGTTGACAGTTTTTGAAATATCGGTTTTTGGAGAAAAATAACTTTTTGTCTTTTCCAAAGGTTTCGTTTATTTTGAAAAAAAAGGTTTCGGAAAAACTTTTGGTTTTGAAACCTATGGAGTTGAAGACTGTGGATGTGAAAACGAATGAGGTTTCAGATTTGGAGAGAATTTCGCATTATGATTTGTAGACCTTTTTGGGTTAATAGAATTGGAATTTTTAGATTTCCATAATCGCTTTCTTTCTTTCTTTTAAGTTTTCCTAATATCTGGCATGTACTTGATGTTTCTTAGCAATGAATTCCTCAATAGACTTATGAATGTTATCTCTAGGTTTCTCTTTTCTAACGGGTATGTCAGTCTGTTCGGAAGATTTGTCACTCGGGACATTTTTGGTTCCACTCGGACCAGCTTTATCATTACAAGGGTTAACACTATTCAATGGTTTACGACATATATCCCTTTGGATTTCCATGTCGTCATTTCGGAAAGACCTTTGTTCATCATAGTTATCAATTGGTTCTGACCAAAAAAATTCATCGCAACCATCGGTATTATCATCATCTACTAAATATGTTAGTTAGGATGTTTGATTTTTGTCCAGTCCGATTTTTACGAAAACTTGATTAGGGGCGGTTTGTACTTTCAGAAATATTGTGGCTTTTGCTTTTAAAATATTTGAACCCTTATTTTCAACGATACAAACATATTCAACTAAGTTTTCAGATATCAAATTTTTCCTTGGTGTATCCTCCTTTTGTACAAAAGTCGAATAATCAATCTCATCCTCTAGAGAAATCTCACTCATGTCACTTTCGTAAAATTTAGAAACATTTTTAGCATCGAAAGTGTTTTCTAAACTCAATTTTGTGCATAAAGAGTCAAATTTTTGCACAATATCATATTTAATGTGTTCCTTATCATTTTCATCTAACATTTGTTTTAACATGTTTTTATATTCTTTGGACTGAATATATGCTTCAATATTTTCAAGTCCAATTTTGTAAGATTCAGAAACATCATTCGAGGACACAATGTATTCGCACTTCTAACACTCTACATCGATTTCATCCTCTTTCAATTCGAGAAAGGGTAAAATCATTTTGTGTATCTTTTTCCCTATTTCACTGTCAAAATGCAGCTGGGTAATGTCCAAATATAACCGCTTAGCAATCAAACAGAAAATATTTCTTTTTTTTTAAAGCGCTAAATTGTCTCTTTTCAAATAAATAACATCATCCCTATTCCTAGTCAACTCTAACTCCAACTTCTCTATCCACGTCCATTTCTCTTCACTCTAGTTTGATATGTAACCCCGACTCTCAGGTATAAATTTTACAGCTTTACTTTTCATATTGAAAGGTCTACTCGACGAATTGGATTCCCTGACTCGTCGAGTAGGAACGTTTTGGCCACATGTTTAAGTGACCAACTCGACGTTTCGGAGGACACAACTCGACAAGTTGGAACTGAAGAATGAAACCCTAATTTCCAGGGTTTTGCATCCTATTTAAAGGATCCTTTGCCCCCTTAGCCTCCCCTTACAGCCCTTTGTGAGTCTAGAAACCCTAATTCATGTGTTCACTCCATTCTTGTGTGATTTCCAAGATTGGAAGGTGATTTGCAAGAATAAGACTTGAAGTATAAGAGAAGTAGTGCAAGAGGAGCTAGTGGATCTAACTCTTCTTCTTATTGGCATCAGTTTGTAGGTAACAAGTCATTACCTTGACCTTCCCTCTTTCTAGATCTCTTTATGTTTAATATTAGGGCTTTTATAGTATGTGTGAGCTAGGATCTAAAGTTGGAACTTCATATCAGAGCTTATCTTGGTCTCTATAGCTATAAAGTCTCCAGCTTTAGAAAGTATGAACCTTCCCTTTTGAGTTAAACCCCATTATAAGCTTACATTTGACATTCTAAGCCTTTAGAGCCTTGCATGCATGTAAAGTTTGTTGGATTAGTGTCTAAGTCCATAACTATTTTGGTATATACTTGACCCGATTATGAGCCTGGTCCTTTTGGGTTGCCTTCACCATAGCAATATGTAGGATGAATTAAGGAGAGAAATGTTTAATTATAATTTATTAATATATTATGAGAATAATATATTAAAGGAGAAATCATATTGTTTAATTAATATTAGTCAATAATTAATTAAGAATTAATTTTGTTGCTATAAGAGATTATTTAAACTTAAGGGACTTATTGTGTAATTATAAGATAATTACATAGATGGGCTAATGGACTCCATAGAAGTTGGAGTGGACGAATTCTATGGGGAACCCCATTAGAAATTGTCCAAGGCTTCTAAAGAGGGAGTACATGCATAGATGGGCTAATGGACTCCATAGAAGTTGGAGTGGACGAATTCTATGGGGTAACCCATAAGAAATCGTCCAAGGCTTCTAAAGAGGGAGTCCATGGGCTGCTTAGGGCTTAAGTAGTCATATTAGGGTTTCCTAGTGGTAAACCTTAATAGCCAGCATATATAAGGAACCCTTATGGCCCCAAAAACGTGGAGAATACTTCCTTTAGGGTTTCCAGCCAGTTTTGATGCCTCCTCTCCCCTCCCTCTTCATCCAAGTTGCTTAGTGGTGAGGTGCAACACTAGAGGCACTAAGCTTTCTGAAGCCAAGGATTGATTGTTATTGCTATATAACAAACAAAGTTAAGATCTAAACCCTAATTTCAGTTATAGTTTATTAGATCTAGGGTTTATGGCTTTGGATAATCAATTGCATGTTCATTAGACAAACTAGATCCAAAGCTATTAGGGTTTGCATGTACACCATAGGATTGATGTATTGCTTGAAACCCATCAGTGGTATCAGAGCCTAGGGTTGAAAATTGATTTTTTGGGGTTTCTTCGATTTGACTCTCCGAGTCAACTGGGTGACTCGCCGAGTCCAAAGTGAACTCAACGAGTCAGAGAGTCAGATGGAGCTGATTTTGGGATTTTGACCTGTTTTGGCTGTGGATAATTAGCTAAAACATTTTTATTAATAAAATCCGAATTTTATCAATATTTGGAGATTATCCTTGCCAAAATAGAAGATAATTGTCAAAATTTAGATAATATTTTGTTTTATTAGATAAATATTGATTATTGGTAATTTAGATTTGAATTATCTTGTGAAAAAGTTTCAATTTCCCCCTTTAGGTATTATAGTTTAAATTTGAACTTAAAAGTGTTGGTTTTCAAATTTAAATAGTTAAACCCTAATGTTTTGAAAAGTTTCAAAACTTGCCCTAAAGTTTTGTATTTTAAAATTAATTAAAAGTCTTAATTTGAAATTTTAAATTCTAAAACACAAGTAATTTGATAAGTTCAATTAACACCCTTATGGTTTTATTAATTAGTTATGGTTTATAACTAAAGGAGATATAATAAACCCATAAAGTTTTGGTTTACATTTAACTAAATTAATAGTATAATTTATTAAATTAGACCACCTTGTATTTTAAAAGTGTAAAATACACCCTATACTATATATAACATTAAAAGTCTAATATTATATATATGTATGAGTAAACAGTCAGTCTTACCGTTAGTAGGCCTCATTCACGAAGCTGGTCTATAAGGGTGTTTAAGGAAATTGCCTATAAAATGACGATTGAATGGGTATCCACTCTTACCCACCGCACTCTTGACTAGTGGAGGGTCGTTAGCCGAATGGGTAGGATAAGACGAAACCTTCCATTATTAGTATAACGAAGTACCAAGTAACTAAATGTTTTTCAAATTCCCAAATCATAGTTACTTTAGGGAAAATTTGAAATTGTATTCTAATCCATGGAATGACAGTTTGTACCCTTGCCGAGACGTTAGTGGAGCGTGTGTGGTTAACTGGCACACTAATTTGAATTTGGCATTGGTGGCAAAGGGTGGCTCAATGTTTATCATAGATCAACGGAGCGTGTGTGGCTAATTGTCACATTGATTAGGTGATAGTATCATTGAGTGCACCACGTAGATTCGTTTGGTTATTCACACCTTGTTTGTGATCCTCGGCATCCCAATCGCAAACTTGAAGGGCATAATCGAGATTAAACATGCCATTGAAAAGTTTAATGAATCTCAAAAAATATAGGAATTTCAATTCATTTAAAACATAAACTTCATTTTCGTTTTTCATGGTGGAAATTGGTAAATCGTCATTTACCTACCTTCAAATATTCTGCAACTAGATTACGACATCCCTCTTCTAGGTTGTAGAGTATTGTGTTGGATCCTAGCCTTGATTTTTCATTTTGGGTGTTACATCAAGGATTCCTATCAACTGAATTGAATTTTCTCCCGTTTTGTAGATGTCTGAAACATACAATGGTCTTCCGAAATCCTTTGGAACAAGCTTTCCAAATGAAGATGACATTCCAAGATACGATCAAGGAAATTAGAGTCATGCTTCACTTCCTCCACCTCCTCCAATAGTTCTCCCTGACCCACAAGTTCAAAGGCTTGAAAAGTGCAAGCTCACTCAATCCCTATTGGCAAGTAAGCACGAAGATGGGAAACCTGTATGTGCACACGTCCTAGAGATGAAGTCACGCATTAATAGGTTAAGGATGTTGGGTGTCGATATCTCAGAAATGTTGGCTGTTGACTGGGTTCTTCAGTCACTTTCTGGTTCGTATAGTGAGTTCATAAGAGAGTACTATACAATGGATCACAACGTGACCCTCATTGATTTGACCTATTTGCTTATTGTTGCTGAATTAGCAATTATTTGGCGCACTAGTCAAGCAAATTTGATTGGTCGATCAAACTCCCATACTTCATTGGACACTGGCTACATTGGAAGTCCAGAAAAAGACTGAGATTGTCCCTTGCTATGTACCAAAGGAGTCCATTTGCTTTTACTGACAAGTGAAGGGGCATTGGAGACGAAGCTGCCCTGTTTACCTGAGAGATCTAAGAGATGGGAGAGTTAAGATATATGGCTCTACCTCAGGTAAGATCCATTAACTAACTCTATAAGTTCCTATTTTTGGTTCTTAATACATGATGTGATAAGATTACATTTTGATGTTTTGGAGGCTTGAAGAAAAGAAAGGAAACTTAAGGAAGAAGCGTGCTGAATCTGATCACGAAGAAATGGATTTCGATCGCATGGATTCAAAGATCGGATTTTTGAGCCGCTGCTTTAGAGTTAGGGTAGATTGCTAAGAAATATGTGATAGCATAGTTTTTCAGTTGAATTGCATTGTAAGGACAAATTTTTCCGCAATAAAATAAATTTTGAGTTTTATCTTATTTATTTATCCTTACAATGGCGTGTATGAAAAATTGATGTTTATGTATTTCTATTATTAGCATATGGATTTGATTCTTAATTAGGTTATTTGTGGAAGTGTCGAGAGTTTACCAAATAGGGAGAGTTTCTCATCACCCAAGTTTCAAGTGGATACAAACTTGGAATCATGCAATGTGTATTGTATGGTGAATGAAAAACTTTCACATTTGGGAAATTTAGACTAATTCTTTGACAAAGTGTCAATTGAAGGACTAGGACATTGAGTACACTAGGTTGTACGTTGATCAAGTCTACCACAAGAGTGACAAAGATATTCGTCATGATTTACTAAAGTTTAGTAAATATGGTTACATTTATTAGATTGATTATAATTCTAAGTTGATTGAAAGAGTTTCAATCAATAGCAGAATCTTATAGGCAGAAAGATAAAAGTTTCTCTATTCTATGAGGAAGGAAGAGTAACTTTTATTGTGTTTTATGATAGGTCTTAATGATTAAGAACCTTGTCTCATTTGATCCTCTAAGCGAGTCTTAGTTCAATTTCATGTCTAAGAAGAGGAATCGAGAATTGTAGAAATGGTTAAATCAAGAAGTCAATCATACTTCGTTCCAATATCAAGTCTTAGAGTCAAGATTGGGACTTCAGTGAAAAGTCTTAAGTAGGTTTCTAACACTTATCAAATGTAGAATAAGAAAGTTTCTTATTATTTTATATTTGAAATTGGTAAGTTGTGATGTCTTGGATAAGACAAAGACCAACTAGGACCAATTGAGTGAAGTGTTAAAATTGAGAAGAAGCTACACTAACTCTTGAATATTTGTATTGTCAAGGAATGTTTCTTGACAAGAGAATTTTATATGTCAAGGAGTCAGTGGGAGTCTTAAATGTCTTGAAAAGTTTCAAGAACAAATTCAAGAATATACCTAGTTGATCATTACTAGCACACGACTTGAGGTTTACAACCTATCGTGTTAACATAATTTTGTTTATGTGTCATTCCAGTTGAGTTAATTATGCATGTGAGTTCTATGAGTTCTAAATTAATTGCATAAACGCAAGATACCCTGATCAATGGAAAGTACATTGATTGGTAAGGGTGAGCTACTTAACAACCTGGAAGCAATGGTGGGCACTCGTGCTGCCATAAGGCAAGAAATTAAGATTGAGCAAGTTCAATCCATATGAGTTGGCTTTGTCACAAACATTGTCTTATGATTGTTGTTATGACAAATTTACATGGATAGGAACACATACGCTATAAAATCTAAGTGTCATAAGGTTTCCCTCCTTCATGAAAATGATTGTGAATAAATTCTTTCACTAAGAGAGATTTTAAGGAGATAGCAGTTGTGTAAATTGTATTATCAAATTTGATTATGATTACGGCATCCATCTTCATAGTTCAAATTGTGAGATTTGGAAATTAGTCTTAACATTTAGGACTTAGTAACATAAGTTCTGAATTTGTTTAGACACACATGTAAGCTTTCTAAGGTAAAGGTGTATGAAGTTAAGAAGCTTAGATAAAGGCTTATCAAAGCATCAGGTATTAGAAATATGAACTTAAGGAATTCAATAAGCATTGTCTTCTGGAAGTTCCATTGTTTTCTGAATACATGTCAAACCTAGTGGGAGCATAAGTGCTATGCCAATAAGGAAATAATCATCATGTTTGTGGGAGCATGATTATTATGGGGAGTAATGCAAGTTAGCAATATTAATTATAGAAAACAAGAGTTATACTTTGCAAAGTTGCAAGGGTTAAAAAGTTGTTGTGCTATAATTAAGGGAGAGAATATTATAGTTCATTTCAAATCTAAAGGCTTAGATTGTGGATTTTTAATCAAATTTAGTCAAATATATATGAATGTTATGTTGGAATGGTTCAACATGAGGAAATTCTATATATGGAAAGGATAATTGCATTCTCAAAATTTGGTTATGATTACGGCATCCCTTTTCATAATCAAAATTGTGAGAACATGGCAATTAGAAATATTATAGCAAAAGACTGGTAAAGTATCACGTCTTTATGTAAGACATTATGAATCGTGTCCCATATGCTTCAGGTATAGGATCGATTGCATATGCTATAATATTTTACCATTCTAAAATTTTCCAAATGCCCAGTGCATTAAGAGGGAAAAGGGATTAGAATCGGTTTTGACTAAAATAATTAAACAACTATCAAACGATGATCCAAAGTTCGCTGAGGATTGGTCGCTTGTGAGTAGTTGGAAGTATAGTATTGGATGGAGCATATCGACATTATTATGAATAGATAAGATTCTATTTAGAATGAGTTATCATATGGAAAATATGGAAATTGTATCCATATTGGGAGTTAGATATTAAGAATTTTATGTCTGCATTAGAAAATTTTATGCAAAAAGGATGTTCAAAGGAATGTGCTTTGAGTGTGAGACATCACATCTACAGAATTGTTTTGTAACAATTTCTGATAGAGTACTTAGTAATTTCATTAGCCAAGTCTTGGTGACTTTTCTGCTATGACTTTACGAAAGGATCGTTGCATAAAATGTTAGAATCTAAGATATACTAGTAGTGGCAAGAACCTTGTGTTCTTACACTAACGATGAGGATTAGGAATTGTGAAATGAGCATCATTGGAAAAGTTTTCAATTGATCTATTTCATGGACCATAGGAAACCAAGTGTGCATGCTCGGAGCATGGGACAAATGTTGTTGTAATTCAAGTAATGAGTTGATTATCCGAAACATTAAATGATAAGTAATGAGTAATCAATATGGTGGTTAAATAGAAGTGTTTTATTTACTCTCACAAGTTTGGGGCCATATATGATTATGTATTATTGTTGCGTTTCAGTTTGCATGTTTTGACTTCCAGAATAATTGGGTTAGTCAAACATCCACAGTCGGTCATACGTTGGGAACAGGTATGAAGGAAGACTGTCATGAATCTGTTTGTAGATTGTCTGAAGTGTTTAGACATAACACAAGTTTGATGCAGAGTTCATGAGTGATTTGATAAGATTAGAGTACTGGATTAAACCCACGCTCATGATAATCACTTCATGGATTTTATCACGAGTGATTGTGAGATGATAATATTGTATATTCTTAAAACCGAGACGCGTGAGTTGTTATTTGCTGGTTAGTTGCACATTGATGATAAGTAAATGTGACAACCCGATATTTAGAGACAATGTAATGTAAAACCAGTCAAATTTAGGTCAAAATTTAACTTTCCTAAAATCTTATTTGGGTTAAATAAAGTGGTTGGAATCAGATCAAGGTTTTCGTACATATAAAGAACCCAAAAATCCGAGTTATAACGAAGAAGTTATGACCATTCTAAGATTTCCGATAAAACCAGCAACATCGATTAAACGAAAAACGCGAAATTTCAATACAATAGTTTTTAGCCTTAAGTATCTAAATGAAAGTTGTAGATAACATTAAACCGTGAGCGTACATAAAAAGAACGTCCAAATCTGACTTCGTATGAGGAAGTTATGATTTTTCCAAGATCCGGATATAGCAGTAGGCAGCTAAAAACTCGAAATAGAGCTCGAGAGACTTTTGGCCAAAACAAACTAAATGATAATCGAAGGTCTCAGTAATATTAGCGTAACGGCGAAAAGTCTGACGTAAACGGACATCGGATGAAGAAGTTATGGAATTTTAACGGACTTTTCGTGTCCTGGCCCGTTATAAATAAATAATTAAAAATAAAGTCAAAATTTGTCGATGAAGTCTAAACGAGAGTTGTAGATCATATTTTCAGCTACGCATGCATATAAAGAACGTCGAAAACGGAGTTCGTATGCGAAAGTTACGGATTCTACAAGTTCGAGGCCCAAAATCTGAGGCTGTCAGGCTTGCCACGACGTGGCACAAGCTTGCCGCGACCCAACAAGTGACTGAGGGCGTCCAATCAATGGAAGATGATAAGCTTGACTCCCCACGATGTGGCCATCCCTTGCCACGACGTGGCACACCCCAAAAATGCCCCTATAAATAGATTTCAAGGGCTCCGAGTTCCATTGCTCAGTTCCTTTCTTTCTCGCACTGAAACTCTGCGTTTAAGCCCCCGAGACCCTCCCAAAGCCCTGGTTTTTCACCTTCAAGTCCCGAAGGAAGGTTTTGTGTTCCCGAGATTCCTGAGTTTCCCGAGAATCCCGAGATTTCCCGTGTTTTCAACTCTTCCTGTCGAAGTTCTGCTCGATTATTCTCTCGACTACTTCAAATCAACCACTTCAATCAAGTGAGTTCATACCCCTATAATCTACACTTTCAAATGCGTTATAATTGTTTTTTATACAATTTTAAGGGGGGGGGGGAATACAAGTAAACACACGGTTATCCCCGTGTGAAAGACATAAATCTTTGTTATACTTTTTGGTTATGAAATCAATCACATGTGATTTATAACTAACATACAATTAGACTTACTACACTTTTAGCCGTTTAACCAATCAGAGTACTTCAAATAGGTTTCTCAAACGTTTTTACATGTTAAAACACTTTTAGAAACTGTCTTACAAACTGTATGCTTCCTTTTTTAATATGTTATAGTTGTGCATCAAACAAAGGTTTTCTTACACTTAAACTGTCTTGTCAACTGTTTTCGAATCGTTTTATAAACTGACATCAAGTCACAAATTCTTATTTATTAAACTTTTCAAAGGTTTTACAAAACTTCTTTTATGCTTTTATATTATAAATTGCATGCCTCTATATGTATAGTTATATAAATAATGTTTAAAAGACTTAGGAAGGCTATCCACCCTGTTTCCTTTTCCTCGATTTGGATGTGGTCAGGTGGGATATCGGGTACCCGTCCGAAGGTCGTTTAAATATTTGTTATATATCATGTGTACCTATATAGACATAAATGTTCCATCAGTCAGTTCAATTCCGACACTCTTGGGTAGCAAGGTGTATAAACCTACTTGGACACTCGTCAATTACATTCTAGTAAACTATTATAGGAATAGTTTAGGGGATACAAAACATTATTCTTATTACAAGAAATTACACCAGAGTCAGTTCATTCATGAGTCTTTACTACATGCTATATGAAGGGATACTCTTACAGAGATTCCTCTTACATGAATACGTTTACATAGATACGCTTAGATGAGTACGGTTACGTAGATGATATATGATGAGTTACTATTACATATTATATGTGTAGATACTGTTATATAGTTCTCCTTCTTATCTTTACCTTGTGATACAATCACATAACCGACGAGATAGATTGGACTTTATATCCTAGTACCAAAGGATACTTTGAGGGATTAACCATTCCTATAGCCACTGTTAGCTACAGAGGATAAGGACACATCTACGGATGTCTACAGTTGATACCATTACAGGTATACTTAAGGGACTAACTATTCCTAAACCCGACTATTAGCAACAGAGGTAAATGCACATCTACGGATGTCTACGGTTGATCCGTTTACGGCGAGTTTCCACGCCGTGTGTATCTTAGTACTAAAGGATACAACATAAGTTATTATATTATTACTTTTATAGTTTTATAATAATAGTTACACAGGGAAAAACCGTCACATTTTCAAGTGATGCGTACTTTCAAAACAGTCTGGTCTTGGTAAAACACTACTTTCAAAATATTCGGGTCTTAGTAGAAGACTACTCTTTATACTAGTAGGAAATATGGGATTTTCTAGGGTTTTCATACTTATACTAAATGTTTCATCAAACATTCACCAGTCTTTCATAACAACTTTTCAAAGCAATAACATTAAAATACTTATGAATTCACCAGCTTTATTGCTGATACTCGCTTTCAAAATAACTTGTATTCTCAGGATACAAATAAACAAGTACCGATGCAAGGTTTAGAGAAGACGGAGTAGTCAAGACTCGTCTTTTATTTTGGGTATTCATTATGTTGTTTTATACTATGAAAGAACACACTTGTAAGTAGAATTATTCTATTAATGCAATCGAGGATGTTGTTGCTTGTTTACTACTTTACATTGTTGTGATACATACATGACGTCCTCCGCCCCAGAACGTTTCTGCCATTCTCGGTTTTGGGGTGTGATAGTAAACGCACCAGTAACTTGGTGTTATAAAACTTATTGTTGTATGTGATTTGATGAGTAAGTGCAAGCGAGCATTTTAGTCGAGGTTTATCCATTCCTTTTACCCAAAGTGGGATAAAAGTGATATCTGTGGGCCCCTCGATGATTTAGTGATGACACCCTAAGCACTTGGCCAAGCCGGGACTAAGTTGATGTGTTCAATTGTAGTCTGTTGTCAGTCGTCATAAATCGGAAATCGGGAAACAATATAGAGAGAATGATTAAAATTCATGTCTTGTGTCTATACGATATCTTGAGAATGGAGGAATGTATGATCCCTTATCTAAAGGACACACACATCTGATAAGATCAGAGTTGACAGCGGCTTTTGAAAGCTACGATTGCTGATCAGGTTCTGAAGTTATGCAAACTATTTTGGTATGTACTTAACCCGATTATGAGCATGGTCCTTTTGGGTTGCCTTCACCATAGCAATATTTAGGATGAATAAAGGAGAGAAAGTTTTAATTATGATTTAATAATATATTATGAGAATAATATATTAAAGGAGAAATCATATTGTTTAATTAATATTAGTCAAGAATTAATGAAAATTAATTTTGTGGCTAAAAGAGATTAATTAAACTTAAGGGACTCATTGTGCAATTATAAGATAATTACATAGATGGGCTAATGGACTCCATAGAAGTTGGAGTGGACGAATTATATGGGGAAACCCATTAGAAATCGTCCAAGGCTTCTAAAGAGGGAGTCCATGGGTTGCTTAGGGCTTAAGTAGTCAGATTAGGGTTTCCTAGCTGTAAACCCTAATAGCCAGCATATATAAGGAACCCTTATGGCCACAAAAACGTGGTGAATACTTCCTTTAGGGTTTCCATCCATTTTTGGTGCCTCCTCTCTCCTCCCTCTTCATCCAAGTTGCTTAGTGGTGTTTGTGACTCCATTACAGCTGCAACACTTAAGGCACTAAGCTTTCTGAAGCCAGGGATTGATTGTTATTGCTATATACCAAACAAAGGTAAGATCTGAACCCTAATTTCAGTTATAGTTTATTAGATATAGGGTTTATGGATTTGGATAATCAATTGCATGTTCATCAGACTAACTAGATCCAAAGCTATTAGGGTTTGCATGTACACCATAGGATTGATGTATTGCTTGAAACCCATCAAAGTTTTCATATTTACATGATAAACATGCCTTGGGAAGCTTGATCTGCAATATGGAGCTTTGGAGTGGCTGAAAAAGCATCTGAATGGAAAAAAGACTGAAGGGATTCAACGAGTTGCATGGACAAATCGGCAAGTCCGATGAAGAATGTCGTGCAAGGATTTCTGCTTGGACTCAGCGAGTCAGTAGGATGACTCGACGAGTAAGCTAGGGTTTTCTTGAAATTTAGACATGCATGAACCCGGCGAGTTACAGGGAAACTCGACGAGTCAACTAGGGATTCATGACTTCTCAAGCTCAGGAAGGACTCGAAAAGTCGGTGAACTGCACTCGATGAGACGGGTCAACATGGAATGTTGACCTTGACCATTGACTTAGACTTTGACCAAGGGTTGACTAGTTGACTTTTGGGGTATTTTGGTAAATTGGAAATTTATGGAAATGGTCTTATGGTAAATATTAGTGGTGGAGTTCGTGACTGTGGTTCGAGAGTTTGAGTTTATCACTTCGATTCGACAGTTGAGAGGTGAGTTATCCTCACTATACTAAGGGGTCGAAGGCACCAATGTCGGCCCATTGGATGTGTTATCCTAGCAGTTGTTATTATGTTGAGTATGAGTTAGTTTTGCTTGATACTTGATATACCAGGTTGGTGGATCCGTAGGACTACCTGTATTCTTATGTGATTATTTTTCTGTTCATTAGTTATGTTATATGTCGACATATTATGTGGGTTGGGTTGAGGTTATATTGCTCCATGCGGTAGCCAACAAACCCTAGAGTATTCCAGATATGAGTCGAAGGCCGGGCGGGGCATGCCAGACTCATACTGAGGACTTGGGAGCATTCCAGATACGAGCTGAGGGACGGGTAGAGCATGTCATACTCGTACTGTAGCCTCGGGAGCATTCTCGCTATGAGCTGAGGGTCGAGTAGGGCATACCATATTAGTATTGTGGGCTCGGAGGCAATACAGATGTGAGTTGTGGGCCTGGACGGCAATCCAGACTCACACTGAGGGCCAGGGGTAATCCAATCTATAAGTTGTGAACCTAGTACATGCTATTATTTGTATATGTGTTATTTGTAGTGTATTAGTATTTTGGGGGAACTTACTAAGCTTTGGGCTTACAATTTCAGTTTTCATTTCAGGTATATCAGATGATTGCGGGAAGGAAAAGGCGTGATCATACAGCTCCTCATGTTTATGACTTGTCTCTAGGATACTCTGATATTATACTATTTTGAAAACAAATTTTGTAACGATTAATGGATTTAAAATGTTTTTAAAAAATTTAAATTTTGCATGATTTTTATAGGTGTTACATGTTATCCTGCTTATTTGATCAGTGAGGTTAGAATTATTTAAACGTGTTCTTTTTAAGCTATCACTAAAACTAGAGACAGTATAATTTAAATCATCTAATTCAAATTCATAACGAGTGACTGGAATATTAAGAGACAGAAGTATAGTTTGTACCTTACTGATGAGTCTATCGCATTCACTCACTTGTTTATATACAGGTATTGCAGCAACAGAATTATCAGAGGGCTGCACGCTATCAGTGGCATATCCTCTCTACTCCAAGACATCACTGCGAATCATCAAGCATCTTCCCTCATACTCAGGAACTCCATACTTCACTAGGAAGCATCCACCATGCGTGGGCTTCCAAACTTCCTTATCTTCTGAATCTGTTGACCATACTTGAACATGTCCAAACTCATCAACATCCTCCTACACAATGAAAGAAGACTTAGCAATATCATCAATCTTTTCTTTTTAAGTTCTTCTATCTTTTAAAGGTAGTAAGCTTCATCATCTTCTTCATCCTTCTTCTCACTCATTCTTCTCAATATACACTCCTTGGCCAAATGATTCTTGCCATGAAAATAGTTGCAGTCATAGGCAGAATCTCCCATCAGCTTCTTTTCTTTTTTCACCTCATCTTTTTTAGAGTTGTTGAGGCTTTCATTGTTTACTTTTTCTAAACTGTAGTTCCCTTGCCAATTCCTATTTTTGAAGAGTCCAAAATTCTTTTTAGAAAACTTTTTGGGATTTTTCACCATCACATCATATTCTTCCTTTGTATGCTCACAATCTTAGAGATCAGACTCCGAATCTTTTTCTGCTACCTTTTTACCATTCGCGACCAGGGCCAATGATCACATTCCAGATACAATCTTCCCTCCCTTTATTACTTCATCTTCGTGGGATCTAATAATTCCTACCAACTTCGCAAAAGTGTAGCTCTTAAATTTTTCATGAGCTTTAACTACCGATACAACTGCCTTCGATTCAGGGCTTAATCAATTGATAAAATTAACCTTTTGCTCAATCTTTTCACACTTGAGATTATGCTTAAGCATTTTGCTCAAAAGATGGTTGAAACGATTGAACGTCTGATCAAGCTTTTCATCAGACTTCTGAGAAAAGGCACCAAACTCAGAAAGAAGTAAATTTAGAACCGAGTGTTCCAGATCCGCATCGCTTGAGTAAAGCTCTTTCAACCTGTCCCATATATTCTTTGTTGTTTCACAAGAACTCACCAGGAGAAATGTGTATGTAGGAAGAGTGAACTTGAGTATTCTAATTTCCTTAATGTTACTCATTAACTTATCCTCTTGATCTTGAGGAATGTCCGTTTGTTCAATGAGAAGAGCATTGTATCCGGCTTGAGTTTTGATGACTTTACTTGTTGCAATGTGAGCAAACGTCTGCTGAGTTATTGACACGCATATCAAGGTACCATGATCTTCAAGACCAAACACGTAGTCTTTAAAGTCTATCACCCATACATTGTAATCTTGTAGAAAAAGGATTGGGATTTTGGTAGTAGATCTGATGTTGTTGGATATATTGAAGGAAATATTATGAGGATCTTCTGATTGCATGAGGTTGATTCATAAAAAAAACTTGTTAAGAATCAAATGTGTAAAATAATAATCGAGTTTAGGGCTCAAAAAGAAACCATATCTAATATCTATAATCGATGAGAATAATGAAAACGACAAGAACAAATCTTACAGAAACTTAAAAACCCTAATAAGCTCGACAGAAGATATGTTTATGTATCTCCTGCTCTGATACCAATTGTTGAAACAATAAATAATAGATCGATAGATTCTAACAAGTGAATGAACAAACCAATAAAAACAATGAAGAACAAAATAGTTTCAAATGGTTAGATTCAATAGCCATAGAAGAGTTCGACAATAACTTATCTGTAAGACTACATAGGGCGATACAACTTTTTACCCTAAAACGATGCATGCATGAACTATAAATAGTCTAAGCCTAATATAATTAAAAATCAAGTGGAAAGGCCTAGCCCATTACAATTTGGACTATTCTTGTACAAAAACTATCGAAACAACATTATTTATCCCAACAAAATCCCATCGAAAACGGAGCTCTTATGAAGAAGATATGAATTTCCTAAGAAAACAGAAATTCAAACGCGCACAAAAAATATGCACGATGCGCATTTGACACCCCACCCAAATTGCAACACGTGTCACCAATCAAGAATCACCATATCACCTGATCCGACCTAATACAAGGCGTGCACTTTGGATGTGCAGTGTCAAAATAAATTATTTACCCTATAAATAGCCCTCCGTATATGCTCCTCATATCTCACCCCTACAGCCTCTATCTCTCAGTTCTCCCTCCTCTATCCCATTTTCCTTAAGTTTTGTAGCATCCCGATGAAGCCCTACAATATCTGAAGTACCCAACTAGTAGTATCTATCTAATAAAAGCTCCCAGGTCAGAGTTCTACCCGAATAATTCTCGGTTTCCATTAGATTACTCTGTAAGTCAAGCTACGCTTCTTTTTTTAAGTGTAACTTTTAATTGCAGTCATAGTTGTTATTATGAACCTATCATTAATATTTTTTAGTGATGCCAAGTCATTATACCGGCTGATATACTTACGGGAGTGATGTCTAGGCTGGATTTAGTGAGGTGTTTAAAGTGGGATTTCCAAAAAATATACTTTATATACCAAACGGTATGATCATACCTGGTTATTTCTTACTTTATGGATCTTGATGTAGACATTGAAATTATTTAGGAATCTAGACTATCATTATATAGTCTCTAGTATTATGAAACTAGACTAAAACTTAGTGTTATACACTTAGGTCTTCAAAAAGTATTAAGGCGAAGCGCGGTCCTAACCACTAGTCACATACTTTTGTCAGGTGAGTGCGTAGTTACTTTCAAGAGTATAATTTAGTAAAAGTATTTACTAAATGCTAATTGTTTTATTTATACTTTGTGCCACTTATATAACTATAATACTATTGCGTACTAGGAACTGTATTTGGACATCGTTTACCTATAGTATAAGTCTCATTAGTTATATTATGACTTGTATAAGGTGCTAGCTCCCATTAAGCTAGGATGTAACGCCCCGATTCTCAGGTATTGTTCAATTATAGTTTCTTGGTTTCGGCCCTACTTAACGAGTTGGTTGCCCTAATTGTCGAGTAGCAGCGGGCTTGGATCGCAAATTAAGTGACTGACTCAGCGAGTCCACTAGTGGGACTCGGCGAGTAGGAGCTGGCAAGTGAAACCCTAATTCCCGGGGTTTGTGTACCTATTTCAAGGAGTCTTAGCCTCCCTTGGGCATCTTTATAGTCTTAGAGAGTCCCTGAGATGTCTAATTCGAGTGTGTGTGCTTTGGTGAGTGTGTGAAGCTTGATTTGAAGATTTTTGGAAGAAGAAAGCTTGAAGGAAGAGGAGGTTGGAGCAAGTAAGGTGGGGAAATCAGCACTATTCTCAGTTGTCATCTTCTAGATGTATCCTAAATCACCATCTCTTCTGTGAGTTTTCCTTTTTATGAAGTTCTAGGATTTTCTATGGACCTTAAGGGTTGATAAGTTGAACAATGAGTTGGATCTAAAGTTATAACTTCAGATCTAAACCCTCTCTAAGCTCTAGCAACATAAAGTCGCATAATTGATCATGTATGAGGTCCCTCTTGGGCATAAAGCCCCATTAAGAGCTTAGATTTGGCATTTAGAGCCTTAAAAGCAATGCATGTACGTAAAGTTTATGACTTTACGTGATAAGTATGCCATAGAAGCCTAGATCTATGAATTTGAGCCATTGCATGGCTCAGAATAAGTCTGTATGGAAAAAGGACCGAACAGACTCGGCGAGTCACAAGGATGACTCGGCGAGTCTGATGAAGAAAGCTATGAACTCGACGAGTTGGATGAGCAACTCGGCAAGTCCGATGAAGATCGTCATGAAACTCAGCGAGTTGATGAACAACTCGGCGAGTCGGATGAATTTCCCCCCCCCCCCCCCCAAAGTTATGCACACGTGTATACCCGTCGAGTTTCGTTTAGGAAACCCGACGAGTGGCTTTAGAATTCAGTCGAGAAGCAACGGAAACTCGACGAGTCACTCGATGACTCAACGAGTGCACCGGAAGCCAAGGAAACTCAACGAGTAGCCAAGGGAACTCGGCGATTCGGGTCAACATGGACTGTTGACTTTGACCCAGGTTGACCCTTTGACTTTTGAGGACAGTTCTAGAAGGATCAGAAACTTACGTATAAAATTCATGATAAATATAGGTGGTGGAGTTTGTGACAGTGACCCGAGGGTTGGAGCTTATTTCTGTGAGTCGACGCTGCAAGGTGAATTATCCTCACTATACTAAGGGGTCTAAGGCACCAAGGCCGGCCCGTTGGATTTCATATCCCAGTAGTTATTGATATGTTGAGTTGAGTTAGTAATGTGTGCCAGTTGATATACTAGTTGGGTAGATCTGTAGGATTGCCTGTGATACTGATTGATTACCTGTACGTGCATTTATCTGTTACATGTCGACATGTTATGTGGGGTGGGTTGAGATTTTACTGCTCCGTGCGGTAGCCAACAAACCCGAGAGTATTCCAAATATGAGCTGAGGGCCCGGTAGACATTCCAAACTCATACTGAGGACTCGAGAGCATTCCAGATACGAGTTGAGGGCCCGGTAGGCATTCCAGACTCGTACTGAGGGCTCAATGGCATTTTAGATATGAGCTGAGGGCCTGGTAGGCATTCCAAACTCGTACTGAGGGCCCAGGGGTAGTCCAGCTTGTAAATCTATGGACCTAGTGCATCCTGTTCTGTTTTATTGATATAACATGTGAATGCTGATATTGCTATGTGAACTGTATGTGTATCGGTATTTTGGGGTATCTCACTAAGCTTTCGGGCTTACAGTTTCAGTTTATTGTTTTAGGTACCTCAGGGGATCGCGGCAAGTCCAAGGCGTGATCGTACTGCTCCTCCTATTATGTCATGTTTCTGGGAAAAGACTATGATAATCAATGTTTTGAAAACAAAGTTGTAATATATTGATCAACTTGACATGTTTTTAAAAGTTTAAATTTGCTTGAAATTTTGGATGTTACAAATTGGTATCAGAGCCTTGGTTTGAGTGAATTGGAGGAATATTCATGTGAATCCAGTCTCAAATCAAGGAAAGGTTTTCAAAAATGTTTTAAGAAATTCGTTTTCAAAATAAATAAGTAGGATGCAGGGTGTACGATCAGCCGGAGCCAGTAAGCAAACCCCAAAATACCATATAGTTATTTGATTATGTGATATGTTAGAACAACATGCTAGTATTAGGCTAGGAATCTTCAGGAATTGCATGATAAAATTTCCTGAGTACGTGGTGCCTGCTAACCTAGGGTTTCCTTTACATTAAATTGACATCATTACTGTAGTGATTTAGTGTATGCATCACGGTTGTACATAATTAAGACCTTATAGCTTGAGAATATCTGATTTAGCCTGATGTTCTGTTCTTGTTTGATTGGGAGCTTAGGGTAGAATTGAATATTCAAAAGTCTATCTAGTCCAACATTATATATGGCTAGCATGCACTACTGCTGCAGGGTTAGTGGAAGTTTCGTGAGTGGGTAGGTTGTTGGGATAAGTCCGCCGATTGCGAGTCGTTTAGCATTTCCTTTAGGAATATGGCTTGAGTGCTCAATGTGATTATATGTATTGTTAGGGCATTGTGGTGATACTTGGAACAAATATGGGTAGGTGTGGAAGGTAGTATGGGCCCGTACTACTGAAAGCACAGGACCCATACACATGACAAGGAAGTCACAACTCCCAGGGTTTTGTTGGGGGTTCGTCCCTAGTTGTTGTGTGTGAAGTAATCTAATACCTTGTGTTGTGTTTTAGAATGGTGATGACCAGGCGCTTTGTGACTGGATCCGGTTCAGGATCACGATCGGGATCAAGAGAGGGCGGACAGGGGGAGCTGACAGCACCCGAGACAATCGGCCAAATGAGGCCGGATGAGATGGAGGACAGGATTTGAGCAATCCTACATGACGAGGTTGCTGCGTTTTTCCAGGCCGAATTTCCGAAAATGTTCGGGTCGGTTAAGACCATCATGGTGGAGTATTTCGATGAGCGTTATGCAACCCTCACAGAGACAGCCGCCGCAGCAGCTGCATCAGCTGTAACTACGGCAGGGGGAGGAGTTGGTAGGGGTTTTCAGTACTGGGAATTCGACAACATGAAGCCTCCTACTTTTGATGGGACATAGGATCCCATCAAGGCCATGAGATGGATTTCAGATGTGGAGGGGTGTTTCTTTGCCTGCTCGTGTCCTACTGACCAAAAGGTCAGGTGTGCTCTTAACCTGCTTAGGTCCGGAGCCAAGGACTGGTGGAGACTTGCAACTGGGGCTTACACTGATGATCAGAGAGCTGTTGTTACTTGGGAGCAGTTCAGGGATAAGTTTCGTGCTCGTTACATTCCGAGGGTTGAGCGGGAACGTCTGGCACAGGAGTTTCTGAGTCTGAGGCAGGATGGTGAGTCGATGACGGAGATCACCGTATGTTCACTGAGAGGGCGATGTTCTGCTCAGAGTTTGCTTCCGAGCAGTCTCAGATGGCCCATTATTTGAGTATGCTCAAGATTGATATCCGACAGTTCGTATCCACCCAGTAATGTGATACTCTTCTAGGGTTACAGAAGGCCGCCAGACGGCGGGAGTTGGAGATTGAGCTGCAGCTGAGGGAGCAGCGGCCGGCCCAGGTACTGTCACAGCCGGCGCCGAAGCGGCCTAAGACCGTCGATGCTAGGACCGGAGGTCAACAAGGCCACACTTGTTGGAAGTGTGGGTCATTCTGGGGTATGTCAGGCTGGTAGTGGGTGCCACAAATGTGGAAAGAGGGGCATTACGCGAAGTATTGTCGCCAGACCGCCACAGTTCAGGGGATGAGGTTATGCTATCACTGCAACCAGGTCGGCCACATGAGGGCCAACTGCCCACTACTTGCCGCCAAGCCAGTGCAGGCTGCAACGCCGGCTACTTTGAGAATCACAGACGGGAGACCAGATAGGACAGAGCCTCCAAAGGCTCATGGTCGTGCTTTCCATTTTACGGCATAGGAGGCCAAACACGAGATGTGGTTGCTGGTATGTTTCTATCCTCACTTTGTTTTATTTATCTGTTATATGCTTATCTGTTGTACCTGTAGTTAGGTACGTTTTTTGTGGAATTCTTTGCCTGCTTTGGTCTTATTTGACTCGGGGGCAAGTCGGTATTTCGTGTCTCAGTCTTTTAGTAGGGAGTTCAGTACGCCTGTGGGCGAGTTAGAATGTACGTTGCGATTGTCTATCGCCAACGAACACGGGGTTTCTGCTTCGTCAATTTATCAAGGATGTGACTTGGAGATTTTCGGAGTGTCTTTTCCGATAGACTTGATTCCGATTCCCATGGGGGAGGTGTGCGTGATTGTGGGTATGGATTGGCTCAGTAGGTTCGGTGCTATGATTGATTGTGAGGGTCGGCGAGTGGTAGTTCGAACCCCAAGTGGGGGAGAACTGGTTATATATAGTGAGGGCACCAGAGTAGGCCCAGGTTTTTGCTCAGCTGCCAGGGCTCGGCAGTACATTCAGCATGGGTGTATGAGTTATCTAGCATACGTGGTAGATACGCGAATCAGGGACTAGATTTCAGTCTCCGATGTACCAATGGTCAGGGAGTTCGCAGATGTGTTTCTGAAGGAGTTTCCAAGGATACCTCCGGAGAGGCAGGTCAAGTTCAGCATCGACCTGGTGGCAGGTGTGGCCCCTATCACTAAGGCGCCGTACCGATTGGTGTCGCCTGAGATGCGAGACCTGTCGTCGCAGCTGCAAGAACTGATGGGCAAGCAGTTCATTCGACCTACCATTTCTCCATGGGGAGCGCCGATTCTTTTCATCCGGAAGAAGGACGGTTCGCACCGAATGTGCATTGATTACCGGGAGTTAAACAAGCTAACGGTGAAGAACCGTTATCCACTCCCGAGGATAGATGACCTCTTTGATCAGCTGCAGGGCACATCTTGGTTATCCAAGATCAATTTGAGGCCCGGGTACCACCAGGTCAGGTTCAGGGAGGAGGACGTGGAGAAGACCGCATTCTGAACTCGTTATGGACATTACGAGTTCGTGGTGATGTCGTTTGGGCTCACCAACACGCCAGCAGTGTTTATTAACCTGATGAATTGGGTCTACAGACCGATGCTCGACCGCTCGGTCATAGTGTTTATAGATGATATCTTGGTGTATTCCAAGACCCGAGAGCAGCAAGAGGAGCATCTACGAGAGCTGTTGGGGGTCCTGAGGCGGGAACGATTGTACGCCAAGTTTTTGAAGTGTGAGTTTTGGTTACGAGAGGTACAGTTCCTTGGACATCTCGTTAACCAAGAAGGGATTTTGGTCGACCCGGCCAAGATCGAGGCGGTTATGCAGTGGGAGGTTCCGAAATCCCCCTCAGATATTAAGAGCTTTTTGGGAGTGGCAGGATACTACCGGAGATTTATACGGGATTTCTCTAAGATTGCAGTACCCCTCACTCGTCTCACGAGGAAAGGGGTGGATTTTCGGTGGGGTCCCGAACAGCAGGGAGCGTTTGAGACCCTCCGTCAGCGTTTGTGTGAGGCGCCAGTCCTGACACTCCCGGAGGGAGTTGAGGATTTTGTGGTGTTCTTTGATGCATCCATCACAGGGTTAGGGCGCGTCCTTATGCAGAGAGGACGAGTGATAGCCTACGCGTCGCGGCAGCTGAAACCGCACAAGGCGCGATACCCTACGCATGATTTGGAGCTGGGGGCGGTGGTGTTCGCCCTCAAGATATGGAGACATTACCTTTATGGGGTCCGCCGTACCATTTACATGGATCACAAGAGCTTGAGACACATTATGGATCAGTCGAACCTAAACATGAGGCAGCGCAGATGGCTCGATGTAGTCAAGGACTATGATTGCGAGATCCTTTATCACCCTGGTAAAGCAAATGTGGTTGTGGATGCCTTGAGCCGCAAGTCGGCTGGGTCTTCCACTCCCGCAATGTGTATCAAAATAGTTGTGGATTCCCCGCATGTGAGCTAGATCAGGGATGCCCAGATAGAGGGCATGCGACCGGAGAATTTGAAGAGGGAGAGGATCAAGGGTGAAAACACCAGGTTCGTGCAGGATAGTCGGGGATTACTGACCAGATATAGTCGGGTTTGGGTTTCGATGTCTAGCAGGATCAGGCAGATGGTTATGTAAGAGGCTCATAAGTCTCACTTCTCCATCCACCCGGGAGCCACCAAGATGTATCGGGTTTTAAGTTTGAGCTATTGGTGGTCGGGTATGAAGCGCGAGATCGCTTGGTACGTCGAGAGGTGCTTGACCTGCAGGATGGTCAAGGTCGAACATCAGAGGCCGCATGGCAAGCTGCAGCCCCTAGAGATTCCCATGTAGAAGTGGGAGCAGATCACGATGGACTTTATCACCAAGCTGACAAAGATGGTGAAGGGGTTTGATGCCATTTGGGTCATTGTGGATTGATTAACCAAGAGTTCCCATTTCTTAGCCATATGGGAGAGTTCGTCGGCCGAGAAGTTGGCTGAGGTATACGTTCGTGAGATCGTGTCTCACCATCGGATTCCCGTTTCCATTGTCTCGGATTGAGATGTCAGGTTTACCTCCCATTTATGGCAGAAGTTTCATGAGGAACTGGGCACGCGGTTGCACTTCAGCACAGCATTCCACCCTCAGACAGACGGACAGAGCGAGCGGACTATTCAGACCCGCGAAGACATGCTGAGGGCGTGTGCCATCGACTTCGGTGGGAGCTGGGATTCTCACCTACCGCTTGCAAACTTCGCCTATAACAACAGCTATCATTCTAGCCATGCGCCCCGCCATTCGAGCTGTTGTACGGGCGGAGAGGTCGCACCCCGATTTGTTGGGGCGAGGTGGGTCACAGGGTAATGGGCCGTACGGAGGTGGTTTTGCATACGACCGAGAAGATTGTAGAGTCTAGTTATTGTAAAAGCCGAAGTGTTTGTTTTTAGTTTCGCATGTTAGTTATTTTACTAAGTCTTCATTTGTGCGAAGCGTATTGTTCAAGACTTAGTATATTTTTTGTACACTCATGTTTCCTATAAATAGGGACTGAGGTTAGAAGTAGAGACAAGTTTTTCTCTACTTAGTCAGTAACCAGTTTCTTCATCAATATAAGATTTGATTAATATTTACTCCTTGTGTTCTTACTTTTCATTCATATAATCATGATTACTTTCTAAATCTCGATTACAATTCTCTTCAATTGGTATCAGAGCAGGATTCAAACTGCATTGATCTGATTTTTGTTTTAGAATTATTTGCTTTTTGAATAGTGTTTTTATCCAAAAAATTTCCGCGCATTTTGGTTCTAAAAATCACTCTTGATCTTCAGATTTGAATCGATTATGCATTTGAATTGTTTAGTCGAGTGATCGATTAGCAATCAGTGATCAATTCAATCAATCAATTCACAAAATCATCAAGTTTTTCAAGTTTTTCTAAAAAATTCTCATGTTCATCAATGGCAAACTTCAACATGAATACCATGACTTCTTTCTCTCACTTGCTTGGTTCTTCAACCAAAATTCCAATGTTAATCCCTGACTACTATGATCAATGGGCTGATAGGATGGAGGATTACTTAAATGGAATTGATGAAGAACTCTGGAATTATATCAGAGGAAAAGTTCTACCTCCTGAAAATGTTCAACCAATCGGATCATCTACTTCTTCAAATGAAGTTGCTGAACAACAGAATCGCATGAAGAAGAATCAGAAAAGATGTATGAGGGAGCTAAGAGGTGCTCTGCCTCCTGTGGTTTACAATTACATTCGTAGTTATAAAACAGCCAAGGATATTTTGATCACACTGAAAGATAAATATCAAGGAAGTGAGAAGACAAAGATCAATTCCGTTAAGCAATGTCTTGTTGAGCTTAAGGAATTCAGACAAAAGGATGCTGAAACAATTGAAAACTACTATGATCGTCTGAATGAGCTTGTTTATCATTGCAGCAGGTATGGAATCTCAAGATCTCTCATGGAATTCAATCTGACATTCATCATGGGCCTTCGCAAAGAATGGCGTAGTGTGAGTATGATGATAAAGAACCAACAAATTTTTGATACAACAACCTTGAATGATCTCTACAACCAGTTGAAAACACATGAAAGTGAAGTTACAGAAATGCTTAAAGAATCGAAACAGATTCTAGGAGGAGCATTGGCTTTAGTTTCGAAGATTACTGAAATTGATGCTAGTGAGAAGGAAGAATCAGACAATGAAGGTTTCTTAATGAATTCTAATGATGAAGCAGTTGCATTTTATTCAAATAACAGAGTTAAGAAATTTTTCAAAAAGCCTTTTAATCCAAAAGGGAAGCAAACTGATGCGAAGAGTGGATTCATAAAAGTTGGAGGTGAGGAAAAGAAGAAATTTGAGAAGGATGAAGAAAAGCAGAAAGATGCGATGTGACAACCCAAGTTGTCCCGTTACCTTTCCCCATTACTGTTAACGGAATATTCCACTGTATAAAAGTCCCGTTAATTATAGGTCGTCAATTAAATAAACATTACAATTGTTTATGTTTAATAGGCCGTTAAGTCGTGATGAAAGGAAATAAAAGCACATAACATACATTTCCATTTAATTAGAAAAGTTAGTTTTTATTTTTACGACCACTAAATCGGGTGCGACCAAAAGCCCCGTATAACGGCAGTATTGGGTAGAATTCCACTGAGCTCCAACTCCCACCCATATATAAAGGGGAGTAAACTCCATTTGGAGCTTTTCCACCCTCTCTCTCTCTATATACTCTCTCTCTAGACTCGTTTTCGCCCCGAATCCGCAACCAAACGCTTCCAAATTGTAAGTCCGCTTACCCTAGCTTATTCTAAACATTATGATTTGTGTTTATAGCCCAAAAATCGGACTTAGAAGCAATGGAAAAGGAGTTTACGGCCTAAGCTCCTCCTTAGGCCGTAAACACCCAAAATGACCCAAACTTGTCCCTATAGGCTTGGAAATAAATTAAGGAGATTACCTAGGAGTGTTTACACATTAAAACACAATGAGTTGAGGCATAAAAGAGAGTTTAGGGCCCAAGCACATGATTAGGCCGTAAACACCTCTAAACTATGTCAAAATGCCTCCAAAACACTCCCAAACCACCCTTAGGCTTCATACATAATTTAGGGACTTAGTATTTTGAGTTTAGACCATTTAAACACAAGGAAATATGGGGTGACTTGGAGTTTACGGCCCAAGCATGTACCTAGGCCGTAAACTCCCCAAAACACATCCAAATGATAGTTTTAATCCCCCAAAATAGCATCATACTTCATTAGAAATTGCTAGCAAGGTATTAGGGGCTTTAAACTTCACAAAAATCTAAGGATGAGAGTTTACGGACGTAAACTCCCTTAGGAGTGGTCCCTAGGCCGTAAACTCCAAGAAAATGCCCTTAGAAGCCTCAAACCCACTCATGCCTTTTATGAAAAGTACTTAGAATAATTCCATGAGCAAGCTAGAAGCATTAAACACCCTAGAACCCATCACCATGAGTTTACGGCCGTAAACTCATGGTGAGATGTCCCTGGGCCGTAAACTCAACTTTGGGGGTTTAATCTTGGAGAGTAAACTCCATTCCTTAGCCATACACACCCTTAAACGCTACCCGGGACACCCAAACACTTAGCCAAAGTGTTTTCCGCTCCTTTGAGTGCGTATACGTGTTTAATTAGTATTAAATATACTAATTGTATGTGAACATATGTTATCATATGTTATATAGGTCATTGAGTGTGTTCGAGTCCTTGCGTGACACCGAACGCCCAAACGGCACCTTCGTCGGACCTACTTACACCAGGTGAGTTCATACCCCTGAATGAACCTTTTAAATGCTTTTAAATGTTTTATAGGGGGGAATACAAGTTAAACATGCCAGTTATCATATCAATCACATGTGATTGATAACCCGCATGCACAAGATTTTACCATTGTACACTGTTTTACCGAGTAGGACACTATAATGGTTTTCAATTGTTTCAAAACTCTTACTTATATTGTTTTAACTAGATTCATTCTAAACTGGTTTATGAAATATTTTCTAAGGTTTTCAAACATATTTTACAAAATAATACAATTTGTGATTTTCTCTGTACATAAAGGTTTTTCATCAAAGATTCCCTTTTTCGACGTATACTTTTACTTGTTAAATACTGCTGCTTCGCTTATACTTATTTCATACTCCTACTCTGTAACGCTTTCACTTATACTGGTAGTCGCTTATACCTGATGGATGCTTATACTTATTCATACTCTTACTTAGAGATACAATTCTACTTCACTTATACTTGATATCGACTCTACTTCACTTATACTTGATACGCCCTCGCTTCACTTATTGTCGTCTCTACTTCGTGATACGCTTATACTTGTTCGACACTTCTACTTCACTTGCGACCGCTTCTACTTCACTTATTAGACACTACTACTTCACAAAGATCACTTTTACTTGATTCACACTCAGTCGTAGTTAGATGTATGTCTGTGCTTATATAGGTACATATAAGTAATGGTTGAAACACTTAGGAAGGCTCGTCTGCCCTATTTCCTTTTCTTCGTTGAGATGTGGTCTGGTGGGATCGGATGGCCGTCCGAAGGTCGTTTGACTCATTAGTTATATATTATGTATATGAGTATGGACATATAGGAATTCTATAGTCAGTTCAGTAAAGAGTCTCTATCTCTAGTCTACACTTACATTAGAAACCCACTATTGGGAAGTCTCTACCTCTAGTTCAGCACTTACACACTACCCACTATTTGGAAGTCTCTACCCACTATTTGGGATGCATCTTCAGGACACGGCCTTCTCCGTCGTCTAGTTGGTAACCAGAGTCTCCTGTAGGGAGAGCGGACATTATGTGTATAGATCTATACGGGATTGACAACCCCGCACCCAGACTGCTAGCTACAGTCCCGGCCTACCAAGCCAACGGGTGACAAATGTCACATTATAGACGCTTGTAAGGCGTCTGGAACTCTAGTCAGTATGGTTACGAGTATCCCGGGTTACCTTATAATTCATGGCTTTAAGGTAACGATATTTCACCGGCAATTTACACTGTATGCTGGTAACTCATTTTCAGAGTCACACTGTTATGACCTTACAAGACGCATCTTTCATTCGATACTGTCTGGGGTCTGTTTTCACTGTTTTGACCTTACAAGACGTATCTTTCATTTGATACTGTCTGGGGTCTGTATTCACTGTTTTAGACCTTACCAACCGTACCTTTCATTTGGTACCTCCTGGGGTCTGAGTCTCTACTTATTAGACTGAACCAGGCGTGTCGTTCGTTCGATACTTTCCTGGAGTCTATGATTCTTTGCCTTAGTCAGCAGTCCTCACTGCTGAGGCATATGATATTCCCTGATGACGTTTGCTTTCCTCAATAATCAAATTCAGTATTTTGATAATGATAGAAACTTAGGGAAAACTACTTTTTACCACACAACACTGACCAGTCTTGGTAGAAGGCTGCTTTTATTAAAGAAAATATAGGATCTTCTGGAAAGAACTCTAATACACTGTAATCTCGTAAAATACTACTTTTATTAAAGTTATTAGAATGAAAACGTCACTAAATGCTTTTGAACTCACCAGCATTTGTAAAAATGCTGATACTCGCTTTTCAAATAACTTGTATTCTCAGGTCATCAATTAGACAGGTACACCCCCGGAGCTGTTGATGAAGATCGCTTAGTACCACACTATATTTATTCTATTACTTGTATTTCTTTGATGTATTAATGTAACTTTGTAAAACTATTACTATTAATGTAATGTTTTGTTGTACTTTGATTACTATAATGCATGTGTTGTGATACTTGACATGAGGTCATCCACCCCAGAACGTTTCCGCCGTTTCGGTTTTGGGGTGTGATAGATTGGTATCAGAGCATTGTTTATAGTGAGCTAAGTATATCAATTCATAAAAGATATACAACCTATAAACACAAAGGAATAACACATTCTGACCAAGAATTATACTTTAAAATATAACCATCTTTTACCAAAGTATAATAACATCTAGAATCTAAACACTCGAACAAAAGTATCACAAGAAGAACAATAATAAAAGTCTTCGGATGTTGAACCCTACAGTCAAACCTGGGTAGTTATGTAATCGTAAGCTGGAATAAATGTAACCTGATCAACTACATTTATTCGAGATGCGATGAACGTGTGCTCGGGAGTGATAGTGGTGTGCAACAGGTCTGAAACTTACCTACTAGGATTGTTAGAGCCAAACATAAAGTTAAAATACTATAGGAGTATTTTAGAACGCTAAAAGATTCACACTAAACCCAGAATCATAATCCAAAGATAGAACCAAACAAGAATTAAAATACCATAGGGGTATTTTAGAACACATAAACAACCTTGCGTGAATAACTAAAAGATCCTTATTGACATACCTACAACTACAGAGGGTGTACTCCCCAGGTTATATATAATAAGGATCCCATAGGCTAAGAATGTGTGGTTTCGCCCTATTTCCTTTTCCTTGTTTGGATGTGGATCTAGAGTAGTATCACATATTCGAAGGCCTATCGGATCTAAGCTATATATGATTTGTATACCCTGTGTAATTGTAGCAGGACTCGATATGGATCATACAGTGAAATGTTAATAATCTCTTAGGATTCTTTAGACATTTCCATTCTCGCACGAACCCTGTAGACAACCCTACCCACTTCAGTACTTGATAGAAGAGTTGAATTCGACCCCGAAGAGGTTCATTGAGAAGATTTCCTGTTCGGAAATAAATGAACTGGGTCGAGACTATTGAATACACCAAGTGCCCATGTTCTTTTAGGGACATCAGTGAGGAATTTGCCTAAACTTTGGAGATTCCTAGTCATCCATCATGAAGTGATGACACCCAGAGTTGGAATCAGAAGGAAGGCGGAGTAGAAATTCAATATGTCCATACAAGAAAAGAACCCTAGGTAACTACCCGAAGGAAAACAACGCCGACTTCAGTCAAAGATACGAGGCAGACAGCGGAAACCGGTACATGGAACCCGAGAAGCGTCTTTTTCCTCGTGTTCGTCACACTAATACATCCATAAAATAATACAATTTAGTGAGTTAGTGGCTACACTACTCACGCTATGTGTTAGGTAAATCGTCGTTTCCTGTTGCCAGTTACACGATTAGGGCGGATCCCCGCATCTCTATTGAGAGAATTTTAACCATCTGCCCTTGTGAGCCTCTCTTTCCGCAGTTCGTTCCGAACCGTTCTCAAATCTCTCCAGGCCGAAGAGTGAAACCTTTCCCAGTATAAAAGGTAACTTAGTAGGAACGACTCGCATCTTATGGCCTTTTCCGATACTCATACTCCTACCTTGATTACCAGGACTACATCATAGGGATGTAGGTCGACACTCAGACAACCAGTACCCGAGGCACGGGAAAATTTATGCCTAATACGTTCAGGACGGAAATGTCCAGGGTTAACCATCGTCTCTCATTACCTTGTATTCCTTTCCGTTTAGGAAAACCATGCCACCGAAGAAGCGTAACCAATCCACAAGCAAGAAACCTACTCTCTTATTCGATGAAGCTACGTTCCAAGCTGCAATCTCAGTAGCCGTAGCAGCTGTCGTGGCTCACCTGAATGCTAACACCACCAATGTTAGCAAGGGCCCTGTCGGGATTTCCAATCCTAGCAATGGACAGCAGAAACCAACACTTTCATACCCAGTCACACAAGCACCTTAAATGAACCCACTAAAGAGAAAACTCAAGAATGAAGAGGGAAGTACCTCGGCTCAAGGATCTTCTGAAGGGCAACGAGCTGAGACAGCTAAAACTTCTGTTAATCCTTCCCTCCCGACCTCCAAAAGACCATACCTAGGAGACCTTCCCCACTGCAGCAAGTGCAACTACCATCATCATGGTGCCTGCCGGGAACTCTATTGAGCTAGGTGCCACATGTTGGGGCATACAGCTCGCGTCTGCAGAACCCCGGTTGAGTTCATTACATCAACCACCAATGTTGCGACCCGTACAGTTTGCCACCTATGTGGTGAAATGGGACATTTCGAGAAGGACTGCCCAACCGAAAGGAAAGACAAAGACACAGAAAGAGCATGACACTACTGCTTAGGGAGAAGCGGCAAGGAACTCATTAGATTTTGGTACGTCTCTCGATCTCGGATAACTAAGCTAAGAACAATAAAAGACTAATTCAAATGTAAATTCTTTCCAGTAAGGCGAAAGTCGCAGCACTGTTATAAAATTTAAAATTCATTAGGTAAAACTATAATGGCTAAACATATACGTTACAGCCATGTATATTTAAGATAGACAGACCTAGAGTGAGCGAATGCCGCCTCATTTCCTGTTCCTCGTTTGGTTGTGGATTTAGGGCGGGGTCGCTCAGTCAACAGTCCTCCCCACCTTAAATATACATGACTAGTATATGTGAGGCGATTATAGAAATGCCTTGTGAGAATTCATTCATGAAAAGATACTCTATTCGGAAACACTTAGAACTCTTTATAGTTCCGCATCGACTCTATCAGTCCAGGTATCCGCGGTAGTGATACATAGCACGACATCCGAGATGCCTGAACTTGTGTGCCTGTTCGGCACATGACTCTATCGATCTTCACTTTATATCATGTCGTAGTGTGCCAACTTCGATGATTCTAGTGATCATGGTTTGACTTCGTGAAACCATGTGTACACCCTTAGTGCTGTGTAAAAAGAACTTTCTCCGTAGCCATGTTGGCGCATAAAGGTTCTCCTGAACCTAAACCTAACACAAATAATCAAACCTAATGCGACCCATCAATCGTTCCTCTTATCTCAAACCTTCCGAAGTACCCAAGAAAGGGTACCGTGTGCCGTTGACCGACACCTCGTAGTCATGATGGACACCGAAGCGAACGACACTGCAGATACTCTAGAAGACGATAACCACCCGAAGCATACCTAGTAGATTCCCTAGAAAGACCCTTCATCCTATCCCATGGAATGGGAGCTAGAGTCATGAGAACCCTATGGGTTGAGCTACTATAATGACCACAAATCCGAAATTTGTTGTCATCCCGGCTAAGCCAACATAGTAGCTAACATCCTTGGTTGGTAAAGAAATCTGAGTCGTAAGAGTCAAGACCATTGACTACGATCATCCATTCACACTCAAATCCCCGATTTGAGTATCGCAGCGGATGTCCCAGAAATCCGAAAACTGCGATGAATCAAACTTTGAGAAGAGTGGATGAGAAGATTAAAGTTCCGAGTGATGAGACCCTATACTCACTAGACTTAACCTAGACCGAGAAAACTCGGAACCTTCGGAAAAGTAGTTGCAGTAGATGCTCGCACTACTCGGGCACTTCGTTCACCCTGTGAGCCTTACCAGGATTCCCCTGATACCTGTTAACCATGCTTAAAGCAAAGGCTACATCAGGACGAGTACAGGTCATATCATACATGATCGAGCCTACTGCCGAAGCATAAGGTACCCGACTCATTTCTGCTATCTCATCCTCAGTACTCAGGCTCTGAGTCTTACTCAGTCTAGTGTTACTCTGGATAGGTAACTCTCCTTTCTTGGAATCTTGCATGCTGAATCTCTTCAACACCTTGTCCAAGTAGGTACTTTGACTAAGTCCAATTAGTCTTTTACTCCGGTTTCTCAAGATCCTTATCCCTAGAATATAGTCAGCTTCTCCTAGGTCCTTCATAGCAAAACACTTCCCAAGACGATAATGCCATAATGATGCTTTATCCAAGTTATTATCATTAGTAGAATCAATACACAATACATTATTTCTTAAGTTATCTACAACAGACATAGCTTCATACAAACCATCACAAGGTAATGCTTTAAAATAAAACACATTATTAAAGAAAGCATTTATTTTCATTATCAAAAGAAAAGGTAAAACCTTGTTTATACAAAGCATGAAAGGAAAATAACATTTCTTGCCATTTCTGGCGAATAACAACATTTATTCAAATCTAAAGTAAATCCACTACTAAGCAACAAAGTATAAACTCCAATCTTGGTGACAGGTGAAACTTTCCTATTCGCCATGATCAAGTTTATCTTTCCATGCTCCACATTCTCACTTCTTCTTAGTCCCTGCAATTCAGAACAAATATGAATACCGCAACCAGTATCAAGGACCCAGGAGTTAGAATAGAGTGAATTATTAGATGAGATAGTGTAAATACCTGCATGGTTGGGTTTAACCTTCCCATCCTTCAAGTCTTGCTGGTACTTTGGGCAGTTATGCTTCTAGTGCGCCTTTTTGTAGCAGTAGAAGCATCCAGCCTCTTTGAGATCAGAAGAAGGTGTAACGAAACCTTTCTTGGTTCCGCTAGAAGAGGAGCCATCAAGGGTCTTACCCTTGGTACCCTTCGAAGGGTTCTTTCTCTTCTTCCCTCTACCTTTCCCGATTGCCAGGACAGGTGCTGAATTTGGAGTAGTAGCTGGAGTGGTCACAACCGACTTACCTTTAAGACCTGATTTTGCGGTCTTTAGGAGTCCCTGAAGTTTACTAAGTGTAACTTCCACCTTATTCATGTGGTATGTCATGCGGAATTCATCATAACACGAAGGTAAGGAGTGCAAAATAATATCTATTGCTAACTCCTCAGGGAAGTTCACATTCAACTTCATCAATCTATCCACATACCTTTGCATTTTCTGCATGTGGCTTGTGATGGTTTCACCATATTTCATCCGGATGGTGATCATAGAGAAGATGGTTTCATATCGCTCTTGACGAGCACTTTGATGGTAGCGATCCATCAAATCCTGGTGCATCTCAAAAGGATAGTAGTCCTCATAGGACTTTTGGATCTTGGTTGTCATGGTGGCCATCATGATGCATACCACTTTGGTTGCATCTCTTTCATGTGCATCATATTCAGTAAACTCCTCAGGAGTAGCATTTGGCTCAGGCACCTTGAGCTCCTTGTCAAGAACATATTCCTTGTTCTCGTAATGAGTGACCATCCTGATTTTCCTGATCCAGTCAGTAAAGTTGGATCCATCAAAGATGACTCTCCCACAAAGGTTCATGAGAGAGAAGGAGCCAGTAGGGTTTGAGCCAGGAGTAACATTGTTGGAAGACATCTGAAAAGAAGAAAGTAAGTTTAGTTTAGATATCGGGATAGTCCTTAATAAAACACCCAAATGTAATATTAAGGCTAGGATCCAATCACAATATATTATAACCTAGAAGAGGGATGTCGTAATCCAAGTTATAACCTATTTGAAAGGTAGGTGAATGACGATTCACCAATTTCCACCATGAAAACGAAATATAAATTATTAGGTTTTATTTGGCTTTTAGAAATTCCTAGATTCTTTGAGATTCATTGAACTTTTCAACGACATGTTTCAATCTCGAGTGTGCCCTTCATGTTTTGTGACTGGGATACCGAGGATCACAAAACAAGGTGTGCAGTAACCATGCAAATTACTTGGTACCCTTAATGTTTTTCACTTAATCATTGTGCCGGTAAACCACACGCGCTCCGTCCGACCTTATAAAAAACCTTAAGTCACCCTTTGCCTTCCTTCTTAAGTCCAAGTTAGTGTGCCGGTAAACCACACACGCTCCACCAACGACTTAAACAAGGTGCAAAGTGTAATTTCATGGATTAGCACCTTATTCACATTTTTCCTAAAGTAACTAAGATTGGGAATTTATAAAACATTTAGTTACTTTATAATAATCATTACACTTTTAATGAGAATTTATAAGTCCTTGTCTTACCCGTTCGGCTAACGACCCTCCACCAGTCAAGCAAGCGGTGGGTGAGAGTGGACACCCATTAAGTTGCCATTTTATAGGCAACAACCTTATACCCACCTTATAGACCGGCTTCGTGAATGAGGCGTACTAGCGGTAAGACGACTTTGTTCTTATATATATATATATATATATATATATATATATATATATATATATATATATATATATATATATATATATATATATATATATATATATATATATATATATATAACTATTAAATCATAATACTATAAGTATAAGGGTTGAATTTTAACTTTTAAAATTCTAAGGGTTGGAACTAAAGTTTTAATCAAGACTTTACTAGTTCCAAAACTTGAGGGCAAGTTTTGTAAACTTTCAAAACTTTTCATTTCTTGTAACTTATGAGTTTATTAGGGTATTAAAATGAAGACTCTTCATTTTATAACCCATGTGTTCATTTAATGGTTCTTAAAACAAAGTGACTTTTGGTTTTCCATAACTTGAGGACAAGTTATGGACTCCAATAAAACACATAATGATCATGAATTAATCTACCACATAGGTTACAAATAATTCCTATGATCATCTAAACATCATAAGATCAAGAACATGAATATGAACACTTTCATGAATCAAAACTTACATTTAAAACTTTGTAATTTTGATAACTTGTTGTTGTAAATGGATTAGCAAACACATTACACCATCTAAAACAGGTTTTCAAGTACCAAAACAGTTTAGGGTAATGTTTCTAGTCCATTTCCAGCAACTAAAGTCGAAAATCTGCATTCTGAGGCTTCTACTCGCCGAGTGCATGAACCTACTCGGCGAGTAGGTTGAAGATACACATGAACTCGGCGAGTCCTCCCATGGACTCGGTGAGTTCATCAGGCAGACAGCAAGTTTTTTGACTTTTTTCAACTTTCTTGCACAAATAACAAACAAACAAGCCTAGGCTCTGATACCACTGATGGGTTTTGAGCATTCTAATACTTCCTAAGTGTACATGCAACCCTAATAACCTTGGATCTATGTTTGTCTAATTGTCATGCAAAGTTGATTTCCAAGGCTATGATCCTATCTAGCATACATGGGGAACAATTTTAACTTAAATAATAGATAGAACTACATACCTTGTTGTTGTAAGTATTCCTTGAAACCTTGTGAGCCTAGCACCCCAAGTCTGATGCCTCAAATGTTTCACACAACACCAAATGCGATGGAGTAAACTTGGAGAGAAAGTGTAACATACTAAAATTGGCTCTAGCCCTCTTGTTTCTTGTCTAACCAAGTGTATATCCGATTTTAGGAGATACATGGTCTTTATATAGTGTTGACACATTTAGGGTTACACCATGTAAACCCTAATGTGTCATGACTCTTCATTTCCATGACCCATGGGTTTGTAACTCCCATGGAGCATCCAATGGGTCCAACCCAACTTGATTATCCATGGAGCCTCTTAGCCCACTATGTAAGTTATGGATGATTTACATAATCAACCCATATATTTAATTAGTTATCTTTTGATCACTTAATTAATTCTAAAATTAATTCTTGATCAAACTAATTAAATAATATTATTAATATACTAGAACTTATAATATATTAATAAACCATATGTGTTATTTCTCTTATTTAGTTTATCCAATTGCATGGTGCCATGTAACCCAAATGAACCATGTCGGGTCGGGTCAAGTATATACCAGAAATAGTTATGGACTTAGACAGCTTATCTAACAGCCTTCACTCATGCAACTTGACAGGATGACTAGTGGAGAGAGAAAGTAGAATTTATTATTTGAAATAATAAATTAGTACTCGAAAATGATTTTATTAATATATTACAAGATTAATATAGTATTTGGAAATCATATTATTAATTGGTATTTTAATCATAAATTAATTTGATATTAATTTTGGGATTAAAAAGGGTATGATTAATAATGGAGGGGTTGTTTTGTAAACCATTGACAGTTGTGAAACTAGGCTTAGGACATCATGGAGTGGAGTGCACGAAATTTATGGGTAACTCCATAAGATTTCGTCTGATGGCTCATAAAGGAGGTCCATGGGTTGCTTTGGGCTTAAGGTAAGAATTAGGGTTTCCTTATTCAAGTCCAGCTTCAAGATTAAGCAACCTAGCCTTATATGAACCCTCAAACCCTAGGATTTTCATATATAAGTATATGATATTTATGCTGGCCAAAAATCCTTGTCTCTCCTTCTCATCCTTTTCATTGGGTGTTTGTGACTCCATTAGAGGTGAAACAATCAGCGCACTAAGTTTTCAAGAGTCAAGGATCTTCAAGGTGGTTCTTGTTATCGCTAAATAACAAGTGAGGTAATAATCTAATCCTATTTTCTTTGTGAATTTCGAAAATTGTATGCTAGATCAAGGGTTATTGCTTTGGTGTTCTATTTGCATGTTTAATTAGTCAAAAACTTAGATCCAAAGTAGTTCGGGTTGCATGATCACATAGGAATGTAGATATGTTCATAACCCATCAGTGGTATCAAAGCCTAGGATGTTTTTCAATTGAATTGATGCAAGAGTGAACTGTCTAAAGAACAAGAAAATCGATTTTTTTGCTGTTTGGAGGCTGAACTTGACGAGTTCAATATACAACTCAACGAGTTGGGTGAACTCGACTGTAACACCCAGTTTATTTATTTAGTAAATAAATTAATTAATGAATGTATAGTTAAAATCAATAACTGTGTAGCAAGGTGTTGGTCTCGAGGAGCTAATTGTCACAATTTTTGAGATTGGGGGTTAAAAGTGTAAGTTTCGGGTGGGCATGTAAGTATTTATGAAGGCAGCGGTGTAATTGGTAAATATTGTACCTAAATTGCAGTGAATTTTAATGTTGAGGGCTTTTTAGTAATTTATGGGTTGAATTTGAAAAGGATTTCAAGAATCAGGGTATATTGGGTAAAACATGGACTTAGTATGAAAAGATTTCTGAGGGCGGGGTCTATTTGGTAAGTTTTGGACTTAAGATGAAGGAAATCTGGATTTGAGGGGCTAATAGTTTCCACATGGTATGAGGTTTCGAAGAGGACGAGGTATATATGGATCACTCGTAGCCCTAACCCTAGAGGATAACACGCCGCCACCTTATGACTCCCGTCACCAACGCTGCCACTATGCCCATTTTCCGACCAGCTAGCGGCCGCCAAGCGACCACCCGACTTCCTTCAGTTCCATCCGACTGAAACTCCATCTGACCATCGTCATCAGGTGATGAACGGACCGCCGTGCAGCGTTGTCGCTATTCCTTGTCGGTGATTGAAGGCCACCAGCGAGTATCTGTCCTGATGTTGCTGCTGCTGTACTCGGTAGGTTTAGCACCACGATCGCCTTTCTTCACTTCTCTTACGATGGGTACTACACCGCTGCCGTTCAGAAGACAGCTACATCTCGCTGACACCCCCTATTAGCCACCTGCCACCATGAAATGGTGGCTGAGTTCGTGGCCTCTTGAAGATGTGTTCGTATTAGGGTGTTATGGGCGTGTGTTGCTATGGTTAGGACTGCAGGAGAGTCTTTTGGCCAGAGATATGAAGAAAGCCCTACTGCTACCACCGTGAAGTGGTGGCTGTCGTCCTAAAACGCCTGATGTCGCCGTCGTGGGCCATTAGGAGGGTGGTTGGGGTACATCTCGCAGATTAGAAGCAAGTATGGACCGGTGTGTTTCTGTTTTCTTTGGCGTGTTGTGTGTAAAGTATAGATTAGCCGGAAAAACAAGAACCACCACCACCGCCATGGGGTGGTAGCTGCCACCACGTGCCACCGCCGGCCACCACTAGGGTGGCTGTGTGTATGTGTTTATGTTAGTTAGTCTGTGTGTGTGTTTATTTTAGATTAAAGCTTTGTAAATGTATTTAGCAAAAGAATAATGAAAAGGAACTCAAAACCACCACCGTAAGGTGGTGGCCACCGCCGTGAGCCGCCGTTGACCACCACTACCCAAGGTGGTAGTGGGTGGTGACCCACAAGCAAAATCCTAATTGACCTAATAAAACCTTATTAGGCTTAAAGATTGTTTTGGGCCTATCGGGCCATGTTTGGGTTGGAAATCCTAATTGGGGTTTAAAAACCCAAATTTTAGATATGTGGGCCTTGGACTTATTGTACCCACTTTTGGGCGATTGGAATTGGACTATGTATTAAGCCCGATTACACCATATTATTTATCTAGTAGAGTAGTGGACTTAATGGATTAAGTCCTTAATGGGTTAAGTGGGAAACACTTAACCCTAATTGTCATTTTATGTGAAACACTAATTTCACTTGGGCCTTAAGTTGAGCCTTTATATTGGGCTTTGGTGATTGGGCCACTAATAGGCCATTCAAGGACAATCATATGGACTAGAATAATTTAATGGGCTTAAGGGTAAGGCCCATGCAAGGGGTTTGGGCCCAATTTGGAAAATTGGGCCATAGTTTGGGTCTTGATGATTATGAGATATTGGACCATCAGAATGTCAAGTATTGGACCAAGAATAAGTGGTTCGGCCTTAAGGCAAGACCATGTAGAGACACGGGCCTAATTGGGAAATTGGGCCATATATGGGCCATAGTTGGGCCTTGGTTCATTATTAGACTTTTTGGCCTTTTATTGGGCCTTGAGCTTGAATGGGGTAAAGCAGTCTTTTATCCTAAGCATGGACTTATGGGTATATGTGTTGGAACCCAATGATTAATTGGGTGTTATTTTGAAGATTGACAGATTCGGGAATCTGTCATCCAACAGCTAGGGTTTTGTCAGCAGGACTTCAGTAGTGAGAGGTGAGTTTTCCTCCAGTAGGAATGGGTCTAAGGCACCAATGCCGACCTGTTTATGTAGTTACAGTATGTCGGGGTAAGCCCATTGCCGGGGATAGCCCAATGCAATTTATATGTTCAGTTTATTCCGGACTTCGGTCCGATGTCGGGGTGATCCCGAGAAGTAGTTTTGTATGCTTGATGTCTTTGTGATTCATGCATGTTTATGTTATGTGTTATGTGTTCCGGACTCCGGTCCGATGTCAAGCAAGCCCGATGCAGTTTATGTATGTTATATGTTTGAGTTTATGTTATGATTCAGTTTATTCCGGACTTTCTCTGATGTCGGGCGGGGCCCAAGTTATTCCGGAATCCGGCCCATTTGTGACTCCACATTTACCGACAATCTTTAGTCAGAAAATGGGAATCCAACAAGCTCTGTAAATGCTTCTTCAGCTCCTTCAAGATATTAGAATGCATAGACAAAGTAGCCTATCGTTTCGACCTCCCATCAGAATCATACATTTACCTAGTCTTCCATGTTTCACTATTGCGACCCTACCACGGATATTCAAAGTCATCAGCATTCCGCTTTCAGCAACCTTTATTGTAACATCCCAAAGTTAGAATCAAGAGTTCAGGGGAGTAAAGTCTAAGTTTGGAAAAGAGGGACTCGGCGAGTAGGAGCTGCAACTCGTCGAGTCTAAGCGTGTGTCGGGCACATGTTAAGTGACCGGACTCGCCGAGTCAGAGGCTGGACTCGACGAGTCCGTGCTGGAATGAGAAACCCTAATTCCTAGGGTTTGCACCCTATTTAAGGATCCTTAAGCCCCCATTTCGGCCCCTTATTACCCCTCTGAGGACCAGAAGCCCTAAAATCATAAGAGAAGAGACTTGGGAGCATCTTGGAGCTTACATAAGTGATTTAAGAAGGAAATCTTGAAGACTAAGGAGCTTGGACCAAGGAGGCTTGAGCAGATTTGGTTTACTCTTTAGTTGGAGGTTGTTTTGAGGTAAGGATTCGTCATCTTGGCTTTATTCCTTCTAGATCCACCTTTTTGGAGCTTTAGGGTTTGTTTGGAAGAATTTATGTTGAGATCTTGATGCATAAGTTAGATCTGGAGTTGAAACTCCAGATCTGAGTTCCATATGGATCTATGTGAAGAAAGCCCTTTGATTAGCCATTCAAAAGCCAGCCCTAATGAGTTAAGTTCCATTTTAACTTGGTTTTTGATGAATGGGTCATGGAAGCACGTAAAGGTAGCAACTTTATGTTGCTAATGAACCATAGGGACCCTGATCTAGTGTTTGGAGTAAGGGAGTGGCTCTATGACTCGAGATTATGGAACTTCACGTTGGACTCGGCGAGTCTGGGAGATGACTCAGCGAGTCGGACTAGAGATTAGGCATGAGTTGCGTAGTAACTCGGCGAGTCAGTAGGTGTACTCGACGAGTTGCATGAAGATAGGCAGGAACTCGACAAGTTGGAAGAACAACTCAGTGAGTCTGTTGAAGATTGCCTTGGACTCAACGAGTCTGTTCTTGGACTCGGCGAGTCTGGTTGTGGAGTCCTAACCTTTTCTGGTTGAGCGATGAATCAGTGGGTCGAGGGATGACTTAGTGAGTTAAGCTAGAAGGGACTCAGAGCTGTTGGACTCGGCGAGTCATGGGGCGACTCGGCGAGTTAAGTCGCGATATGTGAGTTTTCAAAGCATAGGGACTTGACGAGTCAGCGGGTTGACTCGACAAGTAGAGTCAGTCAGGGGTTTGACTTTGACTGAGGAATTTGACTTTGACCAAGGACTTTGACTTTGACCAAGAGTTGACCAGTTGACTTCCAAGGGTATTTTGGTAATTATTGGTATTTATTGAGTTTAGTCTTTTGGTATTGATCAGTGGTGGAGTTCGTGTCGGAGGTTGGAGCAGCGTGATCTTATTTCTGCAGATCGGCTTTGCGAGGTGAGTTATCCTCACTATATCGACAGGGTCTAAGGCACCAAGGCCGGCCCTTTATCGGATGGAAATTCGAGTAGTTGTTATGTTATTGCTTTGTTATATGTTTGCATCCTGGTAGTTAGGATGGTATATGTTAGAGACCTGGTTAAGGTCGGAATCCTGGTATAGAATGATGTTATGTTAGTGATCGGTTAGGTCGGTATCCTGGTTATGTAACACCGTAATTTTTCAAAACTAAAATTTTCATTTAAAATCGCTAAATTCTTAAACACTTTTCGTAAAAATCTCATTTCGTTTATGTTACAAAGCAAAACTCCGTATTCAATTAAATAATAACCCAAGATCCTCAAAACATAACTCTTCCTCTAGTGTGTACAATCGAGCCGGTATGGTCCCGTGATCCTGAGAGAAACCTGAAACATATAACACATAACACGGTAAGCACGAAGCTTAGTGAGTTCCCCAACATACCGCACATAACATATACTAGCCACTCGAGGCTATAACTCTGTGGGCCCTTGGGCCCTAACTCTGTGGACCTTCTGGTCCTAACTCCGCGAGCCTTCCGGTTCTAAATCTGATATACTCTGATATACACACGGCATAAATCACATAGAAATAACACAGTGCAATACATCACATAGATAGCATACAAGATACTCTATCACATAACTCTGGTTACCTACTCAAGGTAAAGTATAGTGAGAAGACTCACCTCGAATACTCGGTAAACCTCGTACTCTGAAATACTGCGCTAGCCTCCGCCTAATCACATAAATAATTTCTCTAATTAATACAACTTCTAAAGGCTAGGCTAATCCTCCTCTATAAGTCCTCTAAGAAGGGTAAAAGACCATTCTACCCCTCTAATGGCTCATAAAACCAAATCATTGACCGAACCCTAAAAGTCAACGTAGTCAACTTTAGTCAACGGTCAAACTTTGACCAGACTCGTTGATTGCACACGAGTGACTCGGTGAGTCCATGTTGGTTCTCTGAATCCCTTTTGAACCTCTCAGGCACGACGAGTTCCCTATCTACTCGTCGAGTTACTCAACAACGAATCGCGGGGCAACCCCGACCCGACTCGTCGAGTCTGCCTATGGACTCGGCGAGTTGCTCCCATGACAACACTCATCTGACCTTCTGAGGTCAGATCCGTTCCACTAATCCATAGATATGACTTCCCTATCACCAATAACCACGTAAAGGTCAAATCTTGGTACACATGCAACGCTCTCTATGCTTATTTTGGTGAAATCCTTCATATCATGACAACCCTAGCTCATACCTCCAAGGAAAAGGAATAAAGCAGAATGGAAGGGACACTTTGGACCTCTTACGGTCCTGATCTAGGAATCATTTCACCATGGGACCTCTCATACTCTACATTCAAGCTAAATAAAGCATGAAGAAACCCTAGATCATGAAATCTACTAAACAAACGAAGATGGACATGAATCCTTACCTCTCACAGCAGGTCTGAACGAAATGATGGAAGATTTGAGTCCCACAAGACAGCCCAACTCGAAATCCTTCCTTCCCTTTGCTAAGACACTCCAAGGATGATGAATTAGCCCTCCTCTTGCACTACAAGCTTCCTCTCTAATCTCTATGGTTTCTCAGGGTGTAGTGGTTGTAAATGAAGGCCATAAGGACCCTTAAATAGGTCCCAAACCCGAGAAATTAGAGTTTCTCTGCCCAGCACCTACTCAGCGAGTCCCTCCTCTGACTCGTCGAGTCCACTCATTAAATTCGCGCGAGAAACCCAACTCGACTCGGCGAGTTGGATCCTCAACTCGTCGAGTCTCTCCTTTAATCAAAAGATTCACCTATACAATAATTACCCTGAAAATCTGGATGTTACAGGTTAGAGTGTACTATGTATGTGATCTGCTAGATCGGTTGATTAGTGATTGATTGCTATATGATTATATGTTTATGTGCACATGGTTGGTTGACTAGGGTTGGGTTGAGGCGAGTCATGTTTTGTGCTGTAGGCCAACATACCCAGGGCGGACTGGATATCCCAAAGGCCCAGCGGGTGGTCCGGATAGGCTGAAGGCCCTACGAGGGCGGACCAGAAGTGCATGGCTGTTCTGTTTATGATATGATATGTTATGAGTATAGTATTTGTGGTTGGTATTTTGCGGGTAACTCACTAAGCTTTCGGGCTTACAGTTTTCAGTGTATTGTTTCAGGTACTTCAGGAGATCGTGGCAAGGCGAAGGCGTGATCGTACCGCTCCTCATGTTTAATGTACTTATGATGTGGTTCTAGGAAATACTCTGATAATAAATGAATTGAAAAGCTTTGTGTAACGAATTAATGAAAATGGGTTGTTTTTGAAAAGTTTAAATTGGTTGAAAATTTTCGGATGTTACAAGTTGTATCAGAGCCTTGGTTTGAGTGAATTGGAGGAACATTCGTGTGAATCCAGTCTCAAATCAAGGAGAGTTTTCAAAGAGAAATTAAAAATGGTTTTCAAAAATAAGTAAAAGAGGACGTAGAGGGTACGATCAGTCGGAGCCAGTATGTTACCCTAAAATTACCATACAAGTTATTTGTTTATGTGATATGTTAGAACAGCATGCTAGTGTTAGGCTAGGGATCTTCAGGAAGTGCATGATAGAGTTGCCTGATTGTGATGCTTGCTAGCCTAGGCTCTCCTTTTATGAGAGTTCCAGTGTTCCTCTAGGAGTGAGGATAGAGTGCTTGCTATGTTCGTTAGTGCTTGGGGCGTTGTGATGATACTTGAGACAAATATGGGTAGGTGTGGAAGGTAGTATGGGCCCGTACTACTGAAAGCACAGGACCCATACGTGTATCAAGGAAGTCACAACCCCTGGGGGGTTGATTAGAGAGTCATGCTGGGTGGTTATGTGAGGTTTCTGAGGATCTCAGGGTGTATTGCAGAATGGCGATTACGAGACGTTTCGGGGCAGGATCTGGTTCAGGATCAAGAGCAAGAAAGGGTGTTCATGATGGATCAGCACCACCCGAGGTCATTGTCCAGATGAGTACGGACGAGTTGAATGCCAGGATTCGTGAGATCCTACGTGATGAGGTTGCTGCTATGTTCCGGGCTGAGTTGTCGGAACTGTTTGGGTCGATCAAGACCGCCATGGTTGAGTACTTTGATGAGCGCTATGCAGCTCTTGAGGAAACAGCTGCAGCGGCTGTAGCAGCGGCAGGAGGAGGAGCTGGTAGAGGTTTTCAGTATCGGGACTTCGATAATACGAAGCCCCCTACTTTTGATGGGGTTCAGGATCCGATTGTTGCTATGCGATGGTTGTCAGATGTGGAGGGATGTTTCTTCACGTGTTCATGCCCTGCGGATCAGAGGGTGAGGTGTGCTCTGAACCTTTTGAGGCTTGGGGTGAAGGATTGGTGGAGGTTGACCACGGGATCTTATTCGGATGCGCAGCGGGCTGCGATTTCATGGGATCAGTTTCAGGAGATGTTCAGTACTCATTATGTTCCACGGGTCGAGAGAGAGAGAGAGAGAGAGAGAGAGAGAGAGAGAGAGGTTAGCTCAGGAGTTCCTGGAGCTGAGGCAGGATACAAAGTCGGTGACGGAGATCACCAGGATGTTTACTGAGAGGGCGATGTTTTGCCCTGAGTTTGCTTCGGAGCAGGCTCAGATGTCCCGATATCTGAGTACTCTCAAGAGGGATATCAGGAAGTTTGTGTCTACGCAGAGGAGCGAGACCTTGTTAGAGTTCTAGGAGGCCACCAGGTGGCGTGAGTTGGAGATTGAGTTGCAGTTGAGAGAGCAGAGGCAGGCCCCGGCGCAGTCACAGCCGGCACCGAAACGGTCCAAGACCATTGATTCTAGGTTGGGAGATCAGGGCAACCACACTTGTGGGAAGAGCAGGAAGAGTCATACCGGAATTTATAGGTCTGGTGGTGTGTGTCTCAAGTACGGGAGAGAGGGGCATTATGCGAGGTATTGCCGTCAGTTAGCCCCGGTTCAGGATATGAGTATTTTTTATCAGTGCCATCAGGTTGGCCACATGAGGGCCAACTGTCCACAGCTAGTTTCCAGGCCAGTGCAGGTTCCAGCACCAACCACTTTGAGGACTACTGGCGGGGGTCAGGGTGGAGCGGAGCCTCCGAGGGCTCAAGGTTGAGCTTTTCAGCTTACTGCCAAGGAGGTCAGGGCAGAGCCAAATGCAGCTGCGGGTATGTCTCCTTTTTTATCTTGTTATCTTGTGGTTGTTATGGAGTATTGTATATCTGCTATTCTCGTTCGCATGATTCATGGTATTGTATTCGTTCGTCCTTTCGTCGGGTTATCGTATGATCGGGGGTTTTGGTATTGGGAGTCTTAGTTGGTTATCATCCATGGGGATTGTTGGTGGGGAATTAGGCTTTTTGGTCTGAATGTCGTGTTTAGCATTTTCAATTTGAGGAATACTCAGCTAGGGGTCGAACTCCCTTAGAGTTCGAGATGTGCGATGTCGGAATGTGATTTTGTGGAGGTTGCTCGTTTCAGAATTAGATCAAGTATAAGAGAATTTGTTGAGTAGGATTGTTTAAGTGATGCCGGTTGGGTCACCGGTGGTTGGTAGTCAGTGCTTTAAGTGGGGAGAATTGGAAAATTCTCAGGAGGATCGATAGCATGAGAGGTCAATTAGCTGTTTGGGTTTCAACAGTGTTTCAGTCAGCCAAGAGCGTGGGTTGGTATGAGTAGGTCAGACGAGTGGGGCGGGATACAGACCAAGGTTGGGCCTAGGGTTAGGTCGGGATTTGAGTATATAGAATTGAGTTAGAGTTCGGAACCCCAAGAGGGCTAGAACAGTATGTACGGGAGAGATTCCCGGAAAGAATGGTCCAGGGTGATGTAAGATAGTTTTGAGTGGTCCAGACAGGCTGAAGGCCCAGGAGGGCAGTCCAGATATGCTGAAGGTTCCGAGAGTGGTCCAGATAGGCTGAAGGCCTAGTAAGGCGGTCCAGTCATGCTGAAGACTTTGTATGTGTTAGTGGATCGGTACGAGGAGAATGAGGAAAAGCGTCACCAGGGGGTGATAATTGATATGGTCTGGCCCCAAGTATTGATCATGGTAGTGGAAAGCAGTGCATGGACCCGAGAGTCCTTGCAAGCAGATTCAGGGTATATGGAAGTTCAAGAATAGCAGTTGCTCTACATGGATAATGTAGAGTGAAGTGTAGCTTAGTGGCACGTGCAGGTGCGGTAAGGGTTGTTGAGTGGATTTCCTGGAAAGGAAAGACATGTAGCTCCGGAAGGAGCGCGGGTACTCCAAAAGAGGAGGAAGTGGAGTAAGTGGATTATTGACAGTGCTTCGGCTAATGGTAGTAAGTATTGGGATTGTACCAGTGGTATGGAAGCACATCCGGGTTAGGTGTCTGTTGAGGTTGCCGAAGGATTTCCGGTAGTGTAGAACCAGAGGAGTTCGGAAGGGATGCAATGAGGGAGCCTTGGATTTTCTATATGGTTCTGATCAGGAGGTTATGTATGTAGTAGTACTTCATCCTAGGGATGTCTGGAGGTATCGTCAGTGTGTCGGGTTTTCCAGCCCGAGGATGTTAGAGCAGGTTCAGCATGCGTATGTGAATGAAGGGGAGAGCTCATAGGAGTTGCTCAGGAGCTGAAGGATGTGCCATCCTATCAGCTCGGAAAGAAACGAGTTGGATTCGGAAAGGAAAGCGGGATAAGTCCCAGAAGTGAATTCGATAAAGGATATACCAGTCGAGGAAAGGGGTAGCATCTTGGTACCGGGTCAGGACCCGGTGGTTCAGGGTGATATCTAGCTTGGTAAGGGTCAAGTGATTGTTGTGATTTGGAGTGATGAAAGTATCATCGGGTGATCATTGGTTAATAAGGGTTATTATCAGAGAAAAAAGTCGGTGGCCGGCTTGAATCAGTTGTCGTAACTCTGGAAGGAAAGAGTTGGACTTTATAGAGGTTGATAGTAGTGTTCGGAGGAACCTGGGTCAATTGACACCAGGAGGGCATTGTGGGAGTATTATCGGGAAATGTATTGTTGCAGGCTTCGAGGACGAAGCCTAATTTAAGTGGGGGAGAATTGTAACATCCCAAAGTCAGAATCAAGAGTTCAGGGGAGTAAAGTGTAAGTTTGGAAAAGAGGGACTCGGCGAGTAGGAGCTGCAACTCGTCGAGTCTAAGCGTGTGTCGGGCACATGTTAAGTGACCGGACTCGCCGAGTCAGAGGCTGGACTCGACGAGTCCGTGCTGGAATGAGAAACCCTAATTCCTAGGGTTTGCACCCTATTTAAGGAGCCTTAAGCACTCATTCCGGCCCCTTATTACCCCTCTGAGGACCAGAAGCCCTAAAATCATAAAAGAAGAGCCTTAGGAGCATTTTGGAGCTTGGATAAGTGATTTAAGAAGGAAATCTTGAAGACTAAGGAGCTTGGACCAAGGAGGCTTGAGGAGATTTGGTTTACTCTTCAGTTGGAGGTTGTTTTGAGGTAAGGATTCATCATCTTGGCTTTATTCCTTCTAGATCCACCTTTTTGGAGCTTTAGGGTTTGTTTGGAAGAATTTATGTTGAGATCTTGATGCATGAGTTAGATCTGGAGTTGAAACTCCAGATCTGAGTTCCATATGGATTCTATGTGAAGAAAGCCCTTTGATTAGCCATGCAAAAGCCAGCCCTAATGAGTTAAGTTCCATTTTAACTTGGTTTTTGATGAATGGGTTATGGAAGAACGTAAAGGTAGCAACTTTATGTTGCTAATGAACCATAGGGACCCTGATCTAGTGTTTGGAGTAAGGGAGTGGCTCTATGACTCGAGATTATGGAACTTCACGTTGGACTCGGTGAGTCTGGGAGATGACTCAGTGAGTCGGACTAGAGATTAGGCATGAGTCGCATAGTAACTCGGCGAGTCAAATAGGTGTACTCGACGAGTTGCATGAAGATAGGCAGGAACTCAACGAGTTGGAAGAAAAACTCGGCGAGTCTGTTGAAGATTGCCTTGGACTTGGCGAGTCTGTTCTTGGACTCAGCGAGTCTGGTTGTGGATTCCTAACCTTTTCTGGTTGAGCGGTGAATCGGTGGGTCGAGGGATGACTCAGTGAGTTGAGCGAGAAGGGACTCAGAGTTGTTGGACTCGGCGAGTCATGGGGCGACTCGGCGAGTTGAGTCGCGATATGGGAGGTTTTAGAGCATAGGGACTCGACGAGTCAGCGGGTTGACTCGGCGAGTAAAGTCAGTCAGGGAGTTTGACTTTGACTGAGGACTTTGACTTTGACCAAGAGTTGACCAGTTGACTTCCAAGGGTATTTTGGTAATTATTGGTATTTATTGAGTTTAGTCTTTTGGTATTGATCAGTGGTGGAGTTCGTGTCGGAGGTTAGAGCAACGTGATCTTATTTTTGTAGATCGGCTTTGTGAGGTGAGTTATCCTCACTATATCGACCGGGTCTAAGGCACCAAGGCCGGCCCTTTATCGGATGGAAATCCGGGTAGTTGTTATGTTATTGCTTTGTTATATGTTTGCATCCTAGTATTTAGGATAGTATATGTTAGAGACATGGTTAAGGTCGGAATCCTGGTATAGGATGATGCTATGTTAGTGACCGATTAGGTCGGTATCCTGGTTAAAGTGTGTTATGTATGTGATCTGCTAGATCGGTTGATTAGTGATTGATTGATATATGATTATATGTTTATGTGCACATGATTGGTTGACTGGGGTTGGGTTGAGGCGGGTCCTGCTTTGTGTTGTAGGCCAACATACCCAGGGCTGACCGGATATCCCGAAGGCCCAGCGAGCGGTCCGGATAGGCTAAAGGCCCCACGAGGGCGGACCAGAAGTGCCGAGGCTCGGAGAGTGGACCAGGCTAACTGAAGGCCCGGTGTGGGCGGGCTAGTCATACTATAGACTCAGAGAGTGTACTAGGCCGACTGAAGGCCCGGTGCGGGTGGACCAGTCATACTGTAGACTCAGAGAGTGGACCAGGCCGACTAAAGGCCCGGTGCGGGTGGACCAGTCATACTGTAGACTCAGAGAGTGGACCAGGTGGGTTGAAGGCCCGGTGCGGGCGGACCAACCACACTGCAAACTCGATGTATATGGCTAGACTCGGATGGTGGACCAGGTGGACTGAAGGCCCAGTGCGGCAGACCAGTCACGCAGTAGACCCGAAGTGCATGGGTGTTCTATTTATGATATGATATGTTATGAGTATGGTATTTGTGGTTGGTATTTTGGGGGTAACTCACTAAGCTTTCGGGCTTACAGTTTTCAATGTATTGTTTCAGGTACTTCAGGAGATCGTGGCAAGGTGAAGGCGTGATCGTACTGCTCCTCATGTTTTATGTACTTATGATATGGTTCTGGGAAATACTCTGATAATAAATGAATTGAAAACCTTTTTGTAACGAATTAATGAAAATGAGTTGTTTTTGAAAAGTTTAAATTGGTTGAAAATTTTCGGATGTTACATTTATGAATGACATAACAGTAATCGAGCCTGATACCATCATTGACCAATGCACCATAACAATTCAAGGAGTTCCAGTCAAACATGTCCTAGTTAAATGGAAAGATACGAACTTTTCTGAGTCTACATGTGAAAACCAGGAATAAGTAGTCATGCCAGCTGAAAAAAAGTGACCTTAAGGACAAGGTCATTCTCAAAGATGGGGGTATTGATACGGATACAACCCAGACCCGGCCCAAAAGATCCATTTTCCGACCCGCCCGTTATAGAGACTAACGGATACTTGGAAGATAAGTTACACCATCAGTTGTTTCAATGAACACGTGAAGCTTTAGAGTATTTAGTTGCTTTATTTTAGGAACCACTGTCGTAGTTTTTGTTAAGAATAATTTTTTGCAAGTCAGTTTCCGGTCCCGTTTAGGTGTAAACCTCGAGCAAGTTCTTTTCTTTTAAATTGTAATTTCGGTATTAACGAGGATTATTGAAAATTGCTCCAAATAAGTTTTTAATGTCCAATTTTTATACTTAAAACTTTAAAGGAAATAAATCTCTTTAGTAAGAAAAATTAAAAAAACAAAAGATTAATTCCAATTTCCACAATAAGCCCATTAACAAGTAAACTAACCCAATATTACACAACCCAAACTCGATTTTCTAGTTATGTACACCGAATGATAACCTCTTAACAAGGTCACCTTTTAATGAGTCATTTTGATACAACAACAAATCAAAAGCCTCTAAATGATTCAGTTTTATCAAACACTAAAACTCTACAACATCCATGGAAACAGAAAAGTTAAGAAAATTAAAAGTCACAAATTGTAATAATTTTTTTTACAGAATTACATAATCTCAACCACAGCACGACCTATAATACTTCCCTTATTTAAATCTTCATACGCTTTTCCTGCCTCCTCAAACTTACATTTTCTTGAAACAGCCGCATCAAGATTAAATATCCCACTTTCTGCCAATTTCACAAGCTTCGGAAGATCATGTCTCGCCCTTCCTCCATAAGATCCCATTACTTTTATCTGTTTTTTTTATAATAATAATAATTAATATTTGTGTATTTTAATAAAAACAAAAAATATATATATATTATTATATTATTAAAACATACCTGTCTACGAACCAAATGATTTATATCTATTTCACCTTTGGCTCCCGAGAGTGTAAGACCAATCATTACAGCTTTTCCACCATCTCTTACACTTTGTACACATTGCATAAATGTTTTTGGATTTCCCAATGCTTCAACACACGTGTCAACACCCATTCCTCCCGTTATTTCCTGTCCAATGATTTCAACACACGTGTCAAAACCATTGTTATGAAAATAAGAAAAGAAAATGATATAATTTATAAAATACTTTGATCCTTGAAACCGCATCTTCATTTTTAGCATTTACAACATGAGTAGCTCCGAATATTTTAGCTTTCTCGAGTTTATCATCTTGTATATCAACAGCGATAATCTCGGATGCACCAAACGCACGTGCTATTTGTAAACAACTAGAACAAAAACACCAAAAAAAATATGTTGGTGATTCTAATTTAAAGAAATAAAAGAGTAAATTACTGAAATCGTTCATATGGTTTGGTCAAAATTGTAAGTTTGGTTCCTAACTTTCTTTTTACACTCGGATTGTTTCTGTGGTTCGATTTTGTTGCATTTTTCGTCCCTATGGTTTGGTCAAAATTATATGTTTGGTCCCTAAGTTTATGTATGTATGGGACGAAAAGCGCAACAAAATCAAACCACAGGGACGATCCGAGTGCAAAAAGAAAGTTAGGGACTAAACATGCAATTTTGACCAAACCATAGGAACGATTTCAATAATTTACTCGAAATAAAATAATCAGGTTTTGTTTTGTTTCTAGCTAAACTTATGAAACGACAAAAGCACACAAGAAGGGTAAAATTGTAATTTTAAACTTTTAGCTTTCTTTCTCTTCCTCTTCACCTCGACAAAAACGAAAAACATCTAAAACATAACACGTCTTTTTCCTTTATATCCAACTCAATAGCATAAACAAATTTACCTTATATTTATCACAGGGCAAAAATACTAAAACCCATTACATACTTTCACTATTTTACGAATTTAGCCCCTCAACTATCACTTTTTACCAATTAAGCCACATAATCAGTTACCAAATCAATAAAATGATGGATGTATAATGTGCTTTTCCATATTTTGCCCAATTTCAAAAAGAAAATTGTCAGGAAAGTCCTAAATATATTTTCGAAAAATTACACTTTAGTCCCAAGTTTTTTTTAAACAAAAAAGTCTCGATTATTTCATTTTGGCTCAAATTAACAAAAAAATCCTTTTTTTTTCTTTTAACAAGAAATAACATATTAATGTGTTTTTACAAATAATCGGGACTTTTATGTTCAAAAAAAAAAACTTCGGACTAAGTGTAGATTTTCCGAAAATATTAGAACTTTTCTAACAATTTCCCATTTCAAAACCAGATAACCGGGAATAAAAATTGTTTAACTTTCAAATGCGTTTGATACAGCCTCTGAATAGTTAAGGAAGCCGACCTTCTCTCAACCATTAAGAGCTTTGAATCATTCAGCATTAAATAATATTCTCTCACCTTGATCCTACACCACCAACACCAATCACAGCAACCGCATCACCAGGGCGGACTTGGGCGGCATGAGCCATGGCACCATAGGCGGTAAAAACCGCACAACCAATTACCGCTGACTCAGCATACGGTAACGTATGAGGTAAAATAGCCAAAGCATTTGCGGGGACCACACTGTATTCAGCAAGACCTCCCATACTATACATATACACCGGTTTTCCTACATAATAAAGTTATTAGGCCTTTCTTGTTTGGGCCTTTAGTAGATAATTTAAGCCACTCTTACCACTTCCACGGAGAAAAAGACGTGTTTCCCCATCATAGAGTGTACCTTTTGCACGATTATAAGCAAAAAAAGCTTCGCATAAATCATCTTGACCCTGTTTTGCAAGAATCAAATGTACACACACATGAACTTATCTATGTGTGCATATGTATATGTATATGTATATGTATAATATCAAAATGAGATAATCCGATTACAATGAATGTTGAATCTTGTCACCTTAGTGCAAAAGAAGCAGTTACCACAAGGCATAATAAATGCACCCACAACACGAGCTCCCAAAGGAAGCCTATAAAATAAACATAAAGTAAATTCTCATGGTTTTTTGGTAAAAAGAAATTAAAAAAAAAAAATTAAAAACCTTTCGATTGTTTTAGTGTCAGTCAATGGCCCATGCTCAACAACCTCCCCAGTGATTTCATGGCCCACAACACATGGTGATGGAAATGGGAGTTCACCCTTCATTACATGAAGATCAGAATGACAAACACCACAAGCTGAAAAAAAAAAATTAAAATTAATTTATGCAAGAAATAGCAATGTTGCATTTGATTATTTCTTGTTGCTAATTCTTGCATTCAACTCTTCTTCTTGTTGGATACATAGCATCATGCAGAACCAAAATTCCCAAATTCCCAAACTCACATGATTTTGATTTTCAAGCTTTGTCAAATACTTCCCAAATTCAGTTACAAATTTAACTTCTATGGGTCATTTGATCATTTCTTCAATATTGATATATTTCAATAGTAAAAGATACAATTAATCATGTATGAGAGTTCTCCTAGCCATAATTTCATATGAACCCAGTAAATTTCTGTACTTATTCGACACATATACATGGTCAAAATTACTGCATTTCAACTTTTCGAACTACAATTTGACACATGCATATGATGATCTGGTCAAAAGTGAACCCTAAAAATTAGAGGAAAGGTTTAGGGCACAAATTTTCAGTGCTGTGCTATGGAAATCAGAAGAAAAATGCCTAATCAAAAGCAGAAAGGGATTGTTTTCGCAAATCATACCTTTAGTTTTGATAAGCACTTCGTTGACTTTAGGGCGAGGCATTTCAAAATCTTCAAAAGTCATAGGCTTATTTGGTTCCCAGAAAACAGCTCCTCGCATATACGATGGTCCACCGTTCAGGTGATACGATGAACTCGAGATTGTTGAAAATGATTTCGGATCGGAAGAAGAAGGTGAAGAAGGTGTCACTGATCTTCTCAATTGATTAGAATATAGCGAAGAACAAGTGTAAGTTGTTGTTCTTGATCGAGAGGTATTGATGAGACTTTGGAGTAATTTGGTGTATTGATTGAAACCCATTTGAGTTTTTGATCTTTCTGTTGTTGTTGTTGATCGATAGATTTCAGAAGGAAGAGTGAAAATGATGGCCGGCCGTAGAAGAGCACTTGAACTAGTAGTACTTGGTAGTAGTTGGAACTTGGAAGGGATGATGACGATGATTCAGATTCCTCATTATCTGAATCAACTCTTTTTCAATTTGACCTTTCTATAACAATTATTTTATTTTTATTTTATATTTTTATTATTCATTTTTTAAAATTTAATTAAAAGGTAAATATACCCAAAACAATAAATAATCTATATTCAAATATGACAAATTTGCAAAAATGTTCTTATGTATCTTTTTAGGTTTTAGTTTAAACTTTAATTTTTTTAGATTAGTGGTCCTTTTCAGCTACTTTCGTTGCGGATTTAGGCTATGTTTGGTAGATTAGCTGAAAAGTTAGCTAATAACTAAAAAACTAGCCGACAAAAAATAATGTTTGGTAAAAACTAGTTAAAGCCTATAAAATAACATAAATGGACATTTAGGTGCTGTTTGTTTTTCTATAAAAACATCTTCAAACCACTTACTGTTGCGCAGCGCAGCACACACACAGCACTTTCCTTCTTGCAGCAGTTTGTTTTTTGGAAGACTTCAGACTACAAAACCTCTGCGCGTGTGCTGCATAGCGCAGCACTTGATTTGACTCTTCTAACCTCTTCAGCTTTTATTTTTTCTAAGTGTTTTTTTTAAGAATTTTTGTATAACTTTTTTTTTATTTTTTTTTAAAACTTTGATTTTCTTAAATTTTTATTTACCGATGTGATACATATTTTTATAATTTCCACGATTTTTTTAACTTGATTTTTAAATTTTTTTTTATCGTTTTATTAATAATATTTTCAATTTCAGTTGCATTTTTTTTAACGTGTGTAATTTTTTACGAACTTTGTAGACAACGTTGCAATACTTTCTTAATTTTTTTATTATTTTCTTTTTTAATGTTTTTTAAAATTAGTTTTTTTTCTAGAATAAAATTATTAACGTCTTTTACATTTTTTTAAGTTTTAATTTTATATTTTTGTTTTTTTACATGCTCTTTTTATTATTATTTCAATGTTTTAAGACTAGAATTATTAAATTTCGGTGTTGATAACTATTTTCAGTTTATTTAAATTTCAGTTTACTGGAGCAGTCTGCAGATGTTAAAAAACAAACATGCTTCTTATTATAGGTTGCAGTCGTTTGTTCCACCTCTTCTGCTACAGAGGATTGCAGAGGTGGTCCGCAGACTTCATGAATTTTCGTTTCGAAAAAACAAACAACACCTTAGAAGAATACGTTTTTTGTAATTAAATAAGGGTTCATTTGGGAAATTTTTAAAAAGCTCCTAAAAAGCTACTCAAAGTAGCTTTTTAAAAAACTAGCTTATCAGCTACTAACTTGCCACACATAACAATTTAAAAAAGCTTAAAAAATAAGTTAGTTTATTAGCTAGCTGTAGCATACCAAACACAGGCTTAGTCCATTAGTAAATTGAAATTACTTAATGCCTTTCTGATTTATTTTTTATGTTTTTTCTATTTAATTTAAGTGAAAAAGAAAATAATTAATTAATTAATTTGGCCCACCCTAATCCATATTCTTCTTCCCCACATTTTCTACCTCAACTGTTATGCAATAAAACTTGTAAATTATTGATGAAGAACTATAAGCTACTTTGGAGTAAAAACAGATGAATAAACGGGAGTTTGGAGCTTACTTGTACGAAGAGGATTTTCGTGTATAGGGGAACCCTCATCGACCCCCAGTGGGTGATCGTATTTCCTTGCACCTTTTATCCCATTCCATTGTCTCGGTGATGTTTAATGAATAATATTTCGAATTGGAACTGATAAACCATCGATTAGTCTCTGATACACACGATTTAGTCTCGGTGATGCATATGGTGAGGCATGGAAGCCTTACCCTTCAAAAAGGTAAAGGGGTTTGAAGAACACCCAGAAAATTTTCAGACTCATCTCGTTCAAGTTTTACTTGGGTGAAGTCGTAATCTTGCAGCTTTACTGGGGACCAAATTTCTTTAGGAGATTTTTGTGAGAATAAAATACACTGTAAAAATACAACATGTTCATCATCTTCCCAATTTCACGCACACAGTGGAAATACAATCTGTTTTACAGGGTTTTGTTGGACAGCAAAATCAATTTCGATAGGGTTTTGTTAGGGTTGAAAAATCAATTTCTACAGGATTTTTTTAGATCTAGAAGTCTATTTCTTTCTTTTGATAAGGAAGTCGATTTGCATGTGTATGTGTGTGTGATTGTTCCTCATCCGATGTTGAATCTGAACCTTGTTACTTCATCATTCGATGTTGAATCTGTCAAGCACCTCCAAATCTTTGATACTTCGATGGAGAAGAAGAAGAATAATGTTTGGCTTTCTTCATTGGGTATCGATTGGAGATGAATTTACACTGTTTGTTTGTGGGTCTAAAAAAATGAAGCTTCGTCTTACAGTGTCAAGCACCTCTAAAAATGAAGCACATCGAGAGAGAGAGAGAGAGAGAGAGAGAGAGAGAGAGAGAGAGAGAGAGAGAGAGAGAGAGAGAGAGAGAGAGAGAGAGAGAGAGAGAGAGAGAGAGAGAGAGAGAGAGGCCCTCTTATTTTTTTTATTTAAATAAATAAATAATTATTGGATTTAAGAAAAATTAAAGAAAAATAGAAAATAAATAACCCAAGGATATTAAAGTCATTTCAGTTTACCGATTAATATATGTAAAAAAAATAGTTTATAACCTATTGGAAACACACTTATAAAATTAATTAAATTTTAATAGTCAAATTTTATAATTATTAATAAATTATTTTAAATAAATTATTAATTAGGAGATATACAAAAATTTTAAGATTAGTTACAACTTCAAATTTAGAATATAACTACAAAAGTAATTGTTTATATAAAAATTTAAAATCTATTATTTAAAGTCTTAACGCCATTAATTATGATAATGATTTACCTAATAAATCTCCCTGACACGTGACATAATATTTATGAAAAATTATATTATAATGACATACGTCAAAAGGGGATTAAAACTATTTTTAAGACACTTCTATATGGCAAATTGAAGTGTCTTTTTAGTCGACCCCTATCCCAAGTTGTATTTGTTAATTTTGTTATGTGGTTTCAACTGACTCTCACACCATTGCATGATATATGTATGACATTGTTAATTTCTTGGAACTTGTTGCAAGTCGTTTAGCTTCAAACTTATTGTATAGTATAGCTTCTTAAAATAAATACAATTTTCCTTGATAAAAAAAATGTTTATAACAAAAAAACCTATGTGACATCAAATTTGACACTAATTTTGAGAACATGAAAAAACACTGGTTTTACCTTTTATTTCCTTTATTTCAACTCAGAGAACATATTTTATTCCATCTCGAGAAATTGGCACATTTTGAAAATCGAAGTGAAAAGTTCAAATAAGGGCATATATATGCAAATAAAAAAGTAATGTTTGACAAGAAAAACCTCGTTTCTTTGACTTTCTATATTAAGTCGTTCTTTTTTGCTTTTATTATTAGTTAAAAAAACTTGTGTATAGCTTACAAAATTAAATTAAATCTCCATTAAATCCACAAGGTGAAAAAAGAAACAACACATTAGTAGCTACATGTGAGTTATCAAGTCTTATAAGGAGATGACTAAAGCTTCTTCTGAATCCATTCAGAAAGTTTTGCATGAATCCTCCCTCTCGTATCCATCACAAATCATTATTGCAAGCTGATTGAGTTCACAAAACCAAACATCAGTGTCATATAATATACTGATCTCTTTGCTAACAAGACAAAACAGGTTGTACTGCATTTGACATTTGGACTGATACTGACACATGTCAATGAGACAGAATTTGTTCTGTAATACGAAGAAATGAAAGCAGGATGCTAAATAAACAAATAAATAAAAGTACATCACTATTTCTTCCATTTGGATGTATTTGGCATGCAGTTTGAAATAATTAAATTGTAATATTAAATATCATAAAGTACATGTTTCAATATTTCAAAAATAGTTTAAGTGATGTTATGGTGGACCTAATAAAATTCCAAATTTATCCTTCTTTTGCTTCTTGATCTTCAGCTAGTATCATCAACTCCTACAAATGAAGCAAGTACAATTTTATCAACACAATATTTTTTTACTAATTTACTAATTTTGAAATACTTTTCTCTCACTATTACATATTGCTATTATCAGAAAAGAAATCAACATATGTTGCTATCATGGATAAATGAAGCTGAGTATAGTTTTCTAGAAGTTACAGTTTTAATAGCAAATATGTCCAAATAAAGATGTTAAATTTTAGCTAATTAGTAATTACCAATAATAGAGAACAAGTTTATCACACTAATTTCAGTTATTGAGGAAAAGGGTCTGCTTTGCAACTCAAAGTTAATACCATTTCTTGAAATCTTTTCCAAAGAATTAGAAACTCCATTGAAACTTAGAACAAATACTTCAAATAAAAGAGAATATTAGAACTAGATTGTAACAAAATCCACATCAAATTGTTTCCTAAAAACCTTCGATGGTAATAGCCTGCAATAACTAAGGCTACAACAGAAGAGTAGACATGTAAAGGAAGTAAAGAACTAAACGAAACCTTGAAATTGCAAAAAGGGTATTGTGTCATCAAACAGATTGTGTTCAGAAAGATCGAATAGAAATAGATTGAAAGTGAGAAGCAGTGGAATTTGATTACCTTCAGGAAGCCAACCGTATCCTCCGCGAGAGAGAGTGAGCATAGATGTCATCAGAGCCGAAGCAGTGACTGAATGAAAAGGTTGCATCGTTTCCAAGCAAGCGCTCATTTCAACTGGACACCTTAAATTCACCAAACAAAATATGAATTCTTGCAAATATGTAATGAAAGACATTAAGAATGTCTAATTAATGAGTGTGATTTGTGTATCACCTGAATATGCGATGAGAAAGAGGTTTTGTGGTTGGGAAGCGGAAGGCAGAGGGAGACGGGGCGGATTTGCATTTGGCTTCGGAGGAAATTCTAGCGGCGGCGTTACGGACGGAAGTTGACCGAAAAAATGTTCGGGCAGCGGCGGCGCTGGCCATCTTGATGTGGCGATTGGATCTGAATGATACGAAGTCGGGGAAGTCGGGATGAAATCCCCTGCTTAAACCCTTTCCATAGAAATTTACACTAAATGCCCTTGAACTACTCGTAATTTGCATAATCATCCCCATCCAATGCATTTTCTGTTTTTGAGTTAATTGTTTTTTTTAAAAGTTAAATTAATGTACTCCTAATTATCACATATGTCTCAAACGAAACTTCAACTCATGATCTCTCAGTTAAGAAGATCACTTGGTACTGTTAGGCGAAAGACCATTTGGTAGTTAATTACTTAATTATGTAAGTATCATCATCAAACTCACAATCTCATATGAATAGAGTAAGGGGATACGGATGATGCAATTTCGCCTCCAACCGAGGATAGCCGATTGTTTTCATTGATGGCTTTGCTGTATAAAACATTAACCGATTGTTTCGCCTCCACCCGATGATAGACGATTGTTTTCATTGATGGCTTTGGTGTATAAAACATTAACTTACTGTTTCGCCTCCAACCGATGATTGACGATTGTTTTCATTGATGTTTCAATTTCGTCTCCAACCGCGGATATACGATTGTTTTAAATGATGCAAATATCAAACTTGGGAGAAGGGAAAAACATAAGCACATGTATGTGATACAACAAATACCTGGAAACCAATACACAAAAACTTTCATAAAAAGCAAATATAGTATAGAGTACAAACAAACATTATAGAAAAAAATATATAAATAATATAGTAAAAACAAACAAAAGAAATTAAAAGAAATACATGCAATAAATGTGAGTGACGAGAGAAGGAAAATGATGGAAAAAAAAAAAAGTAAACGAGTAAAATCTATACAAATACTATGAAAGAGCGGGGAACAAGCACCTAGACTACTACATCACCCTGGTTTTAAGCATACACCCACCTATTTGACTTCAATTTTTTTTATTGTTGGATCTATATGTTCAAGAATGATTTTAAAATAATGTTTTCCAATAAAATATGATCCTATAGGGTCATATTTTTAGCAAGTTGTCACATATTAAATATTTATTAGTAACTTGATTATTAATAAATATATTCAACTCTTGTGTTTAATTTAAAGAAATTATTATTTTTGTGAAAATAATAATGAAAAATATTATTTTATGAAAATTACAGTTTAGAGAGTATAACTAGCTATTAAATCATATAGTATGATTTAATATGATATGTATAAGTTTTTAGATACTTAAAAGTCCACTAGACAAAACTTGTATATGTATGGAATAGAGATGGAGTGAAAGTCACTCCATACCCGTTTGATATTTGTTGTCCAAGAAAGTGTTGTCTGAGAAAGTGTTGTCTGAGAAAGTGTTGTCTGAAAAAGTTTTCTAAATAGGAAATAAACCATGTTGTATGATTATACATCTGACTGACTGTACCGAATGATGAAAAATAAGCATATTACCCTGTTGTTCTGTACTGTGATGGATGAAGTTGCTGAATAATTATAAACATACAAATTGTCATACAAAATCAAAATTACACAATAATCATTTAAAAATCTAAATAAAATTGTCATACTGTAACATCCAAGTTTTTTGTAAGTTCCCTTTAAGTCCCTAATGTAAAATCTCTTTCATTTAGTCCCTTGGTTAGTACGTGGGGCGTACTAGCCACAGTTTGGTCGCGGATCTAACCATGTATGTTGGACGTACGTGGTGTATGCATGGAGTACTTATGTCTGAAGCAAACCCCAGTTTTTAGGGTTTGCTGTTGGGTTTTAGTTCAAAAATAGTTTCATAAACTAGAAAATTATGGCAATGAAAGACTTCAAATTTTGAAATAACATAATCATTTTATACCTATCAAGGATCTTATTGCAAGTTATAGAAAGATTTAAACCCCAAACAAAGAAGAGGTGAAGAAATAACAACCTTTGTAGTTCTTTGGGTCCTCTTGGGAGGCTTGGAAGTTGATGAAGAATGTGGAACCTTTAAGACACTAACAATGACTCAACTTGATGTAGATGCTAGTCCAAAACTCTTAAACCCTCAAGCTTTAAGTCCATAACCAAAATATGAACTTCAAGAGAGTATTAATGCAAGTAATCTTCAAGTGTTCTTAACAAAACAAGAGAAAATGAGAGAGAAGAAAGGACTTCGACCACAAGCTTCAAAGGAAGAGAATGAGCAACTAGCCAAGTGAAAGCCCTCTTATTTATATGCAAAAAGTGAAGGTATTAACCATTAGTCATTAGCACTTGAAGAAAACTTGTCCTCCATTGTCATAATCATGTCTCTCATGCCTTTAAAGAATGATTAAACAAGTCATACACTTCTTCTTTTATGCAAATCTCGAAAACTGCATAAAGAAGAAGAAAGTTTAAATTTTATAAATTCAAGGTTTATAAAATATAAACTCTGTCTTTTAAGTAAAAGACAAAAAGGTTTTCAACTAGTCCAAAAAGTTGTGTATGACTTATTAATTCATGTCATATGAAATAATATAATGTTACTTGCTAATGAAAATTATTATTTCCATGAAACAAATAATTTCCAATTTAATTATAAGAGTTTTATTGAATATTTATTAAAATTAATTTCTCATAAATAATGAATTGTATCAAGTTGTTGTTAGTGTGACCTATTAGTATAATATGTTGTTTAGCAATATCACTTTAATATGCCTCATTCATACATGATTAGGAATTTCCATATGCTCTCACTAGTTCTTAGTAAACACACATCTTCTATTCATTTTGATATAAAACACACCTTGTGGTTTTACATAAAATGATGATTATAATATTTAGGTGTTTGTTTTATATCCACAAGTGGATCTCAAGCTCTACACATTTTGTTAGGATAACATGGATTAAGAAAACCTCCAAGCTAATCTATATAGATATCTTCCAGTAGATATCTATTAAGAAAAGCAGTCTTTCTTGAAATCTATATACTATATCTCATATTAAGAATATGAATTTATAGTAAACAATATCCTTATTGATATATTCATAGCTACTTGTGAAAAAGGTTTGATCACAGTCAATTTCATGAGTATGATGAGGACCATAGTCAATGACACGAGTATAAGAAAATCCTTTTACTACAAGTCTTGCTTTAAATGTGTACGATTATCCATGTAAATTATTCTTTCTATAAGAATTATTTACTCCTTCTAGCCTTGCTATAAGGATAAAATTTAATCAAGCACATACTTGATTTTCATACATAGATTACATCTCATGTTCATGACTCTAAGTCATTTATCAGATTCGAGATCTGACATAGCATCCTGGTATTTGATGGATTTTCCATAAACCATCAATAAAAGCTCGTCAATGAGAGATTCCACATTTCTCAAGTCATGGATGATTTCTACCATTAATGTGAACAATTTGTGTTTGTGAATAGCTATCATTCAAGTTTAACAATCCTTGTTAAAACTAGTACCAACTATTACTACATAAGGTTATGGTTTTTGAGTTGCTTCAAGTTCCATGTACCTCCCACTTGCTTTGTCATTAGAAGCTTGCTTTCTACTAACTTAGCTTTCATAATAATAAGAGAACCTATTCTTGGTGGGTTTTCATATTACAATCTAAGCCACATTTAGAGTATTATACAAATATGTATTTAGTAGATTTTGGGTTTAGAAGCTTTAGCCAACATAGGCTTCAAATCCATAAAACATTAAGTAAGATGAGGATGAAGTCTTTCCATGCTTAATCTTATAAAATGTTTAATCTACTTATTAGTTGGTATTTGTATCAAGAATCAATTAATAGTGATTGAAGTATTATCCCAAAAAGATTAAAGGATGATATTTCTACCGATTAGAAAGTAAATCATACCAAGTAAGATTTAATTCATCATTTATTATCATTAAGGCCTTAGATGGTTATTACCTGTTTGTATCTCAAATTTTGAAACCTCCAACCAAGATTTCATAATTATGTTTTACCACGTAAAATATAATTGAAACTACTATAGTTGTTAACAAAGTTGATTTGGTATCTTGCGCTTAATCTCAGACATTCACTAGAAAGGAAGTCATACATTAAAGTGTATAGTTCCTTAATCATTTTCTCTACACCTTAGTGAAAATGTCATTAGGAATCCCTTACATATAAATAAGGTTCACATATGTCAAATAAACTACATTATTTGCCTTCAAAGATCCCTTTCTTGAAGTTGGAATATGTGAATGTCATTTATATAATAAGGATAACAATGTCAAAGATGAGTTTGACTTAAAACAAGTTTAAGTCAAAAGTGTTTTCATATAGAACTTAATTCTTTTTATTAAATGTTGATATTTACTTCACAACTCTATTAAGAGATCTAGTCTCATAACTAGAAGTTAATCATTCCAGAATATGAATATTATTGTTACGAAAAACGATTAAGTAAATAATCAAACATTTGAATAAAATAACTGAGACATAAATTTAGACATGCTAAATTAAAACACACTTTGTTCCAAAACAAATATTGTTTTACATTACAAGTAATTTATGTTCTAAGCATAAACTAAACTCCTAGAGTGTAGTTCCAACTTCATTGTGCCCAGCTTGGTTACTCTTCAATAAATATTTGCAAGCTATTTACAAACATTAGATTAACATTTAAGTGCCAAGTACCTAAGTGTTATATGAAAAGTATGAGTTCTATCTAGTTGATACAAGAAGTACTAGTCTCTTCTAAACTTTCTTTCCAAATAAGTGGAGTAAATCCTCTTCCAGTGTCCAGTTTCTTCATAAAAGAAACAAGATCCATCTATGTAGGCTTTAGTAGATTTCTTGGGCTTAAGGGTGTTCAGTCCCTAAAACATGGGCCTTCTAGATCACACTAGGTGACTCTTTTAGCCTTTCATTATTCCAATGTTTAAACTAACTTTAAATAAAATATCAGTTTATTTATTGGAATATTACTTGACCTGTTATATCATCAAATATATATGTTTAAACTATCCAAGACTTCCTATAAGTCATGAATAACTATTCCTAGCTTGGTGTTAGAAACATCTTAAGCATCACAGTGAGGCCTTTACTAGGTATCATGTTCATGTTTAATTGCTCAAAGCAAATAGTTTAGGACTAGGACCTTGAAGTGTATACAATTTAATATCTCTTACGAGATTGTCTCTTAAGACATGAACTCATTCATTGAAGTTGTATCCATTGAATGTTATTGTTTCACTAAGTGATCACTAAGTTGTATTTTTCAATATTTAATCTTTAATAATTAATACCCTTTTAGTTTCAAAAAACATTAATTATCAAAGTCTAGTATCCAAGTTGCAAAACAGATAAATGGTTAGGTATCTTTTATCTCATCCATTTGAATTCAACCCTATAGATATCGATTATCAATTATATATTGCTATATAATTCCTAGATTTATGGGATCGCTAATAACAAATTTAATTAGACATGTTTGATCCCATCTATGCATCAGAACTCTTTTGCTTAGGTATCCTTTATCACAAAAGATTTCCGATCAAATCGTCCAATTTGAAAAAAGTTGTGTAATCGGCCTATAACTTGGTTATAGAAATCGCGAATACACCTCGGGCATCAAAAGATAATACTAAGAGGTTAGGTATCATTTATCCCACTAATGCATAGAAAAGATGTACGAGTGTTCTTCAAAAGGATTGCATAGATTTGAGGTTTGTAAAAAGGGTCTTTATATGTTTTATAATTCCAGATTAAAAACATATGATATCATGGTTATTACATGAATATAATAAACCATGGTATCATTTTTCAAAAGAAAATCATTTTTAAAGGTTCTATATAAAAATCTAGTTTTTATATAATTTGACGCAATTCAATTTTAATAACTGGTATTAAGTTTGAATGCATTTGAACCTTTTATATCTTTAATAAAACTTCATTTTATTACTTGTATATTTGGAGTTTGTATAAGTTATAAAAATCACCATTGTAAAACTTATAATTGAGTGTTTCAAAATTTGCCGCTATTCACGATTTTATAAAACCGGGTTTTATTTTAAAATAATAATGTGTTACATCTTATGTCCAATTTTGAAAAACTCAAACTCCATGTGATGTTTATTTTGTCCAAATTTATATTATCATGTGAAAAAACTAATTTTATCAACCACACAAAATAATGCATAAAATAAACAACACAATCATGCATAAAAAAAAATATGTGCATAAACATAACCAACTAATGACATTTTGTGAGCCAACATAAAAAATATTATGCCTATTCCTAGAGGGACATTTAAGGGACCAAAAAACTTCTTGTAATGTTGTTGAAGAAGTTATCACTTGAGTAAGCACCCATTGTTTGCATAAGATTGGAAAAAACTTCTTGAATGCTAAAATTTAGCAATTGTCTACTAAAAGTCAACAGTCCTTTCTGAACAGCATTAGTGACACTTTTTCAGAAAATGACACTGAAAATCCCGCACGCCTTTTAGACTTAAAAATTGCTCTTTTGTCTTCAAAAAAATGGTTACAACTTCATTTATTGTTACTTTTTTGTACAAATAAATTATTAATTTATTACTTTACAAAATAACCAAGAAAACTAATCTATTTAATTTATTACATACCATACGAATAAATAAATTATTATAACAATTTAATAATAAAAACAACCAACACAACAACATAACAACACATTAGTCCTTGGCTAGTTTATACACATCAAACAACCTTTGTTTTTCTAAGACAACTTTAAATGACAAAAGATGCATTAAAGTTTTGTCACATAAAATAACAAAAAGTTGTCATAGAAAATATATATGAACTTATTTTTATACGAAAACAAGTTATCTATATTCTCCAAAAACTTAGATTTCCAAAAAAAAAAAATCTAACCAAACTTGCAAGATGGATCTGATACCAATTGTTGGGTTTTAGTTCAAAAATAGTTTCATAAACAAGAAAAATATGACAACGAAAGACTTAAAATTTTGAAATAACACAAGCATTTTATACCCACCAAGGATCTTCTTGCAAGTTATAGAAAGATTTAAGCACCAACCAAAGAAGAGGTGAAGAAATAAAAGCCTTTATAGTTCTTTGGGGTCCTCTTGTGTGACAACCCGATATTTCGAGTCAATGTAATGTAAAACCGATCAAATTTAGGTCAAAATGTAACCTTCCTAAAATCTTATTCGGATTTAAATAAAGTAGTAGGAATCATATCAAGGTTTGCGTACATAAAAAGAACGTCCAAATCTGACTTCGTATGAGGAAGTTATGAATTTTTGAAGAAATTCCTTAATCACGTCATTTTAATAAATAAATAAATAATATAAATAATTTCAGAATTTGCCAACGGAATCTAAACGAAAGTTGTAGATCATGGTCTCACCTTCGCGTGGATATAAAGAACGTCAAAAACGGAGTTCGTATGAGGGAGATATGAATTTTTGAAGTTTATTTAAAATAAATAAGAATTTAATTATAAATTCCCGGTAATATCCGAAGGGGAGTCATCGGATTGGACCGAAGTACGCCCTGCGTACCTTCGTACGCCCCGCGTACTGAGATCGAGGGTCTCGGATCGTCCACGTCGCGCTATCCGAAGAAATCTAACCCGTCCGACCCGTCCGAAGCTCCGACCCGTCCGACCCGCTGTCCCGTCCGACCCGCCGTCCCATCCGACCCGCGTACCCAGCAACCCGTCCCATCCGAACCGAGGCAGTCGAGGCTTCGGTCATGCATGACGTACGCGTACGCGCTGCGTACGAGCGTACGCCCCGCGTTCGGAGGCGGTTCAGCCTTCCTATAAATAGGATGCGAGGTTTTCCAAAAATGTTGCTCATTTCTCTCCTCTCTCTCACAACCTTGTCTCGTTTTCCGTGCCCGTTATAACCCGAAGCTCTGGTCTTTTTGCTCAAGTCCCGAGGGTCGATTTTACTCCCGAGATTCCCGAGAATCCCGAGAAAAATCCGTTTTTCCGAGACGAAACTCTGCCCGGTTTTCCATCTCGCTTTCTTCAATCAATCAAGTGAGTTTCATACCCCTTAATCAACCTGTTAAATATTCTAAATGCGTTTATATGCTTTCAAAGGGGGGGAATACAAGTTAAATACTTATAGTTATTGTTTCAATCACATATGATTGCACTAATCACATGTGATTAATAACTAGGGAAACCAGTGATTTTATCACTATTCAAACTATCTATCAAACTGTTTTACTTCTAAATGTTTTCCAAACCCATTTACTTTTCGAATTTACACTGCAACTGTGATTTAAACAAATGTTCCTTATACTTAAACTGTTTTAATCAAATCTTCACCTTTAAATGGTTTATTAGATTGACATCAAGTCAATCTTTCTTTAAAAATAATACTTATGTTTCAAATGCCTTATAAATACTTATTTATGCTTTTATATTATAAATTGCATGCCCGTATATGTGTAGTTATATAAGTAATGTTTAAAAGACTTAGGAAGGCTACCCACCTTGTTTCCTTTTCCTCGATTTGGATGGGGTCTGATAGGATTTTGGGTGACCATCCGAAGGTCGTTTCCATATTAATTATATATCAAATATACATATATAGACATAAAAGTACTTCCATAATTATACGTACTAAACGCACTGTTAACAAGTTACCATCGGGGTAACACAAAATCATACTATTACAACTGCTAGATCAATGAGTCAGTTCATTCATGAGTCTATACTAGGAAGAGAATATATACAACTATACTACGAGAACATATACAACTATACTAGAACAAGAAACATTTCATCAAATATGCAAGAATACGATAACAAATGTGATCCACTGTATCGGAACATGCCTTAAATGTCATGGCCCGAGTTGTAGCCAGAATTCTCTTGGAGGGAGAGCGTTGAGTTTGCGTATAGATCTATACTGGATTGACTATCCTACACCTTGCTGCTAGCTACAGCCGGACCTGCAGGTCTGCGGGTGCCAAACGTCATTCCGTTATTACGACCGTTCTTTATGTCGTTGTTATCAGTCGATAGTATGGTGCAATTATCACATTATACCTTAATATAAATCCGGTTTAAGGTAGTAGTAATTAGTACAGCAGTAGTTCTTATTATACAAAGCTACAGTACTACAATGATTTACCCATTACATATTTTGGTGATAATCTCACTTAAGCATTAATGTACAAACTATATTTATACTTGGGTAATTACACACTTTTACAACAGATGAGTTTACAAAACAGTTTAGCCTTGGTAGAAGGTTACTTTTATAGAAAATATAGGATTTTCTGAGAGATTTAAACCTTTACAAACTTATACATTGAGACAGGTTCAAACGTTTTTGACATCAAACATTGACACTAAAATGCTTATGAATTCACCAGCTTAATGCTGATAAACTCTTTCAAAATAACTTGTATTCTCAGGTCATCAGTAGACAGGTACCGATGCCAGCTTTTTGAGATGATGGAGCGTACTCAAGACTCATCATTTTATTATTTTGATTTATGTTATATTTTTGGTGTCTAAAACTGTACAGAACACGCATGTATTAAAATTATATATATTTAATGCAATGGATGATGTTGTTTGCCTATTTACATTTACTGTGTTATGATTACCTTACATGACGTCCTCCGCCCCAGAACGTTTCCGCCGTTCTTGGTTTTGGGGTGTGACATCTTGGGAGGCTTGGAAATTGAAGAAGAATGTGGAACCTTTGAGACACCAACAATGACTCAACTTGATGTAGATGCTAGTCCAAAACTCTTAAACCCTCAAGCTTGAAGTTCATAACCAAAGTATGAACTTCAAGAGTGTATTAATGCAAGTAATCTCCAAGTGTTCTTAACAAAACAAGAGAGAATGAGGGATAAGAAAGGACTTTCGGCCACAAGCTTCAAAGGAAGAGAATAAGCAACTAGCCAAGTGAAAGCCCTCTTATTTATACGCAAAAAGTGAAGGTATTAACCATTAGTCTTTAGCACTTTAAGCAAACTTGTCCTCATTGTCATAAGCATGTCTCTCATGCCTTTAAAGAATGATTAAACAAGTCATACACTTCTTCTTTTTATGCAAATCTTGAAAATTGCATAAAGAAGAAGAATGTTAGTTTAAATTTTATAAACTCAAGGTTTATAAAATATAAACTTCGTCTTTTAAGTAAAAGACAAAAGGTTTTCAACTAGTCCAAAAAGTTGTGCATGCCTTATTAATTCATACAATATGAAATAATATAGTGTTACTTGCTAATGAAAATTATTATTTTCATGAAACAAATAATTTTCAATTTAATTATAAGAGTTTTATTGAATATTTATTAAAATCAATTTCTAATAAATAATCAATTGTATCAACTTGTTGTTAGTGTGACCCATTAGTATCATATGTTGTTTAGAAATATCACTTTAATATGACTCTTGAGCATACTAGATCTTTCATTTGCACCCTATTTAAGGACCTTAATGTTGGATTAGTATCTAAGCTCGTAACCATATTTGGTAAGTACTTGACCCAGTTATGAATGGTCCTTTTGGGTTGCCTTCACCAAAGCAACTTGACTGGAGAAATAATAGAGAAAGTGGTTATTATGGTTTATTAATATATTATAAGAATAATATATTAAAAGAGAAATCATATTTGTTTAATTAACGTTGGTCAAGAATTAATCAAGAATTAATTTTGTGATCAAAAGAAGTTAATTAAACTAGGGGGACTGAACTGTAATTATGTGATAGTTGCAAAGTAGGGCAAAGGATGCCCTATATGATAGGGTGGACGAATTCAAGGGGATAAGGCCTTAGAATTCATCCATGATAAGGTTTCTAGGGTTATCCTTTAGGCTGCTTGGTGGCTAAGCAACCAGATAAGGATAAGGACTGAAACCCTAATTCATACACCTATATAAAGACCCCTTGGCATAAGAAATTTGGTGACTTGATACCTAGGGTTCCTAGAGCCGAATTTCATACCTCCCCTCTCTCTCTTGCCTTTCCATTTTCTCTTGGTGTTTGTGAGCTATTAGAGGTACTACACTTGTGGTACTTGCTTTCAAAGACAAGAAGATTGAAGATTTAGGTTGTTATTACAACATAACAACAAGAGGTATGTAATCCCTTCTACTTCATGAATTTCGAAATACCTAGGAGCATGCTAGGGTTCTTCATGTGTTCATAATATTGTGTATCTAATAGTGAAAACATAGATCCGTATCCAGGGTTGCATGCACACATAGGATTGTTTGTATAAAACCCATAAGTGGTATCAGAGCATTTGGTTTTGTTTTCCATTAGCTTTATACAAATGAATGAATTTGACACATTAGGGTTTATAGCCAATAAACCCTAGAGGCATGATTTTCGAAATTAGGGTTCTTAAACCATAGATTTCGAAATTTGATAGGGTTTCCCAAACTCTTTCCGTAGCCTCCAAGATTTTGAATTCTAGGGTTATCCAACCCCAGGGTTTCGAAATTTGCCTCCTCCCCAAGATAAGATCCCTAAATATTAAGGATTTGGATATTGCCATATCTTTTGATTATCTATTTAATAGTTTAATTTGGTAATTAAAGATTTTTGAATTATCCCATCCCATATTTTCGAATTTTAGGGGATTTAAGGCATTTGATTAAATTAATTGTTTAATTTAATAAGATAATCCTTCAAGATTTAATAATTCAAATTAATTGTTTAATTTTGGGATATTATTAAATCAAAGTTTAATATTTAAAATTTCAAATTAAAAGATTTTAATTTTTAGAAATTTTAAATTTGATTAAAACCCTAATGATTTGAAATGTTTCAAAACTTGCCCTCAAATTTTGGAATTTAAATTTTAATTAAAAGTTTAATTTTAAAATGTTAAATTCTAAAACCCTAATTTTGAAAAAGTTCAAATTGCACCCTTATGGTTTTATTAAATTAATTAAGCGTATAATTAAAAAAAAGTTAATAAATCCATAGTGATATGGTTTATATTCAATTTAATTAAAGGTGTAATTTATTAAATTAGACCACATAGTATTTTAAAAGTGTAAAATGCACCCTTATACTATATATAACATTAAAAGTCTAATATTATATATATATATATATATATATATATATATATATATATATATATATATATATATATATATATATGTATAACTTAAATGCTAGTCTTACCGTTAGTAGGCCTCGTTCACGAAGCCAATCTATGAAAGGGGGTATAAGGTTATGGCATATAAAATGGTCGTTTAATGGGTGTCCACTCTCACCCACCGCTTCCTTGATTGGTGGAGGGTCGTTAGCCGAACGGGTAGGATATGGCAAACCCTTTCCATTAAAAGTATAATGTATTATAAAGTAACTAAATGTTTTATAAAATTCTCAAATCTTAGTTACTTTAGGTAAAAGTGAATTTGATGCAATTCCATGAAATTACACTTTGTAACCATGCTAAGACGTTAGTGGAGCGTGTGTGGTTAACCGACACACTAAATGGGTTCTAAGCAAAGGTAGTGAAGGGTGACTCGATGTTTGTCATAGTTCGGTGGAGCGTGTGTGGTTAACCGACAAATCGAATAGGTGAGTGTAACATTGGGGGCACCATGTATATTTGCATGGTTATTCACACCCTGTTTTGTGATCCTCGGCATCCCAGTCACAAATCGAGAGGCATATCGAGATTTAAACATGCCATTGAAAAGTTCAATGAATCTCAAAGGATCTAGGAGTTTTCAATACATTTAAAACTTAATCTCTTTTTCATGGTGGAAAATTAGTGAATCTTCATTCACTTACCTTCAAATGTTCTGCAATTTGGGTTACGACATCCCTCTCCCAAGTTGTAGAGTATTGTGTTGGGTCCTAGCATTAGTATCTCATTTAGGTGATTTATTAGGGACTCAATCAACCAACTAACTTGAATTTTCTCCTGTTTTGTAGATGTCAAAGTATGACAACTATGGTCTTCCCAAATCCCGTGGAACAAACTTTCCACATGAAGATGATATTCCACGATTCGATCGAGGAACACGAGATCATGCTTCACTTCCTCCGCCTCCTCCTATTGTTCTCCCTAACCCACATGTTCAAAGGCTTGAAAAGTTCAAGCTCACTCGATCCATTTTGGCAAGTAAACATGAAGAAGGAAAGTCAGTGTGTGCACACGTCTTAAAGATGAAGTCACACATTGATAGGTTAAGAATGTTGGGAGTCGTTTGTGAGAAGCTGGCTATTGACTGGGTTCTTCAGTCGCTTCCTGACTCATATAGTGAGTTCGTAAGAGAGTATTATATGATAGACCACAACGTGACCCTCATCGATCTCACCTATTTGCTTGTTGCTACCGAATCAGCATTGATTTGGCATACCGGAGAAGCAAAGTTGATTGGTAGATCTGCCTTCCAAACCTCCATGGACGTAGGCAATGGCAACGAAAGGCATGCCATGGTCGAAAAGTTTGATCATAAGAGAAAGGCAAAGTCTAAAGTACTTCCATGTGTTGTTCTAAAGAGGTCAATTTGCTTTTATTGCCAAGAGAAGGGGCATTGGAGACGAAGCTGTCCTGTCTACCTAAGAGATCTAAGAAATGGGAGAGTCAAGACGTATGGCTCTACTTTAGGTAAAATCCATAAACTAACTCTATAAGTTCGTATTTTTGATTCTCGATACCTTATGGGATAAGATTGCATTTTTGATGTTTTGAAGGATTGAAGAAAAGAGAGGAAGCTTAAAGGAAGAAGTGAGCTGAGTCTGATCACGAAGAAATGAATTTCGATCGCATGATTCGATGATTGGATTTTGAGCTGCTACTTTAGAGTTAGGATAGATTGCTAAGAAATGTAATAGCATAGTTTTTCATTTGAGTTGCGTTGTAAGGACAAATTTTTCCACAGTAAAATAAATTTTGATTTTTTCTTATTTATTTATCCTTGCAATGACATGTATAAAAATTTGATGTTTGAATATTTCTATTATTAGCAATGTTGAAATGGATGTGATTCTTAGTTATGTTATTTATGGTAGTGTCATAATTTTCTAAGTAAGGAAATATTCCCATCGCCCAAGTTTCAATTGGTCTGAAACTTGGAATCATACAACTTGTATTTGTGATGTATGGAAATCTTGGTACTTAAGTAATTAAGACTAATTCCTTGTTCACCTAAGTATGTGAGTCAAGTGAAGGACTAAAGGAACTAGTACACAATGTTGTGCACTAGTCAAGTCCACCATAAATAATAATAACATTATTCATCGTGATTTACTAAAGGTCTAGTAAATGTGGTTATACTTACAAGATTAAGTGTAATTCTAAAGCATTGAAAAGTTTCAATGAATGGCAGAACGAATAAGAAGAATCAATGAAGGCAGAAAGATAAAAAATATCTCCAATCTAAGAAGAAGGGAGAGTACTTTTGTATCATGTTTATGATCGTCTTAATAATTAAGAACCATATCACAATTCATCCTCTAAGGACACCTTAGTGCACTAGTTTGGCTAAGAAGAGGAATTGAGAATTGTTGTAGTGGTTAAGTCAATAAGATGTATCATACTTCGTTTCTAAATCAAGTCTTAGAGTAATACTCCAAGATTGTGACTTGAGTGACATAATCTTAAGTAGGAATGCTCTTACACTTGCACATTTTGGTAAGTTGTGATGTCTTGAATAAGACAAAGACCAACTAGTACCAAATTGTGTGTAGGCTTCGTCTTGATATAGACACACACTAACTCTTGGATATTTGTTTTGTCAAGGAATGTTTCTTGATAAGAGAATCTAATATATCAAGAGGTCAGTGGGAGTCTAAAGATCTTGAAAAGTTTCAAGAACAAATCAAGAAGTAAACCTATTAAATGCTAGCACACGACTTGAGGTTTATAACCTATTATGTTGACAAAATTTTATTTCTATGCCATTCTAATAAAGTTACTTATACATATGAGTTCTACGAGTTCTCAATTGACTACATAAGGGCAAACACCTTGTTCAATGAAAGTACATTGACTAGCATAGGTAAGCTGTTAAATAACTTGGAAGCAATGGTGGGACCCTTGATGGCAAGAAATTAAGAATGAACAAGTTATGTCCATAAGAGTTTGAATTTGTCACAAACATTATCTTATGATTATGCTTATGACAAATTTGCATGGATAGGAACACATGCACCATAAAATCTAAGTGTCATAAGGTTTTTCTCCTTCCTGAAAATGATTGTGAGGAAACGCTTTCACTAAGATAGACTTGAAGGAGATAGCGATTATGTAAATTGCATTCTCAAATTTGATTATTGTTACGACATCCCTCTTCATAGTTCGAATTGTGAGATTTGGCGATTAGTCTGAACATTTGGGACTTAGTAATATAAGTTTTGAATCAGTTTAGACAGACATGTGAACTGTCTAAGGAAAGGTGTGTGATTTTGAGAAGCTTAGATAAAGGCTTATCGAAGCACATCGTATTGGAAATATGAACTTTGGAAGTTAATAAGTATTGTCTTTTAGAAGTCCAACTATTTTCTAAATACGTGTCAAAGCTAGTGGGAGTATAAATGTTATGATGGAATAGATATAATCATCATGTTAGTGGGAGCATGATTATTATTATTTTAAGTATTGCAAGTTGGCAATATTAATTATAGAAAAACAAAAGTTTCACTTTGCAAAGTTGTAGGGGTTGAAAAGTTGTTTTTGCTATAATTAAGGGAGAGAATGTTGTACTTCGTTTCCAATATAAAGCTTATATCGAGAAGTTTTAATTGAATTTAGTAAATGATATATTTATTATTTGCATTCTCAAAGTTCGATTATGATTACGGCATCCCACTTCATGGTTCGAATTTTGAGAACACGATAAATAGGAATATTATGACAATATTATAGCAAGAAGCTGATAAAGTATCACGTTTTTCATTATGAATCGTATCTCATACGCTTCCAGTATATGATCGATTGCTTATGCTATAATATTCGACCGTTCTAAAAATTTTCCAAATGCCTAGGGCATTCAAACGGAAAAAGGGAATAGAACCGGATTTGACTAAAATAATTAAACATCTGTCAATGACAATCTAAGGATTGGTTGCTTGCGGACAATTGGAAGTATAGTAACGAATGGAATAATGACATTATTATGAATATATAAGATTCTATTTAGAATGAGTTGTCATATGGAAAATATGGAAATGTTTCCTTATTGGGAGTTGGACGTTAAGAATCTATGTCTAGATTAGAAACTTTTATGCAAGAAGGATGTTCAAAGGAATGTACTTTGAATGTGAGACTTCATGACTATGGAATTGTCTTGAAACAATCTCTAATAGAGTACTTTGTAATTTCATTGGCAAAGTCTTGGTGACTTTGGTGTTGTGGTATTACGAAAGGATCGTTGCATAAAATGTTAGAATCTAACATATTTTAGTAGTGGCAAGAATTTGTATTCTTACGCTAATTGATTAAGATTAGGAATTGTGAAATGAGTATCATTGGAAATGTGTTCATTTGATCTATTTCACAAAGTAAAGACCATAGGTAAACATAGTGTGCATGCTTGGTACATGGGACAATTGTTGTTATAATTCAAGTAAGAGGTTGATTACCCGAAACAACAAATAATGAGTAATCAATATGGTGATTAAATAAAAGGTGTTTTATTTATACTCAAAAGTTTGGGGCCATATGGGATTAGTATTATTATTGTGTTTCACTTTGCATGTTTTGACTTCCCGAATAATAAGATTATTCAAACCCTCCACAGTCGCTCATACTTTGGAAGTAAGTATGAAAGAAGACTATCATGAATCCGTCTGTAGATTGACTAAAGCGTTTAGACATAGCACAAGTTTGCTGCAGAGTTCATGAGTGCTGCTATGAGATTAGAGTATTGGATTAAACCCATGCTCACTTGGATCACTTCATGGATTTTATCACGAGTGATTGGTGAGACGGTAATATCTTATATTCTTGAAACCGAGGTGTGTGAGTTGTATCTTGCGAGTCGGTTACACATTGATAATATGTAAACGCACCAGTAACTTGGTGCTATAAAACGTATTGTTGTGTGTGATTCGGTGAGTGAGTACACGCGAGCATTGAGTTGAATTTTATCCGTTCCTTTTACCCAAAGTGGGATAAAAGCGATATATGTGGGCCCCTCGATGATTTAGTGATGACACCCTAAGGGCTTGGCCAAGCCGAGCCTAAGTTGATGTGTTTAACTGTAGTCTGTTGTCAGTCGTCATAAATCGGAAATCGGGAAACAACACGTGAACAGGGAGTATGATTAATATCCATGTATCAGTTCATACGATATCTAGAATGGAGGAATATATGATCCCTTGTCTAAAGGACGGGTTGCTGCTAAGATCAGAGTTCGACAATGTCTTTGAGAGCTACGATTGCTAATCAGATTCTACTTGCATTTATGATTACTAAACTTATCCATGTGGAAGATTGTTAGATTAGTGTCTAAGCCCGTAACTATATTTTGTAAGTACTTGACCCGGTTATGCATGCTCCTTTTGGGTTGCCTTCACCAAAGCAACTTGACTGGAGAAATAATAGAGAAAGAGGTTATTATGGTTTATTAATATATTATAAGAATAATATATTAAAAGAGAAATCATATTTGTTTAATTAACATTGGTCAAGAATTAATTAAGAATTAATTTTGTGATCAAAAGAAGTTAATTAAACTAGGGGGACTGAACTGTAATTATGTGATAGTTGCAAAGTAGGGAAAAGGATGCCCTATATGATAGGGTGGACAAATTCAAGGGGATAAGGCCTTATAATTCGTCCATGATAAGGTTTCTAGGTTTATCCTTTGGGTTGCTTGGTGGCTAAGTAACCAGATAAGGATAAGGACCGAAACCCTAATTCCTACACCTATATAAAGACCCATTGGCATAAGAAATTCGGTGACTTGATACCTAGGGTTCCTAGAGCCGAATTTTATACCTCCCCGCTCTCTCTCTTGGCTCTCTATTTGCTCTTGGTGTTTGTGAGCCATTAGAGGTACTACACTTGTGGTACTTGCTTTCAAAGACAAGAATATTGAAGATTTAGGTTGTTATTACAACATAACAACAAGAGGTATGTAATCCCTTCTACTTCATGAATTTCAAAATACCTAGGAGCATGCTAGGGTTCTTCATGTGTTCATAATATTGTGTATCTAATAGTGAAAATATAGATCTGTATCCAGGGTTGCATGCACACATAGGATTGTTTGTATAAAACCCATCACTTAAGTCCCCCATGACCCTTACCTTTTCAGCCTCCCTTTCACTTGAAGTGCAAATATCGAAACCTAAGCCACCTTAGTGCATTTGTGAGCTTCTTGAGTGATTTTTGGTGTTCTTTAGAGCCTTTGAAGAAGAAGGAAGCTTAAGAAGAAGCAAGGACGTGTGAAGAGCTTGTAGATCTAGAAGTTTGGCACCATTTTTAACCCATTGAAGGTATAAATCTCAAACCTTGACCGTTGCAAGCTTAGATCTCATTTTAGGGTGGAAAATGTCATCTTTTAGTCCCATTGTAACACTCGGTTTCGAATCGCTTCATTATTCGGGTTTGTGACCCGATCATCAGTTATTTTAAGGCTACGTGCCTTGGGGGAAGAGAGAATTATCCCTTTTTGGATGTGGGAATTATACATTAAGTGTTTTGAGTGTTGAATGTGTTTTGGAGCCCAAGGATATAATCATAATTTGGTAGTTCGGGCCTTTATGAATTTTGGGTTTTTGTTCGGGAAGTGTTAAGGTGAGGAGAGTTATTAGAAGTGTAGGGCTCCTCGTCACCTTTCTGTAGATATAAAGTTTGTCGGAAACGGACTTAGAACGAAGGAGTTATGGCTAAATGAAGTTTAAGTGTTTGGAGCTTGATCGAGCACGCGGCACGTACTCATCAACTACGTTGGGCATAGTGGGTGGTTGGATCGCGATTATCTTTTGAGTACGTCGGGCGTACTAATGGGTATGGGGGCATACTCCCTTCAGCTAAAAACCCTCATTTTTAGAGTTTTACTTCTATTTAAACATCTTTTAATCCATGAGCCTTATCTCTTATCAGCCTCCATACCTCCTAAACCCTAATCTCGACCCCTAGCCACTATCTTTGAGTTCTTAAGCTCTTGTGAGTGATTTTGGAGTGTTCTTGAGCATTTTGAAGAGATTGAAGATTGTTGGAGGATCGTCTCTTGGCATGGAGATTTTAGATCCAGAAGTTTCTCACCTTTTGCAACCTATTGAAGGTAAACAAGCTCTTATATTGGCATCTCTTTGGTTAGATCTTGTTTAGGGTGGTTTATGGCAATTTTTGGCCCTTTGGTTTGTATTTATGAGATTGAGCTTGCCCCAAGACTTTGGACACTAGATCTAGACGTTTTAGGTGTCCCAAATGCATAAAAATGTGATCTTTGATAGTTGATATCAACCCATGCGCATATATTAGCCTCTTTGTTGAAGTGGTAAAGTAAGAACTTGGATTTGGGACCCATTGAGCCATGCAAATGCTCAAAGTTAACAACTTTGGGTTAAGGGATTAAGACTTCTTCTAAGTTAGTTGTGGGTAAGGTGAGTACGCGGGGTACTAAGTTAGATGGGTGTACGCTGAGCGTACCAACTGAGTACGTTGGGCGTACTCGGTCTGTTGGGTTTTCTTGATTCGTTGACTTTTTGACCTTGGATCATTGACCAGAAGTTTAACCAGGTTGACCATTGGATATTTTTATCCTTTTAGGTTATTCAGCCTTCTCAGGTTAGGCACATGACGGTTTTGGGCCCAATTTGGATATTTGGGCTTTATGATGCTAGTGGATTGGTCCTTGGATTTTTAGGAAAGTAAGGAAAGGGTAAAATGGACTTTTACCCTGAAGGTTGGTCTTTGGTTTAGAATTATTAATTGGGTCGAGAATCAATTATTGATGGAATGTTATTTGATGATTTCAGTGCAAGGTCTCCGGTAGCAGCAGTTCGAGTGTTCAGTTATCTTGGTTTGAGGTGAGTCTCCTCACTGTATCTATGGGTCGAATGCACCGATGCCAGTCAATTAGCTTATGTATTTTTAAAAGACCAAGGGATGGCCCTTAGCATTGAATGAAAGATCCGAAGGTTGCTCCTGGCAAATTTGTATGCAAGACCAGGGTTCAGACCCTGGTAGTTAAGTAGATAGTTAGTTGTAGATTGTATGCTAGTTGTCTTTATGATGCTTGCATGGAAGACCAGGAGGTGGCTAATGGCACTTGACTGTAAGACCCATGGCTTTGGCCCCCGACCTGGCAAGGAAAGACCATGACACGACTCATTGCACAATAACAAGACTATGGCTGGCACATAACACTCTCTATTGTATGAATGATATGTATGATATGTGGTATCTTGGGGAACTCACTAAAGTTTGTGCTTAAAGTTTGTTGTTTATGGTTTCAGGTACTTCAGGTTTAGAAGGGAAGAGCCCGACTTCATCACAGCGCATACACCCATGTTTTTTCTGCATCTTAGATATTTTGGGGATTGTACTCTGATAACTATTTATTTATGAAACACCTTAAATTTTTGAGAAAAAGGGAATTTATGTTTTGATTATGTTAGAAATGAAAATTTTACCTTATGGATTTCGGGATGTTACAAGTTTTTATTAGAATCTTGGTTTGAGGGATTCGGGCATACTCTCGGGTATGTCTGAACTAAACTGAGGATTTGGTGAATTTTCATAAAACAAATATTTTATTAAAGGGATTTCTAACAAAAGAAAGGGATGTGATGTGTGCAATCGGCCGAGCTCAAGTAAGTGATTCCCAAAATATCCATACATGTTTATTACGTTATATGTTATGAGAATTGCATGCTAGATTAAGGATAAGGATCTGCTTAGGATTTTATGCTAGGAGAGATGCCTTTTTATGCCTGATTGTTTGAGCTGTTAGAATTGCATGCCAGTAAGGTTTTTAGAAAATTAGATAGATTGTCTTGATTAGTGATGCACTGGTTAGATTTTCTGTTGCCCGAATGTTACTTTCTTTGTGCTTTGTGGGACTCTTAGTGACGTGGATCAGCTACTAAGTGAATATGCCAAGTTACATGTTGCACAATTTAAATAATCTCAGAGTGATGGATTTGGCCCTATTGCACAGCTCTTTTTTGAGTGCAACCGTTCTAGGGTTGAGACTTTTACTCGAAGGATTATCTGATCTCTATTGCATGTGGCTATATTCATGAGGTAGTTAGTTGACATTGGTGGGAGTTTTTCAGCAGCTGATGGCAGGGTGAGGTCGGGAACCTAGGAGAGCCTAAGAAGTGATTCAGTAGTCTTAGTTGTGTTATTTAGTGATCATTTGGAGTATCAGGTTGAGAAGGCGACTTAGAGGATTTAGGATGATTCTTGAGGAAAGTATGGATAGGTGTGGAAGGTAGTATTGGGCCCCTACTACTGAAAGCATAGGATCCATACTCGAATCGAGGAGAGTCTTGGAGAATCTAGGAAGTCTGTGGGAAGAGGGTTCTTGGGTATGTCCTGATGTTTTTCATGTTGATTTTCAGTTGGGGATGAGCACTCAGGTAGGAGGTTTAGAATCTGGTTCCAGCTCAGGTGCAGGTACTGAGCCGATTAGCGAGCAGATGCAGGAGTTCATCTCGTCGGAGATTACCTGCGGTGTTGTGGAGCAGACTCCTGTGATCTTTGGTATGGTCAAGGAGGGGATCTTGGAGATTTTGGATGAGTGTTTGGGTGCGTTCCGTGCTGAGGTTTTGGCTGTTGTTGGAGCTCACACTCTTTCTTTACGTAAGTTTCGTGCTTGTGGAGCTCTCACGTTCTTTAGGGAGAAGGACCCCATTGATAGTATGAGATGGTTAGCAAATATAGCTAACGCGTTCATGACAAGTTTCGGCCCCGTAGAAGGTCAGATTTGTTTCCTGTCTTCTGAAAGACAGAGCCCAAGATTGGTGGGAAGAGGTAGACTTTGCTTTGGGAGGCGAAGCCCTGGAGACGATGACTTGGGATGAGTTTGTGAACCGATTTAGGGCTGAGTTTGCACCAACTGTTGAGGTACAATAGTTGGCGAGGGAGTTTCAGGACCTTCACCAGACTATGGAGACTGTGGCAGAGATCACTGCCAAGTTCCGAGAGAGGGCTCTATCGGTTATGCGGTATGCAGTGGATGAGGAAATAAAGAAGGTAAGGTATCATGATATGTTGAGGGATGACATCAGGTAGTTCGTGAGTATCTATGGGTGAAATACCTTGAATGATATGATTTCCAGAGTCCGAGAGCGGGAGATTGATTTGGAGCACCTGGGGAAGAGGGGTCCAGATCAGGTGCAGGTAGCGGAGGGTCCTATGAAGAGACCCAAGACTTCCAATCAGCAATTGAAGGGCCAACAGAGTCGGGGTCTATGCAACATATGCGGAAAGCAGCACGATGGGGTTTGTCGTTCCTAGGGTATGGCTACAAGTGTGGCAGAGTTGATCATGTCAACCGGGATTGTCCTCAGGGGACAAGCCCGTTATTTTCCACTTCAATCAAGTGGGCCACAAGAAGGCCGACTGCCCGATGTTGAGGGGAGGAGCAGTAAGTGTACCTACTCCAGTTACTTTGAGGATCACTTATGGACGTGAGGGTAGGGTAGGAGCCCCGGTAGAGAGGAGCCAAGCATTACAATGTCAGTAAGAAGAGTTCCGGGTTCCAATAGGTTCTATTGTAGGTACGTTATCTTTTGTTTTCTTCTTAATTATTATCAGTATTTATATCGCTTTGGAATTTTGCGTTGGTTTGGATAAGCATTATCTTTGATTTAATTCTCTATTATTGTTTGCGTTATATCATCAAGAATTGTTAGATGTCATTTTGCATGCCAAGAGTCATTAGTGGGCCATATCTTGCCGAGCGGGTTTCAGTTTATTGGTTGTGGTTTCAGTTCTTTGATGGGGTCAGTTCAAGGGTATCGTTGGAAGGTATATGGTCAGATTAATGGGTTAGTTCTCCAATGGGGTCAAAGTTCAGTCGTATTAGCTTTCGATCTGGTAGCATCGGCGGTCATCTATGGAAGAACCTTTGGGTTCAATCATTATTGTTGCTAGGGAAGGAGCAGTAGCAAGAATATGGTGGTGGCAGTCGCATGAGCTTGGTTTGTCACTGGAAGTACCAGGGGAATTGATTTCTCGCGAGGATTATAGTTTTGTCATCATCATAAAGGACTTAAGGATTGGGTTTTGTATCATAGGCAGCGATTAGGGTTGTTAGACTTGTAGAGATTTTGGGGAGTGTTCATCTGGATTTCAAAAGTTGTGCGGTCATTAGAATTGGCCAGTGTCGAACACTAGTATTGGTAGGCTCAAGTTGACGACGGTTCGATTTATAAGGAGTAAGATGGGTTAGGAATACATCAAGCTTCGTGGGATAGGATAGCTTTGACGAATCCAAGTGGGGGAGAATCGTTCAGATTTTCGGAAGCTGTATCAGATGTGAAACTAGGATGAGTTCCACATCCCAGTCGTAAGGGAAGAAGACTCAAGAGGCCATCTAGATTGAAGATTGTGTATGTTGGGAGTTCAGGGAACTTGCAACAGTTGGTTGGTGTCTTCTTTGTGTTGGAAAGCAGACGCGTAGATGGATCCAGGTTGAGGGTTGTGCTAGAGCCTCTCTGCCTGTTTTTTCTGATTAAGACTTTGGGGTTTGAAGCATGATCCTAACACCTGTTTGTGGTATAGTGAGATGTGTGTTCGACTCCAGATGAGTATGGGTGGATTGGTAGATGAGCGGTAAGAGATCATTGGCGGTGTCCATGTCAAGATAGTTTTAGAGTGTTGTAAGACTATGGGGTGGCTCATAGCATTCACTAGGTTGGCAAGATAGTGTTGAAGTGTTGTAAGACTGTGGGGTAGTCCGTAGCATTCAATAGGTTGGTAGATAGTGTTGGAGTGTTATAAGACTATGGGGTGGCATGTAGCATTCACTAGGTTGGCAGATAGTGTTGGAGTGTTGTAAGACTGCGGGGTGGCCTGTAGCATTCACTAGGTTGGCAGATAGTGTTGGAGTGTTGTAAGACTGCGGAGTGGCCCGTAGCATTCACCGGTTCTTGGGTAGCTATGTAAGCATGGAAAAATCTGTGATTTAGCTTGTAGGTTCCTTCGGATGGGTTTAGAACAGGGTGGGCCATGATGTGAGACTGTGGGAAGGCCACGCCAATTTTGTGGAATCAAGGAAGTGGTGTCCGTATGAGGCTGGTTGTGATATAAGACTACAAATGGTCATGTAGCATTCACTTTTAGCATTGGACTTGGTGACGTCAGGTTTGACGGTCGGTTAAGATCGCTGATCAGAAAGGTTGTTGGAGCCATAGTGGCGAGATAACTAAGGCAATTATTGTCAGATGGGGCCTTCATTCGAAAATCGTGTGGTGCGACTGTGTAACACTATTTGACTCGGCAACCAGGTGGGAGCCCGGTGAATCAGTTAGTTGACAGGTAAGTTGGGACCATGGAGGTTTCAGATGCTTTTGGAACACAGTTAGGGGGCAACAAGATGAGTTGAGGCGGTATTTGTGATTTGGGACTCATGTATGGAGTCACTTTTTATTCGGAGAATATGTTAAGTCACTTACAACTTGGATTAAATAAATCTCCGAGTAATTGATTCGACCCTACTGTGCAACTCTCGTTTGAATCTAACCGTTGCAGGGATGAGTCTTTTACTCAAAAGATTAGTAAAAGTGTTCTGCAACAATGAGTGATCAATGACTTTGTTCCCAATAGAATTAGCAAGATAAACAAGGGGTTGGAAGTGTTTTGTTATTTCAAGTGAAATTGGCCTGATAGTGGTTCAGTATGTGAGGTCTGTCTGGGAGTCAGACCAATTCGAGACTTCAGATTTCGGGTAATGTATAAGGGGTTATTCTACATAATTTATTCATCATCAGGTTTGGAGAGTTATGCTAAGGTTGGATTCGGTTGTCTTAGGAATGTCGTTGTATGCTCGGGGTTGTGGTTGTGTTCCTTAGGCTGTTTGGTGTGCCTGGGATAGTAAGGAATGATTTCGAGGACAAAATCTAATTTGAGTAGAGGAGAGTTGTAACACTCGGTTTCGAATCGCTTCATTATTCGGGGTCGTGACCCGATCATTATTTATCTTAAGACTTCGGGCCTTGGGGGAAGAGAGAATTACCCCTTTTTGGATGTGGGGATTACAGATTAAGTGATCCGTATGTTCGATTGTGTTTTGGAGCCAATGGTATAATCGTAATTTGGCAGTTTGGGCATTTATGAATTTTGGGGTTTTGTTCGGGAAGTCTTAAGGTGGGGGTGAGTTGTTAGAAGTGTAGGGCTTCTCATTACCTTTCCATGGATATAAAGTTCGTCAGAAATGAAATTAGAATGAATGCGTTATGGCCAAATGAAGTTTAAGTGTTTGGAGCTTGGTCGAGTACATGGGGCGTACTCACCAAGTACGCTGGGCGTAGTGGGTGGCTGGATCACGATTATCTTTTGAGTACGCCGGACGTACTAAGGGGTATGCGGGGAATACTCCCATCAGCTAGAAACCCTCATTTTTAGGGTTTTATACATATTTAAACATCTTTTATTCCATGAGCCTTATCTATTATTAGCCTCCATACCTCCTAAACTCTAATCTCGACCCCTAGCCACCATCTTCGAGTTCCTAAGATCTTGTGACTGATTTTGGAGTGTTCTTGAGAATTTTGAAGAGATTAAAGATTATTGAAGGATCATCACTTGGAGTGGGGCTTGTAGATCCAGAAGTTTCTCACCTTTTGCAGCCTATTGAAGGTAAAAAAGCTCTCATCTTGGCATCTCTTTGGTTAGATCTTGTTTAGGGTGGTTTATGGCACATTTTGGTCCCTTTGTTTTGTATTTATGAGGTTAAGCTTCCCCAAGAGTTTGGACACTAGATCTGGACGTTTTAGGTGTCCCAAATGCATAAAAATGTGATATTGATAGTTGATATCAACCCATGCACGTGTATTAGCCTCTTTGTTGAAGTGGTAAAGTAAGAACTTGGATTTGGGACCCACTGAGCGATGCAAAAGCTCAAATTTAACAAATTTATGAATTAAGGTATGTTTTGGAGCTAGATCTGAGCATTGAACGTTTTGGCTTAAGGGATTAAGAATTTTTCTAAGTTGGTTGCAGGTAGGGTGAGTACGCGGGGTGTACCTCCTAGTAAGCGACACGTACTAAGTTAGATGGGCGTACGCTAAGTGTACCAACTGAGTATGCGGGGCGTACTCAGTCTTTTGGGTTTTCTTGATTTGTTGACTTTTTGACCTTGGACCATTGACTAGAAGTTTGACCAGGGTTGTCCATTGGATATTTTAGGCCTTTTAGGTTATTCGGGCTTCTCGGGTTAGGCCCATGATGTGTTTGGGCTCAATTTGGATATTTAGGCCTTGTGGTACCATTTAAGGGATTTGAGCTTATGATGCTAGTGGATTGGTCTTTGGATTTTTGGCAAAGTAAGGAAAGGGGTAAAATGGACTTTTACCATGAAGGTTGGTCTTTGGGCTAGAATTCTTGATTGGGTCGAGAATCAATTATTGATGGAATGTTATTTGATGATGTCAGTGTAAGGTCTCCGATAGCAGTAGTTCAAGTCTTCGGTTATCTTGGTTCGAGGTGAGTCTTCTCACTGTATCTATGGGTCGAAGGCACCAATGTCGGCCCATTGACTTATGTACTGTTTAAAGACCAAGGGGTGACCCTTGGCATTTAGTGAAAGACCCAAAGGTGGCTCCTGACAAAACTATATACAAGATCATGGTTGGGACCCTGACAGTTAATTGGATAGTTAGTTGTAGATTGTATGTTAGATGTCTTTGTGATGCTTGCATGAAGACCAGGAGGTGACTCCTGGTACTTGTCTGTAAGACCCAAGGTTTTGGTCCCCGACCTGGTAATGAAAAACCATGACACGGCTTGTGGCACAATGACAATACTATGATTAGCACATAAGACTCTCATATACTTAAGAAAAATTTCAGCAAAAAAAAAAATCTCACTAATCCAAGATGAAGATTCACGAAATTTATGATAATTTTCTAATATTTTCCATAAAAATGGTTTTTGTATAATAGAAATACATAATATATTGTCACTTTATAAGATATCCACTCATGTTTAAATCTGATTTCTTATTCGATTTTCTATTTTATACCTTTCTAACATTGATTTATTTCGTAGCAAATAAATAATATTACTCCAAATCGGAATAGGCAGTAATATTATTCATTTTGCATTATAATGAAGTGGAACTTTGGTTCTTAATTATAGTCCCTTTCTATTAAGATTTATAATTTTTAGTCTAATTTAATTTATTACATATATTAATGCATCTAGTATTTATAAATGTTTGCATATTAAATTCATATAAATATTTAAATAGTTTTTTAAAACCATTACATATTTTGATATAGTTTTATTTTGTAAAAAAAAATATGATAACATAATTTATAAATTTATTATAATAAAAAAATAGTATTAAATATTTATTAAAGCTCCATTAATTTACTATACCTTTGGTAGCGGGTTACCTTGACACGGGTCGGGTCAAAGATCAGGATTAACCTATTCAGTAGTCTTCCCCCAAAGGCCAAAACCTAGGGCCATAGTCGAAGAACTTGAAGGCAGTTTGAGAGCGCAAGAGAGATGGCAGGAGGAGGGTATGGGCAAGGAACTTACAAAGGTGTCAATCTGCATCAGCCTAAGCGATGGCATACAGTCACTGGAAAGGGCATGTGCGCCATGATGTGGTAAATTACTCCACCCTTTTCTAGCTTTCATCTCGTTTATAATTTCAGGATTCCTCAACCTGATCCACCGATTCCATCTTTCCCTCTGCGTATCGGATGATCACTGTATTATGTCTAGTCTCAATTTCATGCTTTTTTATTACCTGAGTTAATCTTCGATGTAGTATTGTTTTGCCCTAAATTTGACTTTCGAGGGCGAAATTGAAAATCTCTAGATGAGATCTCATAAAGATCTAGTTGATGATAAAATCGAAATCAAAGAAACCACATGATATACTCGACCCTCAATAGAGATTCAGACATTGTTCTTTTCATTTTGAATTTGATTGTCGTGTAGTTCTCATCAGGATAATGTTTATAGTCTAATACTCTTGTACACCTTCATCTGTTCTTAAGTAATGTACCTTTGAAATTTTATAAAGTTTTTAACTTTTTATTGTAACTGTTTACGAATTGGGGTTTTCATATCCCTAATGCTAAAAATAATTATGTTTGCATTCAAAATTGAAGCATATCTGTTCATCTTTGACAATCGTGATTTATGGTAGTCATTGTTTCTACTTTTTTTCTGCAATCTTGTTTCTTCTTTTCAATTCATATTCCCCATTGATTGATCAAAATTTGTATCTTTTGTACCTATAAATATATATATATTTTTTTTATAATTCTAAAAGCTTACCAAATAATATATATTTCAGGTTTTGGATTCTATATCGGGCTAAGCAAGATGGCCCTGTAGTTCTGGTGAGCATCAATTTATTTGTGTATTATCGCATCCTACTTGCGTTTCTTCTACTTATATTTTTTATTTTTTATTTTATTTTTTTATTGAAGTCATTGACACTTTAATTAAAACGTCTTAATATTTGAGATATGATTAATTTGTTCTTGTTTGTATATAATTTAGGGATGGAGGCATCCTTGGGAAGGGCATGGACATGGTCATGGAGATGAACATTAGGTATTTTTTTTTAGTTCTGAATTTTGTGACATTTATATCTTAAAACTTGGATTTTTATGACATTTGTATAATGATGTAAGTCTGATAAATGAAAAAAAAACGATATTTCATGACGTTTTTTTTTTTATTAAAAAAGAAACATAAATGAGTTGTTTTGATGCGAAGCTTTTGTTTAATATCTTGTTCGCAGGTGTCACGGATGAGTGAAAGAGAGCACAAAACTTATCCAAGATTCAATGCTTTTGTGTATCAAATAAACGAATTTTAAGGAACATGTGAACGATTTCATATATTATCTCCAACTCTGTTGTTGAATTTCCTTTGTTTTTGTTTTTGTTTTTTTTTTTTTTTTTTTTTTGTTGTTGTTGCTTTTTATTCAATGATTCCTTAGCTTGTTTTAAACTTTATTGACTACAAGCTTTTGAACAATTGTCACCAAAAAAAACCACCAATTTAGTAAAATTTATTTTGTGATTTAAAAGAAAGTGTTTTATGAATGGCCCAAGTTAAGAATTTGCAAAAAAAAAAAAAAAAAAAAAGAACAGACCACCAATTTAGTAAAATTTATTTTGTGATTTAAAAGAAAGTGTTTTATGAATGGCCCAAGTTAAGAATTTGCAAAAAAAAAAAAAAAAAAAAGAACAGAAGGATTTTGTGGAAATTTATTTAGTATTTTTTTTAAAATTTTCTTTTTGGTAGTTGAGATATTTTTCTAAGTTAATTTTGCCAAACAAAATGATGGTTTTTTAAAAATAAATATTAAAAAATGGTAATTTTGTTATAAGATACAATCCATTTTTTATTACACTAAGGCTATGTTTGGCGTACTAGCTGGAAAGCTAACTATTAGTTGAAAAACTAGCTGTTAAATAAAAAAACTAGCTGATAGTGGAAAAGCTAGCTGATAAAAAATAACGTTTGGTAAAACTAGCTGAAAAAATAATGTATGTTCCATAAACTATATCTATTATAGTTTATATGTTTGTTCTTGTATTGTTATCTGACTTAGTAAAATAGTATGTAAGTTTTCTAAACTGTACCTATTATAGTTTATATGTATGTTCTGTATGTAATGAAAACCTTTGTAATATAACATTTTGTATAAATAGTAGTGAAATATTTAAGAAAGATACCTTTTTGCTCAACATGTTATAAAAGGGTTAAAGTTTTATACTCATATATATATATATATATATATATATATATATATATATATATATATATATATATATATATATATATATATATATATATAAGGGTTTTAGCTACTGTAGCACAACCGAGTTTAACAAATTTACACATCTAGTCACTCAAGTATTTTATTTGCGCAATAGACCATTAAAGTTCACTTTTACCTATCGATTGCATCATTATAAGACCTGATACAGGTAGAACCGGTTACATTTATGATGTAGCATTTTAAATTAGATTTCTTTTATATCTTAGCAAGTGCCTTCTAACTTTTATATTAGTCAACACAATCAACGCACTCACACTAACTCAAGACCAGGACCTTTTTCTTTTGTTCATCGGATTCAAGAGTTTGGTTTCACCCAAATGGGAACCGCTGGCGAAGGACTTCACCTAGTTTCTGGAGTTAAAATCAATCTTGTTTATGTCGAAATCAAATCAAACCACAAGTAGAGATCACTAAACTATTTTTCTCTACCGCCTTCTCATGATAAACAACTTCCATCCTCTCCATGAACTCCGGCTCACATGGAAACTCCAAGTAATCGCACCCCACTTCAACAATGCAATCGAGGACGAGCTTAGCTTGGAAGCCATCTGACAGAGACGACCATTAACTCTCTAATTATCAGATGGAAGAACACCAAATTTTATGATTTCATCACCTTACTATCGATAATGATTTTCGTCAACTGAATGCCGCATCTGCAAGAAAATACACCATCACCACTAATTTCGTGAGTTCATCACCCCTCACACACTAATCAGCCTTTTCCTTCATTTGGTTAGTTCTTGCCCTGGAATTGAATTCCAGTTACTTTGGTGAGTTTTCTTCTTTTATTGAATGTTCAAGTCCTTTTCTCAAGAAGATAAAGTTAACAATACATGTGTAGATAAATCATCAGTGTTGGATGAACAATCTAAACCCCACCTTGTTTGTTCTCCATCAACATTCAAAGGTCTTCCAGTAAGATGCAAACATGAAAGAAATAAAGATGAAACCTGTAAAATCAAACTTGCAATTTAGTTTTAGGTGCGATAAGATTGATCAGGAGGTGACAATAGAGGGAGATTGGGGGCTAGGAGCTGTCAAACTCCCTGAAACCATCGACCTTTCTTTTCTTTCTTCTTCCCATTGTGACCTAGTCGACGATGAACTCTCTGTCTCTTTTCTTCTTTCTAATCGTGACCTCTAAATCATAAACGATTTGTCATCTTTCTTTGATTTTTCTGTGTCTTGAAGAAGAGGCTTGTTCTGAGATTTGGGTCAATGGGGGAAGGGATGGGGAAGAAGATGATGAATGGGTGGGCATCAATTTCAATTTCACATACTAAGGTGAAGGGCAAAGCATTGATTTTAGATTCAAACATGACATTTTCCTGTACCGAGTAGTGGTGGAGAGCGACGGAGGTGAGGCGTTGCAGAGAGGTGGTGTAGCCGGAGATGAGGCATCACCGGAGTTGGTGTCGTCGGAGGTGAGGTGCTGTAGGAGGTGGAGAATGAACGAACGGATTTTAGGGAAAAAGGTCAAACACAATGTTTTTTTGATATATCAGGATTGTGAGTTAAGGTAAAAAGAAAAAAAAGCCATTTAGATTTGATTTTTAATTTTAAAAAATTAAAAAAAGCCACCAAGATTATAATGTAACCTGCAAACCGGATAAAATTTGGTTCGATCCCTTAATTAGACGGTCATTCTTAACTTTAGTGACTAATTGTGTACAAAAAAAAACTTGAGTGACTAAATGTATAAAGTTGCCAAACTTTGTTCTGCTACAGTGCCAAAAACCCTATATATAAGGCATATATAATTTAGATTGAAAAGACAGTCAGACAAATGATTTTTCCTTAAGCCCATAACCAAACAAGGAACATGAGTTAAGGCAGAAACACCAATTTGAAGCCTGTTAAATCTTATATATATATATATATATATATATATATATATATATATATATATATATATATATATATATATATATATATATATATATATATATATATATATATATATATATAGGTGGGTTCAATTGAGAAAATAAAAAAGGTTGAGAATGGGGGAATCATTCTCAGCCACTCATTTAATCTAAGCATAAAAAGACACGGTGGCAAACTTGTAAATATGTTAATAACCTTCAATCTCAAATACGTAACTATAGAGAATTCGATAACAGTTCGTTCATCATCAAAATTTCTCCTCCAACCTTCAACAATCATCCAGATTTCTTCAACTAAACCATCATCAATGTCATCCAGTGTTAATCAATCATCGATATTCGTGGCTGGGAGGTTCGTCGTTCAAGACAGATTCGCAACCAAAATTTATCAATTTCATCGATTTCTTTGTTGAATACTCCAAATGTTTGTAGCTTGCAAACATTTGTTAAAGTTCATAACGGATTTGGAACTGGAATTTCCCAGATTCGCAAACGAAATCAGTTGGAATCAGAATTTCTTCGTTATTCATGAAATTGGAATCGGAGTTCTGGACTCGCAGTCACAGTCGACATTGAAGGACTCAAAATCAGTACTCACAGGTTCCTAATCGGATTTTCGGAAATCAAAATCAAAATGAGAAATCAATCAGACATAGGATGTCGCATCTGAAGTCGAAATCGGAAGTATATGATGATTTGGAATTGATAACTTGATGTTTTTAACATTTATAAAATAGTTAACTTGTATGCACTCCAACTGTTTGATGAAATGCATAAACTAAATTACCATGTTATATTCACATATGAATATGTTTTTTCACTTGAATCAGTATATGATTATTAAAAACACAAAACAAATATGCAAGTTTGTATGTTATTCATATGTGAATAACATATAAAAATTATATATATTTGTCAAAATACCTTTCTAATATTCATAAGTGAATATATTCACAAGTGAATATACCTTGTAATATTCATATGTGAATATACTGTGTAATATTCATAAATGAATATATCATCTAATATTCACACGTGAATATACTATGTAATATTCACATGTGATATACCATGTAATACCATATAATATTGTAGCACCCTGTTTATTTATTAAATAAATAAACAAATTAATGAATGAATAATAGCCCTAAAATAAATAATTATATATAAAAGGATGGTCTTGAAGAGCTAATTGTCATAATTTAGAAGTCGGGGGTTGAAAGTGTATGTTTTGGATGGGTTCCGTAAAGAATTTGTAGAGGAGGGGCTGTTTTAGTAAAATCCAGACCTAATTTGTAATGTAATTAGAGGGCAGGGGTTAAAAAGGTAATATCTGGTCTAGTTTTGCAAAAGATTCCCAAGGCAAGGGTTGAATGGTAACTTAGAGACTGATTTTGAAAAGATTATGGATGTGAGGGGCTGGAAGTGTCAAAATCTTATGTAGTTATATGAGACACGGGTTAGAACCCGTCACCCTAATTCGCAGCCTCCATATATATGAATTATTCCAAACCCTAACCCTAAGAAGATTCAGCCGCCACCTTATACCTCCCTCCAGCCGCCACCAATGGAACCCTCTTTGGCCACCGAATCCGACCACCGTGCCTCCTCCTACTATGTTATATGCTGGCATGATATGTTATATGTGATAGTAGTAGAGTTCGATTGTTAAGACCGAAGGGTAGGTCAGATACCCCAGATATGTCTGACAGTATGTGATGATATGTTTATATGCTTGCATGATATGTTATATGTGATAGTGGTAGTAGGAGGGAAATAGTCCCCAAGTTCAGTTGTTAGGACCGAAGGGTAGTTCTGACACCCCAGATATGTCTGATAATATGTTTATTTTATGATATATGTGATAGTAGCAGTAGGGGGTGGGATAGTCCCCGAGGGTCGGTTGTTAGGACCGACGGGTAGGTCAGCACCCCAGAATGGCTTGACACGTGTAGGTCGGCACCCCAGAATGGCCGTACCGGGTAGGTCGGCACCCCAGAATGGCTGTATCGGGTAGGTCGGGCACCCCAGAAATGCCCGACAGTATGTATGCTTTGTGATTGTATGGTATGTGGTATGATGGGGGAACTCACTAAGCTTTATGCTTACGGTTTACAATTTTGGTTTCAGGTACTCGTTTTCAAAGGAAGGAGCCGGCTTGATCGCAGCGCATCACACTATGTTTTCCGCACATGAGATCTTTGGGATTACACTCTGATATGGTTTTATGATAATATGTTTTGAATATTGACACTTTAGTTTGACACGAGATACTATTATGAATGTTTTTATACTGATGGTTTTATGTAATAACTTAATTAAAACGAAATTTTTGGTCTTGAATTTTGGGACGTTACAAGTTGGTATCAAAGCCTTGGTTTGAGGGATTCGGACATACTCTCGGGTGTGTCTGAACTCAAACTAAAGGCTAGGTATGAAAATTTTCAAAAGTAAAACCATTTTATAAAAAGGAGTTTGAAAAGAATCTGAAAAGAGAAGAGAACTTTGAGAAGAACAAAGTGTGTGATGCGTGCAATCAGCCGAGCTCAAGTAAGTTTTCCCCAAGATACCTATACATGATATGATATGATATGATTATGAGATCTGCATGGTAGATTAGGGCTAAGGATCTAGGAGGATGCCTTATATGCCTATTGTATGTGCTTGTAGAGTTGAATGCTACTACTGATCAGTTAGTGATAGGATAGCATGTTTAGGTTATGCCTGATTGTATGAGCCTTTGAATTGCATGTACAGATTCCTGATTAGAGGATAAAATGGGTTGATTGAAATATGATGGTTAGATTTTCCATTTTCTGAATGTTGTTTGCTTTGTGCTTTGTGAGGCTCTTATTAATGTGAGCTAGCTATTAAGTGAATATGCTAAGTCACATGTGGCACAGGCTGGATAATCATAGAGTGATAGATTTGACCCTATTGCGCAACTCTCGTTTGAGTCTAACCGTTATATGGATGAGTCTGTTACTTGAAGGATTATCTAATCTCTGTTGCATGTGGCTATATTCATGAGGTAGCTAGTTGACATTACTGGGAATCTTTCAGCAGTTGAGGACTGAGTGAGTTCGGGAACCTAGGGAAGCCTAGGATATATTCCAGTGAGTTAATAGTGAGGCTCAGTTAGACTTGGGTGTACCAGTTGAGGAAGTGACTTGGAGGATCCGGGAGGATTGCTGAGGAAAGTATGGATAGGTGTGGAAGGTAGTATTGGGCCCGTACTACTGAAAGCACAGGATCCATACTCAAATCAGTGAGAGTCTTGGAGAATATAAGAAGCTTCAGGGAAGAGTTTGTGACCCAGTTTGGGGACAGAGGATGTTCCAGTTGTTGCAGCTTAGCCATTGGCAAGCGAGCTAGTGAGCGTGACAGGGTGTCAGACCCTGAAGGATATGATTTCCAAGAGTTGCAGATGCGGGATCGATTAGGGAGCACCCTGGAAAGAGAGGTGCGTGCCAGGTGTGTATAGTAGAGGGTCCCGGGAAGAGACCCGTGACTTCTGGTCATCGGATGAAAGGCTAGCAGGGCCTGAGTCAGTGCAACACGTACAAGAAAGTACATGAGGGAGTTTGTCACTCCATGGGTTTAGGTTGCTACAGGGTACCAGGATTGGTCATGTTAGCAGAAAGGGGTCAGTATTCCTCCAGATGTTGTGGGTATGTCATCTTCTACGATATTAGGTGGATGTTTGGAATACGTACCGCTTGGGAATTGTGAGTGAGTTTGGATAAGTCAGACCTCGGGTCGGTTTTTTTGCTAGTGTTTGGTTACCAAGGATCATATATTCCATCCTGCATGCCGAAAGGTCCTTGATGAACCCAAATAGGGACGCATTTTGTAGAGATGGTTCCGCGTGTACCGTTATCATTTCGGATCCTTGTCGGGATCTATGCAGGAGTATTATTTAGAGGATACTCGGTCAGGGTTGGAGTGGTAGTTCTCCAGTGAGGTCAACGTTCAGGGATTCTATCATTGTTCAGGTATTGTCGGTAATTGTCTATGGATGAACTTTGGAGTTCAAGGCACAACCGTTGCTAGGACAGAGCTGGTGACAGGAAGAGGGTAGTGTCAGTCGCGGGTGTTAGATGCATAAGTGGTTGGTCATCGCATGTTCAAGAAAATTGTATTTTCGCATGGGTTGTGTTCGGTTAGAGTTCAGTGGTACTGCAAGATTGGGAGTGGGAACGAGGATTCGTCAGCTAGAGTGAAGATTAAGGTCTTCAATTGACAGCATGCTAGATGGATTGAGGTGTCAGACTGGATCAGATTTCAAGAGTACTCATCGAGATTTCCGAGGATGGGAGATCTCAAGGTTTAATCGGCGATTAAACGCTAGCATTGACAGGCACAGGTTGTCATCAGTGGGATATTTGAAAGCGAGAAGGATCGGGAATCCTTCAATTCTCAAGTAATGTGAAGACTTAGTCAAATCTAAGTGGGGGAGAGACTTTTATAAAATTCTCCAACTGTGAGTTCTGGTTGCGCAAGGTGCAATCTCTTGGCCACCTTGTCAACCAGAAGGATATTCTAGTTGATTCGGCCAAGATAGAGGTCGTGATATAGTGGGAGATTCCGAGGTCTCCATCTGAGATTCGGAATTCCCTGGGTATAGAGGGTTATTACTGGAGATTTTTACGGGACTTCTCCGAGATTATGGGTCCTTTGACCCGACTGACGAAGAAGTCGAAGGCCCTTCGCTGGGGGCCTGGGCAACAGGCAACCTTCGAGGCTCTCAGACAGCAGTTGTGCGAGGCACCGATTCTCACCCTGCCAGAGGGTGTAGATGATTTTGTGGTTTACCGTGAAGCTTTGATCACGGGCATGGGTGCGGTATCGATACAACGGGGTCACGTGATAGCAGGTTTCGGGAACCAGGTTAGAGTTCCGGTTAGGACTCAAGTTCGGTTGAGGGTTAGGACAAGTGCGTGTTCGACCCAGGTTGGAAAGTGTTGTAAGACTATGAGGGTAGACGTAGCATTCACTAGTAGTCAGATAGTATGAAAAGTGTTGTAAGACTGCGGGGGTAGCCGTAGCATTCACTAGTAGTCAGATAGTATGGAAAGTGTTGTAAGTCTGCGGGTGTATAGTCGTAGCATTCACTAGGTTGGTAGATGGCATGAGTGTGATGTTAGAACGCGGAAGGAACAGTAGTACCCACCAGATCGGGTGCAGTAGTAAGGATATGGAAATCCAAATATTGGATTTCGGTATTACCCAGATTGATTAGATCTGGTTGAGCAAGTGATAAGACTGTAGGAACGCCACCACAGTTATGATATCAGGGAAGTAATGGATTACTTAAGGGCGATTGTGATGTAAGGCTACCATTGGTTAGGTAGCAATCACTTTTAGTCTTAGATTGGATGATGACAGGATGCGACACATGGACCCAATCGGTCAGATCAGGAGGTTGTTAGAGCCATAGTGGCATGATAACTAGCTGCAACTAGTTTCAGAGAAGGATCACGTTCAGAAGTCGTGTGAGATGACTAAGTGGGAGTCTTTTGGCTCCACAGCCGGGCAGAGACCCGATATTTCAGATGACCGATGGATGAATTGAGACCAAGAAGGTCTCGATAGGTTTTGGCAAGTGGCCATGAGGCTGAATATTGCGTCAGGCAGTTTCAACATTTGGGTAGCGATAGTATGTGTGTTTTAGTTGCATATGCGCACGGAATAGCTGGTTTATTGGGGAATGACAAGTCACCCACAGCGGGATTAGCTGAGCCTTAGCTGAGAATAAGTGATATGCAAGGATAATTGGGTTTGTGACCCTGTTTTATGGTGGGAACCGCGAGTGATCAGAAGTTGAATAGTCAGTTGTGGGATGAACCAACTGGATTCAACGATAATGATTCGGTATGAGTGGTCTGTCAGGGAATCAGACTATCTCAAGGCAGCATATTTCAGACGAAGTGGATGTGATATTGTGGTGAGGAATTCGTTCACCTGTGGACGTTAGGGCTTTGCGAAAATTGGTCACGGCTACCCTGGGAAGGCTAGGGTATGCCCAGGATGATGACTATGTTACTTGAGTGGCTTGGCGTATAAGAAATGGTAAGGAATGATTTCGAGGACGAAAGCTAATTTAAGTGGGGGAGAGTTGTAGCACCCTGTTTATTTATTAAATAAATAAACAAATTAATGAATGAATAATAACCCTAAAATAAATAAATATATATAAAAGGATGGTCTTGAAGAGCTAATTGTCATAATTTAGAAGTCGGGGGTTGAAAGTGTAAGTTTTGGATGGGTTCCGTAAAGAATTTGTAGAGGAGGGGCTGTTTTAGTAAAATCCAGACCTAATTTGTAATGTAATTAGATGGCAGGGGTTAAAAAGGTAATATCTAAGATTCCCAAGCAAGGGTTGAATGGTAACTTAGAGATTGATTTTGAAAAGATTATGGATGTGAGGGGCTGGAAGTGTCAAAATCTTATGTAGTTGTATGGGACACGGGTTAGAACCTGTCACCCTAATTCACAGCCTCCATATATATGAATTATTCCAAACCCTAACCCTAAGAAGATTTAACCGCCACCTTATACCTCCCTCCAGCCGCCACCAATGGAACCCTCTCTGGCCACCGAATCCGACCACCGTGCCTCCTCCTACTGCTCGAGAAATTATAGGCAACCAAGTCCAGGACGAGGAACGTTAGCAGGAGGGCTGTGGGACCTCCTTAGTCGCCGTCCTTCTACCTAATGTTGCCATGCATATTCTTCCGATCGGACAAGGCAACCGCCTGCTGCCTCGCTACCCAGCGCTACTTGCGACCCAGTTATCAGACCAACGGATGAGACCTTGAACACTGCAGCTTCGCCATAGAAACGCCGCCATTCCCCTCCTATTCGTAGGTGTTGTGCCTTAGCTCCGGTGGCGCCGCCACCACCAGTTGCGTTGAAGTCAAGTCATCGCCGGTTCGCGTGTGTTCGGCTCGCACACGTCGATGTGTTTGCTGGGCAGTAGAACAAAAGAGACCACCGCTACTACTGTGAGGTGGTGGCTATCATCGCAAACCACCGGTGTTTGTTGTTGCTGTCCGCCATTTCATGTTATCACCACCGCCGGATGCCACCAGGTGGGTGGCTGGATCTATTTCACAAGCTGCTATCAGTAGTGTGTGTATGCGTGTTTTGTTTGGCTGGAAAATCGGGAATGGCCACCACCGCCATCGTGAGATGGTGGCTGCCGCCATGTGCCGCCGGTGTGTGTGTGTGTGTTTATTTTAGTATAGTGTGTGTGTGTGTGTGTGTTATTTCGTGAGTTCATTATAAATTGTAAAAAAATGGAATAATGGAAAGAAGTTGAAAACCACCACCTTAGGGTGGTGGCTGCCGCCACCGGCCGCCGTGTCGGGTAGCGGTGTGCTTTGATGGTGTTTTGACTCGTTTGGATGATTGGTCAAGGGACTAAGAAACCCTAAAGGGCCCAATGAGGCTTAATGGGCTTAATGAACCCTAATGGGCCCAATGAAGCTTAATGGACCCAAAAGCCCAAACATGTGACTAATGGGTGTAATAAACCCTAATTGGCCTAAGGAAAACCCTAATGGGCTTAAGGACTTGGTTTTGGGACTATTGGGCTAAAATGGGATTGGAAACCCTAATTGGGGTTTAGAAAACCCCAATATTGGATTTATGGGCTTGGACTTATTGGGACCCACTTTTGGGCCATTGGAATGGAATTGTGTGATTAAGCCCAATCACACCATATGACTTATTTAGAAGAATGATGTTCTTAATGGATTAAGTCCTTAATGGATTAAGTCTTTAATGGGTTAAGTGAGAAACACTTAACCTTAATCGTCATTTTATGTGAAACCCTAATTTCACATGGGTGTATTGTTGGGCCTTCTATTGGGCCTTGATGATTGTGTTATTAATGGGCCATCCAAAGTCAAGCAAATGGACTAGAATATTTTAATGGGCCTAGGGTAAGGCCCATGTAAGGGGTTTGGGCCCAATTTGGAAAACTGGGCCATAGATGGGCCATAGTTTGGGCCTTAATGATTATATGATGTTGGGCCTTAGAATGAGACCATGTATAGGCCTAGGCCTAATTTGGAAAATTGGGCCATGTGTTGGGCTTTGATTCCTAATTAACTTTGGGCCTATGGATTGGGCTTTGGGCTTGAATAAGCCAAGCTAGGGGTAATATAGTAATTACCCAAAGAATGTACTTATGGTTATGTAGTGGGACCCAATTATTAATTAGGTGATGTTTGATATTGGCAGTTCGAGAATCTGTCAGCCAACAGCTGGGGTTGAGTCTGCGGGACTTCAGCAGTGTGGGATTGTGTCTACGGGACTTCAGCAGTGTGAGGTGAGTTACCTTCCAGTAGCGGTGGGTCTACAGCCACAATGCCGGCCCACCAATTGGAGTTGTATGTTAGATGATTGTCTTTGTGATATCATCTAGGTTTGCTGCTACCTGATATGTTATATGCTGGCATGATATGTTATATGTGATAGTAGTAGAGTTCGGTTATATGCTGGCATGATATGTTATATGTGATAGTAGTAGAGTTCGGTTGTTAGGACCGAAGGGTAGGTCAGACACCCTAGATATGTCTGACAGTATGTGATGATATGTTTATATGCTGGCATGATATGTTATATGTGATAGTGGTAGTAGGAGGGAAATAGTCCCCAAGTTCGGTTGTTAGGACCGAAGGGTAGTTCGGACACCCCAGATATGTCTGATAATATGTTTATGTTATGATATATGTGATAGTAGCAGTAGGGGGTGGAATAGTCCCCGAGGGTTGGTTGTTAGGACCGACGGGTAGGTCAGCACCCCAGAATGGCTTGACATGGGTAGGTCAGCACCCCAGAATGGCCGTACCGGGTAGGTCAGCACCCCAGAATGGCCGTATCGGGTAGGTCGGGCACCCCATAAATGCCCGACAGTATTTATGCTTTGTGATTGTATGGTATGTGTTATGATGGAGGAACTCACTAAGATTTGTGTTTACGGTTTACAATTTTGGTTTTAGGTACTCGTTTTCAAAGGAAGGAGCTGGCTTGATCGCAACGCATCACACTATGTTTTTCGCACATGAGATCTTTGGGATTACACTCTGATATGGTTTTATGATAATATGTTTTGAATATTGACACTTTAGTTTGACACGAGATACTATTATGAATGTTTTTATACTGATGGTTTTATGTAATAACTTAATTAAAACGAAATTTTTGGCCTTGAATTTTGGGATGTTACAAATATTCACATATAAAATATCATTTAATATTCATAAGTGAATATACCATCTAATATTCACAAGTAAATATACTATGTTAATATGTCCAATATTTAAATATGAATATACTATGTTTATTATATGCTATATTCATATATGAATGATACTTAAATTGTAAAAAAATCATACTTTTTATTCATAAGTGAATAACGAATGTACTGTAATATTCATATGTGAATATATCATCTAATATTCACAAGTGAATATACTATGTAATATTCACATGTGATATACCATGTAATACTATGTAATATTCACATATGAAATATCATTTAATATTCATAAGTGAATATACCATCTAATATTCACAAGTGAATATACTATGTTAATATTCACAAGCGAATACATCGTTCAATATTTTAATATGAATATACTATGTTTATTATATGCTATATTCATATATGAATGATACTTCAATTGTACAAAAAAAAATCATACTTTTTATTCATAAGTGAATAACGAATGTACTGTAATAAAACCTGATGTATTTTTATTCACTTATGAATAACGATAGCTGAAAATATAAAAAAAAATATATATATTTTTTTATTTTATCTTAAAACTATATCAACATGGATGTCTATTTGTAGAGAATAAAAAATCATGAATTTTGGTATATTTAAAATCATTTTTTTGATAAAAATAGCTTCTAAAAATTAATAAAAAACGAAAAAAAACTATGTTTTTGTATATATTAAGGTAATGATTAGCATAGTTTAAGGAAATATGTTTTCTTGAAAAACACATGTCTATTCATTTCCCAATTCCGCTGGTACGATGGAGGCTTTTGCGGCAAAAATAAATGAGTGGCTGAAAATGATTCCCCCATTCTCAACCTTTTTTTTTTTTTTTTTTTTTTTTTTCTGAATTGAACTCTCCCCTATATATATATATATATATATATATATATATATATATATATATATATATATATATATATATATATATATATATATATAATGAAAAACAAAAGTTGAAATAATTGAAGTAGTTTGAAATAGTTTAAAAATAGTGTTCGTGGTTGGATAACAAAATAATATCGATGATCCTCGGGTTAGAACACGTGTACATAATCGTATCCTAACAATAATTATACACGATATTGTATTTAAATTAGCGTAATAATAGTTTAAAGTGTTAGACAACACTAAATTATGTAAGAAATACTTACAATAATTTCTTAGAATATTTGAAGGTGTTCTTGGTGAAAAATATGAAGATATGAATGTTCTTGGGGTTTTAGATGGTGTTCTTCAGGAATTAAGAAGATTAGATGATGATTTCGGTTGGTGATATGATGATTTGGGCAAATCTTATGAACACATGAAGATTTCGTATGATAGTTGAGAGAAAATGGGGGGGGGGGGGGGAATTTCGGATGAGCTTGTGGGAGGAAAATGTGAGATTTTGGTGTGAAAGTGTAAGAATAAGGTTGAGATTTTGGTTTTAGATATTAATAATAGGATGAATTGATGTGACATTTGCATTAGGAAGAATATTTTATCACATAGGGAGGTGTGCAAAAAGAGTTTTCGACCTATTTTCACAACCGAAAACCATGATTTCGGTCCAAAAAGTAAACTGAGAATTATTGTTGATTTCGCTCTTGAGTCCCACCAGGAGGTGTTTTCGGTCAAAAGTTGGGGGATTTCAGTCTTGAACGAAATCTGATTTCGGTCTGAAGTGGTTGGGGTCATGCGAGGGTTCTCGGTTCTCAAAAGGTGTTTTCGGTTTTTAAATGACATTTGATTCCAAATACCGAAATCCTAATATACATAAAGTATTAAATCACATTTATGATTTATGGTTTTACTAATTTGACTTTCATTTAATAAGTTTGACTTTTGTTGACTCGTATTGACTTTTATTGACTCGAAATAACGAGTTGTTACATTACGGATTAAAGGTACGTACAATATTTTAGTTTTTATTAAATATATTTAAAATTCAAGTATAGGAACCAATAGAAAATACATATTAGATTCAAGTATAGAAAATATTTTATATATATATATATATATATATATATATATATATATATATATATATATATATATATATAATCAAGATCAATAGAAAATACATATTAGGATTACAAGTATAGGAACCAATTAGGAAGTGACACATGTCTATTTGTCTAGTAGTTATTTTAATTACAAAAATGATCCTTATAGTTTGAAAAATAGTCCCTAATTAATCTATTGGATTATTATTTTAAAATTTTAATATAAATCAAAGAAACTTGGTCCTTTACGTCTCTACCTCATTCACTTCATTACATATCTCTCAGACTTCCGATGATGAAACCCGATTGCCTAAACTACTGTAACTCTGGTGACCACGATGGCCACCGGAACCCTTGACGAACAGATACCCCCTTTTAAAGGAAGGTCTGAGTAGACCATTTTGATTTTCGTGACCCCGCTTCAGAATCTGTGGTCTTCTGCATGCTACATCAACATCATCCTCTTCCATAATTTCTCATTCTTCCATGTTATTATCAAGTTGAGAATTAGTAGATTGAGGATGAGGAAGAGAAGGGGCTAAATTGAAGAAAAAGTAGCAGATTTGCTCTTCAGATTCGTCGTCATAGGAACGACGATTCATACATTTTTCGTGGTCGTTGTCCATGGGGAAAATCAGGGTTCAGATTTGCAGAAAAAGGGGCATCGATTTAGTTTTGTATCCTATTTGAACATCATCTATTTAGTTTCTTAATCGATCATTTTTTTTTCTTTCATCTTGAGATCATCTGTTAATAGATTCTTCTTTGGATCATTTCTGGTTGTTATCGATTAATAGATTCTTCTTTATCGTCTTTTATTTTCCTATTGCTTGATTAGACAGTAGAATTCTTAATTTTGGGACCCAAGACGTAGATTTGGGTCTGCTATCGACTTGCACTTTCTCTGTGCTGCTTCAATGGCAACTTTTGAAGGTTTAATTTGGGTTTTTGAAGGACTGTTATTAAACACACTCTTCCCATACACAAAGAATTTTTGGATTTCTGGTTTGAGATATGTCTTCGGACCAATGCCACAGATGGATACAATGACATATCATTAAGGGTTCGTAGGGAAATGGGCTTCACATATGTCTTTATCTTCCCTATTCTCCGGTGCCCATCCAGATAACGGAAATCGATCCAAAGTTAAAAATTGGCAATGCATACGATAATTAGTACTTCGAAAGTTCTTATCCTTTTCGGCACATTTTTGTTTTCTTTATGCAAAGTGTTATACGAACCTAAAAATCGAGATTCAAGTTCATATGGTTATTGTTGAATAATTCTAATGGATTGTTCGAAATGTTTATAATACAAGTAAAAAGTAGGTTAATAATTTTGTTCTTTGGGTGTTGTATATTTTTATGGAATTATTGGCATTGTTAATGGTGTTAATGGTGGTTTTCAACGTAAATGGTGGCATCAGAAGCAGTGGTTTTCGGCGATCATGGTGGTTTTCCGACGATTGATGTGGTTTCCAGCGAAGTAGTAGTAGTAGTAGGGGAGAGAGAGAGAGAGAGAGAGTGTTTGTATGTGTCTTAAATGTGTGGTGCTTGGTAGATAAGAGTAAATATTGTAAACCATAGGGACCATTCATGCAGTTTATTTTAAAAGGATACATGTTATGTTTTTATTGGATGTCAAAAATTAACACAATTATGCATTTTTTATTATATATATATATATATATATATATATATATATATATATATATATATATATATATATATATATAGGAGTAGGATCAAATGAGAACATAAAAAAAGTTGAGAACGCGAGAACAAAGTATATTCATTTATGATTCCATGTATTCATTTGTGGATAAATGATAAATTTTTACGCGTTTAATTTCAATTGAAAAGAAATAGCATATTCATGTTGATTATGCGTAAAAATTTACCATTTCTCCACAAATGAATACATGGAATCACAAATGAATATACTTGTTCTCGCGTTCTCAACCTTTTAGGTGTTCTCATTTGATCATTTCCATATATATATATATATATATATATATATATATATATATATATATATATATATATATATAGGGTGAGGTTCAATAGAGAACTATAATTAACCAAGGAACCAATCTTTTTTTCAACTTTTAGAACTTATTTTTTATCAAAAAAAAAAAACTAAAAATACAGAAATTCATAACTTTTTATCCTCTTTCCAATGATATAAAATTCGATATTTTTTTTACATCAATTCACAATGTGAATCTTTGAAAATTTACAACGTGAATCCGGATTCACACGGTGAATCCGAAAAATATTTTTCATATTCACAATGTTAATATACTAGGTGTGAGCCCCTACATGGGTGTATTTAAAACAATTAAATATGTATAAACATTTGAGAAATTTAAATTTATAAGAAAAATAAGAAACATATTGAATTACTAAAATTAAAGTGTTTTTTCTCTTTTAAATTTAAACAAATCATTTAGATAAAATAATCAAAGCAAATTAATGAGATTTTATTTTAAAATTTTGAAATTATAAGGAAAGTCAATTAATGAAATTAATATGCATTTATTATTAAATTTAAATATCATATGAAATTTAATAAAATAGGAAAACCACAAAATTACATATGGAATAAAAATTAATTCAAAATAACCACAAAATGACATGTGGCAAAATGAATGAGAGTGTGACAAGTGGCAAAAAAAACCTTCATTTGTTAGAGAAGATGAATTTAGATATTTTTAGAATTTTTTTTCGATAAAGAATAAGCTCTATAAATTAAAAAAAAAAATTTGGTTCTTGAAGAACCAATAATTATGGTTTTATATTGATCTTTTCCATATATATATATATATATATATATATATATATATATATATATATATATATATATATATATATATATATATATATATATATATAAAAGTTCTTTTTGGTTTTACGAAATGCGTCGGTTCGATTTCTATGGAAGGTTTTATACGTTAAAACCGAACCGAACAACTATCTTCCGGTTTTTGGAAAATACAAACCCAAATTGTTGGTTATTATTGCTTTGGTTTCGGTTACATCGGTTTTTGTCAGTTTTTCGATTATTTATTCGGTTTTTGCTCATCCCTATAATATATCATATGACAAGATATCAACCAAACATAATGGTTAATATTTTATAACTTTTGTCACATTGGACCGTATTGCCTTTTTACACAAAATTCACATACACACTAGTCTTTGACATACACATTATTCTTTATTTTAGGATTTTACACTAAATCTATAATGTCTAAGTATTCAGTTCTAACTATCATTAATTTTCGTTATATTTACTATTTTCTATTGAATGCTGTTAATAAAAAAAAAAACAAATGTGTCTCTATTTTTATAATTGAAAGTTATGATTATATGATACGTTGCATTATTGAAAATATATAAAAACATATTTTAAAAAGAAAAAAGGGCAGTATGTAGAAAAAGAGAGCACACGACTTTCGCATGGTGACTTTTGTCTATCTACTAGAACGATGTTTACGGAACTTGTAAACAATTTCTTAAGTTCTCTTTAGATGGATTTCTTTTAATTTTATTGTTGACTTTAGTTTGCTCTTATATTTCTTTTCGTGCATTTATTTTGAGTAGGCCATTTTTTTGATCTGCTTATTGATAAATTTTAATAATATCATATTATGTACATATTTACGTAATATGGAAATAGTTAAAGATTAGACTAATTATTTTGTATCATAAAGTGCTATATGAGTAAATGATATTTAAAATATATTTACTAAAATGACACATACTTAGAAAAATGAATTTTTTTATTATAAATGATGGCAAACTTATAAAAGGTTATGATAATTTAGTGAAAAACCTTTTTTTCTCAGTGTCGACGTTTTGGTCACATTAACTAAATAAACGTTCATATATAACTTAACTATAAGCAACTAACTCCATCACATAAAAGCCCCTTTTACATAATCATCTTCAAAAATACATACTTACCAAACCCTATTGAATTTCAAGACACCAAATACAAAACAAAAGCAAAAATGGTGAAGAGTCACAAACACATAACCAAAAACTATGAGTTCTAATATTCTTCGTATCTCCCAACATTCAAATATGCTTTGTAATTATGGTTTTTCATAACTTATGTGGACAAATTATGTTTCATCATTCTTATGGGTGCCACTTTACATACCCGCTTTGTCTATCATATTTTGAATCTTCATTATTTCTATAATAGCCTTCACCATTGTCGCTCACTTCTTCCTCATAACTTGTTTCATGGTCATTTCCATTGTTGTTTGCATCATATGAGTACTTACCATTCTCTAAAAACCTTGTGTCACTCAATCCTTGTTGCCCCATCACATATCCATTATTATTGTTGTTGTTATAACCATTGTTTTCTTCTTCCATGTTGGTGTATCCGTTGACATTGTAGCCATTTTTCTCGTTTTCAAAGCTCATACCATTGTCATTGTCGTTATTGTAGTTGTTCTGGCTATAGCTATCTGTCTTGTAGCCGTTGTTCTCATTAATCGAGTTTGAGTATCCATTACCATTGTTGCTATACGTATTTTGGTTGTAGCCATTAATCTTGTTTTCAGACACCGTGTAGCCATTCTCATTTTTGTTGTAGCCATCGTAACCATTTTCGTTGTTGTTGTAGCCATTGTTCTCATTCACCGAGCTAGAGTAGGCATTCCCATTGTTACTCGAATAACCATTATTACCATTAGAGTAACTCTCGCCACTTAGCAACTTCTCGAACGGAGTCTCCGTTTCCGACTTGAATTCATCTACGCCAAAAGTCCCCTTTTTCTCTGGGGTTTCATTGGTTGAGTAGAATTCCTCCGAAGAAGATTCACTCGATCCATGACCATAAAGACCATAACCATTCTCTTCCTCAGCTGGTGCCGGTGCTGGAGCCAGTCCAGGTGCCAGGACTGGCTCAATTACCGGAGCCAACACCGGTGCTGGTGCCGGTGACAAATCAGTTGTTTGTGCATTAGAAAAATTACGAGTGAACTTAGTGAAGAACTTGCTCTCCCTAGCATGTGGTTGGAGGGATAGAGAAATGAGGATGAGCAAGAGGAAGTGAAAAGAAAAGGGGTTAGCAATGGAGGCCATGGCACAAAAGATGGGAGTTTTGGTGGCAAGATTTGAGATCCCAAAATGGTTGATTTATAAGGGTTGTAACCGAAATGAAATGCGTTGATTGAGGATGGGTGGGGCAGACTTAAAATGATGAAGTCTTGTGGCATGTGGATATAATGAGAATGTTTAAAGGAAGGGTAGTGTGGGGTTGAGTGGGGTGAGGATGCACTCAATTTACGCTACCTTGAATCATTATACTTTCTTTTAGTTTACTATAAATGACAAGTACGAAAATCTTGTACCTAATTTCAAAGAAATAGTTAATGCAATTATAGGAGACTTATTTTAAACATATAGCATTACTAATATAACATTTTGGTTACTACAAAAAGTGCAATTTGTTTTTAATTAATTTATGCACCATATATAGTTTTTTAATAACTGACTTACGATATTTACTATTTTACTACTTTTACTATTTTGTTTAATAAGGTTGTCAACGATCACACGTAATATTTTACACACAATGACAGTAATTAAAAATAATAATTCCATTATATTAAATGGTTAAAATATATTAATACTGTAAATACAAAAAATAAGAAATTGTAGTTTTTTATGAATAAGTTGATACATAAATTGATACATTTATAATTTTCAAGAGTTAAATCGATAAATAAATAATATTATAATTAGATATATTGTTATCTAGGTGGTGGCGTTAATAAAGAAAAACAAATGTGTGTCACCCTTTTATGTAATTAAAATTTATAATAAGTTTGATAATAATATTAATGATTTAAAGAAGGATATTTAAATATGTATTCCTAAAACTAAAAGTGGCGTAATTGTCGTGAGATTGAAAAGGAAAAGTCCAAAGAAGAAATAAGAAAGTAAAAGGTATTTGACCTTCTTTCACTTGTTTTTTTTCTTTTGCTTTTAAATAAAAATTAATATTCTATAGTATTATAATATAATGGTCTTGAAGACATGAATAAGGGCGAATCGTACAAAATGGACTGAAAAAGGGTACATCAGTTTAAGGTTTTTAACCATCTTTTTTAGGCCGTAGGGTATCGTAAATTTCACCGGCAGTAGCTGATTTTACATTATTACCGGCGTTAAACACCGTCGGCATAATATCGATGGTACACTTCCACCGTCTGTAAACCTTGAATACTTTTGGGCTTTTATTTCAAAGGTAAATATCCACGTGTTCCATTCTACCTCTTGATTGGTGGTTGCAAACTTAAGGTTTTTATTTTTACTTTTTTTAAAGGTAAAAATATAAATACATTCTTCATAGGTAAAATATGGTAAAAATGATAAAAACTTATATGATGCTTTGTCACATTTTTTCATAGGTATTAAGTAAAACTTTTACCACACCCTTTAGTTTTATATATACAACTAGGCGTAAAACCTGTGGAAACCACGGGTAAAATAAAATTTATTTTTCAATCATATTTATGCTTAAAAAAAATTCTCAGCTTTCATCTATGCTTTCTAATTAAAATTATACTGAAACCTATACCACACAATCACAAAAGTTTTGTTGAAACTGAGATCAAAAGAAAACTTTTCTAAAAAAAAACTAAAAAAATGACTATTTAAGTTCAAACATACAGAAAATACCAAAATTATATAAAATCATTATAATCAATCTTGATTTTTGAATATGAGATACAGGAGAGCCAAAATGCCCCCTTTCTTTCTAAAAGTGTCAAAGCTAACTTGAACTTCAAAAAAAAATTCCTAAATCATTCTAGTTTGAATACATACCAAATTATGCCACTTAAAAATAAAATTTCCACTTCTAAAAATCATAATAGCAAAGTATAATGCTATTACGCTTACAATTTCAAACCAAATTCTTCTATCTTTTGGCCATTGACTATCAAAAATTCTAGTTTTAATATCATTTTATTCATATAAATCCTAAATTTGAGAAATATCATGAATATTGAATTCTTTTTTCATGTATTTTTACTTTATGACGAAAATACCCTTATCCTTCAAAAACACCAAACCATCCCAAGACTATTCACATTCTTTTGCTCCAACATGTGCATCCATTTCGAATGGCTTGTAAAATTTTCCCATCTTATTAGTAACATGGAGTTAGCAACTAAGAAAAGCACATTCTATAGAAAAATATTTGATAATTGTAGATCTTATGTCCATATTAGATAGATGACTTACCTTAAAAAATAGAACCTTATCCATATGGTGCGACTTGAACTTCCACCATTGTCTTTATATTTAACAAAAAGTATACCGTTTCAATTACTTGCAGATTGTAATACAATTTAATCACTTGTGACCAAAAAGGACCAATTACCTGACCACCTAATAAACTCTCCAAAAAGTCAAGAGGCAAGTATAGAGTTCTTGGATATGATTTGTTATTGATTTCCTGAAATGCAGCATCAAATAATTTACATTTGTCCCTGATTTTATACCTTCTTAATTATAATAATTCTTGATGAATTCTTGCTGATTTTAAGAGAATAATTGAAAGGAATCGAAAAACTCTAACAATATTAAACAAATTAGACAGTGAAAGTAAGTCACAACTTACAAAAAAATATATGTGATCTTATTAATTTTGTTCAAATATTACCTCAAGAACCACATCCGGATTTATTTCTGATAAAGTTTGGACAGCAGCATCAGTATTTGTCATACTAACCTGAGAAATATACATGTTACAACTTATATACAAAAGTACTTTACGACCCTAACAATGTTATGATAAATTATTATAATCACATTCACACCTGTTCAGGGAGGAAAAGTAACCTATTCATGTTGACTAACTCCACTGTTTCATATCTTGTTAACATTTCAGCAGCAACACTCCTTACCCCACCAATACCCTGTACAAAGAACAATATTGAAATATGCAACCAAATGAAGTATGAAATATTGAGATTCTAATGGAAGGGTAGCTTAGTCTAAAGAATGATGAATTGAAAAGATGGGGTCAGTACAAACAACTATGGCAACTGAAAAATCCCATATTCTTTCATAATTGTCCACAATATCCATCCGCTGTAGTGCCATGAGCCTTCTATAAGGGTTGCTATCTACAACCTCTGCACTCATATCCTGACATCAAATTAAAATCATCATTACAATCACTTTGGTTTACAAAAATTAGTTGTAGCTGATATAGAATATAGATATAGACAAAAGTCAAAACCTTGACTTTTGATTGGCGAGTTGTTCCAGCCATTGCAAGAATGATGAGATTCTCTACACGCAATCGAATCTGCCACCACAAAAGTCATAATTAATTACCATAAAGGTGAAATGTATCAGAATTCATCAACTTATTATGATAAAGGCATGCTGACATTTCAACTGAACATAGTTAGATAAGCATTCTGTTATGTTAGTGCGATTACTAATTAGTATGCAAGAAACAAAAATCATGCAATTGATCGATTGAAACTACCAGTAACTTTATTATGCATCTCCTATAGTCAGATTAGCTTCAGAGACATATATAAAAGTAACATTGTGTAAGTTAGATGCGATAGATTTCGCACAAGTAGCAGAATTGAATAATTTAGTTTCCGTTTTTTATTCCAATCTAGAAGAACATGCGTTAACCGATTAACGAAAAGGTTAAAATTCCTAATAAGAAATTTAGGGTTTTGCAAGCATCGATATTAACTCCTTGATTCGCAACTTTTCTAACATGAAAACCACACCAGATTAATCGATTTCAACTGAACTTCATAAGGAACAAATAGACTACATGCAATTCAAGAAAAGGATGAATTTAAATTTTACAGGAAGTTACTTGATCAATGGAAGCTTGATGAGATGGATCCGACGATAAGTATAAGGGAAGAACCCTAGAAATCAAAACTTACCAGCAACGAACGATCAAACTCTTACCTCATTCCGAAGGAGAATTCTTGAGCGAGAGAGGTAAAATAAGAAACCACTGAAAGAATGATGAAGGAGGGGAGATGGTGGTGGTAAAGATGACCAACATAAAGTTTTGTTGAAAGAGAGATTTTTGAAAACCTAATCACATTCCATGTACAATTGCATGAGCAAAACTGATTCGACTCCTCTCTGTTATAGATAGAAACTGGGAGATAAAAAAGGAAGTAATAAATTGATTTCGCGAATGATTTATTGCTGATTTACAGGGATCTCAATTTGAACTTTGAATTTGATTTGAGCGTGGAGAGGAGGAAACCGAATAGTAGGGCTTGGGCAGAAAGGCAAAATAGGGTAATATCGGAAATTCACTTAGATGTTTTTGGCGGGATAAATCTATTGGGAGGGGCTAATAGAATGCCATGTGGCAAAATTGCTCTTATTTATTAGATTAGGATCCGATGATCATACTTGTTCATATATATTGGGAACTGGGGCAATGACTACGGACATCACACCATATTGCATTATTAGAAGATAGATCCGTGTGAATATCACGTAAAAATATTAAGTTTGAAAATAATAAACACAAATATTGAAGTATTTTCTTGACAAATCATATTTTATTTATTTACATTTAAAAAAATTAGATACATATTAAAACATTACATTATTTTAAAAACAGAAATAAACATATTATATGTTCTTTTTTTTTAATTATCTTTTAATACACCATAAAATCTCTTCTATAGACCCAATATAGCATTATCAATAGAGTTTTGTTAAAACTAGAATGATATTGTCAATCTTATGACCTTAGAAGGTGTTTTTATCTCTTATTGCTTAAAGTTGTTTCAATTTCATCTGTTGGTCAGATTGAAGTAAAGCTCTGTTGTCCATTATCAACCTGGTGTGGTGCATCGATTTCTCATTAAAAGATTCCAAAGAAAGTCACATTGTGTTTGTAATATTTCTTGGGAAATGTGTTTGTTGACATGGTGAAAGTGATGAGTTTCAAGCCTATCGAAGATCAATCATTGGGTAGCGGAAACAATAAAAAATTTTGATCGAAGACTCGAAACAACTAGATCTAACTCAACTATCCATGCACTGTATAGAACACAATAGAATATAATCATATCATTGTTTTCTTCTTTTGACAAGCCAATTGATAGGACTAGAGAATCCAACGTAGATTTCTTCTTCTGAAATCACACCCAAGAAACAGTACACAAGCAAATCTAAGCAACCCTGAAACTATGAGCTTCAAACAGAATAAAATCTCGATTCTGTGGTCGCCACAACGTGGTAAAATATCTGCCACGATGTAGGAACTACACTTCGGGAGTTCTTAGGGTTTTTGGGATTTCCGAACTTTTGATGACTGAAGGGTTATCTCTCATGCCTCAAAACCGGATTTCGAGCCCCCTTTATATAGGGTGGTGATTTGAAACCATAGAGATAATTATCAAATTTAATTATAATTATCTATGGAATTCAAATAATTGTGGAATATTCCTTATTCCATTATTTTGAAGTTAATTAATTAACAAAACAAGCCCCTTATATAAATATCTTTTCAAATATGCTTTATTTTGTTCTTGCGTGTAACCCAAAATGACATTGCTATTTATAGTAATATTATCTGGCTTGTTATGACTATGAGCAATAATCTCCATTAGCTCCCACTTGCACTTAGGAATCAACAATTGACCGATCTAATACTTACTAGAGACAACATTGAGTGACAATCCAATGTAACTACTGTACTTATAACAACTTTGCTATAAACAACCCTAAGACTGATAACTTCAAATTCCTTTGATCTTCATGATATCTTATGATGAACTAGATACATTGATCTAGGGTCAATCTCAGGTTCAAGATTATGTATCTTGATATCGACTTATGGTGACATTTAAACTGAATTTCGATGCTAATCAACTAAGTCTCAGCTTGACCAAGCATTTATTGTCAACACCAAATCAACGAGGGGCCCAAAGATATCTACTTCTCCATTTATGGAAAAAGGATCAAATAAACTTTAACTACATAGGCTAGTGCTATTCCTCATGCAATATTTAGTTAAACCCTGTATGGCTGCTTGTTACAGACAACATTGAGGAAAAACCAAGACACAACAATTTGTAGAATAAGACCTCATGTATCTCCGTTTGAAGAATAGGAAATACAACCATCTTAATTTAATTATGACATGATCCATGAAGTAATCTTTAAGGTTGGTTACTCTAATACTTAAAATCTCCATTTTCAAGTACTCATCAATATTGATCGTAGGGCTTTGTTCTGTTCATCCCTATGAACAATCTACAAATACTAAGTCAATCTTAATTCACTACTAACTCCCAATAGTATGATTGATTTGGGAAGTTTGAATAAATATATTATGGAAGTGGTTCTAAACTAGCAAAAGTAAGAACATAGATAATATAAACAAACACAGTAATTTATTATTAATAAACACCATAAACATAATATCTAAAAATGTTCCAAATAGTCAAACTACAAATTGTGTAATCAAACCAATTCACTAGCAAATCTACTGCCAATAAACCTAGTATGATCATGTAATGACCCAAAAAAAAAATCAAGGGTAAAAATTTCATTTTTCATTATAGTCAAAACACAGATATCTTTTAAATCCAAGCTTTCAAAAAACATTGCTTATTAAAACATTTATCAAAGTTCATCCGCAAAATCAAATATTGTGGAAAACATAGGTGTGTGCGCTGCGATCAAGTCGGGCCCTTCCTTTACAAACCAATGATACCTGAAACCATAAACAAAACTATAAGCACGAAGCTTAGTGAGTTCCCCAAAGCATACCCCACATAATCACATAACCATATCAATAGTGTAAGCCATGCATATCAACATATAAGGATGCCATGGAAACCCTCCAAGGTCTTACACACATAATCACATAAACTGTATCAACTACACAAGTCATGCATATAAACATATAGGGATGCCCTGGAAACCCTCATGGGTCTTACTCCGGGTGCCATGGGAACCTCCACATGGTCTTAGCCATATAAATCATTCATAAAAACATATAAGGATGCCCTGGAAACCCTCCAGGGTGTTACTTCGAGTGCCATGGGAACCCCTACATGGTCTTAGCTCACTGCCTTGGGAACCCCCCGACGTCTTGACTAAGGATGCTATGGAAACCCTCTAAGGTCTTACACCCTAGTGCCTCTTGAACCCCCAAGGTCTTTACTTAGGATGCCATGGAAACCCTCCAAGGTCTTACACCCAAGTGCCTTGTGAACCCCCAGAGGTCTTCCATGCAAATATCACAAAGACAACTAGCATGTCACATACCACATAATCAACTATCATACCACATAGCACAATATCAACTAGCAAACCACATAAAACATAATGGGCCGACCTTGGTGCCTTCGACCCATTAGTATGGTGAGGAGACTAAGCTCGCACTGCTGAAGTCCCATGGATAAAACTCTAGCTGCTGGTTCACAGATTCCCGAACTATCAACATCAGAACAACACCCAATTAATAATTGGCTTCCAATACATAACCATAAGTCCATGCTTGGGGTAAAAATACTACTTTAACCCCAACCTAGCTTGTTTCAAAACCAAGGCCCAAACTCACACTTCGAAGGCTCAAAAGGAAAATAATCAACCAAAGCCCAAGCCCAAACCTCTACATGGTCTTACCTTTAGGCCTAAACATTTATTCTAGTCCAATCACTTGGCATTCCGATGGTCCAATATCTCATAATCATCAAGGCCCAAATATGGCCCACTTATGGCCCAACTTTCCAAATTGGACCCAAGCATTTCCAATGGGCCTTATCCTAAAGCCCAATAATTTCTTTAATTCATAAACCTGTTCCCAATTGGCCCACGAAGGCCCATTGCAACTTAGTCCAAGAAATGGCCGAACAAGAACCCAAACCTAATTAGGGTTTTTCACATAAAATAACAATTAGGGTAAGTGTTCTTACTTAACCCATTAAGGACTTAATCTATTAAGTCCATCACCCCACTAGGCCAACACACAATGTAATCGGGCATAAGTCATAACATCAATCCAATTGTCCAAAACGCGGGTCTCGGCAATCCAAAACTAATGTTTCCAAAATTAGGGTTTTCTAAACCCTAATTAAGGTTTCTAACCCAAGCACATGCCAATTAGTCTAATGGTTAGGTTTTAGGTCCAATTAGAGTTTCACTAGGTCGGGCACCACCCACTGCCACCTCGGGCGGTGGTGCTCGACGACGGCAACCACCACCTCGTGGTGGTGGTGGTGGTTATGATTCTAATCCAAAACACATCAAAAGCATCCCAAAAAGCAGTCCGATCACACACAAGTGCACACAGCCATCCAAGGCGGCGACTAGTGGCGGCATGAGGTGGCAGCCACCACCTCACGGTGATGGTGACGAGTTTTTCCGGCCAAACAATGTGCATACAAGATAAAACCACCAACACACGCCTAAATACACAATAAAATACACACATAAAACCATTTCACACACATGCAACTACCACACACGATGGTTAGTGGCGGCATAAAGAGTTTGAATGGCGGCTGCCACCATGGTTGGCTGCCATGGAGGTCTTCTTGTTTTCTGGCCAACATCACACGTCAACAACTAAAACACGGACACATACACGAGCCGAAACACACACCACGACTGAGATTCAATCTTGGAAGAGGAAGACGATGTAGGGACGACAAAATAAACGACAACATGAAACAGTAGCAACAGAAGTGCCGACAATACGAGCGGTGTATCGTGAGCTGAGGCATACGACAGAAGAAACGGGGAAGGGAATGAGCGGGAACCATGGTGAAAAATAGCAGTATTTGCAACCCGAACATCCGATCTTCTCGACCGACTTACGTCAGTTCATGACTCTTCACCTTCGCCGATAGTAAGACGGGGACGATGGACGTTCCAATGATTCTTCGGTGGCTCACGACCCATGCATAACGAACACAGCATATTCCACGGTCCTCGGCGGCTGTCTGGTTCCCACGACATCCGACAAAAAAGTTGTGGTGGTGGCACTTCAACGGTGAGGCTATAGGTGGTAGGCTGGCGATCAGTTACGAAAGTGTGGCGGCGGATGAGAGCACTCCAAAATGGTGGTGGCTGAAGAAGTGTGGCTAGGGTTAGGGTTAACATGGTGATGCATCTTCAAACGATGGGAAAAAGAAGGCGCCGGGTTTAAACCCGTATCACATACAACTTCATACGAATTTGACACTTCCAGTCCCTCCCACTGATAATCTTTTCAAAATAAATCCATAACTTACCATTCTGCCCTCAACATTCCATAATCCTTTCAATTTAAGTCCAATATTTTACCAAACACCCCCTGACTTCTGAAAATATTTACATTCCAATATGGAAATTACACTTAACCCCCAATATGCAAAAGTTATGACATTTAACCCCAAAACCAATGCCTTGCTAAATTATTCTGAATTTAGGGCTACAATAAAATAGCATGATTTACATCTCAGGCTTAAGGGTTTATTATTTATTTACTTAATTTCAAACTTAATGTTACAACTCTCCCCCACTTAAACTAGATTTCATCCTCGAGATCATTCCTTACCAATCCTGACATGCCAAACAACTTGAGCAACACGGCCACAACCACAAGCATACCCCAGCTTTTCCAAGGCAACCAAAACCATCCCTCATAGGCTCTAAATCCTGAAGATGAACGAATTGCTCAAAATCTCGAATAGAAACCGACCCCACTTATCTGGAATCCGAAACCAAAGTCTCAATGGTCTGACTCCTTGTCAGACCCCTCACATCAAACTGCCACCAAGCCATCCTCATAGAGTCTCGCACCACACAAAATGCTTCCAACCCCTCATCACATTGTCATCTCGAAGGAGACAAATTCACTGACCATATACCGCTAAAGAATGCTTAACTCGACAGGAGGCTCATGTAGTCCTTCGAGTAGAAGATTCATCCCTGCAATAATTAAGTTGCACAAAAGGGTCAAATAAACCACCCTGAGATTATTTAATCCAACTGTAAACAACTTAGCGTATAACCTGAATACAAGCAACTCCACACACGTGTCCCAAGTCACTGAACCCACTTCGATTCTTCTTGCTACCACTTGCTTCTTTTCAGAAGCAGCCGAGACCTCTCAGATCCCACCTTATCTGTCAACTACTCGAAGCATTGGACACCTAAATGATTTTTGGGCCAAAAACACACACATTAGTCCCATGCAACCTCCGAAGGATACATTGTCTAACACTAATTGCCCTATCTATACCGCCACTCATGGCTCCTTCCATCCTTTTGATCCATACGTTCATAATAGGCTGACGACCTGTTGCCACTGAATCCGACGCAAAAAGGTGAATTGAAGGAACCCCAATCCTTCTTACCTTACAGCGATCGATCCGATGACAGATAACACTTACCAACTAGTGCTCTATCACTAGCCGACCCCTAAAGGCCATACAACTACTAAAGACCAGGTGAACACTTCCCGAATCCCAGCGAAACCGATATCCCCTGATGCTTGAAATGATACCACACTCAAATATTGAAGACCAAAGACAGATGCTCCAATCAATACTTCAACAACGAGCCACTTCCCTTGGCGCTTCCATTAGCCAATCAATAACGGTTACTAAAACCATCGAATCCTGACAATGCTGAATAACCATCCTGCAGGACCCTGTTTGCAGACCTCCCATATAATACCCCTGAACCGATCTCGACCATAATCCAAGATAATACTGAACACTCCCAACCCGCAATTAGGGAAATGACGTTTTTTTAACCACTAATAATTCATGGAATGCAAATCGCATATGTCATCACTTGAAGATATAACCCAAACACAAGCGGGGAAACAAACCCAGAGATACACTTACCCAAACCCTTGGAGCGAAAAAAAACTCCATCGTGCAGTTTCCTACAAGTGTTGTACTAAATCCGGCCCTGTTGGCGTCTCAAAAGCTTATCCGAAATCTTGGGTCTCTTCCTGGGACCCTCCAATATATGCACATGATCTGGTCCCCTCTTCCCAATGTGCTCGAAAACAATCTCCCACTCTTAGGCTCTAGAAATCATATCATTCAGGGTCTCGCACCCTGACACACTCACCAGCTCAATCGTCAACGGCTGGACTGCAATAACTGGAGTAACCTCTACCCTAAACTGGGCTACAAACTACTCCCAAGGCATAGTCTCCAATTCCGAAAGCGCAATAGATTACACAATCAATCCTTTCCACCCGATATAAGAGATCCAAGGCAAATCGAACCTTAACTCCTAAGGGATAGGGACTAGTGTGGAAAGCACTTTCCATCTCCTTAGTCCAACGCGAACCCAAATCCCCAAGCATTCCTTTAACTAATTGGCTCACCACTGAAGCCGAGACCAAACCGTGGTCCTTCCCCATGCGTGCTCATCCTCATCCTGTAAAGCATATATTCCCACGGTCCAAGCATAACCAAGAATTCTCCTCCCCATAAGCTTCTTAGATTCTCCAAGACTCTCACTGATTCAAGTATGGATCCTATGCTTTTAGTAGTACGGGCCCAATACTACCTTCCACACCTATCCATAGTTTGCTCAACAATCCTCCCGAATCCTCTAAGTCGCCTTCTCCATTGATGCACCAAATATCCGCTAAACAATAGCACGATACCCAAACATTCATCGTTACCTTTAAGGATATGATCCTTAAAGAAGTGATACCTCAATTCAATGTGTTTTGTATTGGAGTGTTGAATAGGATTATGTGAAACTGCAATGGCACTCTCGAAATCAAAGTAAATTAGGATATGAAGCATTCGATAACCATAATCCATGAGTTGCTTTTTCATCCACAAGACTTGAAAATTACAACTTATTGCCACAATGTATTTTGCCTCTGCGGTGGATAAAGAGACGCAATTTTGTTTTCTTGAATACTAGCTCACTAGTATTCCATTGAGGAATTGGCATCCTCCAGAAATGCTTTTGTGGTCTAATCTACATCCTGCATGGTCTGAGTCTGTAAAGGCTTGTAAACTGAAGTCATTTCCTATTGGGTACCAATTACCTAAAGTCTTGCTCCCTTTAAGATATTTGAAAATCTGCTTAACTACGATGAAATGAGATACCTTGGAATCAGTTTGGTATCTGGCATACAAACTATTTGCAAAGATAACATCTGGCCTACTTACGGTCAGGTACATTAGAGAACCAAACATTCATCGGTATACCTTCTAGTCAACTGACTCTCCGGTGGGATCTACAAATGGTCTTGTAACTAAAGGCCATAAGGACCTTTTCCAAAGAACAATTATCCATAGAATATTTCTTTAACATTTCAATGGTATAGTTTTCTTGATGAATGGATATTCCTTATGGAACTTGCTTGATTTGAAGACCAAGAAATAAATTAATCTCTCTATTCATGCTAATTTGAAGTTTTCTTGTCATGAGCTTCGCAAAGTCGTCTACCATAACTTGATCATTTGAGTTGAAAATAATGTCATCCACATAGATCTGTACAAGCAATAAATGCTTGTCAGTCAAACGTCGAAAGAGGGTAGGATAAATGAAAAAACATAGAAAGTTTTTCATTCCAAGCCTGGGTGCTTGCTTCAAGCCATACACAACTTTCTCCAATTTATAGCAATAATGAGGAAGATCAAGATTCTCAAAACATGGAGGATGTTGTAAGTATACCTCAAGCCACACAAATAGAACATATATTTCGTAGTAGTCAATTCCTTCTAATAGGCTATAACCTTTTTCTACAAGTCGGGATTTGCTCTTGATTACCATACCTGTATCATACAACATGTTTCGAAAAACCTAGTGAGTTCCAACTACAATATGTCCCTTTGGCTTGGGAAAATTTTTCCAAACTTTGGTTCTCTTGAAATCTGTAAGTTCTGTTGGATTAATGTCTAAGTTCATAACTATATTTGGTATGTACTTGACCCGACCCAGCATGGTCCATTTGGGTTGCACTTCACCGGCAAAATTTATATGGATAATCTTTTGAGAATAGTATATTTATGATTAATATTAATATATTATAAGTCCTAATATATTAATATGGAATCATATTATTTAATTAGTATTGATCAAGAATTAATTTAGAATTAATTAAGTGATCAAAATGAACTAATTAAATATGGACTCTTAGATACATGTGTGTGATGGGCCAAGTTCATTTAGGTTGGGCTAAGCTTTCATGGATAGTCCATGGAGTGTTTAACCCATGGATCATATGAAATGAAAGGTTATGGGTTTAACCCTAGTCTACACACTATATAAAGATGTCCTTGGTTGGTGAAATTGGCACTAGTGTGGGTACACTAAGAGGGCTAGCCGATTTCACTAGAGAGAACCAAAGTATTCTTATTCTCAAAGTCTTCCAAGGTGTTTTGGTGATTTGTGATTCCACTTGAGGCTTCCACACTATTGGGGCTAAACTTTTAAATCTTGAAGACATCAAGCTACACCAAAAGGTATGTCATCTAACTAGTCTTTGTAGTATAGTTGCTTCATAATATGCTAGTTAGGATTAAAGCCTTGGAAAGTTCTTATTTGCATGTATAATAGAGAAAACATAGATCCAAGGTTTATAGGGTTGCATGTACACCATAGGAGTGCTAGAATGCTCAAAACCCAACAGTGGTATCAGAGCTTAGGCTTGCTTTCTCTTATACATTATGCAAACTGATTTTTAAAGCCAAGAATCTGTTAGGACCTGAAACTCGACGAGTTCTGGAGGAAAACTCGACGCGTTCATGTATTAGAATGCATATCTTTGTGCTTTTTGGATGGAATTGGACTAGGAACATTACCAAAATCTGTTTTGGGACTTGTAAATCTATTTTTGATGTGGTAATGTTCATACTAATCCAATTTCAAAGATAATTGTCAATAGATTCATGTTTTGTATTAGTTTAAAAGCTATGCTAATTACATGAAAAAGTTTGATGTGAATTATCTTTGTTCATATGAGTTGCTTAGATTAATAGAAAAGTTAATTGAATAATTGTTTTCAATCCATTTTAATCTAAAAGTTGATTCTAAAATGTGTTTGTGTAACTTGCCCTCAAGTTACATGAAAAGTCACATTTAAGTTTCTTAAAACTCATAAAAATTGTCATAGGTTACAAAAATGAAGAGTCTTGTTCTCATTAAATGGTTTTATGACTCCATTACTTGTCCTCAAGTTGTGGAGGTTCAAGAGTCTCTTCATTAAATAAACTATGTGTAACCTTAGTTAAACTCATAAAGCTTCCATAAGGTATGAATTATGAATAGTCACTTTCTTAATTAGTTTAAAGTCTTCCATAAATTGTCCTCAAGTTATGGAACTTGAAGAGGTTTTTAATTAAAACTACTTTAAACACATAAGTTATGGAATTAATTAGTTTTGAATAGTTTTAAAACTTGCCCTCAAGTTTTGGAATTTGAAAAGTTTTCTTTTATGAATACTTTAGTTCCAAGTTAAGCCCTTAGAATTTTAAAAGTTAAAATTCAACCCTTATACTTTATAATATTACAAGTTAATAATATATATATATATATATATATATATATATATATATATATATATATATATATATATATATATATATATATATATTGTGTGTGTGTGTATAAGAACAAGTCAGTCTTACCGTTAGTAGGCCTCATTCACGAAGTCGGTCTATAAGGGGGGGGGGGGGGGTATAAGGTTACTTTTAAAGTGGGTTAGATCTGATCCCACATCGGCTGGGAAGAAGAACTAAGCATTCCTTATAAGGGGTGTGGATACCTTCCCTATCACAACGCGTTTTAAAGCCGTGAGGGCAGCAGATTCCATAAGAACTCTGCAGTTAAGCGTGCTCGGGCGGGAGTAGTACCAGGATGGGTGACCCCCTGGGAAGTCCTCGTGCCGAGTGACCAAAAGCGGACAATATTGTGATACGTGCCAGAGGGGGATGTTACAATGGTATCAGAGCCAGGGCACGGGTCGATGTGTTCGACGGAGACGTCGAACCCTATAATGGGGGGTGAAAGTGGGTTAGATCTGATCCCACATCGGCTGGGAAGGAGAACTAAGCATTCCTTATAAGGGTGTGGATACCTTCCCTAACACAACGCGTTTTAAAGCCGTAAGGGCAGCAGATCCCATAAGAACTCTGCAGTTAAGCGTGCTCGGGCGGGAGTAGTACCAGGATGGGTGACCCCCTGGGAAGTCCTCGTGCCGAGTGGCCCAAAGCGGACAATATTGTGATACGTGCCAGAGAGGGATGTTACACATGATCCTAACTAATGAAAAGTGCTACGTAATTATGGTAATGGGGAGCTAAACTCCATGAAAAGGTATTGCCAACAATTCAGAGAAGCATCACAAGAGTGTCACAAAAGGTAGTTATTATGGAGGTGGTCTCAAGTAGAAACGCATATACGTATCACTTCCTTTTTCACGATGTGACTTTGAGTTTTTCAGATACTGAAATCTTGATTTTGATTATAATATAATTGTAAATGTTTTCCTATATTAAATTGGGTTTTACTAATTACCGTTAATTTGTTTTGTTCTACTCTTCTTGAAATTCTCTTCAAACAACAATCTACAATGATTATCCACTACATCATGTAACTGTACATATCATGGACAGAGTTCTTGTTGAGTTTTAGTCAGAATCGTTTTCCCAAAAATGCTAATAACAATAACAAAAGCTTTAAAATAAAATAAACTTAAAAGTCTTTTTAACCCACCAATGATCATTTTACAAAGTATGAAAAGATTAACACAACCATAGAAAGAAAAAGCTACAACCTTTGAATACTTTGATTCCTCTCGGGAGGTTGGAAGTTGATAAAGATGGCAAAAGACTCAAAATAGAGATTCTCTAGAAGTATCCACCAAGCAAGAGTAAACTACTTCAAGATGCTACTGTTCACTTGTATTAAGTTGCTCTTAAGCTATTAAGACTTATATCAAATAAGCCTTAAGGAGAAGTAAGTTATGAACCCTTAAATATCGAAACCAAATTTCAAGACAGAAAGGGTAGGGGAGGGTCTAGGAGTCTACCATTTTGGCAACCAAAGAGGAGAGAAAATAGATATAAAAACTAGCAAGTTTTTCTCTAAACACTTGCTGTTATACTTACGTTCATGTACCATGGACTATAGCCTTATTAAATGAAAGAATGACACCAAATAAAGGCAAGGAAGTGTAAGACATAAAACTAACAAACAATCTCTTCCAAAAGGAGTTTTGGAAGAGATTCACGACATTACCATGGTGGTTGGGCCATTGTGTATTTTTCACTCCAACTTATAACTAGCTAGGTATATTTCAACTAAATCACTTATTCTAGGTGCCCAAAAAAAGTTATAAATAACATATATATTTATACATTATGAATATAACTAGTTTTTGTTCTCTTTTAATATCATTTCCTAGAAATAATAATTTTCTAATTAGTTCTTAAAATATTATTTTTTCATAAAATAATAATTCTCATATTAAATACAAGTGTTGATTATATTTATTAATAATCAAATTACTTTAATAAAAAGTCAATTAGAAATAACTTGCTATAAGGTGTGAACCTATAAGATCATATGTCATTAGCAAATATCACTTTATAATGACTCTTGGGTACAAAGATCTATCAATCTCTCACTTGCACAAGACTCGTCATAGATTAATATAGACAGTGGTGAACATCTAGCAACATTTCAATTCCCCTAATAACACAAGACAAAGAATTACATTCATCAACATCCAATTCCCAAAACTTAAAGCTATAATTGATGTATAAAGTAAGTTTATCAGTTATACCTTTGTTAAGAACATCATGTCGAACTTGAGACTTGGATCGTAATCACACATAAGAGGAACAAATCAAGATTGACTACATAAGCCTCTTGCATAGTTCATACCACACCTAATAATGGCCTTTATAACTGCCCAATTAAGGATCAAAGTTTCACCACATCAAAGTATAGAACTCCCTACACTTAAGTCCTACTATGTATCTTGGGTATTAAGGATACAAAGATAGTACCTTTTATCAAGTATCACTCATGATGGAAATCCATGACATGATCTTGATATACGTCAGTCGAATACCAGTTCTCTGACAAGTACCTACGAATCTTGGTTACAGCCCATTGCCTACTTTCATATTTTTAGAGTCAACTAATCCAATTCATATTAGTCTTCAATTCATAATTGCTCCAATAATCATGACCGACTATGAACTTTTAGAATAATGAAATTATTGATGATTAAACATGTTAATATAGAACACAACAAGTCTTGATGTGAAGATCATATCCCAATGTATCAAAACAATATAATAGTTGTTGTTACAATGTTCACATATCCAAATACTAAATCCAAATCAAACCCCATTTATAGAATAACAAAGTCGTACAACTCAAGTGTGACCATTCATGCTTAACTTAAAAGAAAACATTATTAATGGGTCTAGTTAAATTTAATTGGTGTAAATTTTGTGAATACTTTCATCTCCATATTTAAGTTTATTCTAAGCATAGTTAAATATCTTGGAGAATATGATTGGTGTTCAGATGTGATTTAGACTCTCTTATCTTGATTATGTATACTCTTGAAGTCACAAAATATTTATAGGTTATCCTTGAATGGAAGGAATCAACTTAGTTTTTGAATGAACTTATTCATCCAATCATATTTGATTACAGCTTCTGAAGTAGTAGTGTATTTTGATTATGTAGTAGACTGTGCAATTATGTTTTGCTTGGACCTTATTCCAACAAAACTTACTCTTCATTCCATAATTAAGTCATAATCCAATTCTAATTCATAATTTTATATATGCTAACTTCAAACATATATATATATATATATATATATATATATATATATATATATATGGTTAGGTTATTTTGTTTTCACTATCTATTGTGTGCATGTATGATTGATTATGGACCAATCATTTTAGTTATTTTAAGAAAGTAATTAATGCATATTACATGTTGAAGATATAATGGATATTAATTACATCTTCAACACTTAATATGCATTAATTACTTTCTTAAAATAACTAAAATGATTGGTTCATAATTAATCATACATGCACACAATAGATAGTGAAAACATTTGAACCTAATTCTCTCTCTCTCTCTCTCTCTGTGTGTGTGTGTGTGTGTGTGTGTGTGTATATATATATATATATATATATATATATATATATGTTTGAAGTTAGCAACTTATGTAGCTCATTTTCATAAAGATTTCTTCTAAACTGATTATGTGATGTCCATTATTTTAGTTATTCATAAGTACTATTATAATGTTCTTATAGTTATCCAATGACTTAGTATGTATCCAGTTGGTATCTTATGATATGTTCATAACTTAATTATATACCTAGTCTTGTGCATAATATGGCATAAAGGATGGATTCAGTTGTCAAAGAAAATAGAATATAAATTATTTTATTGAGCTCAAACCTATGTAATAGGCCTTTTGAGGCTAGCTCAAAATGGTGACATGTGGCAATGCCAAGAGTCCTCTAAAGGAATCTTGTATGTTGATCTTCTTCAAGTTATTGTCAATATATGCAAAAATATTTTAAATTTTTAACATCTTTTCCTTTATCTGTCTCTGTAGAGTTTACATTTCAAGAATGTATCTTGTCTTTCCTAAATCTTTCATCTTAGAGACACTTTCTGAGTTAAGGTGAAATAACCTTGCATAGTCGAAATATAGTTTCTCATGAATAAGTATGTCTCAATCAAACAAGATTAGAAATATCACTATGCTCCCACTAGTTATTAGTAAACACAGATGTTATCTTCATTTTGATATAAAATTATACCTTGTGTTTTCATATTCAAATGATGATTCCAACCTTGAGATGTTTGATTTATATCCATAAATGGATCTTAAGGGTTAAACATTTTGTTATGATAACTTGGATTAAGAAACCTACAAGCTTAGATATATAGACATCTTCCAAGTAATTGTCTATTAAGAAAAGAAGTTTTTCTTGAAATATATTTGACATATCTCATAATCAGAATATGTAGTCATGGTAAATAATATCCTTGTTGATCTAATCATAGCTAATTGAGAAAAGGTTTGATCATATTCAATGACATGAGTATGATTAAATCCTTTAACAACAAGTCTTACTAAATGTGTATAGATCTCCATGTTTGTTTTCTTTATAGAACTTACTCCTTATAGCATTGCTATAGGGAGGAAGATTAATCAAGCCCATTGTTGATACATGAAAGTGATCCTCGATAGCTAAGGTAATTATTATGGATGCGAAGACCTGGTTGGATGATGAAGCAAAGAGTTGTTTTGTGTTAACATTCTGAAGAGTTTCTTGCTTTTAGGTACTTAAGAGTTTGTGAAGACCGGAGATATTGAAGGAGATTTGGCGAAGAGTTTCTGACTTTTTGTCTTTTGTGATACCGAAGAGTCGGAGCAATGATCACCTTTTGCTAACAAAGAGTATTGGTTGATTTTGTCAGATCCAGGTATGGGAAGCATGGTCGTCTATTTCAGTATTACTTTTATATTTTCCAGTACTGAAGAGTCAGAGAAATGATCACCTTTTACTGAAAAAGATTATTTGGTTGATTTTCTCAGATCCAGGTGTGGGAAGCATGGCCGTCTATTTCAGTATTACTTTTATATTTTCCAGTTTTTGGATATGCAACCTTTTCTCCTATAAAAGATGATCTTGTTGATCGATAGGAGTGTATCTGATCTTACTTCCTTTATAGCTTTCTCATATTGAAATACAAGTCTCATTATCCTCATTATCTTATAATTTGTTGTTCATCACTTACTAACTGGTGTTTGAATGCTAACCATGTTATGATTCAAAAAGTATCTTTAAGCTTGCTTATTATTATTATTTTGATGTATTTTGTTGTTATGTTTCCTTTATAATTCCACAAACATATTATTGTTGCCATGAGATTAACTTAAATTCCGACCAAATCTCTATAGTATAAGTTCTTCTCTCAACAATGGTATTAGAGCGAAAAGGTTGCCTTTTAACTTTCTATGAAAATCCATAATCTTTTCTTAGAAAAACTCTGGTTTAAAAGGCCTTCTATAACATTTAGCTCATCTTTACCAAAAAAAAACTTAAGGAAAATGGCACAAATTTACTCTTTAAGTGTATCTAACATTGTTGGAGGTTCGAATCGAGCTCTAATACTTGTTGCAAGTGAGTATCATCATTGGTATCAAAGAATGGAAAGATATTTAATAAGACTTGGTAAGGAAGTTTGGAGATCTGTAGAAAAAGGACACCATGTACCTATCCTTACACCAATTGTCACTGATGGAGCTCATGTCAGACTTGGAGGTGGTCAACTTGCCATGACTAGACTTACCAACGTTGACAAGATCAGATGGAGTAAGACGAAATCGCTTTCTATGAAATCTATTATGGTGTTCTTCCTGACATCTTTGATCTTGTTATTGACTACAAATATGCAATAGAGATATGGGATGTTCTCAAGAATCTCTATGAGGGAACTGTACAAGCTCAAGACAAGAAGTTAACCACAACCTTGAACGACTTCAACAACTTCAAAGATCTTATTAGAGAAAGTCTTGATGACTCGTTCAAAAGATTCAATCTCATTGTCACCAAAGTTTCAAATGCAGGCATTACTCGAAGTGATCATGAAACAAATCTGCAGTTCTTGAATGGTTTAGGAAAACTGTGGACTATGGCGAAGATGATAGTCTAAGGAGATAGAAAGATCAAAACTCTATCACTATAAAAACTCTACGGTAAACTTTAGGCTCAAGAGTCTACGGTGATGAAAGACTATATGGGTCACAATGCATAAACAGAGCACATCAATATCCTCATACCGGAGAGTCCTCATGTCATAGCCCATATGACAAGACACTGCAATCATATGAACCGGAGATGGAACTTGATGACAAATTATCATTTCAAAATGCCTTACCCTTGGTTAGCCAATAGTTCAACCGGCTTCCACCACCAAACTATCAAAAAAATCAACAGTTCACTAGAACTATTTTCAATCGTAGTTTCAACCCACATAAAAAACCTCCCCACCCCTAGTGTTAGTCTCCCAGATACCCTTGAAACCCACAATACCAACTAAAGTCTCAGAACATACCTTTGATGCTTACCATCTCCACTGAAGCACAACATGAAGACAAACCTTATGATACCTTAGTTGTCATCGAATAGAAGAAAGAAAAAGTTGTTATCTGTCACAAGTGTCTCAAGGAGAATCATTTTGCAAGACTCTGTAAAGCAAATGTGGTAAAAGAAAAAGCGTACTATATGAGAATGGTGTAGGAAGTGGAAGAAAAGGAGAAAGGAAAGGCTTTCGTGGATCATGTGCGACAAGGTCATCAAGTCTTGTCATCCGGTGATGAAGACGAAGAAACTGGCAACAAGAGGAAGCGAGGAAAGTTGTGTCTTATTCTGAGGAAAGGTGATGATATCGAAGATGGATCTACAAAGTTGACAAAGAATTACTGCTTCATGGAAAAGGAAGGGAACATTAGCATCATTGAACAAGTAAAATTTATGATGCAGTCCAATAATTATAGTATGCATGACTATGAACCTCACCTAGGCAAACTTACTCAAACATGTGACGACGTCCTATCAGATTATAAGAAAGCCTTAGATTAAAAGAAGATAGCGACCCAAGAGCTGTACCACTTAAAAGGAAGACTAGAAAACAATAAGCTTAAGGTCACTGTGTTAGAGATAGATCTATTGTTAGAAAAAAGATGCTAGGTTGCTTAGTGAAACTCAGTTAGATGTTGCTTTCAATCAACATGATCTAGTCCGAGCAGAAAATGTACGCTTGAATCAATTAATAGAAAAACTGTCTAATGAAAGTGAAGCAATCAAAAATCTTGTAAATAATGGATACATAGATAACACCTACAACTGGTGTTGGTCAAATGGCTATCCCACCGGAGAGTAATCTCCACCGAGGTTTGATGCCGATCATCCCTATGTTCCACCTGATAGACCTTTTCATTTTCCTATAAATGAAAAGACTTAACCAGAAGATATTCAATGTCATTTTGGAAAACTACATGAATTAAGCAATAATTGTTTAATAGAAGAGATTCTTCCAGAAACATCAGGAAACTCTGATGATTGTCATTCAATATTTGTCATTGGAACAATCTCGCCTGGCTTAGGATCCGAAGTGATTATTTTGGAAGGGCCAAACTTGTACCCGAAATTGTATGTTGAAGAGGAGATTATTTTAGAAGGACCTGACTTGCCCATAAAAACAAATGTCTTCGAAGTTATGACTACTGCATCCTTTGCGGTATCTCATTATTCACCTTTAACAAAAGTCTCATCGGAGACCTCTATTAATTCAACTACAAAAAAATAAGCTCTTCCACAAGGAGTTAGAATGGACAAATCTGAAATTGGACAATGTTCTCGGTGTGATGAACTCTATAGTTTTGATGACTCATCACCCAAACCTACACTAAAGTCCAAACATCTCAAAAGAAAAAGACCTAAATTAAACAAATCTTACGTTCTGTCACCAAAGGATAAGGAAAACAATCCTTCAAAGTTGAAATTAAATATCGCATGGAGAAAAGGCATGATGAGTCATATCCTAGGGTTACAGAAAACAAAAGGTCAAAATTTTCAAAAAACAAAGCTTTCATCAAACTTTGCGGTAGAAATATCCTTTCAAATCAAGTCTGCGTAAAACACTTTTGTCCAAACTAACTCTTTGCAGACACATAAAAAGGAACAAAATATCAAAAGCCCCAACAGATCTCCAAGTCCTTCAAAATCTCAGAGCCCCAAATCTATGAAGAAGAACAACACTGCAGTTGTTACTCCTCTAAACAAGACATCTGAACAAAAACTCAAGAACGTTATGGTTGAAGACACCACAATTGATAACCAAAAGATAAAAAAATGATAAATCAGAAATAAAAATAAATCTTGAGAAACATATTGATTATGTTCAAAATCTAAACCTAGGCAAACCATCTGGATAAATGAAAAGAAAATGACTTTTAGCTCTTATCCACCTATTAAGAAAATTGCCTCTAGGTCTAAATCTACTAAGGTAGATTATATTTCAAAAAGTAATTGGAAACAAAAGGATATCAAGAACAACTCATCGTCAAAAGTTAGGAAACCACAAACTACAACAACATTCAAAACTGCATTTTCTTTTCAAAAATTTGTTAATAAATCACTATTTTTTGTTGTGGGCCCCAAACAAGTTTGGGTTCCCAAATTAACTAATTGATTGTGCAAGTAATGTGAAAGTAGGAACATGAAATAGAATTGTTAAGTGATAGTGCCTACTCCTTGCACATGACAAGAAGGTTGGAATACCTTTGTGACTTTAAGGAAGTCACACATGGTGGTCATGTAACTATTGGAAACGATGCAAATGGAACTATACAAGGATATGGTTTTTTGATGAATGGGAATTTCTCAATTCAAAGGGTTTTCTATGTTGATGGTCTAAAGAAAATTTTGATAAGTGTTGGACAACTCTACAAAGTTGGTCCTCGTGTTGAATATGATGATGATTACAACTACATCATGACGAAGGATAGATCAAGATGTCTAATTAAATCAAAGGATGAAGGAACAATATTCCCATTATACATTTCTCTCATCATCAGTAAACCACAACTGTGTTTTCTGTTGAAATCAGTCTCCGAGGTTAGTTGGCAATGGCACCTAAAACTTGCTCACCTTAATATTCGGTACATTAATAACTTGGTTACTGGAGAAATGGTGTAAGGATTTACTCTCCTCAAGTTTGATAGTGACATGTTATGCCCTGCTTGTGAGTTTGGAAAACAAATGAAAGGAAGCCACCCGTTAATCATAGATTCCTCAATTACCAAACCTTTAAAGTTACTTCACATTGATATCTGCGGTCCATCTACTATTGCCATTTTTCATCAAAAGAAGTACATTTTAGTCATAGTTGATTTTTACACTCGCTTCACATGGGTTTTCTTATTGAAGCTAAAATCAGCGATACTGCAGACCTTGATAAATTTCATCAAGGAAATTGAATTACAGAGCAAGCTTCACATCAGAAAGATACGAAGTGAATAGAACAAAATTCACCAATCGACTTCTAAATGAATTCTTGGTGTCCAAAGGAATTAATCACAACTTCTCGATACCATACACACCGCAATAGAATGGCGTGGTAGAAAGAAGGAACATAAATTTAGTGGAACCTGCAAGCTCTATGCTCAACTTTGCAAATTTACCTATCTACTTTTTGGCCGAAGCATTCTCAACAGTGTGCTATTTCATAGCCGAAGCATCATCACCAAACTCCTTAACAATACTCCATACGAAGTTTTAGACAATCGTAAACCCAATGTTCATTTCTTTCATATATTTGGTTGTAGGTGTTTTGTGGTAAACAAGAAGGAGCATCTGATCAAATTCACACCGAAATTTGATGAAGGAATATTTTCGGGATATTCAGCAAATAGGTTTACATCCAAAGTTCTGATCCAAAGAATAAGCATAATCGAGAAAATATTTGACGTGAAATTTGATGATTTCTATATCTAGAAAATTGCTCCTATTAATGAAACAAAGTTTATTATAGAGAATGATATTCCAATCCATTTCGTACCTCTCAACATTGTTGAAGTTAATTATGATACTCTTTTTGATCCTCCATAGATTGCAAGACTATCTGAAATTTTAGTCTTACCTACTACACAACTAAAACACACGGAAGAATCCAGACCACCTATCACTGAAGAATACTTGCATATGACTACCACTTTGCTGGTTGAGGGGGAAAGCTTGCCCACTCATCCAACCATTGTCACAACCATCGAGTTTCCAGTCTTAGAAGAAGTGGCTCCTATAGTTAACAATCAATCACATGTATTAAAAGAGTCAGAAGAATATGAAGAAGATGTTGAAGAAATACAAACAGAAGATGAAGTTCCATAATTCACATAGCTTCAGTCCAAGGGTTACCATCAACTTCACAGGGGATCCTTCAACAACAGCTGTGCAACCAATTTCGATGGTTGAACATTTATCTACGGGATGTTCACAAATCAAAGGGGAGTAATTTCAAGATGTTCAAAGAGAAATTCCTCCCGATGTTGAAGAAAATCTATCCAATGCATTCGCAGAAGATCATCAATCACGTCTACACATCTGGACAAGAGATCATCACCTAGCCAAATAATAGGAAGTCCTTCTGCTAGTATTAGTACTCGATCATCCGAAGATTTAATCAAACATTGTCACTATGCGGCATTCATGTCATGAACTAAGCCTAAAACCATCAAAGAAGCCCTTCTGGATCATGAATGGATCGTAGCAATGCAAGAAGAACTTGTTAGGTTTTGAGCATTATAACACTCCTATGGTGTACATGCAACCCTATAAACCTTGGATCTATGTTTTCTTTATTATACATGCAAATAAGAACTTTCCAAGGCTGTAATCCTAACTAGCATATTATGAAGCAACTATACTACAAAGACTAGTTAGATGACATACCTTTTGGAGTAGCTTGATGTCTTCAAGCTTTAAGAGCTTAGCCCCAATAGTGTGGAAGCCTCAAGTGGAATCACAAATCACCAAAACACCTTGGAAGACTTTGAGAATAAGAATACTTTGGTTCTCTCTAGTGAAATCGGCTAGCCCTCTTAGTGTACCCACACTAGTGCCAATTTCACCAACAAAGGACATCTTTATATAGTGTGTAGACTAGGGTTAAACCCATAACCTTTCATTTCATATGATCCATGGGTTAAACACTCCATTGACTCTCCATGAAAGCTTAGCCCAACCTAAATGAAATTGGCCCATCACACACATATATCTAAAAGTCCATATTTAATTAGTTCATTTTGATCACTTAATTAATTCTAAATTAATTCTTGATGAATACTAATTAAATAATATGATTCCATATTAATATATTAGGACTTATAATATATTAATATTAATCATAAATATACTATTCTCAAAAGATTATCCATATAAATTGTGCCGGTGACGTGCAACCCAAATAGACCATGCCGGGTCGGGTCAAGTACATACCAAATATAGTTATGGACTTAGACCTTAATCGAATAGTCTCCTACTTGGATAAGTCTAAAACTATTATTGAGTATGACTTCAAAACCTAACTGGCAATCGTAGCTCTTAAAGCAGCTGTCGAACTCTAATCTTGTCAACAAACTTGTCCATTAGATAAGGGATCATATATTCCTCCATTCTAGATATCATATGGACTAAGACATGGATTATGATCATTCTCTCTGTCCATTTTTTGTTTCTCGATTTCCGATTCATGATGACTGACTCATTGAACAAATCAAATCAGTCCTGGCTTGGCCAAGCACTCACATGTATCATCATTAAATCATCGAGGGGCCCACATATATCGCTTTTATCCCGAAGGTAAAAGGAATGGATAAACTTCGAATCATATGGCTTGTTCTACTACTTGTTGAATCATACACAAAGGCACGTTTTATAACACCGAGTTACCAATGCGTTTCCTACGGTAACACCCATAAAATTTACGCCAAATTTAAACTTTTAATACTAACAAAAGAGTCAAATAGTATTTGTTTTTACAAAACATTTCCAATTCATTTATCATCAGAATGTCCCAAAATAGATCATGAGGATGAGGAGTGGTACGGTCACGCCTTCGCCTTCCCTCGCTCTCCTGAAGTAACTGAAACAATAAACTGAAAACTGTAAGCCCGAGGGCTTAGTGAGCTACCCCCAAAATACCAATACCACACTGGCAGAAACCATAGCCATACGATCAATCAAACAACATACATACTAGGCCATTGGCCAGGCTGGTCTGCCCTACTAGGCCTACAGTCTATCTGAATCTATCTCGAGCCTTCGGCATGACTGGTCCACCGCGTGGGCCTATAGTCTCGCCGGACTGCTCAGAGGGTGTGTTGGCCTTTAGCACAAAGCAGGACCGCCTCAACCCAACCAACAAGCAACTAACCATGTACGCATACTATCATATACTGGCATGTACACATAGCAAACATATCTATCTCATTGACCATCAATCATAGAGTTTCACTCATAGCTAGAGTATCGACCTAACAAGTCACTAACATACCAATCCTCACGGGTCATGAAAGCATAAGATACTATCTATCCTGATTCCGATCCAATAGATCAGAAACTTATGCAGCATACCATAACTACCGATCTCTAGTATAACAACCATCCTAAACAGGATAAATTCTAGCAAGGCAATAACATAACACCCATCCTAAACCAGGATGAAATCTAACATGGAAATAACAAAGCAACCATCCTAACCCAGGATGTAAATCATAAAGGGCCGGCCTTGGTGCCGTAGACCCTATCGATATAGTGAGGATAACTCACTTCGCAGATGTCGATAGAAATGCAAACTCCAACTATCGGATCACTTGACACCGGCTCCACCACCTATAACCATAGCACAATATACTCATAAGTTCTTATTCTTATGAGACACCCCATAATCACTTGGTAATTCCTGATCGAGGTCAGAGTCCTCAACTCGCCGAGTGCACTCGACCACTCGCCGAGTCCATGGAGCACATTCCAACTCGCCGAGTTATCAGAGTGACTCGTCGAGCTCCTTCGAATCATGATAAATCCTTAAGGGCCACCCGTCGAGTTTCCTCCTTGTAACTCGACGGGTACACACGCATGCCTAATCAAAGGAAAAACCATCCGACTCGCCGAGTTGTTCTTCAACTCGTCGAGTTTTATGGTGATCATCATCGGACTCGCCGAGTTGTTCATCCAAATCGCCGAGTTCAATGACCATCTTCATGTGACTCGCCGAGTCATCCTTGCGACTCGCCGAGTCCATCCAGTCCTCTCTCCATACAGACTTGTTTTGAGCCATGCAGTGGCTCCAAATCATAGATCCAAGCTTCTAGGGCATACTTACCACGTAAAGGCTCCAAATGTCGATTTTAAGTTCTTAATGGAGCTTCTAGTCCAAGAGGGACTTCATCTACAACCAATACAACAACTTTATGATTCTAGCACCCAAGGAGGGTCCAGATCTGAAGTTACAACTTCAGATCTAGCCTATCGCTCAACATCCCAACTTGAAAATCCATAAAAAGCCCTAGAACTCAACAAGAGGAAAGAAAAGGAAGTAAGAGTGGCACTTTGATACCTTCAAAAGATGCTAGCTGAGGCAAAACCCGTTTCCCCCTCCTTTCTTGCTTCAATTTCCTTTTCACTCTTAACTCCCTTCCTCCAAAATCCTCTCTTCCAAGCTTCAAAACCACTCCAAGGCACACACACATGAATTAGGGTTTATAAGGGATCTCAAAGACTGTAAGGAAGCCCAAAGGAGGATGAGGCTCCTTTAAATAGGGGTGTAAACCCCGGGATTTAGGGTTTCATCTGCCAGCTCCTACTCGCCGAGTCCCAATAGTGGACTCGTTGAGTAGGTCACTAAACACGCGTTCTTACCCCGCTGCTACTCGACGAGTAGGTCGACCAACTCGTCGAGTAGAGCTCTTATCCAGAAATTCTTAATAAATACCTGAGAATCGGGGCGTTACACGTGCAATCAATGTACTATCAACTCATAGTAACAACTCATATCTCTAGGTTTGAAGAATATAAGATATTATCGTCTCATGATCACTCGTGATAAAATCCATGAAGTGATTCAAATGAGCGTGGGTTGAATCCAATATTCAGAACTTATGAGCACTCATGAGTGTTGTAGAACAACTTTGTCCACCAACTTGGCCCTCTACAAGCCAACCCATGATAGTCTTGATTCATATCTAGTTCCAACGTATGACCGACTGTGGATGGTTTGAATAACTTAGTCATCCCGGAAGAATAACCTAGTTATTATGGAAGTCAAAACATGCAAAGTGAAACACAAGAATAACTGAATGTAATATGGTATCAAAACCTATGAATATACATAAAACACTTTCCATTTATCACCATACTGATTACTCATTATTCATTGTTTCGGTTTTGATCAACTTTATACTTGAATTAAAAACACTAGTTGTCCCATGCTCCAAGCATGTACACTATGTTTTTCTAAACAATAGCTTTGTCATACCCCAAGTATGCACTCTATGTTTGTCTATGATCCTTACTTTTGTGAAATAAACCAATTGACCAAACTTTCAATGATTCTAATTTCACACTCCCAAATCGAAATCTGTTACATTTTAAACTTAAATGCACTATTCCTCTTATAATGATTATGCACAAAGCCATAAAGACTTGGCAACAATCATTACAGAGTATTCCAATGGAGAGCAATTCCATGGAAACGATGTCTCAAATTCAAAGCGCATTGCTTTGAACATGCTTCTTGCATTAAGTTTCTTTAACCTTACACAGATTGCTTCCACCTATGAAGACAACTCTATATTCCCATTTTGACTACCACTTCTGAACAAGAGTTGCCTCTTTTCAGACTATGTCAATATGGTCTTTCCAATATTAACAATATACTTCCAACTGTCATTGAGCAACCAATCTTTGGTAAACCTTAGATTATCCTCGACAATTGCTTAATCACTTTAGTCATATCCAATTCTAGACATTTTCCTCTTAATGTCCCAAGGCATTTGGAAAATTCAGAAAGGATAAATATTATAGCACATGTAATCGATCTTGTACCCAAAGCAAATGGGACACGATTCATGACGTCCCACATAAAGACATGGTTCTAGACCAGTCTTTTGCAATAATAATTTTTGTTTGCCATATTCTCAAAATTTGACTATGAAAAGGGATGTCGTAATCATAATCAAATTTTGAGAACGCAATATATAGAATTTTCTTAAGTTGAACCAATCCAACATGAAATTCATATATATATATATATATATATATATATATATATATATATATATATATATATATATATATATGTATATATTCTTGACTAAAGGTGATTAAAACCTCAATATAAGCTCTTTAGAATGATTATAAGCTCAATCTAAGCTTTTTAGAATTAAAATGAAATATAATTTTCTCTCCCTTAATTATAGAAAAACAACTTTTTCATCCCCTACAACCTCACAAATTGAAACTTTTGTTTTCTATAATTAACATTGCTAACTTACAATTCTTATCATAATTATCATGCTCCCAATAACATGATGATTATTAGCATAACACTTATGCTCCCGTTAGCTTTAGCATGTATCCAGAAATTACAGGACTTCTAGAAATCAATACTTTACTGACTTTCTTACCAAAATTCAGATTTTTGATACTAGATTGCTTTGATAAGGCTTTATCAAAACCATACACCTTATCTTAGTGTAACATCCCCCTCTGGCACGTATCACAATATTGTCCGCTTTGGGCCACTCGGCACGGGGACTTCCTAGGGGGTCACCCATCCTGGTACTACTCCCGCCCGACCACGCTTAATTGCAGAGTTCTTATGGGATCTGCTGCCCTCACGGATTTAAAACGCGTTGTGATAGGGAAGGTATCCACACCCCTTATAAGGAATGCTTAGTTCTCCTTCCCAGCCGATGTGGGATCAGATCTAACCCACTTTGTAACATCCCCCTCTAGCACGTATCACAATATTGTCCGCTTTGGGCCACTCGGCACGAGGACTTCCCAGGGGGTCACCCATCCTGGTACTACTCCCGCCCAAGCACGCTTAACTGCAGAGTTCTTATGGGATCTGCTGCCCTCACGGCTTTAAAACGCGTTGTGATAGGGAAGGTATCGACACCCCTTATAAGGAATGCTTAGTTCTCCTACCCAGCCGATGTGGGATCAGATCTAACCCACTTTCACCCCCCATTATAGGGTTCGGCGTCCCCGTCGAACACATCGACCCGTGCCCTGGCTTTGATACCATTTGTAACACCCCCTCTGGCACGTATCACAATATTGTCCGCTTTGGGCCACTCGGCACGAGGACTTCCCAGGGGGTCACCCATCCTGGTACTACTCCCGCCCGAGCACGCTTAACTGCAGAGTTCTTATGGGATCTGCTGCCCTCACGACTTTAAAACGCGTTGTGATAGGAAACGTATCCACACCCCTTATAAGGAATGCTTAGTTCTCCTACCCAGCCGATGTGGGATCAGATCTAACCCATTTTCACCCCCCCATTATAGGGTTCGACGTCCTCGTCGAACACATCGACCCGTGCCCTGGCTTTGATACCATTTGTAACATCCCCCTCTGACACGTATCACAATATTGTCCGCTTTGGGACACTCGACACGAGGACTTCCCAGGGGGTCACCCATCCTGGTACTACTCCCGCCCGAGCATGCTTAACTGCAGAGTTTTTATGGGATCTGCTGCCCTCACGGCTTTAAAATTGTTTCATATGCCAAATTGTTTCAATACTATCAAAGACTAAAATTCAGTCCCTAACAAGTTCCTTAATTAAAAATCAAAATGGACAAAAATTTATTAGAGACTAAAACTTAGTCTATAATAAGCTCCTTCTAAAGTTAAAATTGGCGCTAGTCTATTAGAGACTGAAATTTAGTATTTGGAAAGTTTCCCTCCAAATACCAAATTCAAGCAATTCTACCAAAACTAAAATGTAGTATCTAATAAGTTCCCTCCAAGGTAAAAGTTAACAGGAGGCTATTCGAGACAAAAATTCAGTTCCTAATGTGTTTCACTGAAAACCTAAAGTGACGTGAACGTATTAGGGACTAAAATTCAGTCCCTAATAAATTTCCATCCAAAGTCAAAATTAGCTTTAGTTTATTCGAGACTGAAATTCAGTCTCTAATGTGTTTCCCTCCAAACCTAAAATGGCATAAACGTATTAGGGACTAAATTTTAGTCTCAGATAGGTCTAGCCAGTCTTAGATTATTCATAAATTAAAATCAGTCCTAGATATTATCTAGGACTGATTCATCAGTCCCAAATGTCGGTATCCAAGACTTCATTTTCGTTGTACCGACATATCTCTCTTCCTTCATTTTTAAGAATCATATTATGCAATACGGTACATGCATGCATTACGTGTTGTAACCTTTTCACTTCATATGAACTTGTACCCATTACTAGTACTTGCCAACGTCTCTTAATGTAACAACGTAATTTCCAAAACAAATTTTTCATTTTTCATCAACCAAGTTCATGTAAAAATATTCTCAAAAGTATTCAACAATAGTTTTCAAAACATAACATATCCTAAGATCTCAAAAATCAAATCCTTTCTCTAATGTGTACGGGTCACGCCGGCGCCTTTCCACGGTCCTCGCTAGTACCTGAGACACAAAACATAACAATTGTAATCATAAAGCTTAGTGAGTTTCCCAAAATACCACATACAACACATACGTCACTCGAGGCTACTGTACGACCCTCCGGTCGATGTGTCTCAGCGGGACCCTCCAGTCCCGTAACTCGTTGGGCCCTCCGGCCCGGTCTGAATCGTTAGACCCTCTGGTCCGGTCTGTATCGTTGGACCTTCCGGTCCGGTCTATACAATCATATAACATACAAATATCACATAGCACATAGATTCACATTATCTCATACATAGCACATAAGACCCTTCGGTCCACATAAATACCACTCTAGGTAACGTATAGTGAGAAGACTCACCTCGCGTAGCTCGGTGACTCGTAAATCTCAGAAATCTCGGAAATCTCGGACTCCGTGTGATAAGATCTAGCCTCCGCCTAATCATATGAAATAAACACTCGACATCAACACATTTCCCAAGGCTAGACCATCCATTCTCTTAATACTCTCATGAGGGTAAAAGACCATTTTACCCCTCACATGGCTCAAATACCCTAAAGTTGACCAAACCCTAAAAGTCAACAAAAGTCAACCCTTCTGGTTACGCTGCGCGTACCAAACATGTACGCTGGGCGTAATCGATACCTTCAGAAAATCGGGGGTGCGCCACCCCCTACGCTGCGCGTACTGGAATTACGCCCGACGTAATACCCAGTTTTAGTCCTTCAGCTCTTGAGGTCTTAAACAGTTAAGACCCACGTCCAACTTTTAGATCTGACCATTTCTAAGCCTCTTAAACCATAAAGTCGATGACTTTAAGCCTTTGCATGGCTGAATAAGTCACTAGCACCCAAAACATTCCATTCTCTAACCCTAGAAAGCATAGAACTCAAGCATGACCTCCTATCAACGACCAAGATGGCAACTTTATGGATCTAGACCACAAATACTACTGAAAAGGGACAGATCTCGGACCATGGAGCACCTTACACTCATAAAGTCTCCACCTTTGGGGTTTTTAACCCTAGAAATGGCACATGCAACAACAACCAAAAAGAAGAGGAAAGTTTTGAACTTTATACCTCTAAATGCAGCTCCTTTCTCTGTAGATCTCAGATCCAAACTTGCACTTCAAGCTTTTAGTCTCCACAAGCTCCTTTCTTCCTTCTTCACTAACACACCAAGGCACTATAAGCTCCAAGAGCACACACACTCACTAAGAACTATGGAAAGCTCTCTCGCTTAGGGTTTTACTCGCTGATATGGAGGCTGAGAAATGAGCCTTAGCATCCTTTAAATAGTGCACAAGTCTTATTAAGGTTTTGCATCTGGGCCGGGTACGCCCGACGTAACTATGGGTACGCCCAGTGTACCTTAGCGACTCCACGTCCAAAATAAGCGCATGAGTACGCGCAGTGTACCCCTTTGGTACGCCCAACGTACTCACTTGCAAGGCTTCATCCACACAAGGACCAATCACGACTAATTGACAAAGAATAAGGGTGGAATAAATGTACCTGAAGCTCGGGGTGTTACACTTAAGTACACAAAATGTTTGCTCCACATCCTTCCTAGCTAACTCTTACGCCTCTTTAAACTTTTTCCTTTTTCGGGTCGTTAGGACTTGTAAGCGATTTCATAAAAACAGACAAGGGAGGATATATACCGTCAATAAGATAGTAGCCACGCTTATATGCTACCACATTTGCTTGAAAAAGAACATCGTGCAATTTTCCAAGGTAGATATCGTTGAATACCGATGACTGATCTAGCACATTGATGTCATTGTTTGGACTAGCTGGACCAAATAATGCATGTCATATCCAAAGATCATGTGATGCGATAGCCTCTAGAACGATCGTCAGCTCTTTGTGGTCGCCTCTCATGTACTGACCACGCCATGTGTTGGGGCATAATGACCAACCTCAATGCATGCATTCGATAGTACCAAGCATTCCAGGGAATCCATGCTTGCCTTCATGCACCGTGTACAATTGGTGAATATCGTTGATAGTTGGTTTGCGAAAATATCGTTGCCCGTAAACCAAACAGATCATTTTGCAGAACTTGTACACACATTCCCACATGGTGCGCTCCGACATCCTAAAATACTCGTCCCATTTGTCTGCGCTCATGCCATATGCTAATTGACAAATTGTAGTCGTGCATTTTTTAATGGGAGAAAAACTTTTTATCCGCCTCGCATCCATTTTCCATTGGAAATATGGAAAGCGGCCTTCCAAATCACCAACAATATGTAAGAATAGTTCTTTCCTCATCCGGAACCGACGTCGAAACTTCACAGCGTAGATGACATCATCTGCAAAGTAATCTTCTATAAGACGACTGTGTTTGACTTCGTGAATCTACGCAACCACGGATTTCTTGGTTTAGATCGTGCATGTGATGTTTCGCCTAGTCGGTTTTGATAGTATGCAACCATTTTCGTCATGACGGAACCGATAAACTTAGCCTCCTTTAGAGCCGCCGAATCGGATGATGACATTTTGATTAATATTTTTTGGAGAAAAATATAAGGTATGGGTTAAAAAAATGGTTGGATAGTGTGGTATTTATAGTTTAAAAAAAGAAAAATAAATAAATAAATAAATATGTATATTAACGGCTATATAGCCGTTTGAATAAAAAAAGGAAAACAATAAATAACGGGCGAATGAGGTGAAGAGTGAGAACGTGGCATCCCCATCCCCGCCCCCTTCCCGCGCTTCGAATCCCGCGTCCACGGTGCGGTGTTCCCGCATGTAGGAAACTTCCCACACCCCTCCCCACAGCTCGATTCCGTCCGGCCTTAGATATATTAAACAAAAAAATAAATAGTGAACCAATAAGAAAATAGAACTGTTTCTTAAAAAAACAAAGTTTATATATATATATATATATATATATATATATATATATATATATATATATATATATATATATATATATATATATATATATATATATATATATATATATATAACAGTTGTGAACCCCAATTTTTATAAATATTTGTGAATTTATATTAAAAAATAAAGTTATAACTTATTTTTTAATAAGCCAAAAAGAAAGTCTCATCACCGAACTACACAGGAACTTGCAACCCACGTTTTCTCCAAAGTCTCCTCATCGATCAACGACCAAAACACACGCTGATTGATTCACCCAACAATTATACAACATATCAAATTACCAAAATAACCCCGGAAGTTCCAACGACCCATTCCCATTCAAGCAAACCTTCAAGGGCTATTTTCGTCAACCGGGAAACCGCCATGAAACCCCCCATGATTCCCATCTCGACCTCATCCTACATAACCCCCTTCATCAACTCCGGGTCTTCTCACACACACATACACAAAACACCAAGAACACACACTAAATTCGGAGATTTCGAGTTGAAGCAATGGGAGAAGGAGATTGCAGGCCGCTAGGGTTTCTGATCGGATTACCATTCGCTTTGATCGCATTGGTCATCTCTGTTATCGGTGCTGTGATTTGGATAATTGGATCGGTGATAAGTTGTTTATGCCCTTGTTGCTGTTGTTGTGCTGGACTTGCAAATTTAGCAGTGGATCTCATCAAGCTTCCGATTAAAGTTCTTAGATGGTTTACTCATCAGATCCCTTGTTAATTAGTTCTAGACTTTTCTTTTCGATTATTAATGTTAATCCTTCTAAACATACTTTTCGTGACATGAACATGATGAGATTTTCTCGAATGTTCTTGAATCGTATTTAGAAGGATTTGTAGGAGAAGTTGTAACGATTTTTATTTATTTTTATTGGATTAATGACATTATTTAGTAGTTGATTTGTGTGGTTTATTGAACAGAAGGGAATTTTCGGTATTTTATGCAATGCTAATGTAATGATTTTAAGATCTGTCTTGGATTCGAAGAGAAAAAAAAAAGTAAGATCTTTGCTAATTTGTTTGATCAAAGTATGAATAATACCCTGATCATGTAAATTAACGATAAATAAGGCAGAAAATTTGGAAAACGTTTGTTAGATTAATTGTTCATAATTTGATCATGAGACTTGGGATAAACCAGCATTATACTAATGAAAATACAACTTACAACATTGTATTGTATACAATAATATTGTACAAAACATATGTTATAGAATTAGTTGCATATGCATGGCACCTTTTTTTATTACAACATAATATTTCGATAAATCTATTATAAAATATGCTTTGTATTTTGAATGGCATTTTTATAATTAAACAGATTTTTAAAATATAACATTATAATAAGAATTGACTTTGTTTTATGAAAAGTATTTTTGCAGACCATTGACTGTTGACCATATTTCATACATTTACAAAATACTTTTTCTTACATATTCTAAAAGTTTAGCATTATGTTTTTACCAGAATTAGCAATAAAGTATTTTTTGTAAATGACAATCATACCCACATAACACAAACTTATTTATGAATTTTGTTAGATTTTTTGTAAAGTTTCTCCCACTTATTTTTCAACATTATATTTGGCCCAACTTTCAATTTTATTTTATAGAACTAGTCGATTTCAACCATTAGAAATTAAGTGGTTTAGAAAATAGATGGTTTAAAGAGCAAATTGAAAGTTATCAATGACTACTTCAGTATTTTATAATATTCACCATCTAAAATAATCTTCAACCTTTTACAAAAATCAAATATCTTAAACTCACAAATAAATGCACCTCATAATTTCTTTTAAACGGCAAATCTAATCTATTTCTACCTAAACTATTTTATAATTTCACATATGTCAACGACGAGACTTAAACTTTCAACATCAATGAGTGAGGGCAACATTGGATATTGCTGGACTAGAAGCTCGTTGGTATTTAAATTAGGTGAAGGGAGTTAAATATGTCAACGACAAGACTTAAACCTTCAACCTTAAGGAGTGAGGGCAACACTAGAATTTCATATATACCATTATTAAACATCTAAATATCATATTTCTCCGGCCTAAACTCTAAATATCATATTTATCCTTTATAATGTTTCTTAATATCATATATACCTAAATATATTTTTTTGATAATTTTTATTAATTTATAATCTTTTTTTTACCATTTTAAAATCATTAAAACTAAAAACAAAAACCAAATTGACAATATTGCCCTTCCTATACAATCACAGGTTTCATTTAATTTAGACGAGGTTTTACTCTCGTCTTCATCCTCAAGTCGTCACCGACTTCCTCACAATTGTACATTGTCTCCTCACCATTGCCGACTTCTTTTTTTTTTTGCTAACGACACTTCTTGGTCGCATAATGTAACGCCCGTAGATCCGGACTAGTCAATTTAGAGATAATAGGGGTCGAAAACAATTTTTCGGAAAAAGATTATTTAGAATAAATAATATTAAACCAAGTTGTAGTATATGTTACAAGGTTTCTGTTCATATAAAGAGCGCCGAAATCCGAGTTATAACGAAAAAGTTATGACCCGTCGAAGTTTCGCGACGGAACCGACACGCCACCGGGAAGTGTAAATAGTGAATTTATGATAAAGCGACTTTTAGCCTTAGCGATCTAAAAAAAGTCGTATAAGATGTTAAACCGAGAGTGTCCATCAAAAAGAACGCCCAAATCTGACTTCGTATGAGGAAGTTATGATTTTTCTAAGATTTGGCATAACAGTGCACGGCCCGAAACTCGAATTTTAGTTCGAGCGGTTTTTGGCTTACGCGACCTAAATGAGAATTGAAGATCTCATTAATAGGAACTCAACGGTAAAAAGACAGACGAAAACAGAGTCCGTATGTAGAAGTTATGAATTTTACACGGACATTTAACAGTATAATCTCCTCGTACTGTTAAATTTATGATCGGTCAAGAAATAGCCGACGGAGTCAAAATGAAAGTTGTAGATCTTATTTTTACTTACGCGTGGATATAAAGAACATCAAAAAAGGAGGTCGTATGTGAAAGTTACGGATTTTAGAAGTCGAAAGTGTGCTGTGCGAAAATGGGTGATGTGGCACAATCTTGACCATTGCTTTCTCCCCAAGTCTTGCCACTAGATGGTGACATGTGGCACCAAGTTCAGCCATTTTCACCCTATAAATAAAACCTCTCACACCCTCATTTTCTTCACACTTTTCCCATTCTTTCTTCTTTTTACTCTCTCCCTAGAACCTTTCTCTAGTCCCGAAACCCCCCGAAAAGCCTAGGGAACCTCCCTAGCACGAGGCAGAAGCCCCGTAGTGCTCGACGGCTCCGAGAAGAAGAGCTTTTCGACTCAGGAACGCTGCTCCAAGCAAATCCCGGTTTTCTATAAAACCCGTTGTAAGTGAGCTACGCCTACGCTATTTTTAATATAGTTTTTATTTAATTATAGTAACGTTATTAGGAACTTATAATAAGTACTTGGGCTATTATTATGGGTTATATAAGTATTGTTTAACGCTTATATAATAGTAATAATAGCTAGACTATTAATTAGTCTCGACAAATAATAGACTAAACTCTAGTTGTAATAATACTAGGTTTCGTCGAAGGAAATTATTTTTAAGAAGCGAAGCGCTGTCTGAGTTCAGAATCACCGCCTTTTCAGATGAGTGCATAGTCCCTTTCATGAACATGAATTTAATACAAGTATCGATTGAAGTATTAAATATATGTTTATATGCGAATTATTTGATGTTACCTGAGATACTTGTGAAAGAACATACCTGATTATATATGCTGATTTAGGATAAAGAGTAAACCTAAATTAATTATGAGGAATATTGGGTAGTGTTTTCTTACGAGTACGAGTGAATTATACTCAGAGAATAAAACCTTAGTATATATCATTGATCCGTGAGCACGGATTAGACATAGTCATTGTCCCTAGTCCGAGAGTATGGATTAGGCATAATCATTCATCATTAATCCGAGAGTATGGATTAGTCATTCATCCCTAGTCCGAGAGTATGGATTAGGTAAAGTCGCTCATTTCTGATCCGGGAGTATGGATTAGGTAAAACGGCTAATCTTAGGTCCGAGAGTATGGATAGTCTCGTTGTGAGGATCGACAGGGTGGGATAAGATTTATTTATATATATATATATATGGTGAAATTGTATATTTTGTGAGTTTTAAACTATATATATGGTATAACATTGTGGGATTGAAATCCCTATGTACTCACCAGGTTTCCCAACATGACTCACTCAATTTATTTATATCACAGGTGTTGATATGAAGTCACATTACACTGAGAGATTAAGGAGATATAAATCACTAGTGATAATAAATGTAAGTTCTGTTTATGCTTATGTTTCTGTATTGACAATAACATCCCAAATGTTAAAAAATGAATAAAAATACTTTTCTTCGAAAGTGCTTTGATAATGTATTTATCATGTTTTAATGGGAACAAATTCCGCAACATTTTTATTAAAAGAGGTACTCTGATTTTTATAAAGCAGAAACAAAATCGGTCTTTTCTGGCCGTGAAAATGGGGATGTCACACATAAAGGGTACGTCGATTAAAAGGGATGTATTTGCCAATCGCAACAACAATGGATCCTTCGTTGCTTGCGCAATTTTGTGCTCTAGAAATCGTTATCATCTCTGTTACATTCTAATTCTCTCCATGACGTCACCCAAATTCAACTTACTAGTTAAACATCATCAAATCATCTTTGAATCGAAGTCGAACAATAATGTGAAAACGTAAATCGTCCTTGGAAAGGGAAAAAAATAATCGATCCACCATTTTCTTAGTTTGAGTATGAATGAATCTCATTTGTCTCAATTAAGGTTTTGATTTTGTTTTTGGATCAGTGAATGAAGCGTTCGAGAGAGTAGCAAGCTACGAATTGATGCGATGAATTTAACATCGTTTGCACCCCTGCAACACTAACCCAACTTGCTTTACTCTTTTCATCTTTTGGTCTACTCTCAATTGGATGTTGTTGCATCAAACCATGTTCCATGGCCTTTGGTGCAGACCAACTCAACAAATCATCTAACCATAAACAACCAAAGACTCATCGACAACTAGCTAGTTTAATTGGTATTATGTTTATGGAGCATTCTCGACAATTGTTGCTTTTACAGTAGTGGTTTACATTCAAGATAAGTATGGTTGGAAGGTTGGAAGGTTGGATTTTCAGTTCATGTGTTGTTCATGGTTTGTTCTGCTCTCATGTTCATACATGGTATATATAATGTCAATAATATTTTTGAGTAAATTACAAAAAAAAAAGTCTAACATTTTTCATCAAGTTCTCATTATTAACATCTTTTATACCAATCCTTAAATAGGTGTTAGATTATTATTTTACTTTAAAATTTATGCTTTTAATAATCATTGTATTATATTTTTTGATCATGGACCAACCCTAAATTAACCTCATGTTGTAACATCCAAAAAATACGACCCAAAAATTTTTGTTTGAATAATAATAAAAATCATATTCTGATCGTCACATCAAAAAACCTTGTGTCAATTATCTCAACCCATACTAAAATGTCATGAACATTTGTGTCAAATCAAACTATGAATCAAAACAAACTCCCAGGAAAAGACTGAAGCTGTGGTGTGAGCGATGCCATCATCCCGAGCTCTTCCCTTTACTTGCGGAAGTACCTGAAACCAAAACTGAAACTGTAAGCACGAAGCTTAGTGAGCTCCCCCAAACTACCACATACCATACAATAACATATATTACATCTACTGGGCCTTGCCCTCTGCATCGGACCGAAGTCCGGAAACTAACCAGGGCCTTGCCCTCTACATCGGACCGAAATCCGGAAACTGCATCGGACCGGAGTCCGGAACTAACCAGGGCCTTGCCCTTTGCATCGGGCCGAAGTCCGGAACTAACTGCCTCGGACCAAGGTCCGGTACTGACTGCATCAGACCGAAGTCCGGAACTGACTGCATCAGACCGAAGTCCGGAACTGACTAAGCATAGCATAGCATAAACACAGATCAACTAGCATAACACATATACTGCATACTGCATCAGACTGAAGTCCGGAACACATAACAAATAAACATGCTTGAATCACAAAGACATCAAGCACCCTGAACTACTGCATCGGACCGAAGTCCGGAACTGACTGCTAACTAAACGGGTCGGCATTGTGGCCGTAGACCCGTTCCTACTGGAGGGAAACTCACCTCGTGATGCGGACTGCTGAACTCCTGAATGAGAAATCCCTGGCTGCTGCTCCGGCTGCTTCCCAACTATAATGGGAAATAAATACTAAATTAGAATAGGGATTCCTCTATGGGTAAAATGACCATTTTACCCCTACTATGGTGTGAGACACAACATGGCCCAAAACCTCAATTCTTTCTAAGTCCATCTATGGCCCCACTATAGGCCCACCGATGGCCCAATTTGCCATATTGGGCCTAGAACCCTTTTATTGGGCCTTACCCAAACCCAATACTAAATTCTTGGTCCTTAGCAAAGGAATTCTGATGGGCCATAAAGGCCCAAGGACCCTAAGCCTGAAACCCAGCCCACACCGAGGCCCAACACTCGAAGCCCAAACTGGTAGCGTAAGCGGGGCGTACACCAAGGTACGCTGAGCGTACTGGCTGCTAGCTTGTACGCGGCGCGTACTTCCTTGTATGCCCAACGTACAACTCTGTTAAGCCAACATCTCATTAAGTGCTTAATAATCCGATCCATAAGCTACAAATCCAAATCCTAAGCTTGTTCCATGACTTAAGCCATAAAGTTGCTTACTTGATGGCTTACAAGACTCATAAAGGCTCAAACCTTCACAAATAACATTCTACTTACATAAAACCCACTAGATCTCATGCATGGTTCCATACAAGCCACAAAGATCGAAACTCTACTGCTATGGGGACACTTGAGCTTCAAGGATAGCAATCCCAAGCTCCAAAAATGAAGTTGCAAGATAAAGGTCCTTCCTTTGGACCTAAAAGGTCCAAACTTCCGAAAACTCCTAGATCTAAACTTACAAGAGGAAAGTTGGAAGCTTTATACCTCTTTTGAATGCCAAAAGAAGGGATGATCCTAGATCTATGAGCTCAAGGTGCGCAAGTTCTTCTTCTTCCACTTCTCTTCTCCTCCTTCTTCACAAAAATAAGCTCAAAGATCAAACACACACAAAAAAGGAGCAAAGGGGACGAACTAGGGTTTCTCTGGGGTGAATGATAAGTGAGGAGGCCAAATGGGAGGCTATAATGGGGTTTAAATACGTCTCAAACCCTAAATTAGGGTTTTTCCTCTAGCCGCGTACGCTGGGCGTACACTATGGTACACTGCGCGTACGCCTCTCCTTCCCACGTTTCATTTATCCATTACGCCCAGCGTACAACGGGTTACGCCCCGCGTACAGCTTATGGGCAGGCTATAACTTGGCCTAAAACAAAAGGCCCACTCTCATATATAATTCTATAATAACCCAAATAAAACTTGAGAATTTAAATAAATTTATACCTTAGAAAACGAACATTACACATGTACATCTCCTTCACAATTCATCCTTTCCTCCCCTTCACTTCTTACTGAAGTTTGTATCGATCGAGTAAACAAAAGGAAATCAGAATTTGTATTGAATCTAGAACACAAGGAGTAAATATAATCTGGATGACTCAATTAAAATTATGAAATATACAATAGAGTTTTAGAGTAAGAACAAGACGTGCCAGAAAGTTACTCTACCCTTAGTACATATCCCTATTTATAGGAATGACAGAAGTAAGCAAAAAGTACATAAGGGCTAAATCTAATACGCTTTGACATACAAAAGTGCCCTTATGAAATACATACAACGAATACTGCATTACATACTTCGAATCCTATCAAGCTATAAAAGACTTCGACACCTCACAACAACTATTCGAACCCAACATTCTCTCCCTTTATGAGCAGTGTCGAACTAAGTCATAAAAAATTTTGTAGCTTGATGAAGTACCCGACGAATCTCAGTATACCATGCAATGGACTTTCGAATCTCTGTTATATCCCCTGGATTATTCCTCTTACAGTTACTAATCTGAACAAGGAGATTTGTATACTGGGAATTCATATATCTTTCAACATCCTCAACTTTGAACAAATACTTAGTATTCTTGTTTTTTTTATTCTTTCCAATAAAAACAATTCCTAGTGGTTTGACACATATTTCACTATCTTTAAAATTCTTCAAGCTTCCTTGAACTTTCAACAATGATTGTGGCATAGTGATTGGTCTTCACATTTCCAAGGTAAGTTCCACATCAGTTAGGGCAAGACAATCGTAGTAATTGTCAATGAAAAGCTTGATGTGTGCAAACCCAAGCAGAAAATCTTCTTTATTGTTCACCTGGAGTTTCGAAACATCAACTTCACTCAAGATCTTTGCAACAATGATTAGATCATTGGGATTCATTAATAGAAAAGTCTGCAACTATGAAATCACTAGCAACATTATTTTCACAAACCACATGAAAACGAAAGTTCTACAAAAGACCTTGAAAAGTTGATCCTTGGCAATACCCATCACTTTCACAAGACCAAACCTCGTCTTCCTTCTTCCCAAGGACTGCATGAAATCTCAATTTCAACTTCTTATATTCATCTTTTTCTTCAAAATTTTCTACCAGATGGTACTGAGCAGAGACAAACATCATATGATTGATGGGAAAATCCAATTGATTGAAATTTGAATTTTCCATCTCATAACTCTTCTTTGGAACTTTCAAGAAATCATGCATATCTCCAAGTGAAACAATTCGCTTAATAGTTTTGTAGCAATATGGTTTGGTTGGGTCACCCTTCTCAAGACCAGGAGGATTTCCTTGCCTTTGTCTTAGAATACTTTGAATCTACCTTTGTCTTTCAATTTTCTTTTCCAAGGCAATCTACTTTTATTCTTTAGTTGGATAAGACGTGATACCCTTCCCTTTTCCCTCCATTTCTTTCTTTGAAGAAGGTGGCTTCGAACTCGAACCCCCACCAGAAGATCCAACAATAACACCCTTGTTTAATGGCCTCGAAGTCATTGTTGTTGAAATTATTGATGTTGATGAAGGAAACGAAGTTGGTATTTGTGTGCTTATTACTTTCTCAACAACCTTGCCTTCATCTGAATCCTTTGATGCTCCATCACCCTTTTCTCCCGTTGCACCCCTGTTGAAACAGGTGGGGCATCCATTGGCATCAAATTTATAAACATCAGAAGAGGAGCTAAATAAGCCCTCAGATTGGATTCCAATGAAGAAAACATTTCAGACAAGGATTCTTGAGAAACCAAAGATGAATGAGTAACATTGAGTTTCAAAATCAACTCCATCACATTTCCCAATAACTCTTCTAGTTTAACAAACTGCTAGGAATCAGATTCGGACTTCAAATCGACTTTGGTGATGAGAGAATTGTAGAACTCAACAATTTTCTTGATAGAATTAGCAACTATATCAACCTTAGTATGAAGACTAGAATAGTTTTGATCAATGTTAGCAATCTCCTTGGCCATCTAAGATCGAAGTTCTTCGATTTTGAAATTATCATCCTCCTACACCCTCTTAACTTCTTCAACAAACATAATATGTCTTTCCTTAGCAACTACCCTCAAATCTTTAACCTCATGAGTAAAAGAATCAGATTGTCACTTCAAACACCCTTCATTTTTCATATCAATCTGATCCATGATGGTTTTCAAACGATGTTCTTGGGCTTTTAACAAAACATCAACTTCAATGTCAGAGACAGTATTTCGACTTTCTGTATCTGCTTAAATCTGAAGCAAAGAATTTAACTTATGATTCAAAATTTTGAATTGTTTTCGTGACATCAACTTGTGATTGGGAATATTCTCCTCCCCAGGATTGATTATTTGAAGATAAGCCACAAGAATTTAGAAGGTCCTGTAATTCCCTTTGGTAGCAAAACGCCTATCTCAATAGTAGGATTGATTGTTTGAAGATAAGCCACAAAAATAGGATTTGCTGGATCAACCTTGTAAAGCATAGCATCTGCAATTCTTGCAACATTGGTAAAAACTTATGAGTCATCTACAACATTCTTTGGATGTTGATAAATCCAAAATCTATATTTAGGAACATCAACAGGTACAAGAATCCCTTCCTTCTCATACACATATTGCAAAATCAGACTCCAATATCGTGCACATGATACACCGTTAGTAACATTTGTATGTAAGATACTAACACCAAACGCCTCCCATTGTTGAGTCACATAATCAACTGTTAAATCATAATACAAACCAACACTCATAGCATAAATTTCAAGTATGCCTTTATCCAATCCCACACTTCGACATGTCAAGCATCGAAGAAATATTCCAAAAAGAAAGTTCGACACACATGGTAAAGAAGACTTCTTAAATTGGCTAATCTTGACAAGTAGAGGTTGATGACCCATCTCGTTGAACATATGAACCACCTGTTCATTTGTAACCTCATAGAAAGGAACAACATTGGGAAGATTCGGGATTTGAGAAAACTGTTTCTTGGTGAGTTTATACTTCTAGTGATTGGTTACCTAGAAAGTAACCACCTTATAAGTTTTGTTGAACACAGTTGTAGAACCTGCCAACGATAGCCATGTCATCAGAACTGAAAAAGAATCCGTCATCACAACAAAAAGAACTGAATGACTGAGAGAGAAAATCAACATTTTCAATTCTTCGTGGTATTTTGAAACATCTGGTTGAACCCTGTAGTTGGAACCTTGAATCTTCAACAAAGGTTGGGATGAAGCTTCATCGGTTATTTGAGAAGGATCAACTAGAACATTTGCAGCCGCCATTGTTAGGGTTTGAAGGTTTTAGATAAAATATGAAGATACAGAAGGATAATTTGGGGAAAATCATCAACCAGAAAATGCAAAGTTTGAATTGTTATCCCTCAATAACGTTTTATACTTGGTAACTAGTTTGAATTTGAAGTGGTTAGCAATAAATTCAAGCCACGTGTCCCCTTGATAATTGGACCAGTTTCCGTAAAAGTCTTCACATCTGAAAAGTGATGAGCACTTTTTCCTTCAAAACCGTGAAGTAACCAAACCATCACATCAATCAATCATTTCGCATGCCCCAATAGGATAAGAACTATCACAAAACCTTCGATACGAGGTTGGGCTCATTCGCATTTTGGTTTAGAAACTAAATCATAGCCAGACTTCTGAAATCTAGGTATGGGTTGGTAATACCCAAGACCTCGAGGATTTCTGTGCAATTGTGTGCCTACAAAATAGTGAGAACCAAAATAACAAAAATGTGAAAATAGTGACATCAAATAATAATTTGATGGAAAAGCAGATGGATCCCAAGAAAAGATCACTTCATTCAATATCAAAAGAGATATCGAACTGCTTGTGTGGTATCCTGTGAACTATAATCGAACACTTGTAAAGAAGTATCGAATGGATTCTTTTAGACAAGCTTCGAATGGTAGGAACAATTTTGTTCATGATCACAACTTAAAATAAGTGTGAATTCGATGATCAAAATTACTTGTATGACCAGTGTAGTCAGTGACAAGTGATGGTTAGATAAATATGTAAGTGAAGAAGATATGAAGTGATATTCAAATGGAAATCATATTTCAAAAACAAATAAGAGTTGGATCATGTTGAGAAAAATGTCTTGGGATAAGATCATTTTATCAAGACCACGCAAATCGAAAGAAATATGATTTTGAATATCAAAGAATGGTACAGAAACAAGTGTTTCGTTAATATCTTGAACATGGTGTTCACCGCCAATTCCTTAAATGGTTGGGTATTTTGGGTTTCCCATCATCACGGTCTCATGAATCAGGATCATTAACACCGACTTGTGCAGTATCTACATTCTGATTGATTTCTACCAGAGATATCGAGGATACGCAAGTGAAGTGTGTGATTCGTGAAGAAGTATGTTGATGAAAAAGATTGTTCAAGAAACATGTTGTACCTCTGTGATTGATAAGGACCAAGCAGAAATCTCTTAACTCAAGATGAGAATAGAAAGGTAGCTCGTCAACGAATGCAAATATAGCCTCATTGGGAAGGAACTATTGGATTAATTTCTAAGTCCATAACTATAATTGGTAAGACTTGACCCGACCCGGCATGGTCCATTTGGGTTGCATGGCATCATGCATTTGGATAGACTATAATGAGAGAAATAACACTTAAGGTTGGTTAATATATTATAAGTTCTAATATATTAATAAGGTTATTTAATTAGTATTGATCAAGAATTAATTTGTAATTAATTAAGTGATCAAAAGGAGACTAATTAAGTATATGGGTTGATTATGTAAATCATTCATTCTTATATATGTGGGCTTGTGATCCAAGATTCCTTATGTTGGACTAAGTCCATGGGGTGATCCATGGATACTCCATGGAGGTTAAAATCCATGGAGCATAAGGAATGGGTAAAGTTATGAGTTACATGGTGTAACCCTAATAGTCACCATATAAAAGAATCCCATGGCTCAAGAAATCATGCACTAGTGTGTGAATATGAGGGCTAGACGATTTCAAGGTGTGTTCCATTTCTATCAAGTCATTCCATGTGCATTTGGTGTTGTGTGAACCATTTGAGGTGTCACACTTGGGGCACTAGGTACTCAAGCTTCATGAAGACATTCTACATCAAAGAGGTATGTAATTCTAACTTGAGATATCCATATGAATTAATGTTATTTTGCTACTTAGGATGAATACCTTAGAAAGTTCATATTTGCATATATAATAGAGAAAACATAGATCCAAGGTATTTAGGGTTGCATGTACACTTAGGAGTGTTAGAATGCTCAAAACCCAACAGTGGTATCAGAGCCATGGGTTGTTTTCTGTTATATTGATGCAAATGTTTTATTTTTTCAAAGTTGACAAAAAAACATGACGTTTGTCAATTTAAGATAATTACTTGTTTTTGTGAAAACCTAATTATTTGTAAAATTTGAATCATTTGCTATATGAGTTGAATTAGGTCAAATTTAGTAAAAGATAAAATGATATGATTATTTTATTAGTTTTAAAAGTTGATCTAAATGTTTGAAGGAGTTACAAATTTTGTCATAAAGTTTTGGAGCTCAAAAGTTTTTTTAAAGTTGTGATCTTATGTGTTTTGAAACCTCCATAAGTTATGGATATGAAAAGGTTTTAAAAAATAATTTGATTCAAAGTTTTTTTTATGGAGTTACAAAAATTGGTGTTAGTGTTTTAAAGAATTCCATAACTTGTTCTTAAGTTATGGAACATGAAAAGTTTCATCATTAAACAAAAATTAAACTCCATAAGTTATGGAATCCAAAAGTTTTTTTTTGAATTATCTTGATCTTATGAGTTGATTTAGATTAATAGAAAATTATGTGATAATACGTTTTCAATCCATTTTAATCTAAGAATTGATTCTAAAATGTGTTTTTGTAACTTGTCCTCAAGTTACATGAAAAGTCACATTTAAGTTTCTTAAAATTCATAAAAGTTGTCATAAGTTACAAAATGAAGAGTGTTGTCCTCATTAAATGGTTTTATGACTCCAGAACTTGTCCTCAAGTTATGGAGGTTCAAGAGTCTCTTCATTAAATAATAATAAAAAATGTGTAACCTTAATTTAATCCATAAGTTATGAATAAGGAAGAGTCACATTCTTTAATGGTTTAAAGTCTTCCATAACTTGTCCTCAAGTTATGAAACTTGAAGAGTTTTTTTAATTAAAACTACTTTAAACACATAAGTTATGGAATTAATTAGTTTTGAATAGTTTCAAAACTTGCCCTCAAGTTTTGGAATTTGAAAAGTTTTCACTTATGAATACTTTAATTCCAAGTTAGCCCTTAGAATTTTAGAAGTTAAAATTCAACCCTTATACTTTATAATATTATAAGTTAATAATATTTATATATATATATGTATAAGAGTAAAATCAGTCTTACCGTTAGTAGGCCTCATTCACGAAGCCGGTCTATAAGGGGGTATAAGGTTACTGCCTATAAAATGACAGTTTAATGGGTGTCCACTCTCACCCACCGCTTCCTTGACTGGTGGAGGGTCGTTAGCCGAACGGGTAGGACAAGGACGATAATTTTCCCTTAGTTAAAAGTATTAATGATAAATACTAAGTAACTAAACTCTTAGTAATAACCAATCTTAGTTACTTAGGTAAATGTGAATTTGGTGCTAATCCATGAAATTACACTTTGCACTTTGTTTAAGTCGGTTAGTACCGGTACACTAACTCGTATTTAACAAGGTAGGCAAAGGGTAACTTAATGTTTATCATGGTATCGATGGAGCGTGTGTGGTTAATCGGCACATCGGTTGAGAGGTAAAAAATTAAGGGTGCCAAGTATATTTGCATGGTTATTCACACCTTGTTTTGTGATCCTCGGCATCCCAGTCAGAAAACCTGATGGGCACAATCGAGATTGAAACATGCCATTGAATAGTTCAATGAATCTCAAAATATCTAGAAGTTTCAAATCCAGTTAAAAAAATCTAATAAATTAATTTCATTTTTTCATGGTGGAAATTGGTGAATCGTCATTCACCTACCTACAAATATTCTATAGCTTGGATTACGGCATCCCTCTTCCAAGTTATAAAATAGTTTGTTGGGTCCTAGCCTTAATATTTTATACTGGGTGTTTGTCACACCCCAAAACCGAGAACGGCGGAAACGTTCTGGGGCGGAGGACGTCATGTAATGTATCACAACACAGTAATAGTAAACAAGCAAACAACATCATCCATTGCATTAAATATATAATTTTAATACAAGTGTGTTCTGTACAGTTATAAACACCAAAAATAATGTAAATCAAAATAAAGAGATGAGTCCTGAATGCGCTCCATCTTCTCAAAAGCAGGTCTCGATACCTGTCTACTGATGACTTGAGAATACAAGTTATTTTTAAAAGAGTCTATCAGCATTAATGCTGGTGAGTTCATAAGTATTTTAGTTTTAGTGTTTGTATCAAAAACGTTTGAATATAGTTTTAAACAATAGTTTGTAAACATTGGTGATAAAAGTATGTGAATGTGTGTACATGTTTGTAAAAGTTGAATCTCTCAGAAAAACCTATATTTTCTATTAAAAGTAGCCTTCTACCAAGGCGTAACTGTTTTGTATGCTTGTTTATCGTAAGAGTGTAATTTTCCAAGTGTAACTATCATTATCAAAAATATAGTTTATACATTATTGTTTAAGTGAAATAGTCACTAAATGTATATAAAGGATAAATTATTGCAGTACTGTAGTATTGTATTATAAGAACTACTGCTGTACTAACTACCTTAAACCGGATTTATATTAAGGTATCATGTGAGTAATTGTACCATACTATCGACTGAGTAACAACGACAAATGTAGGTCGTAAAAAGGTATGACGTTTGGCACTCGCAGACCTACAGGTCCGGCTGTAGCTAGCAGCAAGGTGTAGGATAGTCAATCCAGTATAGATCTATACGCAAACTCACGCTCTCCCTCCAAGAGACTCTGGTTACAACTCGGGCCATGACATTTAAGGCATGCTCGATACAGTGGATCACAATTGTAAACGTATTCATGTATAGGTAATGTAATGTTACTTATTCTAGTATCGTTGTATATGTTCTCTTCCTAGTATAGTCGTATATGTTCTTCTCTAGTATAGTTGTATATGTTCTTCTCTAGTATAGTTGTATATGTTCTTCTCTAGTATAGTTGTATATAATCCCCTTCTAGTATAGTTGTAAATGTTCTCATAGTAATGTAATGTATATGTTCTCATAGTTAATAAGTATTGACTCATGAATGAACTGACTCATTGATCTACAATTTGTAGTAGTATGATCCTGTGTTACCCCGATGGTAACTTACTAATGATGTAACTGATACGCATGAATATGGAAGTACTTTTATGTCTATATATGCACATATGATATATAATTAATATTGAAATGACCCTCGGACGGCTACCCGACATCCCACCAGACCACATCCAAATCGAGGAAAAGGAAATAGGGCGGATGGCCTTCCTAAGCCTTTTAAACATTTCTTATATATCTATGCATATATGGACATGTAATTTATAAGAAGTATAATAAAGTTTAAATAAAAGTATTTGATAAGTAAAAGAGTTTGTAAAACATTTTGAGGTAAAACCATTTGATAAACAGTTTGAAATAGTGATGAAATAATTGGTTTTGTAGTTATTAATCACATGTGATTGATGTAATAACTATAAGTATTCAACTTGTATTCCCCCCTACCCCCATAAAAGTATTTAAAACATTTAAAAGTATTTCAAAGGTTAATTAAAGGGGTATGAACTCACCTATAGTGAGTGGTTCTGATGATAAAGTTGGATTTGATGCTAGGTGTCAAGTGGTGACTTGAGTACACACGCGAATCCTATTTAGCATATATTGGCACATATATGGATATAATTAGTGTTATGAACAACTAATTGATGATTTTGGGACCATCTTAGGGACTAGTAAACACTTATAATGAAGTGTTATAATCATATATGATTGTATGAGGGTTTATAAGGCTTTACAAGAGGGTGTATGGCCAAAATACACACTATATGTGTGTGTGCGGCTAGGTGTGCGGCCTAGTGTGCTGCCAGCACATGTGTGCGGCCCTATGTGCGGCCATGTGTGCTGCCAGATGGTGTGTGCTGCCATGTGTGCGGCTGGATGGTGATCTTGGTGTTCTTGGTGTTCTTGGTACCTTTTTATGAAGATCTTCAAGGAGAATGGATGATACTTGAGACGATTTCGTGTTCTATGCTTGAAGAAGTGAAGGAAGTGTTCAAAAATAATTCAAGTGTGGTATATATAGGTGGAGTGTGCGGTTGGGAAGGGTGTGAGGCCGCAAACAAGAGTGTGTGGCCGCACACTCAAATATGCAGCCGCACACTCCATGTGTTGGAGTGTTTGGCCCAGTTTTGATTCCTACACTTCGAGTTAACCCTTTTTAACACTCCTACCTTGATTATATCACATTTAGAACACTTCATTAGACTCTAAAGGGTACTACTATATAGTAAAATAAGTCTAATATTGGAAAGAATTGAAGAGTGCATGCGAGAAGTTTTTCGGGTTGTCACATCGTCCCCCCGTTAGAGGGAATTTCGTCCCGAAATTTGAGTTGAAGTTACTGAATTATTACAAATAACTAAGTAAAAAGATGAGGATATTTCAGTTTCATCTGATCCTCTCGTTCCCATGTAAATTCCGGTCCTCGCTTGGCGTTCTAGCGAACCTTCACAATCGGGATGCGGCTTTGTTTCGTCTGTTTGACTTCGCGGTCCATGACCTCCACAGGTTCTTCCACGAAGTTGAGGCTCTCATTGATCTCGATCTCGTCGAGTGGGATTACAAGAGTCTCGTCGGACAGACACTTTTTCAAGTTAGAAACGTGGAAGGTAGAATATACGTTACGAAGTTCGTTCGGTAGATTGAGTTTGTAAGCCACTGGGCCGATTCTGGCGAGAATCTCGTAAGGCCCAATGTACCTTGGATTCAGCCTTCCACGCTTTCCGAATCGTATCATGCCCTTCCAGGGTGAGACCTTCAATAGGACACGGTCACCCACCTGGAATTCGAACGGTTTTCTACGTTTATCGGCGTAGCTTTTCTGTCGGTCTCTGGAGGCTTTCAATCGTTCACGGGTCTGAACGATCTTCTCCGTCGTTTCCCGAATGATTTCCGGACCTGTGAGAGTACTGTCAGAAGTTTGCCCCTTATCCAACTGGGTGTCACCCACTTCAGCCCAACACAGAGGGGATCTACACTTCCGGTCGTAGAGGGCTTCAAATAGGGCAGCCTTGATGCTCGTGTGATAACTGTTGTTGTAGGAAAATTCGACAAGAGGTAAATGAGTATCCCATGCCTTTCCAAAATCAATCACACAGGCTCTCAGCATATCTTCCAGTGTTTGGATGGTCCTCTCACTTTGCCCGTCGGTCTGAGGATGGTAGGTTGTGCTCATGTCTAGCCTTGTTCCTACGGAATGTTGCAACGATTGCCAGAATCTTGAGGTGAACCTACTATCTCTATCGGAGATAATGGATATAGGAACACCATGTAGTCGCACGATTTCCCTAATGTATGTTCTCGTAAGTTTCTCCATCTTATCGGTTTCCTTGATAGGTAGGAAATGTGCAGACTTGGTCAATCTATCGACGATGACCCATATGGTATCAAGTCCACCCGTTGTCTTGGGCAATTTGGTTATGAAATCCATAGTGATCCGCTCCCACTTCCATTCTGGGATCTCCGGTTGTTGAAGTCAACCAGAGGGCTTCTGGTACTCGACCTTAACCTTTGCGCAAGTAAGGTATTTACTTACGAAGGTAGCAATCTCTGCTTTCATATTAGGCCACCAGTATAGCTTTTTAAGATCCAGATACATCTTATCCGAGCCTGGGTGGATGGAATACCGAGTGTTGTGCGCCTCGGTCATGACCAAGTCTCAGAAACCACCGTGTTTTGGGGTCCAGATCCGGTCCATGAAGAATAGGGCTTCGTCACCCTTGGCTTCTGAGTTCTTATCCATTCCTCTGAGGGATTTACTCGCCACATGTTCAGGTTTCATCGCTTCAAGTTGAGCCGCCTGAATTTGTTTAGAGAAGTGTGAATGGATAGTCATTGTCAACGACTTGACTCTTCGACCAGAATATTCCTTCCGACTTAGGGCGTCCGCTACTACGTTGGCTTTACCCGGATGACAACGAATGTCGCATTCGTAGTCATTGAGTAGCTCGACCCACCGTCGTTGACGCATGTTGAGCTCCTTCTGATCGAATATGTGTTGTAAACTCTTGTGGTTAGTGAAAATAGTGTTTTTTGTGCCATACAGGTAATGTCTCCAGATCTTCAGGGCAAACACAACTGCCCCCGGCTCAAGATCATGTGTGGTGTAGTTGACTTCGTGTGTCTTCAGCTGTCTCGAGGCGTAGGCGATGACCTTACCCCGTTGCATCAGGACACAACCGAGCCCTTGGTTTGACGCATCGCAATAGACCACAAAGTCTTCTATTCCTTCGGGTAGGGATAGTATTGGTGCGGTGCACAAGGCTTGCTTGAGCGTTTGAAATGCTCTCTCTTGTTTCTCTTCCCAGTCAAAGGCCACACGCCCTTCTGGGTCAGTGTTGTAAGAGGTTTCGCAATACTGGAGAAGTTCTGTATGAATCTGCGGTAGTAGCCAGCAAGACCTAGAAATTGACGAATTTCTGTAGGCGTCTTTGGTGCTGACCAGTTCTCAATAGCCTTAATTTTGGATGGATCCACGTGGATTCCCTCTTCGCTTACCACATGTCCTAAGAATTCGACTATTCGGATCCAAAATTTGCATTTCGAGAACTTCGCATAGAGCTTCTCCATTCGTAACGTTCTTAAAACTTGTCGTAGGTGATTGCCATGCTCTTCCTTACTCCGGGAGTAGATCAGAATGTCATCGATGAAAACAATAACGAATTGATCCAAGTAAGGTCGGCATAATCGATTCATCAAATCCATGAAGACTGCGGGCGCATTGGTCAATCCGAATGGCATCACCACGAACTCGTAGTGTCCGTAACGAGTTTGGAAGGCTGTCTTCGGAACATCCTCCTCTAGCACTCGTAACTGGTGATATCCGGATCTCAGATCAATTTTGGAAAAATAATTCGCCCCTTGGAGTTGGTCGAATAAATCGTCGATGCGAGGTAGAGGGTAACGATTTTTGACCGTCAGTTTGTTGAGTTCTCTGTAGTCGATACACATACGGAATGATCCTTCTTTCTTCTTAACAAACAAGACTGGTGCTCCCCAAGGCGAGAAGCTTGGTCTTATGAAGCCCTTGTTGAGCAGTTCGTTAAGTTGACCAGATAATTCTTGCATCTCTGCTGGTGCTAATCGGTAGGGCGACTTAGCTACTGGGGTAGCTCCTGGAGTTAAGTCGATTCTGAACTCGACCTGTCTTTGCGGAGGTAAACCTGGTAGTTCTTCTGGAAAAATGTCAGGAAAGTCACTCACTACTGGGATATTCTTTAGTTCTTTCGTTTCGAGGCTCGTATCGACGACGTGAGCAAGGAATGCACGATATTCCTTACGTAGATACTTCTGTGCTTGAATACTGGAGATAATACGAAGACTTGTACTGGGGTTGTCGCCGTAGACGATAAGAGTTTCGTTAAACGGGAGGTTTAGACGGACTGCTTTCTCGAAGCACATGATGTCGGCGCGATGAAGACTCAACCAATCCATGCCGATGATAACGTCGAAGCTTTTAATTGAAACCGGCATGAGGTCGATTGGAAATGAATGGTTATCTAGAGTTAGGTTGCATCCTAAATATATGCTCCTAGTGCTTTCAGTTTTCCGATTAGCCATTTCTACCGTGAATTGTTCTTTAAGTGCGTGCGGTTGATGTTTAAGTATGTGAGCAAATTTATGGTTCACGAAGCTTCGCTCCGCTCCACTATCGAACAAAATGCATGCATAGGAGTTGTCAAGAAGGAACGTACCAGTCACGACCGTCGGGTCATCAACCGCTTCCCCATGGCTTATTGCCAGTACTCTCCCCGATCCACCTGCATTCTTTGCTTTAGGACAGTCCCTCTTGTAGTGGCCTGCTTCACCACATCCATAGCAGGTTGGGCTCGCGCCTGAGCCAGGGACTTGAGTGACCGGTCTTGCCGGAGACCTACAGAAACAAACAGTGTGTCCTTTCTTGTCGCAGTTAGAACACTGCATTTCACGGTAGGGTCCGTTGTGGTGGAAGTTGCATTTGTTGCACTTAGGCAAACTTCCAGCATATTGCTTCACCGGAGCAGTAGCAGCAGTAGGGGTTATCGCAGCATGTACAGCCACAATTTGCTGCTTTTTGGCTGCTCGCTGCTTCTTCTTGTCATCCCAGAACTTCCGTTTAGATTCGGCGGGTTTGGAGGGTTCTGAGACGGCTTGGGTTGTTGTCGCTGTTGGGGATTAGATCCCATTGTCAATGAGTCGCTATGCCAACCGCTTGGCACTGTCGAAAGTAGTAGGGTTTGATGATAGGAAATTTCCTTGGTACGGAGGCACTAGCCCCCAGATGTACCTTTCGATCTTTTTCCCTTCAGTGGGAACCATATTGGGGCAGAGAGCCACCAGTTCGCTAAATCTGGCGGTATAAGCGACTATGTTGGAGCCCTTCATGGTTAGGCCCCACAGCTCTTGCTCCAATTTCTAGATTTCACCCCTCGGGCAATACTCCTCAATCATGAGGTCTTTTATCGTTTCCCAACCCATGTCGTTGGCTCCGACGAGAGTTAGAGCTTTAACGTGGCCGTTCCACCAGGTCAGGGCTTTTCCTTCAAAGGTGCAGGCGACATATTTAACCTTGCTCGCCGCAGGGCATGAACAATTTTCAAAGACCGATTCAGTCTTCTCGAACCATTGCGAGAGGGCAATGACTCCGCCGGTTCCATAAAAGGACTTCGACTTATAGTTGGTGAAATCCTTGTAAAAGCATTCTCTCGTGCGCACATGGATCTCAGCATGAGTAGATTCAACAGGGGTTCCACCTTGGCTGTTGTTAGTTGAGTGATATTGAGCCATGGCAGTTGCCATTGCCGCAGCTACTGCAGCATTTAGAGCCGTGGTATCGATGACAGGAGGAGGAGGTGGTGGAGGTGCAAGGTTACGTCTTGTTGACTTACGTGGAGGCATCTTTCAGCTATAAGTTTATAAAGACAGATACAATGGTAAGAATCAATTGCAAGCAAGTTGAGAGCGACACATGGACTAAATAGCCATAGTCCAACAGTTGAATGAGTGTACGAATTGAATTCACAATAGGGAAGAATAGTAGGTAAACGCAAGTGTAAAAATTTTCTCACAGATTAGTTAGCTGTCAATAATACTGGTATTATTGATGTAATGAGTTCATGGGAAAAATTGACCTAACAGTGGGTCTTACATCATACCATATGGAAAAGTTTGACAGTTACTAGATTCCTAGTTAGCGTACTGAGAGTTAGGAATATTTTACAGGCAAGCGTTACCAAAAGCCCAGATACTAAAGGTTATTCCTTAATCAAAAGACAAAGGTGTACTAGACATCTTCTAACGACGACGGGAATTCCTAGGGCAAATCCTCATATCTGCCAGTTGGCGAACCACTTCTTGAAGGTGTCGTTCGTGAGCTCTTTGACGAACTCGAAGTTCTGCGATTTCGGTGGTTAATTGTTGTCGCAGTGCATCATTGGTTCTCCTCGTCCCTTCGAGTTCTTCTTCTAGATGTCGAATGCAGAAGGTATTAACGCCTGAGTTGGCATCAATTTCCATGACTCGGTCGATGGCTGCTCGCCCTTACTCGATGTTTCGAGCAATTCTACGGACCATGACTGGAAGAGCTCTATCCGCAGAACCACCTTCGCTAACGTTGTAAAAGCTTCGGTCCCCAAAGTAAGGTAAGGGTTGACCCTGTTCGTCGCTCCAGCGATTCAAGTTGTTTACCCACAAAGGAGTGGGACCTGGAAATGCTGGTCGGGGATCGTGGTTCGGGGCTTGACCTACTAGTGGTAGGTTGTTGACTTCAGGCTCTGAGTCGGATCCATCAGAAAATCCTTCTGCGAGGTCATCATCCAAAGGGATTGGATGCTCATCTTCGGGCTCTTCTTCGATCCACCCTGCATTGCCTTCATCTGGAAAGTACGGGTCGCCGTGATGGAATCCATCCATGATATCTACGCGAGAAGAGAGGTATAAGAATATAGTATATATGTAGCTAGTAGTACAAAATACACCTATAGTATTTTAAACCTATGCTCTGTTCTAGTGTTCCTATTGTAGTAGTGTTGGTAAGTTTTTAGACTTGTTAACACATCACAACCATTCTAGGGCATATGCTAATCACTCCTCGGACCAGCATAGTTGATCAGGCTATGCCATTCCCAAGACTGACCATACATCCCCGAGCTCACCTGTGATATTTAACAATCGTAATACTTTTGTTCTTGTCGTTGTGACACTGATTTTAGTATGAATGCAGCCTAGTATACGTAATTAAATATTTTGGTATTTAATGTATAGACTCTCAGTCAGAGTGTTTTAATCCCAAATGGGTTTATAGTTTAGTATATCTTTTATGGGTTGATATACTTAATTCACTATAAACAATGCTCTGATACCAATCTGTCACACCCCAAAACCGAGAACGGCGGAAACGTTCTGGGGCGGAGGACGTCATGTAATGTATCACAACACAGTAATAGTAAACAAGCAAACAACATCATCCATTGCATTAAATATATAATTTTAATACAAGTGTGTTCTGTACAGTTATAAACACCAAAAATAATGTAAATCAAAATAAAGAGATGAGTCATGAATGCGCTCCATCTTCTCAAAAGCTGGTCTCGGTACCTGTCTACTGATGACCTGAGAATACAAGTTATTTTGAAAAGAGTCTATCAACATTAATGCTGGTGAGTTCATCAGTATTTTAGTGTCGGTGTTTGTATCAAAAACGTTTGAACATAGTTTTAAACAATAGTTTGTAAACATTGGTGATAAAAGTATGTGACTGTGTGTACAAGTTTGTAAAAGTTGAATCTCTCAGAAAAACCTATATTTTCTATTAAAAGTAGCCTTCTACCAAGGCGTAACTGTTTTGTATGCTTGTTTATCGTAAGAGTGTAATTTTCCAAGTGTAACTATCATTATCAAAAATATAGTTTATACATTATTGTTTAAGTGAAATAGTCACTAAATGTACATAAAGGATAAATTATTGCAGTACTGTAGTATTGTATTATAAGAACTACTGCTGTACTAACTACCTTAAACCGGATTTATATTAAGGTATCATGTGAGTAATTGTACCATACTATCGACTGAGTAACAACGACAAATGTAGGTCGTAAAAAGGTATGACGTTTGGCACTCGCAGACCTACAGGTCCGGCTGTAGCTAGCAGCAAGGTGTAGGATAGTCAATCCAGTATAGATCTATACGCAAACTCACGCTCTCCCTCCAAGAGACTCTGGTTACAACTCGGGCCATGACAATTAAGGCATGCCCGATACAGTGGATCACAATTGTAAACGTATTCATGTATAGGTAATGTAATGTTACTTGTTCTAGTATCGTTGTATATGTTCTCTTCCTAATATAGTCGTATATGTTCTTCTCTAGTATAGTTGTATATGTTCTTCTCTAATATAGTTGTATATGTTCTTCTCTAGTATAGTTGTATATGTTCTTCTCTAGTATAGTTGTAAATGTTCTCATAGTAATGTAATGTATATGTTCTCATAGTTAATAAGTATTGACTCATGAATGAACTGACTCATTGATCTACAATTTGTAGTAGTATGATCCTGTGTTACCCCGATGGTAACTTACTAATGATGTAACTGATACGCATGAATATGGAAGTACTTTTATGTCTATATATGCACATATGATATATAATTAATATTGAAATGACCCTCGGACGGCTACCCGACATCCCACCAGACCACATCCAAATCGAGGAAAAGGAAATAGGGCGGATGGCCTTCCTAAGCCTTTTAAACATTTCTTATATATCTACGCATATATGGACATGCAATTTATAAGAAGTATAATAAAGTTTAAATAAAAGTGTTTGATAAGTAAAAAAGTTTGTAAAACATTTTGAGGTAAAACATTTTGATAAACAGTTTGAAACAGTGATGAAATCATTGGTTTTGTAGTTATTAATCACATGTGATTGATGTAATAACTATAAGTATTGAACTTGTATTCCCCCCCCCCCCCCCCATAAAAGTATTTAAAACATTTAAAAGTATTTCAAAGCTTAATTAAAGGGGTATGAACTCACCTGTAGTGAGTGGTTCTGATGACAAAGTTGGATTTGATGCTTGGTGTCAAGTGGTGACTTGAGTACACACGCGAATCCTATTTAGCATATATTGGCACATATATGGATATAATTAGGGTTATGAACAACTAATTGATGATTTTGGGACCATCTTAGGGACTAGTAAACACTTATAATGAAGTGTTATAATCATATATGATTGTATGAGGATTTATAAGGCTATATAAGAGGGTGTATGGCAAAAATACACACTATATGTGTGTGTGCGGCCAGGTGTGCGGCCATGTGTGCTGCCAGATGGTGTGTGCTGCCATGTGTGCGGCCAGATGGTGATCTTGGTGTTCTTGGTGTTCTTGGTACCTTTTTATGAAGATCTTCAAGGAGAATGGATGATACTTGTGAGGATTTCATGTTCTATGCTTGAAGAAGTGAAGGAAGTGTTCAAAAATAATTCAAGTGTGGTATATATAGGTGGAGTGTGCGGTTGGGAAGGGTGTGAGGCCGCAAACAAGAGTGTGTGGCCGCACACTCAAGTGTGTAGCCGCACACTCCATGTGTTGGAGTGTTTGGCCCGGTTTTGATTCCTACACTTCGAGTTAACCCTTTTTAACACTCCCACCTTGATTATATCACATTTAGAACGCTTCATTAGACTCTAAAGGGTACTACTATATAGTAAAATAAGTCTAATATTGGAAAGAATTGAAGAGTGCATGCGAGAAGTTTTCGGGTTGTCACAATGTTATATTAAGGACTTTAAATCAACTATCTTAAATATCTTCCAAAAGATGTCTAGTTCAGACATCTATGATGTTCCCAAATCTCTTGAAACTTCACTTCTTCCACCTCCTCCAATTATTCTCCCTTCCTCCAGAAGTTCAAGGTCACTCAAGCCCTTATGGCAGGCAAGGTCTATACGTGCTCACATCATGGAGATGAAGTCACATATTGACAAGCCAGGAGAGTTGGGTGTCAAAGTCTTAAGAAAGTTGGATGTTCAGTCACTTTCTAAGTCACATAGTGAGTTACCTTTGGGACTACTATGAAATAGACTATGACATGACCCTTAATGATCTTATCTATTTTCTTGGTACTGCTGAATCAGTAATGATTTGGAGCTTTGGTAAAGAAAATTTGATTAGTAGATCAACTTCCCAAACCTTCAATGGACATTGACAATGGTTGCATTTGATACCCAGTAAAAGCTTTCTCTTCCAAATTAAAAGGGATTGGTCATAGTCAACTCGGTTGACCAAATGGTAAAGAGAAAGGCTAAGTATGAGATTGTCTCATGTACCATTCCCAAAGGGTCTATATGGTTCTATTGCCAAAAGGAAAGGGCATTGGTTGCGAAGCTACCATATTTACCTGAAAGATCATAAGGTTGATCAAGTCAATAAGTTTGACCCTACTTCAGGTAAAGTCCATTGTCTAACTTTGTTAAGCTCCTATTTGGAGATTCTTATTGCATAATGTGACCGAGTCACATGGTGATGTTATAAGAATCAAAGAAAAGAGAGAAAGCTTAAAGGAAGTATATGTTGATTTTGATCGCGAAGATGGATTTCGATCGCATCAGAACTTTGAGCTGTTACTTAGGAGTTATGACACATTGCTTAGGAATAGATAACAACAAGGTTTCCATATGGATTGTAAGGATCAGTTTTCCGCAAAGTTTTTAAAATAAAAGGAAAATTTTGATTTTATTTATTTTAAGTATCCTTACAATGGCATTTGTGAAAAAATTGTTACTTATATGATTCCATTAATAGCAAGAGTGGAAATATGAAATTGATTCTTTCATTTGTGGTAATGTCTAAATTTACCAAATAAGGAAAGATCCTCATCTCCCAAGTTTCAATTGGACCGAAACTTGGAATCATGCAAGTTGTATAGCATGATGAATGAGAATTTTTCATATTTGGAAAATTAAGACTAGTTCCTTGTTCACATGTATATGTGAGTCAAGTGAAGGACTAAGGGATCGAGTACACATTCTTGTGCACTGGTCAAGTCCACCACAAAAGATTGATAAGATTATTCGTCATAATTTCCTAAAGCTCAGTAAATATGGTTATACTTACAAGCTTAAGTGTAATTCTGAGACATTGGAAAGGGTTCCAATGTATGGCAGAGCGAATAAGAAGAATCAAATTAGGCAGAAGGATAAAAGATCGAGTACACATTCTTGTGCACTGGTCAAGTCCACCACAAAAGATCGATAAGATTATTCGTCATAATTTCCTAAAGCTCAGTAAATATGGTTATACTTACAAGCTTAAGTGTAATTCTGAGACATTGGAAAGGGTTCCAATGTATGGCAGAGCGAATAAGAAGAATCAAATTAGGCAGAAGGATAAAAGTTTCTCAAATCTGAAAAGATGGGAGAGTACTTTAGTATCATGTCATATGGTCATCTTAATAATTAAGAGATCTTATCACAATTCATCCTGTAAGTGCATTGTAATAGCTAAGAAGAGGAGCTATGAATTGTTGAAGTGGTTAAATCAAGAAGATGATTCATACTTCATTCCAAAAACAATTCTTAGAGTTATACTCTAAGATTGTAACTTGAGTGACATGTCTTAAAGAAGGTTTAAAACACTTGTCAAATGTAAGAGTAAAAGTTTTCTACTCTTGTACATTTGAAATTGGAAAGTTGTGATGTTTTGGATAAAACAAAGACCAACTAAGGCCAATTGTGTGAGGTGTTTGTCTTGATTAGAATCCACACTATCTCTTGAATATCTAACAAGAAAGTCTTATATGTCAAGAGGACAGTGGGAGTCTTAAAGGTCTTGAAAGTCTCAAGAACTAATCAAGAATAAAACCTGAAGTTCTTCACTAGCATACGACTTGAGGTTTATAATCTATCATGTTGACATATTTTGTGCCCATTCCAATTAAAGTTGGCTTTGCATATGAGTTCTTAGAGTTCTCAATTGATTGCACAACAACTTGGAACCAATGGCAGGCCCTTGAGCTCCCAGATGGCAAGAAATTAAGATTAATTTTAGTCCATATGAGTTTGGATTTGTCATTATCCTTGTCTTGTGACTATGGTTTTGACAATTCACATGGATAAGAACACATACACCATTAAATCTAAGTGTCATAAGGTTTCTCTCCGATTCATGAAAATGATTGTGAGGAAACACTTTCACTAAGTAGATTTTAACTAGATAGCAATTGTGATATTTGCATTCTCAAAGTCGTTAGTGGAGCTTGTGTTGTTAACCGGCACACTAACATGGATTGTGAGAAGTGGCAAAGGTCTAAACAAATGAGACTATGATTACGGAATCCCTTTTCATAGTTCCTAAATTGTTTAGACACACTTATGAGCTGTCTATGATAAGGTGTATGATATTGATAAAGTTTTATCAAAGCAATTTAGTATCAGAAATCTGAACTTTGATAAGAAAGTCAATAAAGTATTATTTTTTTTCTAGAAGTCCTGCTGATTTCTGAGTACATGTCAAAGTTAGTGGGATCATAAGTGTTATGCTAATAATCATAATGTTAGTGGGAGAATGATAATTATGATAAGTATTACAAGTTAACAATGTTAATTATAGAAAACAAAAGTTTTAATTCGTGAGGCTAGAGGGGTTGAAAAAGTTGTTTTGCTATAATTATGGGAGAGGAAATTATACTGCATTTCAATTCTAAAAGCTTAGATTGAGATTTTAATCAAATTTAGTCAAGAATATATATGAATTTCATGTTGGAATGGCTCAACATCAGGAAATTCTATATATGGGTTCATTATTTGCGTTCTAAAATTCGATAATGATTACGACACCCCTTTTCATAATTTGAATTATGAGAACTTGGCAAATAGAAATGAAAACATTATAGCAAAAGACTGGTTTAGTCTTTATGTGAGACATCATGAATCGTGTCCCATATGCTTCGGATATAGGATCGATTACATGTGCTATATTAATCATTTCTAAAATTTTCCAGATGTGTAGGGCATTAAGAAGGGAAAAGGTCTAGAACTGGATATGACTAAAATGATTAAGCAATTATCGAGGACAATCTAAGGTTTACCAAAGATTGTTTGCTCAGGGACAGTTGGAAGTATAGTGTTAGTTGTGGGAAGGAACATATTGACATATTTTGAAAAGAGGCAACTCTTGTTCAGAAGTGATAGTCAAAAGGGGAATGTGGAAATGATCCCATTGGTGGAAGTTGTTCAATAAATCTGTGTAAGATTAGGAAACTTAATGCAAGAAGGATGTTTCCAAGGAGTTGATCTCCTTTGAAATGCTCTGTAATGTTTGTTGTCAAGTCTTTGTGACTTTGTGCATAATCATTACAAGAGAATCATTGCATGTAAGTTTAGAATCTAATGGATTTCGGTAAAATGGCGTGAATGGAATTCCTGCATTTTCCATAAGAATTCGGGAGTGTGAAATTAGAATCATTGAAAGTTTGGTCAATTGGTTTATTTCACAAAGTAAGGATCACAGACAAACGTAGAGTGCATACTTGGTGTATGGCAAAGCTATTGTTTAGAAAAACATAGTTTACATGCTCGGAGCATGGGACAACTATTGTTTTAATTCAAGAATAAAGTTGATAGCTGAAACAGTATGCAATGAATAATTTGTAATAATATGGTGATAAATAAAAGCTGATTTATTTATGTTCATATGTTTTGATAACATACTAGATTCAATTATTCTTGTGTTTCATTTTGCATGTTTTGACTTCCAAAATAAACTAGGTTATTCTTCCGGAATGACTAAGTTATTCAAACCATCCACAGTCGGTCATATGTTGGAAGTAGGTATGAATCAAGACTGTCGTGGGTTGGCTTGTAGAGGTCCAAGTTGGTGGACAAAGTTGTGCTACAACACTCATGAGTGCTCATAAGCTCTGAGTATTGGATTCAACCGCGCTAATTGGAATCACTTCATGGATTTTATCACAAGTGATCATGAGATGATAATATCTTATATTCTTCAAACCTAGAGATATGAGTTGTTACTATGAGTTGGTTGTACATTGATTGCACGAAAACGCATTCGGTAACTCGATGTTATAAAACGTGCCTTTGTGTGTGATTCAATAAGTAGTAGAACAACCCATATGAGTCGAAGTTTATCCATTCCTTTTACCTACGGGATAAAAGCGATATCTATGGGCCCCTTGATGATTTAATGATGATACATGGAAGTGCTTGGCCAAGCCAGGACTGATTTGATTTGTTCAATCAGTCAGTCATCATGAATCGGAAATCGGGAAAAAACAAATGGACAGAGAGAATGATTTATAATCCATGTCTCAGTCCATATGATATCTAGAATGGAGGAATATATGATCCCTTATCTAAAGGACAAGTCACTGACATAGGTCAGAGTTCATCGACAAGGTCAGAGTTCGACAGAAGCTTTTGAGAGCTACAATTGCTAGTCGATTCTTGAAGTCGTACGCAATAATAGTTTTAGACTTATCCAAGTGGGAGACGATTGGATTAATGTCTAAGTCCATAACTATAATTGGTAAGACTTGACCCGATCCGGCATGGTCCATTTGGGTTGCATGGCATCATGCATTTGGATAGACTATAATGAGAGAAATAACACTTAAGGTTGGTTAATATATTATAAGTGCTAATATATTAATAAGGTTATTTAATTAGTATTGATCAAGAATTAATTTGGAATTAATTAAGTGATCAAAAGGAGACTAATTAAATATATGGGTTGATTGTGTAAATCATTCATTCTTATATATGTGGGCTTGTGATCCAAGATTCCTTATCATGTTGGACTAAGTCCATGGGGTGACCCATGGATACTCCATGGAGGTTAAAATCCATGGAGCATAAGGAATGGGTAAAGTTATGAGTTACATGGTGTAACCCTAATAGCCACCATATAAAAGAATCACATGGCTCAAGAAATCGTGCACTAGTGTGTGAATATGAGGGCTAGACGATGTCAAGGAGTGTTCCATTTCTATCAAGTCATTCCATGTGCATTTGGTGTTGTGTGAACCATTTGAGGTGTCACACTTGGGGCACTAGGCACTCAAGTTTCATGAAGACATTCTATATCAAAGAGGTATGTAATTCTAACTTGAGATATCCATATGAATAAATGTTCTTTTTCTAGTTAGGATGAATACCTTGGAAAGTTCATATTTGCATATACAATAGAGAAAACATAGATCCAATGTATTTAGGGTTGCATGTACACTTAGGAGTGTTAGAATGCTCAAAACCCAACAGGAACCCTTGTGGTGAGTGGTCCATCAAGGCTTTGACACATATTGAGTCTATGAGGCTTAGGTCGACATACAACAGCATGCTTCTAAGGATACCTAACTAGTGTAAAGTTTTGAAAATATACCTATCCCCTCCAGTAACGAAGCAATGACCACCAAAATATGTCAATTTTGTTCTCTGCATAAAAATCATTAACCACACAAATATAACAAAAAAAAATATTTTTGGATTTTTGTTTTTGAATTGAAAAAAAATAAGAAAATCTTTTTCAAATTTTTTTTTTGAAATGAAAAGACAAAATCAAAAAATCTTTTTGAAATTTTTGTTTTTGAAATGAAAAGACCGAAAAATAAGAAAATCTTTTTGTAATTTTTGTTTTTAAAAATAAAGAACAAACGAAATAAAATCTTTTTGATCTTTTTGTTTTTGAAAACAAAGATCAAACGAAATAAAATATTTTTGGACTTTTTGTTTTTAAAAAAGCAATAAAATGTTACCTAATAAACGAAGTGAGATATACAGACATCAAGAGTTGATGAATCGATACAATAAGTGTCCTTATAAAACGAAGTGTAAGTTGGATCGTTTATTGGTTTTTCAAAATTGAAGCATGTCGAACGCTAAACCGTGAACAGTAACGTATGATTCCTTAAGTGAGAAGTCGACTGCGCTGTGTGTTCCATTATGATGACGAATTGGGAACTGTACTTGCATCAAGCATGCCTAACCATGCCAAAATCGTTTGTCCTTAGGAAAGATTTTTCATCCAAATGTTTATTAAAGATATCAGCAAGTTGATCCATCGTTTTTACCAAACGAACCTCGATGTTTCCATCTTCAACATGATTATTGATAAAATGATACCGAAGTGCGATATGTTTGGTTTTCAAATGTTGCACCGGATTATGGCAGATGCACATGGCACTTTGCGAATCGCAATACAATGGAATCTTCTTCATGTTGATTGCATAATCATGTAGTTGGCTTTGTATCCATATGACTTGAGAAGTACACGCTGCAACAACAACATATTCTACTTCTGTTAAGGAAATCAAAACACATGTTCGTTTCTTTGATTGCCAACTAACAAGCTTCTCGTCCAAAAATTGACATCCACCAAAAGGGTTTTTCCTGTCAAGTTAACAACCACCAAGATCAGCATCCGAAAATGCTTGAACGAAGAAACCATTCTTCGAAGGGTACCATAAACCCAACGAAACTGTCACTTTGAGATATCGAAAAATCTTCTTCACAACAGTCATATGGGGTTCTTTGGGATTCGATAGATATCCGCCACAATTACAAACAGCAAACATTATATCAGGTCTACTTATTTTTAGGTAAAGTAATGAGCCGATTATGCTCATGTATAACATAACGTTGACAGCAGGCTTGTCCAACGAAGGGCTTAAGCGTGTGCCAACAACCATCAGTACTCGCAATTTTGAACTATTCGTTATCCCAAACTTCTCAAGAAGATTGCGAGAATACTTCTCTTGATTTATGAAAATACCATCTCTGCTTTGATGAATATTTAATCCCAGAAAATTATTAATCTTCCCCCATCATACTCATTTCGAACCGACTTTTCATTATGTTTTCAAATTCCTTAGACAATGTAGGGTCAGTCGAACCAAAGTTAATATCCTACATAAATTTGAACAAGCATCAAATGACCCCTAACTTTCTTCGAAGGAGAGTAGGATCAACTCAACCTTTTTTTAAATTTAGATAATTTCAAAAAATGAGTAAGAGTTTCATACCAAGCTCGTGGTGCCTGTTTTAATCCATACACCGGTTTCTCAAGAGTATAACATTGATCATGAAATCTTTCATTAATGAAACCTGGTGGTTATTTGACATATATATTTTCTTCCAAAACTCCATTGAGAAATGCACACTTGACAACCATTTGGTAAACATCGAAGTCCTTGTGCGCTGCATAAGCCAAAAATATTTGAACAGCCTCGAGTCTTGCAACAGGGGAAAATGTTTCCTCATAGTCGATACCTTGTTGTTGCGAATATCTTTTTACAACCAGCCTTTCTTTGTTTCGAACCACATTACCCTGTTTATCATTTTTATTTTTAAAAATACATTCTAAGCCTATCACTGATACATTATCAGGTCTTGGAACAAGTCGCCAAACCTTGTTTCACTCAAATTCAGCAAGTTCAAATTGCATAGAAACAACCCAATCGGGATGTTCCATAGCAACCTTTAGTGATTTTGGTTCAATTTTGGAAATGAAAACATTGAACATGTAGAATTTTTGATGAACATTAAGTACCTTAATTTTAGCACGAAGCTGACCCCTCGTTAGAACCCTAACATGAGGATCACCAAGAATTTGTTCTTGAAGATGATTTAGTGTCCATTTATCCAGCGGTGGATATGCATAATCGAAGTCCAAAGGTGTGTCTTCGAACAGTTCGTCTGTTTCAGAACCTTCATCTGTATTTTACACATTTTCATACATATCATGAAAAACATCAGCTTGAGTAGTAGAAGTAGTTGGTATAGATCCATTTTGCTCCCCCTCGACAATAGGATCAGTATCATTATGCTCCCCCTCGATATCTGAATTCATAGGAACATGATCCCCCTCAATATTAGGTATCGAATTAAAGTGCTCCCCTCCACTTAATCACCTTGCAACACTAGGTGATTTTCGACTTGTATTGGATAATTCATTGTGGATTGTGAAATATCGTCATCTAATGTTATAGTCGAATCATCGTAATGCTTTGAAACTTCAGGAATCTGATTATCTGTAGCATGTACTTCTGCATCGATAGCCCTGTCAGGAACACAAAAAATTAATTCATAATCAAAATCGAAAGAATTTGAAATTAATGACTCATCAGAATTTTCATTAAGAATAGGCTTCTGTTCGAAAGTCTTTTGTACCCGTTTAACAAAATAATCATTGAAAGTTAGATTGAATGTTTCTTCAATCTTCCTAGTCCGCTTATTAAACACCCTATATGCAACACAATTATGTGAATATCCCACGAATATCCCCTCATCAGCTTTTGACTAAAATTTCGAAAGGTTATCCTTATGATTCATAATAAAGCACCTGCAACCAAAAACATGGAAAATTTTCACATTTGGATTCCAATTGTTAATGATTTTATAAGGGGTGATGTTAAAACGAGTATGAATAAAAGATCAATTATGTGTGAAACATGTTGTCAAAACGACTTCGGCCCACAAATATTGAGGTAACTTTGCATATGTGAGCATCGTCCTTGTTGCTTCGTATAGTGATCTGTTCCGCCTTTCGACAACACCATTTTGTTGTGGTGTGTAAGGAGATGAAAAATTATCAGCTATTCCAAGATCACTCAGAAATTTATCAAGAACTTGATTCTTGAATTCTGTGTCATCGTCACTTTTGATCTTTCTCACTTTTTTGCGCAAACGGAGTTCGATATGCTTAATGAAATCAATAATTACTTAAGTAGTGTCAGACTTCTGTCAAAGAAAGTACACCCAAGTGAACCTTGAAAAGTCATCAACAATGACCAATATGTACCTCTTTTTGTTGAGCCTCAACAGTCGAAGCGCCACAAAGGTCAATGTGAAGTAATTCAAGAGGTTTGACGATCTTCGAATCAATGAAAATCGGGTGACCTTGATGATGTAACTTCCCTTGTTTTCATGCTGCACATAACGAATCATTATCAAACTTTAAAACTTGTAAGCCTCGAGCAAGTTCATTTACCACCAATTTGTTTAAACTTTTTAAATTCAAGTGAGAAAGTCTATGACGCCATAGCTAGCTTCGATTAGACGACGCCTTCGAAAGCAAACATACTTAAGGAACACCAACACTTGGCTTGATAACAACAGTGAACATATCTTTGTTTCTTTTCGACTTGAGCAACACTTCTTTGTTTTGTTTATTTGAAATGACACATCCTTCTTCATCGAAGACTACTTGATTGCCAATGCCCACAGCAAGTTGCAAGACACTTATCAAGTTGTGCTAAAGACCTTCGACATATGCCCACTCGGTTAACCGTGAACTTTCCATTCGTTACTTTACCATATCCTTTAACTTTGCATTTATTGTTATTCCCAAATTTCACCACACCAGGATTTTTCAGGCTTTGATAATCTCGAAAATTTTCCTTCCTACCAGTCATGTGACGATCCTTGGTGATTAGATTGAAATGCATTATGAAATGAAGATCCAAAAACCCAATTATGAATTTTTGATTTCAAACTATCGATTAAGTCAACATCCACAGACTTAGGTATCGAAATGAAATCATTCAATGGTTTAGATTCGATACTAACTTTCCCTTTACCATCGACGGTTTGTTGTGACTCAACTTTCACTTTGGAAATAGCTTGCCACTTTTGAATAGAAGGATTTGATTCCCTTGAAGAAGAACTACCAACTTGAGATTCATTTAAGTAGCTTTCATAAACATACCGGATTTCTAAAAGATCTAGTATGCTCAAGAGTCATATTAAAATGATATTGCTAAATAACATATGATCCTAAGGGTCACACTAACAACAACTTGATACAAATAATTATTTATTAGAAATTGATTTTAATAAATATTCATAAACTCTTATAATAAATTGGGAAAATTTTTATTTCAATGAAATAATTATTTTACAATAGAAGTAACACATTATTTGATAATGTATGAATTAATAAGTCGTGTACAACATTTTGGACTAGTTGAGTCTTTTGTCTTTTACCTAAAGACAGATTATATTTTATAAACTTGGATTTTATAACATTCAAACATTTTGTCTTCTTTTTAAAGGCATGGCCGAAACTAGTCTAGACTAGTGAAGGGTATGGCCATTTGTATTTTTTTATTGAAAAGAATACATGCTAGAAGAAACACACTCATGCCATAGGGACATGCTTGCAAAAAAGGTTTAAGATCTAGTGGGTATTGACTTCACTTCATGGCTATATAAAGATTGCATTCTTGCAATCTTCTTCTTACACCAAAAAAATCAAGCAAAAGGCTACGAGCCTCCCTCCCCTCTCTATATTCTCTCTAAAGTCTTGCACTTTGAAGATTTCTTATTGCTTTCATTCTCTCTTTAAGTCATAATCTTGTTTTTACTTAAAGCTTAAGAGTTGTAACTAGCATTACATCAAGTTGGTACATTGTTGGTGTCTCGAGGGTTCATCCTCACTCCATCAACTTTCAAGCCTTCCCTGGAGGCCTCAAAGTGCTTCAAAGGTTGTTACCACGTCTTCCTTCTACGGTTGTTTTTTAAATCTTTCCTTTACTTTCATTCTTGCAATCTTCTTCTTACACCAAAAAAATCAAGCAAAAGGCTACGAGCCTCCCTCCCCTCTTTATATTCTCTCTAAAGTCTTGCACTTTGAAGATTTCTTATTGCTTTCATTCTCTCTTTAAGTCATAATCTTGTTTTTATTTAAAGCTTAAGAGTTGTAACTAGCATTACATCAAGTTGGTACATTGTTGGTGTCTCGAGGGTTCATCCTCACTCCATCAACTTTCAAGCCTTCCCTGGAGGACTCAAAGTGCTTCAAAGGTTGTTACCACGTCTTCCTTCTACGGTTGTTTTTTAAATCTTTCCTTTACTTGCAAGATGATCCTTGGTGGGTGATAAAATGTTTATGTTATTTATAAAACTCAAGCCATCCGTTTTCCATTATTTCTAGTTTTTAAAACTAAGTTTTAAATAAAACCCAATAATTGGTATCAGAGTCACCTTGCTAGTTTGGTTAGATTTTTTTGATTTATGGAGATCTTAGCTTTTGGAGAATATGGATAACCTGTTTTTGTATAAAAACAAGTTCATACATATTTTCCTTGACAACTTTATAATTGTTAGTTTATATGACAAAAACTTACATGCATTTTTTGTTACTTAAAGTTGTCTTAGAAAAACAAAGGTTGTTTTATGTTTATATGTATTTTAGAGTGTATAGACACGCCTTGGAACATTTGTGTTGTTGTTTGTGTGATTTAGTTGAAAATGGTTTGTAATATTCTTTTATTCATAAAGTACGTAATAAAAGTAGCAAGTTTTATTCTTGTTATTTTTATGTAATAGATTAGTGTTAGACTAGATTTATTTTATGAAAAATATAACAAGATGAAAATGGAGGCCATCTCTTGAAGAACCATGGAGACCCACGGTTTTATAATGATTTTATAAAAGTTCATAACTTTTATAAAGTTTTATAAAATTGCAACAAAGTTGGTTGTCATTGCAAGTGGAAGCTTGAAGATCACATGAAGAACAAGTTGAAATATTTGGTTCCTTTGTCCCTTAGGAATGACTTAACACTTTTGTGTTGGCTCACAAAAGTGTTATATAGTTTAAGGCTTGTTTATGACAAATTCATGTTTGTGTTGTTTATTTTTCAAATAAATATTTTGTGTGGTTAATAATTTAATTTTTCCCAAACCCAAACTATTTTTTGGACAAAAATAAACATCACATGGAGTTTGGATTTCAAAATGTAAAATATAGAGATTAGATGTAACATATTCTAGCCATAAAATAAATAAATAAAAACTGGTTTTATAAAATTGTTAATTACGGCAACTTTTGAAATATTGAATTATAAGTGTAAAAATCATGTTTTTTATAACTTATTCAAACTCCAAGTTATTACTTAATAAAAGGAAGTTCTATGAAACAATATTAAAAGGTTCAAAATGGCTCATACACAAACTTAATACTAGGTATTAATGGTTTTTGGGCCTTTCTGAGAGTGTACCATTCATATTTAAGGTCCTCAATTACCCTAATTAATAAGTCATGTTGATCACGATAATGTTTAAATTTAGCGAAATCAATACACCGAGAACCTCCACAGCTTGGGACCGAGAACTTGCAACGCCGACCGAAAACGCTGCTGAGCCTCTGAAATTGTGGTTGGCTGCCAAGATCCTCCTAGGGTTTTACCGAGACCGTAGATCCTGCCGAGATCTCGCAACATTTGGCCAAAAATCACCCAAAACTTGCCAAAAACATGAAAATTTTAATTTTTATAGTCAAACTCGATCAAAACTCCAAAAATATGAACAACACTAAGAACAAACAGCCAAAAATTCGTCCAAAACAATTCAAAAACACCTGGAAATCCAAGAAAAAACCAAGAAACTCTTAATACCTTGTCAATTCGATTGATACCGATCGAAGCTCTGATACCACTTGTAAGTCCCCAAACACTGCGTATCAATCGGATTTCACTATGATGGCGTAGAATCCCAATCAAGTGAATGATGCAAGATATAATATGGAATAAGAACAAGATGATTAATCTTCAATGCACACTATTATATATGAATAGTCAGGTACATAAGATTCTTGATTACACACGGTTTTCTCTCTGTTTCTCTCTAGATCTCATTCTTGGCTTACGGTAGCCCCCAAAAACGTCCCTACTCATTACAAGGCTAAAATAACACTATTTATACCTAGACCTAATAACCAAAGCCCAACCCAAAACCCAAACAAAATAACATTAAGCCTAACCGTAATCACATGAGATTTCGGTCCAAACAACACCAAAACATGGTGTTTTCGATCCTAGACCAAGAACTCTAATAGCTTATGAAAAGCAAAGTATAAACCACAATTTATGACCCAACACTTTTTGATAAATTTGTTTTGTTTTTTAGAGGGTTTGTTCTAAACAAAAGACTTACTTTGAGAAGAATTCTTAGATAGTTCAGCCTTTTTCTATTCAGATAATTCTGTTAACAAAAATTTTTGTTTCTTACAAGACTCAACATTTTACCAATAAAATTATTTCCTTGCTTTAATCATCGAAATTCCTTCATCTTTTGAAATCTTTTGAATTTGTTCATAAAATATTTGAGATTTTGTGTTTTGATATTAAGAAACTGATTCATTTGAAGGTTTGTCATCATTAACCTTTTCTTCTTTACTTCCCCAACTCTTTTTGGTTTTTTCCTTTTAAAAGTGGATGAGTTTTTGTTAAGATTGTTTTCGATAGTACTTTGAGTTGAGAAAAATCCTTCTTTCGAAACTGCTTTGTTGTCCTCAACAACAATTTTGTTGATCTCTAGTTTTACTTTGTCACCATTTCCTGAAGTAACAAACACTTGATTTGGAAAGACAATATCATATGTGCATTTGAAGTTTGGATAAATGACAGAGTTCGATTCAAGATAATGAGGACCTTTTTCATTCGTTACCTTTTCAAATTTCTCTTTATCCTCATACACTTGATCATTAACAACTCTTGTAATAGTTGTTTAACTCGGAACATATTCGTCATCATCACTATCTGTTTGACTATCTTTGTCAGTCACATAATCATAGTCACGAACTTTCGACGTTGAGGGTTGGTCAGGGTCAACTTTAACCAAAGAATCATCATAAATTTCTTTACCCTTAGCCATCGAAGTGACATTAATGACAGATAGCTGAGAAAAATCAACAACATCCTCCTCCTCAATTTCACTGATATTGTCAGAATCATCTTCGATATCAGCAAAATTGCTTTGAAAATCAGATGTCGAATGCTCAGTCTTTTTCAAAATTTTCATTTGTTCGTTTTTGGTCAAGGTCTTATTCACAATATTAACCAGATCATTTGCATCTAAACATTCATCTATCTTTACAATACCATATGCATATGAATCATTTGGGACCTTGTCAAACTCAGAAAATCTTTTTCTCACAGTCATAGTTAGTCGAGTCTATCTTTTCCCTTTCAAAAGTCAAGAAAGGTAAAAGTTTCATATGTTGTTTTTTGCTTATGTCCGATGAATGAAGTAAATCAGTCAACTTAGCATAAAGTCTCCTAGCTGAATTATAATATATGTTTCTCTGTTTAAGCAAAATAAAATTTGTCTATTCTTAAAGCATCCATATCACAAGTAACATTATTAAGCTCCATTTCTAAATGATCTACTCTACCTTGCTTCGACTCCAATCTTTTCTGACATTCTAGTAGTAAGGATTTTGATTTTTCAGTGTCACTACTAAAATAAATAGACATGTCATTAAAGCAAGATAAAGTATTATTGAAGTCAGAAAAGATTGTATCATATGAACGAAAAGGAATTTCAAAGGATTTGAGAAGAGTACGTACCTTCGACGTTATTGAAGACTTATCGGCACCAATAGTAACGAAGCATTTGCCAATTACCACCTCTTCTTCCTCCTCGCTTCCCTCCTCATACTCAGCAAACATAGTTCCATGCATGGGGTTTCACATTTCCTCATCATTTGATCTAGATGACCAGATTTGATACATTCCATCGCTTTCACTATTTCCTCTTGGAACCAAAGACATCCCTTTCGTCTTTGCTTTGACTTCCTCCAGCTTTGCAACATAATAAGCCTCATCCTTCACTTTTTTTTTCTTCTGCTCTTTCTTCCTCAACATGTAGTCACTTGCCATATGGTTTGCATCATTACAGTAATGGCAATCGAAACCAGAGTCACCTTTCAATTTCTTATCTGGCTTCGAAACCTCAAGATTGGTATCTTTCATGTCCACCTTCGTCTCCTCTCTTATTCCCTTAGCAGTTGAAGAGTTTGCTTTAAAATCTCCTTTTCCTTTATACTTTGAATTGAATGCCTTCTTGAAAAAATTCTTCACTTTATTATTAGAGTAAAAAGCCACCACTTTGTCATTAGAATTAACAATCAGACCTTCATCTTCTGATCCATCATTCTCAGCTTCTTTGTCCTCAACTTCTCTACTTGTCACCTTCAACATTAAAGCTAAAGGACCACCCAAACTCATTTTTGTTTCTTCAGTAATTTCATTGATTTCACTTTCATGAGCCTTTAAAACATTGTAGAGAACACCAAGAGAAAAGTTGTCAAAACTTTGTTGGGTCTTAATCATCAAACTGATATTATGCCACTCTTTACGAAGCCCCACCAAAAAAGTTAAGTTGAATTCAAGGGTTATGCAATTGAATCCATATCAACTGCATTTGAAGATTACTTCATTAAGACGATCATAGTAGAGTTCAATATTTACACCTTCTTTCTGTTTGAATTCTCCTAACTCAAGCAGACACTACTTAACATAACTTTTCTTCGTCTTCTTTCTCGCTTGATACTTATCTTTCAAAATATCCCTAATTTCTTTAGCAAATTTGCAACCACGAACATAGTTGTATACTACTTGTGGAAGAGCGCCGCATAGTTATCTTAAACATCGTTTATCATTTGCTTTGTATTTTTCAGTTTGAGAAGTAATATCTACAAATGAACCAACATTCCTGATTTCAGCAACCATCTGTAACATCTCGACTTCCAGCTATATGATTTATCTCTTTGAAGGCAAAATCCCCTTGGAACTCATCGAGTTGTTGGCCTCAGCTCAACATGTTGAAAGCTTTTAGGTCGTGGACCTTTTTGGACTAACTCAATGAGTTGGTATAGGAAAACTCGACGAGTTGGTGGCTAGATGAGAAACCCTAAGTTTTAGGGTTTGCACCCTATATATCCTCCTTAAGTCTTTGAGGTTGATCTCTTAGCGGCCTCCAAACCCTAGTATCGACCATGTGAGCCCTAATTGTCATTTCCTCTCATATTGTGAGTTAGTGTGGCATTTTTGGAGCAAACAAGGAGAATATTGTGTGAAGGAAGCAAGGATCTAGCAAGCAAAGCCTTTAGTATCCAATTTGGCACTCTTGTGGACTGTTGTGAGTATTCAAGATCCAATTTTTATCTATATATGTAGCTAGATCTTGAGTTTTGCCCCTTTTTCCTCCTTATTCTTGGTTGTTGCATTCATGGACTTTATAAAGTTTGCAACTTTATGTATCACCAGGGCAAGATGGCCTCATAGTGGGTTAGATTTGGCTTTTTGTCAAGATTTGATGCCATGCATGGATTTTGAGGCATATTTCCCCTTTTTGGGCCATTTTGGCTTCAATAAATGTATTGGACATGCATGTCCATAAAACATCAATCTTTAGGACGTTTTTGAGGTTAGAACCTCTTTTGGAAAGGATGGGTTCCATATCTCTAGGGTTTTGGGATTAATGGTTAAGCCTTTTAGTTTTCAAGCCTTGGAAAAGAGCTTTTGAGCATTTGGGGTAGTACCAAAGGATAAAGTTTGAAACTTTATCCTTTAAGACACATTTGGAATTTAGATCTGAGTCTTAGAGTCCTTGGAATCGAAGAATGATAGGAATGTGTTCTTCAGGGGGAAAAGTCGTTGAGTTGTCCAACCAACTCGGCGAGTTAGCTATGGTTTTCCTGACTTTTAGAGTACTGAAGGAACTCGACGAGTTGCTAGGTGCACTCGACGAGTTGGGTCAACATAGACTATTCATCTTGGCCGTTGACTTTGAGTTTGACCATGGTTGATGAAGTTTGACTTTTGAGGGAATTTTGGGTATCTTAAGGTTTGATGGGATATTCATGATGGTTATAGGCTTTGATTCGGGAATTGAGATTCGGAGTTAGGTCTTATCAGTTCAGCTGCTTGTGATGTGAGTCTTCCTCACTATACTTTCGGGTCGTAGGCACCAAGGCCAGCCCATTGGTTCTATAACTTGATATTGTTGATATGATGAGTATGTTGTAGTTATGCATGCTAGTCTTGCTATGCTAGTCTGGTAGATCGGTAGGACTACCTGTGAATTGCCTGTTAATCTGTTTATGATATTATCTGTTATATGTCGACATATTGTGTGGGATAGGTTGAGGCTGTATTGCTTTGTGTTGTAGCCAGCAAACCCTGGAGTATGCTATATATGAGTTGAGGGCCAGGAGGGCATGCTAGACTCATACTAAGGACTCATGAGCATTCTAGATATAAGCTGAGGGTCGGGCCGGGCATGCCAGACTAGTACTGAGGGCTTAGCGGTATTCAGTCTGTTGACTGACCAGGATGGGGAGCAAGCCGGACATAAGTTGTGGGCATGTAAGGCAATTTAGACTTATGTTGTAGGTTCAGGGGTAATCCAGTCTGTAAAGATGTGGACCCGTTGCATGTTGTTATTATATGGTATTATTTGTCATGTATTAATATTTTAAGGGAAACTCACAAAGATTTCAGCTTACAGTTTTTGGTTATGTTTCAGGTACATTAGAAGATTGCAGAAACGCGAAGGCTTGATCGTGCACCTCCTCGTATTTTATGTTATGATTTTTGTGAAATACTCTGATGCGAAACCTATTTTGAAAACAATATGTAATAAATGATGGTTTTTGGAATTATGTAAAAGTTTTAAAATTTTCAAAATTTTATGAGTGTTACAACATCAATGGACGAAAGTTTCCACTCTTGACACACCACCATAGATCTTCATTGATCCTAGTCAGATAATCTTCCATCCTATCAATCCATTGATCATAGTACTCAAGAATTAACATAGCAATTTTGGTTGAAGAACCAAGTAGATGAGAAAATCATGTCATCGTGTTCATATTGAAGTTCATCATTGTTATACGGACTTGAGAAATGAAAAGCTTCAAAAATTGGTATCTGAGGAATGAATCTTTCATCAATTAAACACATAACACTCGATTTAACAAACTAAAAGCATAATCGAATAAATACAAATGATCTGAAAATATTTTTCAGAAATAAAAGTGCGGAATATTTTGAATCTAGAAACAGATTCAAAAACTTTTGAGAACTCGATAAAATCTAAAATCAACTGTAAGAATCCTGCTTTGATACCAAATGAAGTTCGTATTGATCGAGTAAACAAAATGAAACCAGAGTTCGTATTGAATCTAGAACACAAGGAGTAAATACAATCAAGATTGCTCAGTTAAACTTCTGAAAGATACAAGTGAGTTTTAGAGTAAGAACACAAAGTGCCAGAAATTTACTCTACCCCTAGTACCTATCCTTATTTATAGGAATGACAGAAGTAAGAAAAAGGTACATAAGGGCTAAATCTAATATGCTTTGACATACAAAAGTGCCATTATGAAATACATACAACGAACATTGCATTACATACTTCGAATCCTATCAATCTATAACAAACTTCAACACCTCACAACAACTATTCGAACCTAACACCTACCATAACCCATTTCAATATTGGCTTTAACTTTTCCAATGACTCCCGTAAACACATGCATGTTATTCTGTGTATTTTATGCACGAACTATTTTCAATCTTCAAGTTACTAGCCAAAACTGTTTTCAATCTTCCTAAATTTATATTATAGGAAAAAAATAGAGAAAATGTGTAAGATCTAGGCAGAACTAAAATTCTTTCAATCCTTGTATGATCAGATATTAATTATGTTCTAGATCACATCCCTTCCTCCCTCAAAACCTATTAGAACTGCAATAGAACATACAATAATAACTAAAAAATCAAAAATATAATATTATTGGAAATGGGTGTCCAGTGTCATAACTAATTGGTATAACTTTGGGAACAATAACAAAACCATTTTTGGGTTGCCTTTAAGATCTAAAATAGCTAGAACTAATTGGCGAGATTGAGATAAATATTGTATTAATTTATTACAGGTTAATACATTAATTAGAACTAGTTAAAATTAATTAGAATTAATTTGGAATTACTTAGATTTAATCTAAAGGTACATAGGTTGAATGGTAACTATTCAATAGTTGAGCAATAGGAATATTCAGGATGACCTATAGAGTAGACAGTTTTATAGAGGTTCCAGAAACCTTCTAGAAACTATGTTGGTAAGAGATAAGGAAAGGATTTGAGTCGGGATTCAATATGATTATTTAATTGATTTAAATCATGGTTATTTAAAAAATACCACTGTTGTATAAAGACCCCTCTAAGCCTTAGAGAAATCGTCTATACTCTCCAAAAGGCTGAGAAATGTAACACTCGGTTCCCAGAATGAATCGGTTTAGGTCATCAAGGAATCAAAGGCATTATTTTTGGGTAAAACCAGGTGTCATAATGTGACCATAAGGAGGTTACGACGTGATAGTTAAAAAATGATACATGTATTCTAGAAAGCTTGTCAAGATGTGACAAGTGAATGGTCACATTGTGAGGATGGTAGCAGCTCAAGCCCACAAACTTTAGGGTTCTATCCATATTTAAGTAGCTTATCTTAAGCCCTAGGGTATTCTCTTCAGCCTCCACTCCATTCAAATGAAACCCTAGCCCCATCTATGAGTTCTTAAGCATTTGGTGGTGTATTGGTAACTTAAAGTCGAAGGGATCATCTTTGGAGCATAGATTATGCTTGCAAGCCTAGTTACCATCTCTTAGAAACCCCACTAAACCCTTGTGAGTGTTCAAGCTTCATGCTTTATGGTTTCTTGTTGCTTGATCTAGAGATTTATGCATTATTGTCCATGATCAGATGAGTTACAGTGTTGGGATTCCATAAACTTGGAAACTTTAAGGGTCTTTAATGTCCCTTGGAGGTTAGTTGAGTTAGATCTCAAGTTTGGTGAAGTTTGAGATCCTGGTTGAGGCCTTGACCTCCATTTCTTCATAAGTGGCCTAGATTGAGCACGCAAGACCACAAAGCACCGATTTTTATGGCTTTCGGGGTGTAAGGAAGCCTTTTGGAGGAGATGGATTGTAACATACACTTTACTAACCTTGTTCAATTATCATGTTTCATATGTTTGTTAGTTTAAAAGTGAATATTGTTAGCGATTATGTGGTTTTAAACGTTTAAAGTAAGTAGTTATAATGGAATAGAATTATATGTGCTAAAAACATCATTTTTCGATATGGTTTTGAGCGTTAAGTTCTAATGAAATATTTTTATAAGATTTGAAGTTAAATTAAGTTTAGAATCATTTGGAAGGTATTGGAAGTGATAGGGAAGTCTTAAGTGATTTCGATAAAAAAAAGTCAACTATCGGAATTAACGAAAGTATAACGTCTAAGTTGGAAATAAGTAAAATTGATTTTATTGTAAGATCTTTTATGTCATATTTTTATTGTATGTTTTAAATGATCTCGTTATAAACGTATAGGCGAAAACCTTAACGAAAACGGAGTTCCGAGCGAAAAGTTATGCAATTTTTAGTGTTTAGGGATAAAACGGGTACCCAGACTGGGTCAAACCCGACCCAACTGGGGTTTTTACCCATTAAAACATGATTTTGCCTCATTTTTCAGCCATTTTCAGTTCCTCACCATCCCTATGATACATTTTCACGTACATGATCAATCTTGAACAAGTTTCGAAGATTAAATCAAGATTTTGAGTGTTCTTGAATTATCAAGTCTAGTAGGATTAACCCTTGTAATTAGTGAGTTATTAAGAGATTAGGGTTTGATAAAAGTGGGTTTACTATTGATTTCATGAAACTAAGCATGAGTTTATGTTATTAACCTAGAATATTGAATGGAAATCAAGTAACTACATGTAAACTTGAGAATAAATCATGGTTTAAGAGTAATTAGTGAAAATTAGTAACGAAACCCACGGTTTATACATGAATTAGCATGGATTACTAAAATATTCAATGTTATAATTTTAAAACAATAACTTAGTGATATTGATCATGAGGTTTGATCATATAAAGGGTAAAATGAAATCATAAAGGGTATAATTGTCTTGTTTTTGTAAAAATCACCAAATATTGTAGAAAAATCGTATGGATATGTGATATATATACCTGGAAATCTGAGAATGTCTACTTTATTTTTGTTTGAACACCAAAATCTAATTTCGGACTTAAGATGGGTGAAAACAGCTATATTTTCAGCGCAGTAAGGCTGAATTTTGACAGCTTTGGGACATTTTAACAGCTTTGAGATGTTGTGTTGTAAAATTCATAGTAAATTATAGAAAAATCATAAAAATGTGATATCAGTGGAATTAGAAAGATATAAGAGTATATTTTGTTAATATTTATAATTTATTAGTTATTTTGATATTTAAGAAGGGTAAACAGATCTGTAAAATGACAGCTATAAAAGGAACAAAAAAACTAAAATTTCTAAATTGAAAACAACATAACTTGATATTAGTTGAGTAATTGCTTATGAAATTTAAGGTTTTCGAGGCCTGAGGATGGTGTAATTTCATCAGAAAAAAAAAGAGGCATTTTATCACAACATTCGATTACAGCACATTGAGTTTAATATAAGGACAATTGTATGTTATGTGTTATATGTGTAATGTGCTTTCTTGTGTTATTCATCTAAGTGGTTATTACTTCATATTAGATTTTGATGCCTTTGGCCATGTAGAGAATGAATCGTATCACTTTGGTATTGGCTTTGTGCATTTGGCCATGTAGAACATGTCTCGTATCACTTTGGTATTGGCTTCGGGCTAGGTAGGGCTGAAAGCCTGTATATTCTAGCAACATGATAAAAAGGAATTGTGTTTTATGTGACTATTGGGCTGGAATTTATGATAGTTATGATCCTAAATTATTGTGTCTCATTACTTGTAATCCCTTGAATCTAACCATTGATTGATCTGGAAAGCCCTTCATTTGATACACATATAAGCCTTTGTTGTCATTTGTTCCTTTTTATCCCTGTCATATTGTTATGCATATGCATATGACATAGCGTTATATTGTATCTATTTTTGAACTCACTAAGCGACACCTGCTTATCCCTCTCAGTGTTTAACTATTTCAGGTGATAAACATCCAGAGTAGATAGGCTTTGTTCGAGAACTTAGAGTAGTTGACATTACTACATTTGTACTTGGTATATATATACTTATATGTATTGTAGATTCCTGGGTAGTTATGTATTTATAAAACTAGTTATGAAACTTTGTAAAAGCATTGTTATTTGGTTTGTATCCAAGTTGTTATATTTAGACAACTAATGTGAATTATAATTATGAATATCCATGTAGCATGTTTGGATTTATGGTAATTTAAGTGTTGGGGACTATCAATCATGGTATCAGAGCACTAGTTTAAGCGAACTAAATACCACAGACTGGTATTTAGACTTAAACCTTTGGAAGTTCAATATATGAACAGATTCATTGTGAGTATATAGATACAAACCATAGGAAAAACTTAAGTGGGGTGTTGGGTAATGATAAATCCTTATATTCTAACATTCTATGTTACTCCAAATTTTTAGAGGAATGTTGAGCAGGAGGGTAGTCATACGCTAAATGTGGTTGGAGATCCTCATCCTAATGAGGGCGATACTCCAGTATCCCCTCATGAGGAGCGACTCTTGGACAAACTTGTTAGTGTTATTCGGCAGACTCTCAAACAACAGAAAAGGGATACTGATAAGGGTAAAGAGAAAGCCACCGGAGAGTCTTCGAGAGAGAAAGCAAAATGTCCCTCATTCAAAAACTTCAAGAGTAGTGGCGCAAGAGAGTTTTCAGGTGTCCTTGATCCCATTGTTATTCTTACCTAGATCTAGAACACATAAAAAGTATTTCGTATCTCCCATATGGTTAATGAAGACAAGGCTAACTATGTTTCTATAATGCTCATTGGAGAAGCCTTAGTCTGGTGGGAAGCGACATTTGAAGCTCTCAACGAGTATGACCAGGAGAATTTATCTTGGGAGATGTTCAAAACTTGTTTGCTAGGAAAGTATTGTCCTTTAGACATGAGGAGAAGATTGGAGAAAGAGTTCGTCAAACTTAAGCATGGAGGAATGACCATGATCGAATATGAAACTCAATTCAATCAAAGAGCACTGTTTGTTGCGAAGTATATCCCAATTGAAGACGATAAAAGTCAATAATTCATGGAAGGATTACGGTACGAAATCTGTGATTTTGTGATCAACCGGGATATTATATCATTCGATAAAGCTGTTGAATATGCCTGAAAGCATGAGCATGAATTAGACATACATGGTGCCACTCTTTCTGTCGTAAAGCATCCAGGTGTTGATCGAATTGTTTCTATTTCCCCTATTCCATTGGCTCGATCTGCTCGATTTGATCCTAGCAGAAAGGTACAATCTCAGAGCGCCTTTCTTGGCAACGGTCAGTCATAATTATTTTCTCTTTAGTCGAGAGCTCCATCGTCGTGGCAACAATGATGAAAGAGCCACCAGGGTCAATGTAGAACAAGAAAAGGACAGGCGATTTTCTATGGATGCAGAGAAATAGGTCACACGAAGCCCGTTTGCCCGATGAATAATGTTAAATGTTATGCTTGCGGTGTTACTAGCCATAGAAAGCGTTTATACCCTACTCTTACCAGCCAAATGTTGGAAGTCAAGCTCCTATTTAACAACCGGTGGGTACTTCAACCCAAAAGGAGGAGGTGCTATATATATTGACAGTTGTTTATGATATTTTTGAGATACACAATTTATTTTATATGATGAGTGACATTTATGGTTTCATTAATGATTTAAAAATGAAAATTTTGGGCTGTATTTTTGGGATGTTTTAGGTAGCTAGATATTGCTAGTCAATTCAGTAGTTATACTGGCAGTTATAGTTATTAGACTTATCCAAGTGGTTGACTATTGGATTAGCTGTCTAAACCCATAACTATAATTGGTATAAACTTCAATTGATGGTAGTATAGTCCTTTTGGTTGCCTTCAAACCTGGCAATTGAATAGAATAACTTTTAAAGAGAGAATGAAGAATTTATTATTTGGTTAATAAATTGGAATAAATAATCTATTAATGTATTATGAAAATAATATATTAATTAGAAATCATATTATTTAATTAATATTTAATCAGAAATTAATTTGGAATTAATTTTGGGATTAAGGGAATTAATTAAAAGTGCAGGGACTAAAGGTAACAATGTTCAATAGTTGAGCATTGGGCAATTCTAGAACCCCCCATATAGGGTGGGCGAATTCTATATGCTCTTTAGGGTTTCCTTAGGCTCTAAGGGTGCCTTGGATAACTTAGGGAGGAAGTTAAGGGATTAAGGTTATCTTGGAGATACCTGCCTTATCCAATACCTATATAAACCCTCCTTAGAGTTGAATTTCATCTATGCCTTTTTTCTAAGTGCCTTGGATGAAATCTTGGCTCTTTCCCTCTCTCTCTCTCTCTCTCTCTCTATATATATATATATATATATATATATATATATATATATATATATATATATATAATATTCCTTGGTTTCTAGGGTTTGATTATGAGCCATTAGAGGCACGACACTTGTGGCGCTTGCTACCAAAGGTTTTCAAGCATGTATTAAGATTTTTATTACTACATAACAATGAAAGGTATGTTTACTTACCCTAGATATAAATTTTGATTATAATATAGAATTCCTAGATTTCCCAATTGATGTTCAAATACTTGTATGTTTAATTAGAGAAAACATAGATCGGGACAATTAGGGTTGCATGCACATATAGGATTGTTTTCTATGCTCATAACACATCAATACATACATAACACATAACAGGCACTGCCTATTAAGTATAACGGGCCCTGCCTGTTGGATTAGTGTCTAAGTCCATAACTATTTTGGTATGTACTTGACCCGATGGTGCATGGTCCTTTTGGGTTGCCTTCACCAAAGCAACTTGATAGGATGAATTATGGAGAGAAAGGATTAAATATGATTTATTAATATATTTTGAGAATAATATATTAAAGGAGAAATCATATTGTTTAATTAATATTAGTCAATAATTAATTGGTAATTAGTTTTGTGACTAAAAGAGATTAATTAAACTTAAGGGACTGGAATTGTAATTATAAGATAGTTGCAATTTGGGCCATGGATTGCCTTAAATAAGGAGTGGACGAATTCTATGGGGAAACCCAAGAAGAAATCGTCCAAGGCCTTAAAGAAAGGAGTCCATGGGTTGCTTAGGGCTTAAGCATCCAAATTAGGGTTTCCTTGTTAGATAACCCTAATAGCCTCACTATATATAGATCCCTTAAGGACCAAAAACGTGGCCAAGACTCCTCTAGGGTTTGTAGACGTTTTTGGGCAGCCTCCATCCTCTCTCCTCTTCATCCTCTTGCTTATGGTGTTTGTGAACCATTAGAGGAGTAACAATTGTGACTCTAAGCTTTCTAAAGTCAATACAAGGAGATTTGGGATTGTTATTGCTACATAACAATCAAGGTAACATCTTAAACCTATTCTCATGTTAATATGATTACTTGAATGCTAGAATTAGGGTTTATAGTCTCTGGATAACTTGCATGTACTATAGAGAAACCTAGATCCAAGCATTAGGGTTTGTATGAGCACATAGGATGTTCTTATAGCCAAAACCCATCACTGCCCACATACAATTCATATAAGCATAACATGTAATAGCATACAGAATAACCATCGGGCCCCGTCCAGTAAGCATACAAGCACATACATATACAAGTGTCATACAGACTTTGATTATTCTAACATAACCGATCATGGGTTGGCATTGGTGCCTTCGACCCGCTAAACATGGTGAGTAAACTCACCTCGCACTGTTGAATCTCACATAAAGAATCTATGGCTACTGACCTGCTAAAATCCCCACGCTAACAATCACAATCATCCAGTCAATAATCGGATCCCGGCCCGCATACTGGCTTCTCAACTACTACACTAAGTGTACCCTGCGGTACGCCCCGTGTACTAACCTTAAGGACCAATAAGCAAGCAATACACCTCCATAGGGTCTAAACGAAAAATATACAATAAACTAAGCGTATAGTTTCTACAGTGTTTCAGAAAAGATTACCTCAAAACTGTAAGGATGTGGGTGTCTTCACGGTTCCTTGCAAGTTAGGTAATTTTTATGTTCCACGAGCTATGCTAGAAATTGGAGCTTCTATCAATGTTTTTCCTTATTAGATTTTTCAAAATTTAAACATTGTCACATTAAAGAATACCATGGTGATCATCCAGGTAGCTAACCGATCTTTAGTGCATCCAAAAAGTGACTAGAGGATGTGCTAGTTCAAGTGAATGAACTATTATTTCCAACATATTTTTATGTTCTTGACATGGATGATGATGACTCACCAAATTTGAGTTCGATCCTTCTAGGAAGACCCTTTTTGAAAACAGCCCAGAAGAGTGTTTGAAGATGAAATATCACTTGGATATCTCCTAGCATCATAAAAATTGTACACTTAGCATACAAGCCCCAAAGCTAGTACACTACGCATACGTGCTGAGTACGCCATGCGTACTCCGCCAGTTTGGGCTTCCGTGTTGTGGGTTTCTCGGTAATGGGTTGTGTTGAATTTTTGTTGCCTTGGGCGTTGTTGTGCCATCAGAATTGAAGTGTTTTGGGGCTAGGAATATTTTTGGACAATGGATTAAGGCCCATGAAAGGGTTTGAGCCTAATTTGGATAATTGGGCCATATTTGGGCCTTGGTGTTTATTTGGAATTTGGTCTTTGGATTGTTAGATTGGGCCTTGGCCTTGGGCTAAGTTATGGAAAGGGTAAAAAGGTCTTTTACCCTAGTTTGGACACTTAGGGCGAGCCGGGATCCGATTATTAACTGGATGATTATTTTATAATTGTTAGCGCGGGGATTTTAGCAGGTCAGTAGCCATAGATTCTTTATGTGAGATTCAACAGTGCGAGGTGAGTTTCCTCATCATGTTTAGCGAGTCGAAGGCACCAATGCCGACCCATGATCTGTTATGTTAGAATAATCAGAGTCTGTATGACACTTGTATATGTATGTGCTTGTATGCTTACTGGGCGGGGCCCGATGGTTATTCTGTATGCTATTACATGGTATGCTTATATGAATTGTATGTGGGCAGGGCTCGTTATACTCATTAGGCAGTGCTCCTGCCACTTTTCAAAGGTGCATGGTAAGTATTTTTTTTTTTTGAGTATGTTGAGGAAATCATTGAAGTGTTTATGGATGATTTCACTGTTTATGGTAATTCCTTTCATGAATGTTTGGAAATTTAAAAAATATTTTGCAAATATGTATTGAGACCAACCTTGTGTTGAATTATGAAAAGTGTCATTTTATAGTTGACAAAGGTCTCATACTTGGTCATATTGTGTCTTCTAAGTTTTTAGAGGTGGATAAAGCAAAAAACTGATGTCATTAAGTCTTTACCTTATCCCACTTGTGTTCATGAGATACGTTCGTTTCTTAGTCATGCAGGTTTTTATATAAGATTCATCGATGATTTTTCCAAGATATCTCGGCCCATGTGTGAGTTCCTACAAAAAGATGCAGAATTTGAATTTTACAAGGAGTGCATGCAAGTTTTTGATCAGTTGAAGGAGTTGTTAATTTCGGCACCAATACTTCAATCACCAGATTGGAGTTTTCCATTTGAAATCATGTGTGATGCTAGTAATCATGCGGTCAGTGTAGTTTTGGGGAAAATAAAAGATTGAGTTCCTCATGCCATTTGTTATGCCTCGAAGAAACTTGATAGTGGACAAGCCAATTACTCGACAACTAAGAAAGAATTGCTATCTATTGTCTTTGCTTTAGAGAAATCTCATCAATATTTGTTAGGTTCTAAATTGATTGTTTATTTTGATCATGTAGCTATTAGATACCTACTTGCAAAGAAGTATTTCAAGCCTCATTCGATGGGTTTTACTCTTACAAGAATTTGATATTGAAATCAAGGTCAAAAGCGGAAAAGAAAACCTTGTGGCTGTTCATCTTAGTAGGATTGTCTCTCTCGAGGACTCAACTCCCATTCATGATGCATTTCCCGATGAGAATTTATTTTCAGCCAAAGTTGCCCCATGATATGTCAATATTGTGAACTACATCGTCACAAATTTCCACCAGATTTGACTCAATGGAAAAAAGATAAAATCGAGAAAGAAACTAGGAGGTGTGTATGGGATGAGCCATACCTTTGGAAATATTGTGCTAACCAAATGATCAGACGATGTGTTGAACAACATGAGGTATCTTTTATCTTAGCATTTTGTCACTCTTATGCTTGTGGAGGACATTTTGGTCCCCAAATAACTGCAAGAAAAGTCTTAGATAGTGGATTTTACTGGCCAAGTATCATCCATGACTCTTATGTTTTTTGTGCAATTTGTAACAAGTATCAAAAGACGGGATCTTTGAGCTCAAGGAATCAAATGGCCCTTAGTCCCAATTTATTTTGTGAAATTTTTGATATATGATACATTGACACTTGTACAAAAATGACCTACGATGACACTTTCCGAAAAAGGGACTGTCACACTTTTTATGAAAAAGGTCACTAAAAAATTTAGAGACTGTTTTTGGATACATTTACATTAGTTTTTGTGTCCATTGTATTGATAATAAAAAAAAAATTAACCACATTTAATTATACCAAATGTGACAATTATTAGTGACACTCGAAGACTTTGGCCATATTTCACTATTAGCTAGATTTATAGATTTACATTTGATACTTTTTATTTAAGTGACAATACATAAATATCTGGTGACATGAGGCAATTGTATATGCTTCTGTATCATGGTGCTATTTTGACACATGAAATCCCATGTAGCTAATAGGGGATACATATGGTCGCATTAAATATTTGTGTGTCCATAGGGTGTCGTTTAGCAGTGACTAAGTAAAAGCAAGAAAACATGTTAATTTAGTGGTTTATGGTTATGTACCTTTTATTATCTATGACAAATTATGATGAATTGGCTATGAAAAAAACACAAATATTAAAAATTTATTTTATTTCATATTTATTAAAAGGAATGTATCTTGATGAAAAATAACTAGTACTAGCTTCTTCTGTATCTATATTTGTTAATTCTTTTTGATAACTTATTTCTGAAATATTTGATCTATTATCATAAAATATTAATTCTTCGTCTATTATATTATTTTCTTTTAAAACAATGTTTCCTATATTATCATATTCTAAATATTCATTCTCACTTATTTGTTTATTTAAAAACATTTGATCTTCTATCTCAAGAAGTTCTTCTTTGTTTAATTTAATTTTTAATTCTTTTGCGGATATAATTTTTTCTTTATTTTTTCATATTTCTATATTGACAATTACTTTTTGTTTCTATTTCTTCAAATTCTTGATTAGGGATAGAGTTGTAACTGGAAAATCTTAAACTTGTTTTTCCTAACCTATTTGTATATGTTATTGCTTCATCTGGTACTATAGCAGGTGAAGTATCATGAACAAATTTACTAGTATCTCATTCTAATCCAGCAAGAGGTTCTGTGGAAATTCTTTAGGTTTTACCATTTTAATTTCATTACTACTTATTAAATTTACTACCTTGTCTGTAAAGATTTTGTATTTTGTGGTTGAGGTAGATGAATATCTTCCTAGAACTCCTAAAGTTATTAGTAAATTATATTCAAATTCAACTTCTTCGCATCCTTTTGTTTAGATTCCTAATTTTAAATATTTATAAAAATCTTTGATTGTTATTAGAAAATTTGGGCTACAAATTATTCTTCTATTACTATTCATATTACTTCTGTGCTAGCAATCATATTTTTTGTTATATCTTTAATTCTATTGTCATATAAGGTAACAAGAACTTTATAACCTAAATTGTTTCTCATTAATCCTTTAATTCCTATAACTTTTATTCCTAAATGGATAATTTTAAAATTTCTTTGTTTTAAATTATTTTCTCCTTCCTCAGAGATTATATTTAATATTTTGATTTGGTCTTTTATGCACTAAATGGTGGTTTCATAGCTATTTCTATAAATTTGGGTAGTATTTTCAAAATATAATTTATTATATAATATTTCTGGTTTTAATAATTGTAAAACTTGAGTTTGAAATCTATTATAATTTTGTTCATGATCAATTAATTCTTCTAGATTAACATCATATTCTTCACGTTTACTTGCTATTCTACTTATAATATTTTTAGGAGTTATACTTAAACTTTTACGATTGTAATACCAAAACTAAAAGGTTGTGTTATTATGTTTTAATAGTTATTCTTGTTATTTTTTCAAATCATGTTCGTTTTAGTGACAAAGATTGTATTTGTTCTTTTAATATTTTAATATGGCCTTTTATCTCATTTGATTCTTTTTCTAGATATTTTTGGTTTTCTATTTTTTTCTACTAAACTATTTATATGGAATTGTTTTATCTAGTATAGTTTATTTTGATCTTTAATATAATCTAATTTTTAATCTAGAGTATTGACCTATTTATAAAGTAATGCTAAAGTGTTTTGAATTTTTTTCAATTTTATTTTCTAGATTATCTGCTATGTTAATAGGTAGGTCTATAATTGTATTTAAACAATGGTCTTTAGAATTGAAATTATGTTGATGGTCTATATCAAAATTACATTTATTTTATTTTTATCAGTAAGGCCTAATGATCTTTTTATATAAGTTGTAAGTTCTAATCCTAAATAATCTAATCTTTTATTTTGCAGGTTATCTAGGCTCTGATACAAAAACGAGAGGGGGGTGTAAAGGTGTTGTGTGTGTTGTGTTAAAGGTGTTGTGTGTTGTGTATCGTGTGTGTGTGTGTGTATTATAGTGTGTTATATAAAGTGTGTACAATCCATACTTGGTACTTCCCTTAAGTTGGTTCCTAAATATCAATATAATTTTACTCTTCCTCCCTATAATAATATTTTTTTGTATAATCTCTATTAAACACCTTTCCCCACCAGAAAAGGGCTTTATAATAGGGTCACCCAAGTATTTTGTATGTCCAATATGTGGGTCACTTAATAAGAAATAAATATTATAAACACTATTAAGATGTGATACTAACAAATATTATTATAGACAATATTTTTATTAAACAAACTTTATTTTATCTTAGAATATATTTTACAATAAACTTACTGAGAATTCCTTCTGGCCTTACCATACCACGAAATGGTAGATGACCTTGACGATTACCTGAATTGGATCTAGACATCTGAGATGGAAAAAACATAATTATTTTTTTATAAATTAATTTTTTAATAATCTACTTAAAATATCAGTTGCCTTATTATTGTTTCCTTTAATGTGTTCTATATATTTAATCCAGTGTTGTTTATTCGATCTAAGAAATTTAACCATCTCCTTCAACTACTTCTTTTACTATTTTTTTATTTTATTGAAAAAAGAAACAATAGCTTCACAATAAATTCTAAAAGTTATTTATTTTTTTTTTTACAAATGATAAATAATTCAAAACTACAAGATCTAATTAATAGAATTTACAATTTACAAAAAAAATTCATTTACAACAAACAGAAGTAATAAATCTTTCCGGCGGTTCCTCTTCTTATCCTGAAAAGAAGAAAGTGGAAGCAATAATTTAGGATACCAATTTGATCCGGATGAAGACAACAATCAATCAGATGGTGTATTTTCTTTTGATTCGATTGTCAGACACAATCTTGACACTAAAAGATTTTTTACTATTGAAGATTCTCAGGAAGATTAAAAAAAAATAAAAATAAAAAAAATAAAAAAAAATACTATTGAAGATTCTTTAAAAGATAAGAAAAACAATTTTAGTCAATAATAATACACAAGACCGTCGTAACTACTATTCCAAGATTCCATTTTAGACAAAAATTTCTTTATGAGTGTTATTTCAATAATTAATATCAAGACCTCCACCACCACAAACATCCCCTGTCAACTTTATGAAGAACTATACAAAAGTTTTAGATTTTCTTGATAAATTAGATGATTTAAAATCCTTACAAAAGTTTTATGGTTTAATAAACTATGATAGACCATTTATTAAAGATTTAGGAAAAATAGTTAGACCTTTATATTCTAAAACATCTATTACATGTCAAATATATTTTAATCAAAAAGATATAAAATTACTACAAATATTAAAAGAAAAAAAATAAAAAAAAACTACCAGCATTAGCACTTCCATTAGATACAGATTAACTGATAATAGAAACATATTGATGTAGTTAAGGTTGGGTAGCAATTTTTTGTTCTAAACCAAACAAATTTAGTGAAAAAAGTTTAGAAATAATTTGTAGATATAATAGTGGTAAATATAAAGAAAAATGCAATATTAATAGTATAGATGCATAACTATTTGCCATCAATTATGCATTACACAGTTTTTGAATTATTAATCATTTCTAAAAAAAGAAATAACTTTTTGAACTGATTGCGAAGCTATTGTTTCTTTTATATTAAAATGAACGGAGATAGTAAAAGAAGTAGTAGAAGGAGATGGTTAAATTTCTTAGATCGAATAAACAACAACGGATTAACTCTTAATATAGAGTTTTTTTAGTCAAATATAGTGTTATACCCAGTCCAAATAATCCATAATTTCCCTCTTTCACCTTAAGTCCAAATATAGTGTTATAGTGTTATACCCAGAAAACCCAAATTCCTCTATTTTTAAAGATGCCCAAAATCCAAATTATTCCAAGAAAGCCTCCAAAATATGACAAATCAGATAGAAAAAAAAATTATGAAGCCTCATCCTCCAAAAAAATCCAAAAAAAGAAAAAATTCAATGAAAAAGCTCTCCATGAAGTATTTAATAAAACAGTTCAAGAAATATTAAAGACTATGATTCCACACTTAGATGATAATTCAAAAAAAACTATTTTCGAAGATAATTCAAAGAAAGACAGTCATTTGTAAGCTTATTTGTCATGCTCAAATGATAAGGTCTCTAACAAAGAAAGTGGAAGTTATTATTCAGAAAACCAATTTGATCTAGATGAAGACAACAATCAATTACATTGTTCATTTTCTTTTGATTCGATTGCCAGACTCTATCTCGACACTTTGAGATTTTTTACTATTGAAGATTCTCTAGAAGATTAAAAAAAAGAAAAAAAAAACTTCAGTCAATTATGATAGACATGACTATTACAATAATTCATTTAAAAATAGATGACAACTTCTATTATGAATCATTAATAATAAAGACCTCCGCCACAAATTTCCACTGTCTAAATTTTTGGAGACAACTTTATGAAGGACACTTGTGTATTTTTTCACTAGTTTCGATAATATTTTCCCTTTTAAATTCCCTATACAAAGAGGCATTTGTTAAGAAGTTAGACACAATTACTAAGAAGCAAAAACTCTCTCCCTCTTACTTTCTCCCAACCCATTCACTTAAAAGTTCTTGAGCTCTTCTTCACTTTGTTGTATAAACTAACTTTGTTGTATAAATGTTGTAAGGTATCCAAGTTTGCATGTAAGTTTCTTTCCTTTATTTACTTTTAGTTTTTTAAGGGATTTCCCAAAAGGGAAAACCTTAAGTCCTTTAATTTCATCTAATTTTAGTTCGAAGTTCTCATATGTTTGTATGATATTTTAATTTTCATCAGTAAGTTTATTGTACCTTCATATACACAAAACTATATAGTACCTTCTTATACATTAGGTATATGTAACTAATAATATGTATGATATGTTTGATGAACAAAACTATACAGTACCTTCTTGTACACAAGATATATGTAATGTTGATAATTTAACTTCTTTAAAAGTAAAATGTAAAATAAGAATTAAAACACATATAATAGAATGTTTAACTTTTGTAGATACATGACTAATTGCATTATAGATGAAGCTTTAGTACCAAAAAGTTATGTTACACAAATTAATGATCCTATTTCAGCCAACAAATGGACGGAGGAATACATATTTATCAAAATATACAAAAACTTGTATCTAAAATATGTTTTGATACAAGTTGTTGTTATAGTAAATAATATACTTTGCCGCCCAAGACATGGGTTAGAAAATTAAACCTAAAAAATTGATTTTATTATTGGTTTAATCTTTGTTTTGAAAGACCATAGTGCTCAAACGATTTCAAAATATTATCTTCGTTTTCAAAAACATTCTCTTCTTGCCCCTTCTACAACAACAAATTTCCTTCCACAAATTGAATATGGAGAGACTAGTAAAATTGAACCAACTTGTAAATGTAAAGAAGTAAATGAATGCCAGTTAATAGAATAAAACAAAGATGTAATAGATATAGAAGGAACAGATAGTGAAATCAATGATTTTATAGAAGAGGATTATAATAATTTCATAAATACAGAACAAATTTATACAACTTTAGTAACTGAACAAGAAATAGATCAATTGATTTCAAAACTAGAAAAAATGAAAAACTAGGTGAAAATATTTTAAAATATTGAGAGAAAGATAAAAATAGTATGTGAATTAAAAATCAAAAACCCAGAATACATAATCAGAATTAAAAATATAGAACCAACTAACGAACATATAGATGATTTCAAATTACATATTTCAGAATTATTAAAATTAAGAGTCGTAAGAAAATCTGATAGACCTCATAGATCTGCAGCATTCATAGTTAGAAAACATTCAAAAATAGTAAGAGGAAAAAAGTAGGATCGAAATTAACTATAAACGACTAAATGACAATACAATAGATGATTCTTATAACATACCAACAAAAATGTTTTAATCAATCGAATTCAAAATTGTAAAGTATTTAACAAATTTAATTTAAAATCTTGTTTTTGGTAAATAAAAATGCATCATAATATATAGAGTAGATTGCTTTTATAAGTCCAGAAGGACATTTTGACCAGCTACTCATGTATTTTGGATTAAAAAATGCTCCTAGTATATTTCAAAAAAAATTGGAAGATGTATTTAACAAACATAAAAATTTTGCTATTGTATATGTAGATGATATTTTAGTATTTAGTAAAAATAGACAATAACATAGATAACACTTGCAAGTCATATTTTCAAAATTTATTAAACATGGTCAGATCATAAGTAAAAAGAAGATGCAAGTTTTTAAAAACTATATTGATTTCCTAAGAGTTAACATAGAAGAACGAAAAATAAAAGTACATCCTTATATAGCCCAAAAGGCTTTAGATTTTCCTGATAAGTTAAATGATTTAAAATCCTTACAAAAGTTTTTAGGTTTAATAAACTATGCTAGACCATTTATTAAAGATTTATGAAAAATAGTTCCACCTTTATATTCTAAAACATCTATTACATGTCAAATATATTTTAATCTAGAAGATATGAAATTAGTAAAAATATTTAAAAAAAATTAAAAAAAAAAAAAAAAAAAAAACTCCAAGAATTAGCACTTCCATTAGATACAGATTATTTTATAATAGAAACAAATGGATGTAGTCAAGGTTGGAGAACAATTCTTTGTTGTAAACCAAACAAATTTAGTGAAAAAAGTTTAGAAAGAATTTGTAGATATAATAGTGGTAAATATAAAGAAAAATGCAATATTAGTAGTATAGATGCAGAACTACTAGCCATTAATTATGCGTTAGACAGTTTTAAATTTTTAATCATTTCTAAAAAAATATCTCTTAGAACTGATTGTGAAGCTATTGTTTCTTTTATAATAAAATGAATGGAGATAGTAAAAGAAGTAGTAGAAGGAGATGGTTAAATATCTTAGATCGAATAAACAATATCGGATTAACTATTAATATAGAACACATTAAAGAAAAAATATAATAAGACAGCTGATATTTTAAGTAGATTATTACAAAATATATTTATAAAAAAAATAATTATGTTTTTTCCATCTCAGATGTCTACATCCAATTCAGGTAATCCTTGAGGTCATCCACCATTTCGTGGTATGGTAAGGCCAGAAGGAATTCCATCAGTAAATTCTTTTGCAACAAGGCCAATACAATCTTTGTGACATCCCCAATTTTACGGCCAGAAAAAGACCGATTTGTTTACGCTTTGTTTTATAAAATCAGAGTAATCCTTTGATTAAAAGAGTTGTAGAATTTTTTCCCAAAATAAAATATGATAAAATAAAATTTATCAAAGCATTTCTTAAGGAAATGTATTTTCATTAAATAACAAAATCTCGGGATGTCATGTTCCGATACAGACCAAAAGCATAAACAATATAAAATAGACCTTGCAACAGTTATTTATAACTACTGATCTATAATCCAAAATATCTTGTCAAGTTCACCAACTTATACCCTTGTGTCATTACATGTATTGCAAAGAAAACTGAGTGGGTCAGGCTTTTATGTAGCGATGGATTTTGTGCCAATTCCTTAGGTCAATCCTTGGGAATGAATGATTGAAGGATAGTTGATTCTTAGGGTAAAACATTAAGAATTAAAGAAGATAACGGAGATGGGTAATTGAGTTGTTTGTTTGATGATTAAATATAATAATTATATTATTGTGGGTTGAAAACCTTATATGCTCATTAGGCTCCCTGCATCTGCCAGAATTATTCCTAAGCGCATCTCCTAGTATTATTACATTCACTATTGACGAATCTGTCAATATTATTCTTAATCATCTTTCGCACCTTATCATTTATTTACCCATGTTTTCCCCAACATAATAGTAGATATAAAACACATATACAGTTTAATTTATTTAAAACCTGTACCAAACATTGCATTCAACACCAATCTCAAATAAACAAACTTATTAACACATATCATGTATTTTATAGTCAATACTTCGTATTCAACACTCATCTCAGATAAACAAACAACTTATTAACACATATCATGTATTTTATAGTCAATACTTCGTATTCAACACTCATCTCAAATAAACAAACAACTTATTAACACATAGCACGTATTTCATAGCAAATACTTAATATTTATGTGTTAGAAGAAAGTAACTATACACTCACACAAAACATATACTTAATACATTCAAACAATACTTGTATTAAAATCGTGTTATGAAAGGGACTATACACTCACTTGATCAGAAGATGATCGGATAGCACTACGACTCTAAGAGCAGTACTTCTTCGGAGAAACTAGAAGATCTTCACACACCAGGCTTCTCGCAGCCAGAGCTTCGGCTCGGAAACTCTTTTCTTCTCGGGATCTTCGGGCTTCGGTACTTTCTTTGTGTCTCGGGATGATACCGAGGCTTCGGGGGATTAAAATAGGGCTTAGAGAGAGTATCGGGAATGGGAGAGAAGAGATTGAGCAACCAAACTCGGTTGCCCCTTGAATTCTATTTATAGGGCTGATTTTATGGATTAACGTCGTGAATCTCGAATATTCACGTCGTGAGTTTAGTCGTCACTGCATGCGTCATCGCAAGTAGCGCCTGTTAGGCTCCAGAAGTCATAAATACTGAAGTCACGTCGTCTACACTGTATTCATGTCGTGAACTTTGACAGTTTTGGGGTTTGCGCCCCGAACTTCAGAAACTCATAACTTTTGCATACGAACTCCGTTTTCGACGTTCTTTATATCCACGTGTAGGTAAAAACAAGATCTGCAACTTTGATTTAGACTTCTTCGGCTAATTTTGAATTGAATTTTAATATATTATTTTTAGTAAGCCGGGACAAGAAAACTTCGTTCGAAATTCATAACTCCTTCATCTGAACTCCATTTTCTTCTGTCTTTTTATCGTTGGACTACTATTGATGAGATCTTCAATTCTCATTTAGAAAGTTTTGGCTAAATATCAATCGACCTCAATCTCGAGTTTTGGGCTGCATACTGCTAATGCTGAAACTTCGAAAAATCATAACTTCCTCATACGAAGTCAGATTTAGATGTTCTTTTTATGCACGCTCTCGGTTTAACATATTATACAACTTTCATTTAGATTTATAAGGCCAAATATCTCTCTAACATAAATTCACTATTTACGTCGCGCTGTGTCGTGTCAGTTCTGTCGCGAAACTTCGACAGGTCATAACTTCTTCGTTATAACTCGTATTTCGGCATTCTTTATATGTACGGAATCCTTGTAACATATACTACAACTTAGTTAAGATTACCCCTTCTAAATAATCTTCCATCAAAAAGTCATTTTTGATGCTTATCGTCTCTAAATTGAATAGCCCGGATCTACGGGCGTTACAATTATCTCCCCCTTAGGATGATTACGTCTCGGAATCATCAACGAAATAGGACTTGTATAATGATTCCATATGTTATCTCTTCATCCTAGGTAATAAATGTAAGTTCTATATTTCCTCGAAAGAGTATCTAACTCTTGGACTTCTCGATAGCAGGTAGTGCTCAATCTTGCATCTGCTCTTCGTACTATATTGTACTTTCAATTGTAACCTTCGAGTTACAAAATAAATACTTATTGTGACTCCTTCTTCTTATTAGGATAAGTACTTTCCTTTATCTATTGTAACAGACCGATGGATCGTGTTCTAGTGACCTCTCATCGTATGATGCAACGCTTAGACTCAAGTCTCATAGAGTCAAATTCTGGAATTGAATATACCTTCCTCCATATTCTAATGTGATATAATCACATTTCTAGCTACAAGCTTCCTTAACAATGAGCGCGATGCTATCGATCGCATTGATTTCAATCTTCTGACTTGAGTCAGATGCTACCTCGAACTTGGTTCTATGAACCACGTAACAAACTCATCGTAGTCGGACTCAATTTGATATGACCGCTAGGGTCAGAATATCAATCATCTTCTTAGTCACTACCGAAACAATGGTAACGACATACTTGAATAAAACGAGATCAATCACTAGCTTATTGGTAACCTTGTGACTTTCCCTAATCCAAGTGTGAGTCTTGTGCTTCCGGTAGTATATGCATCTACTACCTTTCACACCTACTCATATTCGTCCCAAGTATTGTCCCGCAGTCGACCAAGTCACCATACAAGAAAACCACAAAACAATTTAACACATACGAATGTGTCCAAATAATCATAAAAATTTCCCTAGACTCTACTAGGACTTCTTCATTGCGCGTCTTCAATCATCAATTCTACTTCAACTTGGCTGGTGATAGAAATTCCAGACGATGAGACAACTTCAAGAATTTACACCAATCGTTCCATCATCCTGCCAATCGAAGGTGTACTTAAGACGTACCGTACTCCTCTAAACGTACTATTATAATACATCATCTAAAGGCAAGATACCATTCTTACGATATCTTCCGATAGGTGTCATTCACTATCATAAGCCTTTTCATTTCCTCCATTTACTCAATTCTCTATGAGTCTTCACCATGACCTTTCGTGCACCCAAGCAGATGTTCGGTGTACCATGCGAGAATTCCATATAGAAAGCTTTATTTACGATAAACGTATAAATCTCATTATCACCCTAAAACTTTTACATGCTAGTTCAAATATCGTATTCGTACGCTTAGAATCCTAAACACATAAGGTTTCCAGATCCGGTCGGCAACAGACCATAGATCCGAACAAACAATTTCATATATGGCAAACATATAGCATTTAGCACATAAAAGCATTTTAGGCATCTTTCCTAAAATATACTAGTGCTCGTGTCTAAAATATGGTAGACACTCATCTCACAATCATTGCTTAGCATTCTAAGTTTAAGTCTAGAAATCCTACAAATTCCTAGTTCGCTTAAACTAATGTTGTGATACCAACTGTGACATCCCCAATTTCACGGCCAGAAAAAGACTGATTTGTTTATGCTTTGTTTTATAAAATCAGAGTAATCCTTTGGTTAAAAGAGTTGCGGAATTTGTTCCCAAAATAAAATATGATAAAATAAAATTTATCAAAGCATATAGGGTTTTCAACCCACAATAATATAATTATTATATTTAATCATCAAACAGACAACTCAATTACTCATCCCCATTATCTTCTTTAATTCTTAATGTTTTACCCTAAGAATCAACTATCCTTCAATCATTCATTCCTAAGGATTGACCTAAGGAATTGGCACAAAATCCATCGCTACATAACGCGCATCTGCCAAGGTTATCCTTTAAGCACCTCTGCCCGGATTACAACATACACTATTAGGCACATCTGCCGACATTATGACATTCAATTTTAGGTACATTTGTCGACGTTATCCTTTAAGCGCATCTTCCAGGATTACGACATTCACTGTTAGGTGCATCTGCCGACATTATGACATTCTATTTTAGGTACATTTGTCAACATTATCCTTTAAGCGCATCTGTCAGGATTACGACATTCACTATTAGGCGCATTTGCCGACATTATTCTTAAGCGCATCTGCTAGTATTATGATATTCTCTATTTAGTGCATCTGCCAAAATTATTCCTAAGCGCATCTGCTAGTATTATTACATTCACTATTGGTGCATCTGCCAATATTATTCTTAATCACCTTTCGCACCTCATCATTTATCTACCGATGTTTTCAGCAACATAATAGTGGATACAAAACACATATACAGTTTAATTTATTTAAAACCTGTACCAAACATTACATTCAACACCAATCTCAAATAAACAAACAACTTATTAACACACATCACGTATTTTATAGTCAATATTTCGTATTCAACACTCATCTCAGATAAACAAACAACTTATTAACACATATCACGTATTTTATAGTCAATACTTCGTATTCAACACTCATCTTAGATAAACAAACAACTTATTAACACATAGCACGTATTTCATAGCAAATACTTAATAGTTATGTGTTAAAAGAAAGTAACTATACACTCACACAAAACATATACTTAATACATTCAAACAATACTTGTATTAAAATCGTGTTATGAAAGGGACTATACACTCACTTGATCAGAAGATGATCGGACAGCACTACGACTCTAAGAGCAGTACTTCTTCGGTGAAACTAGAAGATCTTCACACACCGGGTTTCTCGCGGCCAAAGCTTCGGCTCGGAAACTCTTTTCTTCTCGGGATCTTCGGGCTTTGGTACTTGCTTCGTGTCTCGGGATGATACCGAGGCTTCGGGGGGTTAAAATAGGGCTTAGAGAGAGTATCGGGAATGGGAGAGAAGAGATTGAGCAACCAAACTCGGCTACCCCTTGAATTCTATTTATAGGGCTGATTTTATGGATTCACGTCATGAATCTCAAATATTCACGTCATGAGTTCAATCGTCACTGCATGCGTCATCGCAAGTTGCGTCTGTTAGGCTCCATAAGTCATAAATACTGAGTTCACATCGTGAACACTATATTCATGTCGTGAACTCTGCCAGTTTTGGGGTTTCGCGCCCCGAACTTCAGAAACTCATAACTTTCGCATACGAACTCCGTTTTCGACGTTCTTTATATCCACGCGTAGGTAAAAACAAGATCTACAACTTTGATTTAGACTTCGTCGGCTAATTTTGAATTAAATTTTAATATATTATTAGTATATTATTTTTAGTAGGCCGGGACAAGAAAACTCCGTTCGAAATTCATAACTCCTTCATCTGAACTCCGTTTTCGTCTGTCTTTTTATCGTTGGACTACTATTGATGAGATCTTCAATTCTCATTTAGAAAGTTTTGGCTAAATATCACTCGACCTCAATCTCGAGTTTCGGGCTACATACTACTAATGCTAAAACTTCGAAAAATCATAACTTCCTCATACGAAGTCAGATTTAGACGTTCTTTTGATGCACGCTCTCGGTTTAACGTATTGTACGACTTTCATTTAGATCGCTAAGGCCAAATATCTCTCTAACGTAAATTCACTATTTAAGTCGCGCTGTGTCGTGCTGGTTTTGTCGCGAAACTTCGACAGGTCATAACTTCTTCGTTAAAACTCGGATTTCGGCGTTCTTTATATGTACGGAATCCTTGTAACATATACTACAACTTAGTTAAGGCTATCCCTTCTAAATAATCTTCCATCAAAAAGTCATTTTTGATGTTTATCGTTTCTAAATTGAATAGCCCAGATCTACGGGCGTTACAATCTTCAAATAGATACTATTATGATAATATCAGATTTGGTAATCCGACTTTACAATTTTTTCCAAATAGTAATATTTCTTCTAAAGCTTTACCACAATGTTTCTCTTAGTAAAGAATAAAAATGTTTATTCATGGATAGCTTATGGATACGAGAAACTAAAGATATAAAATATTTTATTCCATGTTTAAATGCTTTATCAGAACATTTTAACCAGACTCACAACCGTTTTAAGTTTTATGTTGTTTTGAAGAAAATGCAGATAGGTTTTTTCCACACATGGATAGAGGTATTTGAATCCATACAAGGATTTAGTGATCCATTATATAAAGGATTTAATGATTACCAACAAGCTTTAACAATAGCAAGAATGCATTTAGGCATGAAGATTTATATATCAAACTCTCTTAAGCATTATGTAGAGCCTTACTTATTCAGTAACTAAAGAATCAAGTCAAATTTTGTTTTGTGATCACTATGAAACCATGAAAAATAATTACAAACTTTTTAATAAAGAAATCTATTGAAGATTTTTTACTATTGAAGACAACAATCAATCAGATGGTGCATTTTCTTTTGATTTGATTGCCAAACACAATCTCAACACTTGAAGATTTTTTACTATTGAACATTCTCAAGAAGATAAAAAAATAATAATAAAATAAAAACTTTAGCAATTATGATAGACAAGACCATTACAAGATGTCATTTAAAAAATAGACAACAACTTCCATTATGAAGCATTAATAATAAAGACCTCCACCACAAATTTCCTCTATCTAAATTTATGGAGACAAGTTTATGAAGAAGGACACTTCAAATTCCCTCTTACTTTCTCTCAACCCATTCACTGAAAATTTCTTGACCTCTTTTTCAACTTTCTTGTATAAACATTGTGAGGTATTCAAGTTTGAATGTAAGTTTCTTTTCTTTATTTACTTTTAGCTTTTTAAGGGATTTCCCGAAAGGGAAAACCTTAATTCCTTTAATATCATGTAATTTTTGTTTGAAGTTCCCATATATTTGTATGATATTTTAATTTTCATCTGTAAGTTTATTGTAAAATATATTCTAAGATAAAATAAAGTTTGTTTAATAAAAATATTGTCTATAAAAATATTTGTTAATATCACATCTTAATAGTGTTTATAATCTTTATTTCTTACTAAGTGACCCACATATTGGTCGTATGAAGGGCCGGCTCCTTTCCTTTGAAAAGGAAGTACCTGAAACCAAAATTGAAAATCGTAAGCACGAAGCTTAGTGAGGTCCCACATCATACCACATACCATATAAACACATAATGCCTAACATATCTAGGTGTTAGTCTCCCCTTTGGTATCTGTCAATCGGTAACTGCCTAGCATATCTGGTTGTTGGCCTCCCCTTCGATATCTTTCAACCGGTAACTGCCTAGCATATATGGGCATTGGCCTCCCCTTCGGTATCTTTCAACTGGTAACTGCCTAGCATATCTAGGTGTTGGCCTCCCCTTTGGTATCTTTCAACCGGTAACTACCTAGCATATATGAGTGATGGCCTCCCCTTCGGTATCTTTCAACCGGCAACTGCCTAGCATATATGTGTGTTGGCCTCCCCTTTGGTATCTTTCAACCAGTAACTAGGGACCATTTCACCCCTACCACTACCACATAATAACATAACATATACATATAAATCATATACTGCCTAGCATATATGGGTGCTGGACTAACCCTTCGGTATCTTTCAACCAATAACCGGGGACTATTTCACCCCTACCACTACCACATAATAACATAGCATACTAGCACATAAAGCATAACAGATAGTAGCAAACCAAACAATTATCACATAGACAATCATCTCAAACATAATCACCTACTGGTGGGCCGACATTGGTGCCTTAGACCCACCTCTACTGGAAGGTAACTCACCTCACACTGCTAAAGTCTCGTAGACAAAACTCCAACAGTTGGATGACAGGTTCTCGAACTGTCAATCATCAAAATAACACCCAATCAGCAATTGGGTTCCAAGATATACCTATAACTTCATGCTTGGGATAATAGACTGCTTTACCCCTATCTTAGCTTGATTCAATCCAAAGGCCCAATCCAAAGGCCCAAAAGTCAACTATGAGTCAAAGCCCGACATATGGCCCAATTTTCCAAATTGGGCCCAAACCTTTACATGGTCTTATTCTAAGGCTGAACTATTTAGTCCAGACCAAACATTTGGCATTTCTAATCGCCCAATATCTTATAATCATAAAGGCCCAATTATGGCCCACCTATGGCCCAATTTTCCAAATTAGGCCCAAACCCTCACATGGGCCTTACCCTAAAGCACATATAATTATTCTAGTCCATATGATTGTTCTTGAACGGCCTATTATTGGCCCAATCACTAAAGCCCAATAGAAAGGCCCAACTTAAGGCCCAAGTGAAATTAGGGTTTTCACATAAAATGACGATTAGGGTTAAGTGTTTCTTACTTAATTCATTAAGGACTTAATCCATTAAGTTCATCAATCTATTGGGTTGATCATGTAGTGTGGTCGGGCTTAATACATAATCCCAATCCGGTCATCCAAAATATGGGTCCCGAAAACCCATAGCCCATATATCCAAAATTAGGGTTTTCTAAACCCTAATTAGGGTATCCAACCCAATCATAGCCTAATTATGCCCAATAGTTAAGACTTTGGATCAATTTGGGTTTCATTAGGCCTATTAGGGTTTCATTAGGTCAATTAGGGTTTTTCCTAAGTCGGGCACCACCAACTACCACCGCGAATAGTGGTGGTCAACGGTGGCTCACGGCGACGGCCACCACCTCATGGTGATCGTTATGGTTCTAGTCCAAAATAATGTCCAAACATCCCAAACGAAATCAAAACATAAACAAGCACACCGCCACCCAGCACGGTAGCTAATTGTGGCAGGAGGCGGTAGCCACCACCTCACGGTGGTGGTTATGAGTTTCTTTTCATTCTTCTAATCTCTAATTACATTTTACAATGCTTTAACCCAAAAATAACACATCCAAATAAAATACACACACAGCCACCTTATGGTGGTCGGCAGTGGCGCATGGCGGCAGCCACCACCTCTCTATGGTGGTGGTGGCTTTCTTGGTTTTTCCATCTAGCAAAAACCTCATACTACACTCCATCGGAAATAAACACGCACACCAATATATACCCATATCCACCCACACACGGTGGTCAAAGGTGGCAGAAAAACAAAATGGCGGCAGCCACCATGGTTGGCTGCCATGGTGGCGCTCTTCAACATCTGGCTAGCTAACAAATTGCACACACAAACACGATGCAACAACGATTCACACACATGCACAAATCACGAGCACCCACCACGCAGCAACACCTCGGACATGGAGGAGGACGACGACGACAAAGGAACTAGCTTCAGCGGCTACATCGGTGTCTGTTGGGTAGGAGGTGCCAAAGAGAGATCGGATTAGCGCCAGTAACAAGGGTTGCTCGATGGTGCTAGGTGGTCAGAGAACAGATGGGGTGAATGGTGGCGGCAGCGCCAGAGACGAAGAATGAGGGCGGCGACTGCCTCTCTTTTTAGGGTTAGGGTTTAGAACCGGGGGTGACGGGTTTATATACCCCGATCCCCCATAACTTGTTTCCATAATAACATAAATGGTCCCTCCTTCCCCCCATTTCTTTCAAAATAAATGCTTAATTTACCATTTAAACCCTGCCTCCTGAAATCCTTTACAAATTAAGTCTGAATTTTACCAAGCAGTCCCTCCCTCTATAAATCCTTTTCAATTTAGGTCTAGAATTTACTCTCTATCCCCTGTTTCCATAAATCATTTCATATTATGTCCAAATGATACCAAACACCCTACACCTTCTAAAAATCTTTACAAAATAAATCCCAGAATTTACACTTTTAACCTCCAACTTCTAAACCTGTGACAGTTAACTCCTCGAGATCAACCCTTGATATATAATTATTGATTTTAGGGCTACTATTTGTTTAATAATTTGTTTATTTATTTATTTAATAAACAAGGTGTTACAATAAATTTAGACTATGGAAATTTGTGGTGGAGGTCTTTAGTTTTAATGCTTCATAATGGAAGTTGTCGTCTATTTTTTAAATGGAATCTTGTAATAGTCTTTTCTATATTAATTGACTAAAGTTTTTTTGTATCTTCTTGAGAATCTTCAATAGTAAAAAATCTTCAAGTGTCAAGATTGTGTCTGGCAATCGAATCAAAAGAAAATGCACAATCTGATTGATTATTGTCTTCATTTGGATCAAATTGATTTTCTGAATTGTTGGGTCCACTTTCTTGGTTAGAGACGTTATCATTTGAGCATGACAAATAAGCTGGCAAAGGACTGTCTTTCTTTGATTTATCTTCGACAATAGTTTTTTCTGAATTACCATCTAAATGTAGAATCATAGTCTTCAATATTTCTTGAACTATTTTACTAACTACTACATGGAGTGTTTCTTCATTGAATTTTTTCTTTTTTGGATTTTTTCTGGAGGAAGAGGCTTCATAATATTTTTATGGCCTTCTATCTAATTTGTAATATTTTGGAGGCTTTCTTGGAAATAATTTCGATTTTGGGCATCTTTAAAAATACAGGAATTTGGGTTTTTCGAAATTAAGGTGAAAGAGGGAAATTATGGATTATTTGGACTGGGTGTAGGACTAAATTTGACTAAAAATCTCTGTATTTTCCGGGTTTTCTAAGTGAACTCAAATTTCTATTGTTTGTTTATTTTTATTTGTAGAGGAAAATGGAGGCCACTATGTCTCCATATTTTTCTTTGTAGATGAATCAAGAGTCCTCTATGTCTCTAGAGATTTTAGCAATCCCATAGCTATAACTAGATTTGATAAGTATTTACCAGTTGCCAGACTCACTGGACTAGCTAGTATACTTCTCTGGCTTACTAGTACCTTCTGTATCACTTATTGGGGAGTAAGTACCCATTTTACTCTTTTTTTCGGGATCAAAAGAGGAAGCACTAGAAAGATTTATTATTTTTGTTTGTTGAGAATGACAACTTTTTGTAAATTGTTAATTCTATTAATTAGATCTTGTTTTTCCTTTCTAAGCTTATAAATTTCTTCATTTAAAAGTTTGTAATTATTTTTCATGGATTCACAGTGATCACTAAACAAAATTTGACTTGAATCTCTGGTTACTAAATAAGTAACTGGAGGTTCAACATAATGCTTAAGAGAGTCTGATATATAAAAATTCAAGCTTAAATGCATTCTCGCTATTGCTAAAGTTTGTTGGTAATCATTAAATCCTTTATATAATGGATCAGTAAATCCTTGTATTGATTCAACTACTTCTATCCATGTGTGAAAAAAAACATATCTTCCTTCCCTTTCAAAACAACATAAAACTTAAAACGGTTGTGAGCCTGGTTAAAATGTTTTGATAAAGCATTTAAACATGCAATATAATATTTTCTATCTTTAGGTCCTCATCCATAAGTTATCCATAAATTATCTAATAAACATTTTTCTTCTTTAACAAGAAAAACATGTGGTAAAGCTTTAAAAGAAATATTACTATTTGGAAAAACTTGTAAAGTCTGATTACCAAATCTAATATTATCATAATAATATTTGTTTAAATATTGCATTGGTCTTGTTGCAAAAGAATTTACTGATGGAATTCCTTCTGTCCTTACCATACCACGAAATGGTGGATGACCTTGAGGATTACCTGAATTAGATGTAGACATCTGAGACGAAAAAAACATAATTAATTTTTTATAAATTTATTTTGTAATAATCTACTTAAAATATAAGTTGGCTTATTATCTTTTTCCTTTAATGTGTTCTATATTAAGAGTTAATCTGGTGTTGTTTAATAATTCAAAACCGTCTAACGCATAATTGATGGCAAGTAGTTCTGCATCATAATACTAATATTGTCTTTTTCTTTATATTTACCACTATTATATCTACAAATTTTTTCTAAACTTTTTTCACTAAATTTATTTGGTTTACAACAATAAATTGCTCCCCAACCTTGACTACATCCATCTGTTTCTATTATCAAATAATATGTATATGTTGGGTCTAAAAAATGGTTTATACTTTAATTTTCTAGGCTTTAATAGTTTTCGGTCCTTGTGGTGTGTGCGGTTAGGAGTGTTCACGGCCCAGGTGGGTGTTTACGGCCGTGAACCTGTTCACGACCCATGTTCCATATAAATAGATGTTAGATGATAGAGGGAGTATACGGCTAGGAGAGGTGCTAAGTGTGTGCAAATCCAGGTGTCCTAGAGAGAGAAACTAGAGAGAAGAATAGAGTGTGTGTGTGAATCTAGTGTTGAATTATCATTCATATCATATAAACATCATAGATTAATCTTATTCTTCTTCTCCTTCTTCTTATTTTGATCTTGCATCATCCAATTAATTGATATTTCGCACCATCAATTGGATTTAATTGATATGTCAAGCAAATTTGGGACTTACAATTGGTATCAGAGCTTGGATTTTATCAATCAAATTGGCAAGATCTAGAGCGTATTTTGTAACGCCCGTAGATTCGAGCTAGTCAATTTAGAGATAATAGCGGTCGAAAACGACTTTTCGAAAAAAGATTATTTAGAATAAATAATCTAACTAAGTTGTATAATACGTTTCAAGGGTTCCGTACATATAAACAATGCCGAAATCTGAGTTATAACAAAGAAGTTATGGTCCGTCGAAGTTTTACAGCAAAACCGGCACAACACCGGCAGACGTAAATAGTGAATTTACGATGGAGGACTTTTTAGCCTTATAAATCTAAAAAAAAGTTGTACTATACGTTAAACCAAGAACATACAAAAAAAAAAAGAACGCGCAAATTTGAATTCGTATGAGGAAGTTATGGATTTTCTAAGATTTGGTTTAGCATTGCACAGCCTGAAACTCAAATTTTAGATCGAGCGGTTTTTGTCCTATGCGACCTAAATGAGAATTGAAGATCTCATTAATAGGAACTCAACGGTAAAAATACAGACGAAAACAGAGTTCGTATGTAGAAGTTATGAATTTTACGCGGATATTTAACAGTATAATCTCCTCGTACTATTAAATTTAAGATCGGTCGAGAATTAGCCAACGGAGTCAAAATGAAAGTTGTAGATCTTATTTTTACCTACGCGTGGATATAAATAATGTCAAAAACGGAGCTCGTATGTAAAAGTTACGGATTTTAGAAGTCGAAAGTGTGCTGTGTGAAAATGGATGACGTGGCACAATCTTGGCCATTGCTTTCTCCCCAAGTCTTGCCACCAGATGGTGACATGTGGAACCAAGTTCAGCCATATTTCACCCTATAAATAGAACTTCTCCCACCTTCATTTTCTTCACACCTTTCTCATTTTTTCTTCTCTTTACTATCTCTCTAGAACCTCTCTCTAGCCCCGAAACCCCTCGAAAAGCCTAGGGAACCTCCCTAGCACGAAGCGGAAGCCCCGGATTGCTCGACAGCTCCGAGAATAAGAGCTTTTCGGCTCAGGAACGCTGCTCCAAGCAAATTTCGGTTTTCTATAAAACTCGATGTAAGTGAGCTACACCTACGCTATTTTTAATATAGTTTTTATTTAATTATAGTAACGTTATTAGGAACTTATAATAAGTGCTTGGGCTATTATTATGGGTTATATAAGTATTATTTAACGCTTATATAATAGTAATAATAGCGAGACTATTAATTAGTCTCGGAGAATAATAGACTAAACTCTAGTGGTAATAATACTAGGTTTCGTCGAAGGAAATTATTTTTAAGAAGCGAAGCGCTGTCTGAGTTCGGAATCACCACCTTTTCAAGTGAGTGCATAGTTACTTTCATCTTACACATAGATATGAAGTATTTTATATAAACTACTTGCTACGTGTGCATATTATCTGTATACTCGCTATCTATGCTGGATGAACGATTTTATATATGTTTTAAATGATTTAAACTGTATATGTATTTTATATCTACAAATATGTTGGGTATGACATGGATAGATGAATAATGAGAGATAAAATATGATGTGAGTAAACATTGGCAGCTATAGACTTAGTGCCTAATAAATAACATCGGCAACTATGGACTTAGTGCCTATTGGACAAACACTAGTAGCTATGGACTTAGTACATATTAGGTAAACACAGGTGGCTATGGAATTAGTACCTGTTAAGTGTTGGTGGCTATGGACTTAGTACCTAGTAGCTATGGACTTAGTGTCTGTAAGATAAACATTGGTAACTATGGAATTAGTACCCACACTGGTAGCTATGGATTTAGTACCTGATAAATTAACTTTAGCAGCTATGGATTTAGTGCGTTGGCAGCTATGGAATTAGTGTCTGTCTTATAAACCCTGGAAGCAAGGGACTTCGAAATGAACGAATGCAGGATAGATGACCCTTAGGGTAGACCCTTAAGAGTAAGGAAGATAATAGAGATGAGTAATTGGGTTGATTGTTTGATGTTTAAACATAATAATTATATTATTGTGAGTTGAAAACCCTATGTACTTACCAAGTTTCGCAACCCGACCCACTCAATTTATTTATATCACAGGTGTTGATATGAAGTCACATTACACTGAGAGATTAATGAGATATAAGTCACTAGTGATAATGAATACAAGTTCTATTTATGCTTATGTTTCCGTATTGACGATGACATCCCAAATGTTTTAAAATGAATAAAAATACTTTTATTCGGAAATGCTTTGGTAACGTATTTATCATGTTTTACTGGGAACAAATTCCGCAACAATTTTATTAAAATAGGTACTCTGATTTTTATAAAGTATAAAAAAAAAATCGGTCTTTTCTGGCCGTGAAAATGGGGATGTCACATTTTTTATCTTCTTTTTTTGAGGATTTTTTCGTTTTTGAATAACTTTTTAAAAAATATTGGGGGTTTTTTCTTTGAGTTTTTCTTAAAAACGAGTTTTTGATCGATTTTTTGAGCAAAAGGGGTGAAAAACATTGTTTTTTTCGCAATCCGAAGTAGTGTTCACAACCTCCGAAGAAGCGTTCTCGGCCGGACAGAAGAAGGGTTCTCGGCCGATCCGAAGAAGGGTTTATGGCCTGCCTTGTACGTGTTCGATCCTTGCTCGTTTGCGGTCTTGCCCGTTTGCGCTTCACGTTCCCGGTCAGCCTCGTTCTTGTCCAGGTAGCGTGTTCGGTTCTCGGATAGTTCTCGGCCAACGTCCTCGCATTTATTCAAAAACTTTTTGGGGGTTGCCAGGAATCGAACCCGGGTCACCTGCCTTAGCAACCCACGCGTCTTACCAGTTGGGCTAGGTTGCCTCTTGTTACATTCCTTCCCGATTTAATTCAAAAGGACTCATTATTTCGGTTCAAATTTCGCAATTTTAACATTTTTAGCCCAAAAATTCAATTTTACAAATTTTAAAATTTCATTTTCAACCAAAAAATTTAGTTTTTAATTTTTGACTTTTGACCTTAAAATTTGACTTTGACTTTCAAATTTGACCTTTGACTTTGAACTTTGACTTTCTCGTTTAACTTTCAAAATTTCAAATTTAGCTTTTAGGTTTTACTTTTAAGTTTGACTTTTTAAATTTGACTTTTAAGGTTGACTTTTGAGGTTTTAAGTCAAAGGGCAATTTTAAAAAAAAAAAACAATGAGTTCTTCAAGCATCGTGATCAATGAAGTTTCATGTACTAAATCTTGTGAAGCTACGATTAAATTTCTTCGTGAACAAATCGATTTGCTAGAAAGGGAAAATAAGGACCTTAAATATGAAGGCTATACTCTTAGGAAATGCCAGAAACCCTTGAAACAACAATTAGAGGCCAAAACAAAGGACTTCCGAAAACTTCAAGAAGAATATAGAAACAAATGTGTGAATTATAAATATGTTAAGGAACAGCTTGCTAACATGACTACCGAACTTGATGCATTAAAAGCTAAATATAAAGATGTTGAATTCAACTTTAAGAAATTTGATGTGTCAAGTGAGGTAGTTGCTTCCATGATTGAAAAACAATTAACATTTAAAGATAATCAAAATAAGGGTCTGGGGTATAATAGTGTTCCACCTCCTTTTAATGATAACTATATTTCTACTCCACTAACCGAGAAGGAAATTGCAAATGAAGCACATCTTCAGTATGGCCAACCCCTGCACCAGCTTTAGTTAAGACTGAACAATCAGGGCCAACTGAGGGTGTTGAGGTGAAGGATACTAATGATTCTACTTCCTGTGTAGGTAAAGTAGCGGAAGATGAGAACAAGGAGAACACTATTGAACAAACCAATGACTCCTTGAACTCCAAATCTGTTGCTTCTAACTCAGTTACTTCTAAACATGTTGTTGGTAAATACAGGCCACCAAAACAAGCGAATCAGAGTGCCTGTTGCAAGTGTGCTTGTGGGAACAACCAGAAACGAGGCAAGGGAACGCCACCTGGGGCAGGGAGAAACAATTCATACGTGAAGAAAAAGACATGTCTTCACTGTGGAACACCTGGACACATTGCCAGAAATTCTCCAAATCATGCATACGTTCCTTACTACGCACAAGGATGGAAGAATGTGCCAAGAGGGAGATTCTCCAAAGGAAACCCTTCAAGGCCACGTTCAAACAATGGTGACTGGAACGCACAGAAGGCCAAGAATCAAAATCTCAAAGTCAAGAAGGGAATGTCGGCCAAGAAGTCTAATCCAAGAGATGCTCCAATGAAACCAAAATCAGTAAGATCAAAGTCATCTCGAAGATCGGCTTTAAGTTCAAAATCAAGTGTCGAGGCACCCATCTGCTCAAACAAGAAATGGGTTAAACCCAAATACAGATGGGTACCAAAGGTTCAATCTCCCAAATCGTCTAACAATTCTAACATTTCTTCATCTTCTGTTTGTGATAAGAAATATATGTCATGGGAGAGAGTACCTTGCAAAGATGATAAAGGTCGACCCGGTTTCAAAATGGATTGGGTTCCAAAGACCAACTGATCCCGCTCTGTGCTGGAGCAGCTATGGAGGCATATCACCAGACTTCAGTTTGTTGATAGTGGCTGTTCCTGGCACATGATAGGGGACATCTCTCAGCTGAACAACACTCAGAACTTTGATTGAGAGTATGTGTCCTCTAAGGGAAGGGAAGAAAGGAAAGGATCACACATGGGGTTTTGTGCTTAACGATGTGAAGAATTTTCAGATCTGTTATGAGATTATGCGTGATGTTCTCAGACCTTCTGGATGCAAATTCAATCGGTGACTTATGGTTTGAGTTTTCTTCTCAATACTCATAAGTTTTTCTTACACTGATTCGTTTTGAAGACAATCTTTTGTTTTCTTATAGTCTTTTGTTAGTAGGTATTATTGGGAAGTGATATTAAGTATAGTGCTAAAGGGAAATTTATGATTCGTGTAATGTACTGAAGCCGAATTGTCTAGACTCTGTGTTCAATATGTAGGTAGGCACAAAGGATACAAAAGGACTAGACACTGATTTACAAATGAAAGGACTAGACAATATGAACTTAGATAGTTTCATTTGGACTGACAATATGACGCTCGGGTAGATTAAGCAGTGAGATAAACATGGGAACCTAGAGTTACACTAAAAGTTAATTATCCAGAACTGTGGCTCAACATTTCCTTGATATATGGACTCATGTCCTTAATTCCGGTATTGATAGGGCGACTGGGGGGTTCTGATAATGTAGGTCCGTAGGAAATTATTTTCTTGCTTTCTATCTGTCAGTCATATGTTGCTTCCTTTGTGTGATTGGAACGTATCCGACCTTGAATACAACATATGCAACTCTATCTCTATGCATATCCATATCTATGAAATTTTTTCTATTTGTTAGCCATATGTTTTCCCCTCTACGTGATCGCAAGATCCGACCTAGGACACAGCATATGCACTCTACGATCTCTCTAACCCCCTATATATGTTAGTAATATGTTGTTCCCTCTGTGTGATTGGAAGACATCCGACCTGGGATACAACATATGCACTTCTATATCTAACTTCTTTCTTAATGATTGTCTATTCACCTAAAGTAAGGAGTTCTTTGGAAGTTCTTGATTATCGGGGTATCGGGACGTGGGAAACACGTTCTAGTACATCTCAAATTGAACAATTTAAAAGGTTGTCTGTAGATCTCGCTGTTGAATTTAAGTGGATAACAATATAATTGGTTATCGTCAGCTAAATGTCTATTTAAGTATATAGGTACAACTGTCTTGTCACTTATAACATGTCCAATTTGTCAACGTCCTTTGTTTTTAAGTGGACCACAATACCGGTAATTGACCAGATCCAAACATACAGGCGTGTGCTGATAAACGATATTGAATTGCTTGAAAACTTTTATCCCAAATATATTTGTTTTTGTTAAATTTGTTCGTAGTTTTCCTATATGCACAAATTTAGGGGGAGAATTACAAATTTTAAAATACCAAACAAAAATCAGAAAACCAGAAATCCAAAAATCCAAAAATAGTGTTATTTCTGTTTTATTTTTTCAGAAAAATCCAAAAATATTTTTGTTTCTATAATATTTTTTCAGAAAATATGAAAAAATCCAAAAATATTGTGTGCTAAGTTTGTTTTTAGTTTTTTGTTTTTATCTCAAATTTTTCTTTGTCTTGAAAAGTGAATTCATATGTAGATGAGCCTCATTGAGACTGTATCGAGATTTTCTGAGCCAAAACTTCATCCGTGATCATTGAAGAATTCTCATTCGAAGGAACAAGAAATGAATATTATTCTTTCAACATACAATCTTCCAACCCTAGAAGCAAGGTGAAGTTGTACTTGAAGATTATGTGACAGATTGCATTGAAGTCTCCTTAATCAATTTGTTGCTATCTATAAACTTGTTGAAGTGTTCCAGAAGACTAGCTCTCTCTATTGTTCTCTCTGAAGATTCTCAAGCTGAAAGTGCCATTTTTCAAGAATCTTTACAAGAAGCTTCCTCACCCAATGTGCGTTCAGAGTCAAATTTTGAAGAAATGCCCAACTGCTCAAGCTGAAGCCTTTTATTGAAGATTCATCAAGTTCATCTTGAAGCTGTGAAGAATTTAAAGGTTAACGTTGAAGCCAAGATCCAAATGAAGATTGACAAGAAAAGCCAACTACTTTTTAGGGGAAGTTTGTTGGGTCAATTAGAAAAGAAAGTTATAAACCAAGGGGGAGATTGTTGGGTCTAAAAAATGGTTTATACTTTAATAGTTTTCGGTCCATGTGGTGTGCGGTTAGGAGTGTTCACAACCCAGGTGGGTGTTTACGACCGTGAACTGGTTCACGGCCGTGAACCTATTCACGTCCCATGTTCCATATAAATAGATGTTAGATTGTAGAGGGAGTATACAACTAAGAGAGGTGCTAAGTGTGTGCAAATCAAGGTGTCCTAGAGAGAGAAACTAGAGAGAAGAATAGAGTGTGTGAAACTAGTGTTAGATTATCATTCATATCATATAAACATCATAGATTCATCTTATTATTCTCTCCTTCTTATTTTGATCTTCCATCATCCAATTGATTGGGATTCCGCACCATCAATTAGATATGATTGATAAGTCAAGCAAATTTGGGACTTACAGTATCTAATGTAAGTGCTAATTCTAGGAGGTTTTTTATTTTTTTCTTTTAATATTAGTACTAATTTTATATCTTATTGATTAAAATATCTTTGACATTTAATAGATCGTTTAGAATATAAAGGTCCAGCTATTTTTCCTAAATCTTTAATAAATGGTCTAACATAGTTTATTAAACCCAAAAAAATTTGTAAGGATTTTAAATCTTCTAACTCATCAGGAAAATATAAATTCTTTTGGGCTATATGAGGTCGTAATTTTATTTTTCCTTCTCCTATGTTAACTCCTAGGAAATCAATATATTTTTTAAAAAGTTACATCTTCTTTTTACCTATGATCAGACCATTTTTAATAAATTCTGAAAATATGATTTGCAAGTATCCTCTATGTTCTTGTCTATTTTTACTAAATACTAAAATATCATCAATATATACAATAGCAAAAATTTTATGTTTATTAAGTATATCTTCCATTTTTCCTTGAAATATACTAGGAGCATTTTTTTAATCTAAAAGGCATGACTAGCCATTCAAAATGTCCTTATGGCAGTCCATTCTATATTATTATAATGCATTTTTATTTGCCAAAAACCAGATTTTAAATCAAATTTGCTAAATACTTTACAATTTTGAATCCTATTATTTCCATTTTTTCTAGTTTTGAAATAAATTGATCTATTTCTTGTTCAGTTACTAAAGTTGTATAAACTTGTTCTATATTTATGAAATTGTAATCATCTTCTATAAAATCATTTATTTCAATATTTGTTTCTTCTATATCTATTACATCTTTGTTTTCTTTTATTAACTGACATTCATTTTCTTCTTTGCATTTACAGGTTGGTTTTATTTTACTAGTCTCTCCATATTCAATTCGTGAAGGGAAATATGTAGTTGTAATAGGGGCAAGAAGAGAATGTTTTTGAAAAAGAAGATAATGTTCTGAAATCGTCAGAGCACCATGGTCTTTCAAACCAAAGCTTAAACCAATAATAAAATCAATGTTTTAGGTTTAGTTTTCTAACCCATGTCTTGGGTGGTAAAGTATATTCTTTACTATAACCACAATTTGTATCAAAACATATTTTAGATACAGGTTTTAATATATTTTGATAAACATGTATTCCTCCGTCCATTTGTTAGGCTCATATAGGATCATTAATTTGTGTAACATAACTTTTTGGTACTAAAGCTTCGTCTATAATGTAATTAGTACATCATGTATCTAATAAAGGTAAACATTCTATTATATCTGTATTAATTTTTATTTTACACTTTACTTTTAAAGAAGTTAAACTATCAGTATTACATATAGCTTGTTTTTATAATTTCATCTATAAAACAACTAAGTTTGTTTTTATAATTTCTTTCTGGTTTCAATTTTCTAACATGTCATTTTTCATCTAAATATGGTTTCCTTCTATTAAATTTTCTTAAATAATATTTATTTTGGTTAGTTTTCTTATACTTTACATAGTTATTACTTCTATGTAGTTTATTTCTTAATCTATCAGTTTGGGGTGTATATATTTCACTACAAAATTTGTAATCAGTCTGTTTTATTTGTTTTTATATTTGTAAATCTACTCATTTTTCTTCTAATATTTTTATTATAAATTAAGCTCGATGTGTTATAGTCCATAAATTAGTTGGATTATTTTTAACCTCTAATAATTCATTCCATTTTGTATGGATTTCTAGTCCTAAGGGTCCAGGAAATTTTTTGAAATAATTTTTCTTCTATTTCTTTGTTAAAAGTGTTTCCTGCAATAGTAGTTAGATAAACATAATGATTTACAGATTTTTTTAAAATATAAGCCACTAGTCTAAATTTTTAAACTTAATTGTTCTAAGTCTCGCATAGCCTTTTTCTAGACTTCTACATGTCCAGAATTTGGATATGTTCCGGTTATTAAAAGCATGTATTTTGTTAACAAAATTATAAGGATTATTTCCTAAATTTCTTAATTTTATATATTCTTCTGTTTGTTCATTTTTATAAGCTTTCCATATTGGTTTTACACTTTCTCCTAAAAATGTTTCTAAATACTTATACATTTCTTCTAATTCTAATTCTTGAAAATTTCTATAATAATTTCCTATTAGAGTACTTTTCCAAACATCTATAACATTTGTCCATGTTTGGGGATCATGTGCTTTTAGATTTAAAATATATCAATTATGGGCAGCTTGAAACATTATTGGTTGTTCTAGGGGTTTTTCTGATCCTTTTGCTACATTTCAAAATATTTTTGTGGATTGTTATATTTAGTATAAGGTGTTCTTGATGGAAAGTCAAAATAATTAAAATTTTCTTTTATTTCATATTTATTAAAAGGAATGTGTTCTGATGAAAAATAACTAGTACTAGCTTCTTCTGTATCTATATTTGTTAATTCTTTTTGATTAATCTATTATCAGAAAATATTATATTTTCTTCTATTATATTATTTTCTTTTAAAACAATGTTTCTAATATTATCATATTCTAAATATTCATTTTCACATATTTGTTCATTTAAAAACATTTGATCTTCTATGTGAAGAAGTTCTTCTTTGTTTAATTTAATTTTTAATTCTTTTGGAAATATAATTTTTTCTTTATTTTTTGGTATTTCTATATTGACAAAATTACTTTTTGTTTCTGTTTCTTGAAATTCTTGATTAGAGATAGAATTGTAATTGGAAAATCTTAAACTTGTTTTTCCTAACCAATTTGTATATGTTACTGCTTCATCTGGTACTATGGCAGGTGAAGTATCAGGAACAAATTTACTAATATCGCATTCTAATCCAGCAATAGTTTCTATGGAAAATTATTTAGGTTTAACCATTTTAATTCTTTTACTACTTATTAAATTTACTACCTTGTCTGTAACGATTTTGTATTTTGTGGTTGACGTGGATGAACATCTTCCTAAAATTCCTAAATTTATTAGTAAATTATCTCCTAATTCAACTTCTTTGTATCCTTTTTTTGGATTCCTAATTTTATATATTTATAAAAATCTTTGATAGTTATTAAAAAATTTGGGCTACAAAATATTATTCCTCTATTACTATTCATATCTACTTCTATGCTAGCAATCATATTTTTCGTTATATCTTTAATTCTATTGTCAAATAAGGTAATAAGAACTTCACAACCTAAATTTTTTCTCATTAATCATTTAATTCCTATAACTATTATTCTTACATGGATAAATTTAAAATTTCTTTGTTTTAAATTATTTTCTTCTTCCTTAGAGATTATATTTAATATTTTGACTTGGTCTTTTATGCTCTGAATAATGGTTTCATAACTATTTCTATAAAATTGGGTAGTATTTGCAAAATATCATTTATTATATAATATTTCTGGTTTTAATAAATTTTAAACCATGAGTTTAGAATCTATTATAATCTTGTTCAGGATCAATTAATTCTTCTAGATTAGCATCATATTCTTCATGTTTACTTGCTATTTGTTGTGACAGGGCTTCCTAGGAATTGATCGCTTGTCGGCGAGTTGATCTTGAAGGTTGGCCTGAGACCACAACACAGAAGAGTCATTAGAGGATGACCAGGGTCTCCCGAAACGTCACTCCGACGATCAAGTTAGCTTTATTTCTGAGAGAGATTTAGGTAAAATTGTATAGGGAAGAAGATTATTCCCTTCCTTGGGCAGGAAGGGATCATTTTATACCTATTGCTAATGGAATGGGATTACTATCCCCATGTGGTAGTGAGACGTGGCACTTTTCTACAGGGAGAAGTGTGCTCACACCGTCTAACAGCAGGTGACGTCGGCTCTAGGCGTCATAAGGCCCTTTTTCATGACCCGGTTGGTCATAAGAGAATGAGAAGATCATAAGGAATATTCTTCCTCGTGAGGGAAAGTGAGTTGTCGTCCTAGTGCTTCCCTGTCCAGCGTAAGACTAACACCCGGTCAAGGCCCTGGCAAGATAACGTCCTGCTAGTGCTTTTCGTCAGATTTAGCGTGGTCACATACAGTAACGTCAACAAGTCCCTTAGACCAGTAGAATTCTACGTTGAGGATGTAGCAGAGTCGTTCTGTCTAGTCATAGACACGTAGCGGACTGCTATTGCTGGTTTGTACGGTTGACAAGACGGAGTTGCGGTTTGCTCGACGGTTTCATCATGAGACGGTTCACTGCTCTTTTGTAGCATTTAAACCCTTGTTTCGCCAGGCATTTCCTCCTCTCTTTTTTCCTTTCTCACTTTACTTCTTTGCTCTAAAGAACCCTTTTGATACTTCCTTGTGTTCTTCCATGGCTATCACTCGTCCTTTAGGGAGGGAACCCACTATTGAGGAATGGGAATCCTTCCAGTTTCGGTTTGGGTTTATCCCTGAACACGGGGTTCAAATTCCTCTCCCTGATGCATCACACTGTAGTCCTCCTGAGGGTAAGGTCGACATTTTGATTGCTTTGTTAGAAGCGGGTCTACGCTTACCCAGTATGGACTTTTTCAACCTGATATATCGCGAATATGGGTTTTCTGTGAGGCAACTGACCCCAATCGCCATAAACAATATTTTGGGCTTTGAGCTTCTCTACCGTGCCCTAGGTTACTAGCCGACTGTCTCGACGTTCAAGCACTTTTTCAGTGCTTCCACCCAGTCTAGAACTCGGACCCTTTCTCGCCGACAAGGAGTCCCTATCCTCATCCATGATCAAAAATCCAAAAAGAACTGGCAGGAAATTTGTTTGTGGGTGAACAGTAACCTTGTGGTGCTTAGCTATCCTAGCACCAAGGCGTATGTAGACCGTGCTCTGACGCTCTTTGGTGCTGACAAAGATTTGGTAGATGCCCTAGAGAAGGTTAGCATCTATGGTGAGGACTAGCTCAACTGCTTCTTGGCTGCTGGTGGGATGAGCACCGCTTGGAGGGTTCGTGGGGAAATGCCTGAATTTTTCGTCGAGAGAGAAGGTATGATGCTTCCTTTCCTGCTTTCCTTTGCCCCCTGTTTTACTCAACAAAGTAGTTTGAAATCGGTAACTTTGTTAACCGTTGTTACCTTTGTTTTTTCAGGTGCGGAGGAGATTATCCCCTTAGAGAGAGCTCTACAAGGTTTATTCGATGGTGATCTTCAGTGCCGCAACATCGACCTTGTAGAGACTCTCCCGCCACCTGTTTTCGGTAATGGTATTAGGGCTATACATGAGTCTTTCGTCGGTTCAAAAGATGTTGTTGGCGCTGGCAAGGAGATGGATCTGTAGGACATCATTGTTACCGGTGTTTCTTAGAAGGATCCTACCCCTTCCGCGTCCCCAAAGAGTCTCTGACGTGTCAAGAGGCGATTCACTTTACTAGAAACCTCTTCCGGTGGTAGCATTGAGACGACTAACACTGAGCCCTCGCTTCGCAAGAAACGTAACTTGAGTTTCTTGCTAGGGGGTTCCAAAGGTTCCACCAGTTTCCCCGATGAAAGTTCTTCAAAACTGCTGGAGGGGCACCACAATAGGGTGACTGAAACTTCCCGGTAATAAAGAGAAGAAAATTACCGATGTGACGGACCCCGATCCTACTGCTGAGAGGGCCAAGGTGATGGATGGATCTGTGAATTCTCGTGTTCATGTGTCAACTTCTCCTAATAAAATAGGAGTTGTCCCTCCTCCTTCAGGGTCTCACTCAGGCATCTATAGGACATCTTGGAGCTTAACCCCTAAAGACCTTGTATCTGACCACGACACTGCTCTTGAGTGGTGTCTGTATGCTTTTCCGCCTGCCACAACTGAAGCGTTGACTTTTCTAGCGGATGAGCACATGGCTGACGGTCTTCATTATGCCGCCGCCCAAGTTTATTATTATTTGGCATCGGCTGCTGAGCGCATTTCCGACATAGAGGCTATAGAGTCCTATTCGAACAAGATGAACATCTAATGTACAGAGTTGAAGGCTCAGGTGGTGAAAGTGGAGGCTGATAAACACAACTAAGAGGCCCAAAAAGAGCTTGTGCTATGTGAGAAGGCGAGCCTGGAAGAACATGTGGCAAGGCTGGACAGGGAGGCGAAGCGCTTAACTGATCATCTAGGGGCCTTGACCTTGGAGAACATTGGCCTAAGTGAACAAACGGCGGAGCTGGAGGTAGACCTGGTTGGGGAAAGTGTTGCGAGGGTGTGTTGGAGAAGGAAATTGTGTGGATCCTTCGTGATGGGCTATGTCAGATTATTGACAAGGTGATCGAAAGCCCCTGCTTCCTCAAGGGCTTGGTGCGCGTGCAAGCTGCTTGCATGGCAACAGGTATGGAGCATGGGAAGAGAGCTTTTAGAGAACTGGTGATTGCTGGGAATTTTGATCCAAGAGTGGAGGTGAATGTGGCCACCAAGACTAGGGAGATGGAGGACACCATTGCTACATTCATGGAGACAGACTTTGCTAGTTATCTTCGTCTTGGCGACATAGATTTGGTTGGGCTCCATGCTCTCTACGAGGATGCTCAAAGTGATGAGTTGGTTCCTGGCCCAAGTCCTCTACCTGGGTGATGGCACTACCCTTACTCATGAGTAATGTCATTTGCTTGATTTGGTTTATGCATATTTTGTGAACAATGTTTGTTTTTTTTTTTTTTGTCTTTTTTGCCCTTCGTGGCTGCTTAAAAGTCTGGGAGTCCGGCGACTGACAATATTTATTTTTATTTTCTAAATATGAATGTTTCATAAATGGTTTATGTTGGCCATCACATGCTTAAATCCCTAATCTGAGTTCTTTTTCTTGTGAACTCTTTTAGCTTTGCTCATGCTTGTCTTTGAGAAATTTGTTCTGATTTCCTACTTAAAGACCCTAAGTGTAGCCAAGATCGTCATCTTGAAGCTCACCTAGTTGTGTTTTTCTTATCAGTGGAAGGTTATGACTCTTCTACAATTGTGTTACATGTTCTTTTAGACGTTTGTTTTTGGGAATGTTTGCTATAATGTGTGTGACGAACATGTTTTGGGGGAAAGGTTATGAACCTTTTTAACCCCCTGGCTGCCTTCTTGTAATGATTTTGCTCATGTGACGTTAGATGATAAATCCTCGTTGTCACATGGTAAATGTACAAAACCTCTTTACTTTATTTGTCAAGCTTGAAAATTAGGAACATTTGAATTGCTCTTTCTCTTTTTTTTTTTAAATCATATATTATTAGAGTGTCACAAAACCTGAAATAGCAAACTAATTCTTACTGATTAATTTTACGTTTCAATACCAATAGTCAATACCTTTCTCTAACATTTAATTTATCTCTGACACTAGTTTAAGAGTAAAAATAGTGCAGGCTCTGCACATTCCAAGTTTTTGGTATTGCATGCGCGTCTTGGGCTTCAAGTACATAAGCGTCATTCTTATGGGCTTCTATAATTTTGTACGGTCCCTCCCAAGTGACGCTGAGCTTTCCTAATGGTTCGGCATGGTTGGACTCGTTTTTCCTTAACACCCATGCTGTAACTTTGAAGTTCTTGACCCGGACTTGATGGTTGTAATAGTTCTCATTACAAGATTTGTACAATGTTTGGCATTTATGTAACCTCGCATTTTTCATCTAGCATGTCTAAGTCCTGGCGTCGCCCAGCCTCATTGGCTGCTTCCTCGAAATTATCTGTTCGCAGTGAGCCAGTTACTATTTCCAATGGGAGGACTGCTTCTGTCCCATAGGTAAGGCTAAATGGTGTTTCTCCCGTGCTCGACCTTGCGGTGGTACGATATGACCACAGCGCTATCGGGAGCTCGTCTACCTAGGTGGACTTTGTTCTGAGTAACGTTTTCTTTAAACCATTAACTATGGTTTTGTTTGATATCTCATTTTGTCCATTGGCCTGAGGGTGTGCCACGGACATGACCGGCTGTGGATCTTCTTGTTTTCGCACCACTCCTTGAAGTGCCTCCCTTCAAAGTGTGTGTCAATTGATGGGTTTTAAGCACTACAACGTTCCTATGGTGTACATGCAACCCTAATGCTTTGGATCTAGGTTTTTCTCAAGTTATACATGCAATTTAAATCATCCAAAGCATGAACCCTAACTAGCATATAATTTTTGAGATTTGTAACATAAAACAAAGTTAGATGGATACCTTTACCTTGTAGCTTGTAGATCTTGACCTTCAAGAGCTTAGTGCCTCAATTTTGCACCTCTAGTGAGTCACAAACACCAAGTACCAATTGGAAGAATATGAGGAGGTGGGAAGACTCTAAATATCGGCTAAGGTTTTCTTTTAGGATGTAGTATCCGATTTTAGGCACCCTAGGGGTTCCTTTTATAGCTGAGCTACTATGGTTTCAGGTAAAACCCTAATCTGATTGCTTAACCCTTAAGCAGTCCAGTAGATCCTTCCAAAAAGCCCCCTTGGACGAAATCTATGTGGGCTACACATAGAATTTCGTCCACCCCTTCCTAGGGATCCATAAGTCCAACTTGCAACTATCATATAATTGCAATATCAGTCCCCATAATTTAATCAGTCTCTTTTGATCACCAAATTAATTGCAAATTAATTTCTGATCAATACTAATGAAATAATATGATTTCTCAATTAATATATTATTCTTATAATATATTAATAAATCACAATTAACCTCTTTCTCCAAAATTCATCCTATCAAATTGATATGGTGAAGGCAACCCAAAAGGACTATGCTACTATTGAGTCAAATACATCCCAATTATAGTTATGGGCTTAGACACCTAATCCAACACCGATGTCACTTATGAGAATTGTGGGTGTGCCAAAGCGAGACAATATATTTTTGGTCATGAACTTTATCATTTGTTTTCCCGAGACAGTGGCCAACGGTTCCGCCTCTATCCACTTTGTAAAATAATTCACAGCAACTAACAAGAATTTCACACCACCTGGCGCTGGTGGGAATGGTCCCACTATGTCAATCCCCCACTGATGCAAGGGTCAGGAGTTGGTGATGCTAGTTAACGGCATGGCCGGTCGATTTTGGAAAAGAGCAAATGCTTGGCATTATTTACATTTCTTGGTTAGGGCTGCTGCCTCGTTGTATATGTCTGGCCAATATACTCCTAGTCGAAGTATTTTGCCCATGAGTGCTCGAGCCCCTCCGTACGCTGCTGTGTCTCTGGAATGAATTTCCTCCAGAAGCATCTGTCCTTCTGTTTTAGAGATGCACTTTATCCATGGGCTTAAATACCCTCTTCGATACAGTTTGTTGTCTCTAATTGCGATATGTGACGCTCTGACCTTGAATTTTCTCGCTTCTGCTTAGTCGTCTGGGTTAGTCGTGACTACATTAACCTTTTGGTTATCAATGCTTCACTCTTGGAGCACTTCAACTAACACTTTCTTTGTTAGGTGATCAAAGGAAGTTGAGGCTATCTTGCTGAGAGCGTCCGTCCTTGCATTTTTTCCATGAGAGATTTGCTTTATTGAAAAGTTTTTAAATGTGCTTGTTAAGCTATGAACTGTATCTAGGTACTTCTGCATCCTTCGATATTTTGCTTCATATGTTCCATTTATTTGGTTCGTGATGAGTAAAGAATCACTAAGAGCTATTAATCGCTTTGCACCAACCTCCCTTGCTAACCTCAAGCTTGCTAGAAGTGCCTCATATTTTGCTTATTTATTAGATACTTGGAAATCAAATCACAGTGTGTAAGTGATTTCTTCACCTTTGGGGATTTAAAGGATCAGGCATGCGCCTGAGCCTTCCTTACCTGTTGCGTCATCGATATATAATTCCCAAAGCTCTTTGTCGGCTTCAGGCTCCAATTGGTCGACAGAGATTGTCATTGGTGTTCCCTTGAGTGCTCAAGCCCCTTCGTGCGCTGCCGTGTCTCCGAATTGAATTTCCTCCAGGAGCGTTTGTCCTTCTTTTTTAGAGATGCACTTTATCCATGGGCTTAAATACCCTCTTCGATAAAGTTTATTGTCTCTAATTGCGATATGTGACGCTCTGACCTTGAATTTTCTCGCTTCTACTTAGTCGTCTGGGAGTACACCATGGCGCAAATAATCAACGTATGGTTTGGTCCATTCAGGGTTAGTCGTGACTATATTAACCTTTTGGTTATCAATGCTTCTCTCTTGGATCACTTCAACTAACACTTTGTTTGTTAGATGATCAAAGGAAGTTGAGGCTATCTTGCTGAGAGCGTCCGCCCTTGCATTTTTTCCACGAGAGATTTGCTTTATTGAAAAGTTTTTAAACATGCTTGTTAAGCTATGAACTGTATCTAGGTACTTTTGCATCCTTGGATCTTTGGACTCATATGTTCCGTTTATTTGGTTTGTGATGAGTAATGAATCACTGAGAGCTATTAATCGCTTTGCACCAACCTCCCTTGCTAACCTCAGGCTTGCTAGAAGTGCCTCATATTTTGCTTAGTTATTAGATAATTGGAAATCGAATCACAGTGTGTAAGTGATTTCTTCACCTTTGGGGATTTGAAGGATCAGGCCTGCGCCTGAGCCTTCCTTACTTGTTGCCTCGTCGATATATAATTCCCAAAGCTCTTTGCCGGCTTCAGGCTCCAATAGGTCGATAGAGATTGTCATTGGTGTTCCCTTGATAGTATCTGGATTTCGACTAGGAAATCTACGAGGGCCTGGGCCTTGATGCTAGTCTGGGGGTGGTAATTGATATCATGTTCACCTAATTCTATGGCCAGCTTGGCCAAGCGTCCAGACTTTTCCGGCCTTAGCAGAACTTGTTTTATCGGGTAGCTGCTCAGGACATCCACCTTGTGAGCTTGGAAATATCGTCGTAGCCGCCTGGCAGCATATACTAAGGCAAGGACTAGTTTCTCTAAGACTGGGCAATTAACTTCTGGCCCTTGCAATGCCCGACTTACAAAGTGGATGCGGACCTGTTTGCCTTCCCTTTCCATCGCCAACACGAAGGAAATAGCTTCTTCCGATGCTGCTAGGTACATCTGTAGCGTTTCTCCTAGTAACGAGCAAGTGAGGGTCGGTATCTGGTGTAAGGAATCTTTCAGTAGCTGTAATGCTTTGTTTGTTCTTTCTGTCCATTTGACTTTCTTTTTATCTAATCACCCTTTGAGGGTTTGGTATAGGGGAAGCGTCGTTTCTGCTGATTTGGCAATAAATCTTCCTAATGTCATTAGTCGACCATTGATCTCTTGTACACCTTTGAGGTTGTGTGGATTTTTTGACTCGAGGAACTCTTGGACTTTGGTGGGATTGGGCAGAAGCCCTTCCTTAGATATCTGATACCCAAGAAATTGACCCTCTTTTACACTTAAAGTACACTTGGTCGGGTTTAACCTCATCTGCGCTTTAGCTATCATTTGAAAAGTCTCTTCCACATCATGGAGTAATGTTTATTCGTTACGACTCTTGATTACCATGTTATCAACATAGACCTCGATGTTCCTACCAATTTGATCAGCGAATATCTTGTCCATTCGTCTCTGATATGTAGTACCCGCATTTTTAGTCCAAACGGCATTTTCTGGTAGCAGAAAGTGCCCTTCTCGATGTGAAAAGTTGTTTTCACCTCGTCCTCTCGTTTCATTTGTACTTGATGATAACCTTTGTAAGCGTCAAGGAAACATTTGAACTAAAAACCTTCGAGTGATTGGACTTTCTGATCTATCTCCAGAAGGGGGTAATGATCCTTTGGACAAGCATTATTTAGGTCTGAGTAGTCAATAGGTTGGCCACTTCTGCATTTATGGCCCTGTTTGGGTCTTCCGCCAAGCCCCTCTTCTTTTGTATGACAGGATTGCTTCTGGGCATGATGTTGAGACTGTGCTCTATAACCAGTCGGTCTACACCTGTCAGATATGTTGGCTTACAAGCGAAAACAGCGGAATATTTCTTCAGGAGCGTTATCAGTCGTGCCTTGATCTCACCTGACAAGTGAGCGCCGATTCACACAAGTTGCTCTAGGTATTCTGCATTTACCTGATGTTGTTCCATGGAACAATCCTCCTTCGACTTTTGCGGAGCTCGCACTAACTCCAGAGCAGCTATGATCTAATGGTAGTGCTGCACTCTAGTGTTTGTGGTAATAATTGTTGTTGATCCCTGGCCTGTGCTAAATTTAACTATGTTATATGTCGTCGATGGCACGAACTGTAGTAGGGATATTGTTGATCGTCCGAGCAGAATATTGTGTTCTGCTGGAAACTGAATCACAGAAAATTCGATTGTTCTTGTGATTATGTCCCTTTCATCGTGACTGACCGACGTTAAAGGCAGTTGAATAGTGCCTAATGGCCACAAGCTGTGACCGGTGAACCCCACTGATGGTCCTATAGTTGGGGGCCTCAGCCCCTCCTTCCATGTTTTCGGTAGTTGCCTGAAACAATGCCCGTAGAGTATACCATAGCTATTACCATTGTCGATGTATATCCGATGGATTTTCGTATGGCGAATGAATCCAGATATGAAGAGTAGATCCCGTGGATCCCAGTTCAACGGCCTGGGATCACTACTCGAAAAAGTGATATTGAGTAAATTTCTCAAGAGTACCTCTATCTCATCCTCCGTTTGGTGAGTTAAGTTTCTCTTACCGGATTCAGAGATAATGAGTACCTCGTTGCCATCATACAGAGGCTCCTGCAGTAAATCGAGTTGTGTTATCGCCATTTGAGGCAATGAACCTTCGGACGATAGTAGCCGGGAACTGCTCTTGAGTACTGGCTCTGCTATTTTTGTCGTAATTGGCGGGACCCGCGCCATTAGCACCTGGATTGGGGCATGTATTCTACATTCGCGGTGATGTTCCTCGTTTACTATCACCGGTGTTCAGAACAAATCTTCTTCTACCGACGCGGTTGTTGTTGGGTTTACATCCCCCTTTTGCAGAGAACTAACGTCGTCTATTGGTTGTATCACTTTGAGGATACGTTCGGATGGCGCCAAATGGTGTGACAGGGCTTCCTGGGAATTGGTCGCTTATCGGCGAGTTGATCTTGAATGTTGGCCTGAGAACACAACACAGAAGATTCGTTAGAGGAAGATCGGGGGTTCTCCCAGGACGTCAATCCGACGATCAAGTTAGCTTTATTTATGAGAGAGATTTAGGTAAAATTATATAGGGAAGAAGATTATTCCCTTCCTTAGGCAGGAAGGGATCCTTTTATACCTGTTGCTAACGGGATGGGGTGACTCTCCCCATGTGTGAGTAAGACGTGGCAACTTTTCTACTGGGAGAAGTGTGCTCACACCGTCTAACAGCCAAGTGACGTCGGCTATGGGCATCATCAGGCTCTTTGTCATGACCCGATTTGTCATAAGAGAATGAGAGGATCACGATGAATATTATTCTTCCTCGTGAGGGAAAGTAAGTTGTCATCCTAGCGCTAGCCTGTCCGGGGTAAGGTTGGGACCCGGCCAAGGCCCTAGCGAGATATCGTCCCGCCAGTGCTTTTCGTCAGATTTAACGTGGTCGCATACAGTAACGTTAACACTATTCTACTTATAATATTTTTGGGAGTTATACTTAAACTTGTACGAGATGATTTTGTCATTAATATTTTATTGTTGTATCAAAACTAAAAGGTTGTGTTTTATCAGGTTTAATGGGTTTTCTTATTATTTTTTAAAATCTTGTTGGTTTTAGTGACAAAGATTGTATTTGTTCTGTTAATATTTTAATATCGTCTTTTATCTCACTTGATTCTTTTCTGGATATTTTTGTTTTTCTAGTAAACTATTTATTGTTTCTTTAAAAAATTATCAAAGCTGACAGGAAATATACGCCACTGTCTAAAAAGGAATCTAAAAACTGAAAGGAGTAACAACACCGTAACCAAACTGGTTCCACCGGTCGCCGGACTGTTCGTCGATCATTGTACTGCTTGTCGCTTTCCTCCGTTGTTAGTATGTTGGCTGCGGCTTTCCCTTTCCAGTCTCCCTCCAATGGGCGTCGGAGTAGTAAGTTTTATGTATTTGTATTATCTCTTGCTAATGTCTAAACTGTAAATCTAATATTAAAGATACGAAGCCGACTCAACTAAAAAAGCTGCAAAAGAGAATTATTACTTTTTTGAATAAAAAATTGTATTCTTTTTTTTTTTTTTTACGAAACATGCAAAACAAAAAATCTGAAAACAGTAAAACAACAAAAAAAAATTGAAACATTCGATTTATTACTTATTAGTTAATGTGTATTTGTAACTTTTAGTATAAATTCTAGATAACCAAAATCATAATGTGTGGTACAGTGTAAAAACATAAAACAAGATAAAAAAATTTATTAGTATGGTTGGAAATTTATAATAGAAAAAATATATTTATTTTGTTAATTTGTTATACTAACTTGTATTTTTGTCAAAAGTTAGCTTGTTAATATATACTATTTTGTTTTGAAAATTTGATTTCGGCCCCTCTAGTTTTCATGTTTGTGTTCCGCCTCTGGTTGTGTGTGTTTTGTGTGTGATGTATGTTGTGTTGTTGTTAAAGGTGTTGTGTGTTATATATATAGTGTGTAAAATCCATACTCGGTACTTCCATTAAGTTTGTTCATATTATTAGGTATTTTCATATTAATATATAGTATATCTTTATATAAAATAAATACATATTTATACATAATAAATATGTATAAATACATCTTTTTATTACTATTTCAAACAAAGGTAAGATTTTTGGGTCATAATATTGAAAAGGGACAAGTCATCCCTATACAAAGAAGTATAGATTTTGCTGCAAAATTCTCAGATGAAATAAAAGATAAAACTCAGCTACAAAGATTTTTAGGTAGCCTGAATTATATATCACCTTTTTATAAAGATTTATCAACCGATAGTGCAATTCTTTATGACAGGTTGAAAAAGAACCCTGGTGCTTGGACTAATAATCATACCCAAGCGGTTAAAAGAATAAAAGACAAAGTAAAAAATCTACCATGCTTATCTTTGGCTAATCCTAATTGGGAAAAGATAGTTGAAACAGATGCCTCTGAAATAGGGTTTGGAGGAATTTTAAAACAAATTCACCCTAACAATAAGCATGAATTTTTAGTCAGGTTTCATTCTGGAAAATGGACATAACGGGATATGAGTAAGTTATTTAAATAAATTTTAATATCAAGGAAAATTTTAAAATATTTAAAAGAGTCAGGCGGGCTAGGCGAGTCAATGAGTAAAACGCCCTAAAATAACACTGTGGTTATAAAAGCAGGGCTAAAACACGACTTTGCCTTTTTCTCCAGACTTTTTTTTTCCTCATATCTGATTATGATTTGCTGATCATAATACTGCTTCCATGAGGATACTATGTGATATTAACGAATTAGCCTTGCATTAGGCTTACAAATAAAATGAAGTATAAGGAAGTAGACTAACCAGAAAGGTGAATCCAAGATTGTCTTGTAGTAAAACTTTGATACTCCGAATTTATTTCAAACTATTTATTACAGAATGATTTCTTACAAGAGGAGATTACAAGAGAGAAATATAGAAATGGCTCCAGGCCTGTCTCAAACATAAGAGAGAGGCTACATAAATAGATCAGGAGGCCATAAAAACAAACAAAACCTAAATTATTACATTTAGCATTGGCAAACAGCTTTAAGAAAAGTAGAAATGACTCTTTGTTTGATTTCCTTGCTTTAATAATATCTGACGAATATTATTCTTTGTCTTCAATAATTTTTGAAGAATATCATCCTCTTTTATTTTGGTCCATCCACTTGTCACCTTGAGTCTATTGTGGTGCTATCCTTTTTGTCTTGGAAAGATTCTTTCTTTGAGTGATTGATTCCTCAATCATGTCAATCATGCAATCAATGGGGAGGTCTTCTTCTGGAATTTCTTCATCATCTGGTTGGGATTCTCCCGCTAAACACTGTGTTTGGCTGTGGTTATCAACTGACATATTATCTGAAATATCTTCACTTGAACCTTCATCTTTTGCATTTTCATGTTTTGTAAACCGTTTAAGGTTTTCTTTTAATTCAGAACAGTATAACCTGAATGATTTGATTATTTCTTCTTTAGTTAGATTGACCTTTTGAGAAGTTGAGGGGGCTGCTTCTGTCGAGGAGGCTATTTCCGAGAATTTTTTCTGTTCTTGGTATTTCTTAATTTGCTGATTGATATGATCAATTGTTTCCTGTGCATTAAGAATTTTTGTTTCTGGATTTTTATGAAGCATTTTAGGCCAGAATTTGGTAAAGTATGACCTTTGTAGAGAATCAAATTTGGAGGGAGTATAATCCACATGTGGGGACCATTTCCAAATCCAAGGAATAGAAAATTCCATGAAAAAATGCATGGAAGATATTGCTTCTAGCCCTTCTGATTTCAAAGGAATGGCTTGGTTTCGGTATCTAGGAGAGACGGGTAACCATTCCCCATATAATCTCCTAAATGGTTCCTCAGGGAGAATATCTATACTTGGGCCATATGAGATCCACCAATTACTGAACCAATTTGGTATATCTTTACTTTGGTTATAAACCTTTTCACATACTTTAAAGAACCAAGTATGTTTTCTTTGAGGGTTCTCATATAGGAAGGCTTTATGAAAGCTTTCAATATAATCCTAGTATGTAAATTTCATTGGTATCTTCGAAGGAGGGAGTATAAACTCTTTTTCTTTAAGGGTACTTAATCCCCATTCCTCAGGTGATATGATCTTTTTGATAATGGCTTTGCTAAAATTGTAAACACTGGTATTACCTCCGGATGTAAAATGAGAAAATTCAACTGATCCAGTTATTTTCAAAATATTCTCATAATATAATCTTTGTTTATAAGAATATCCAGCGTATGTTGCTGTATCCAAGTATCTTGTCATTAAAAACCATGGATCATCATTGTTTTCAAAATAAAGCATTATATCTTTATGTTCTAAGATAATAATATTATCTCTATGAGATGATTCCTTATATTCAAAATTATCGTTGATGGTTTCACCATCTGTGATCATTTGGGCGAAACTAGGAATATTTTCCTTTTTTGATTCTAAAAATGCTTTAAACTCCTCATATAATGGGCTTCCAGGAATTGGAAGAGACTGATCATTTGCTTGTGACGAATTTCCAGGTCTATAAGAACTGCTTGAAGCCGCAGGATTTCCTCGACCTCTACTATAACCACCCCTGTATGAAGGATGGCCTCTTCCACGATTGGAATTCATCCTGCAAATTAGCATGTGGTTTCTGAGATTTTCTTATGAAGATATTTGAACATAATGTTATATCGTTTCATGTCAGTTCTTGTTATCGGTCTATCTTTATCTTTTTTACTTCGTTTGACAAACGATTCTAAGACCTTGATATGTTTACAATGAAGATTATTCTTTACTTGTAATCTTGAGTCACCCATAAGAAATTTACCTGAAAATGTCAATTTAAGAGTAATATAAGTTTGTTCTCAAGATTTTTGAGCTGAATTCTTAAACCAATTAATCTTAAATTAATTACTGTTTTCCTGAAATATGGTTCATTTGTTAAGTTGGTTAATTCAACTTCCGCTTCATTAATTAAATTTTTTGTATTAATGATATCATGAGATAACTGTCTTAGTTGGCTATAACTCATTCAGAAATTCTCTAGTTAAAAAATCGGGAAGACTATTATCACTTCCTTTTTTATATTGAATTTCAAAATCAAAACATGCTAATGTAGCTTGCCATCTGGTAAACATTTGTTTAGAAACATCATGTTTGAAGTCTTTATTAAACATGAATTTAGCTGCCTGACAATCTGTTTTTATAATGAAATGTTAATTATATAAATCGTCTTGAAATTTAAGAATACATTTTACTAATGCTAAAATTTCTTTAGCAGTAGTAGAATAATTCTTTTGACTAGGAGTCCATTTTCCAGAATGAAACCTGACTAAAAATTCATGCTTATTGTTAGGGTGAATTTGTTTTAAAATTCCTCCAAACCCTATTTCAGAGGCATCTGTTTCAACTATCTTTTCCCAATTAGGATTAGCCAAAGATAAGCATGGTAGATTTTTTACTTTGTCTTTTATTCTTTTAACCGCTTGGGTATGATTATTAGTCCAAGCACCAGGGTTCTTTTTCAACCTGTCATAAAGAATTGCACTATCGGTTGATAAATCTTTATAAAAAGGTGATATATAATTCAGGCTACCTAAAAATCTTTGTAGCTGAGTTTTATCTTTTATTTCATCTGGGAATTTTGCAGCAAAATCTATACTTCTTTGTATAGGGATGACTTGTCCCTTTTCAATATTATGACCCAAAAATCTTACCTTTGTTTGAAATAAAGACATTTTAGATCGTGATATTACCAGACCGTTGTTTATTATTATTTTTTCAAAAGTATGTAGATGATCAAAATGTTCTTGAATATTTTTTGAGAATACTAAAATATCATCTATATAAACAATAATAAAATTGCTATAAGGATTAAATATATCATTCATTATATTTTGAAATTCCGAAGGGGCATTTTTTAAGCCGAATGGCATAACATTCCATTCGTATTGTCTAAAAGGAACATTAAAGGCAGTTTTATATCTATCCTTGGTATCAATTTGAATTTGCCAATACCCTGATTTTAAGTCAAACTTTGAGAATATTAAAGAGTCATGTAAACGATCTAATAAATCCTTCTTATTAGGAATAGGATACCTAATCCATTTTAAGACCTTATTTAGTGGCTTATAATTAATAACAAGTCTTGGTACTCCCCTTTCTTGTTCTGAATGTTTGTTTACATAAAACGCGGTACACGACCATGGAGATTTAGAAGGTTGTATTAAATTTTTATCTAATAAGGAAGTTATTTCTTTTTTACATATATTCAAATATTCAAAATTCATTTGACATGGTCTTGCCTTGGTAGGAATTTGTTTTTCATTGAAACCTTCCTCATAGGGAAGCATAACTATATGTTTTTTTCTTTCCCAAAAAGCATTAGGATGGTCATTACAAATGTTTAAGGAAAATTGGTTTGTTAAAAGTTTAATTTTTTCCTGTAATTTAGGTTGTTCTAACTGTTCATCTATTTAAACCGTCCTAATTTCTTCTTTAAGAAAGTTTATTTGGTTTTTCTTTAAATTTAACTCATTGACCCAGATAGAGTAAGGGTCAGAGACAAAATTTAATATAACAGGTTTATTCTTATAAGATCCTACAATTTTATTTTTATCAATAGTTAGAGGTAATATCATTTCCAAAAAGGGATTTCCTAGAATCATTGTATTACTAGTCATATTTTTAATTATAGTGAAATTAATAGGTATACAGACATTTTCTGTATAAATTTTTGCGTATGTTAGTTTATATCTAATATCTAATTTGGAACATGATACTTCTCTTAACGTATGTGTCGATTTTTGAAAATATTTCATAGGTATTAATCCTTCTCTTATGCAATTTAGATCTGCTCCGCTGTCTATTAGGGCAACAAAATTCCTTTGATAAATGTAAGTAATAAATAGATTAATTGTAACATGCCATTTTCTAGATATTACTAGTTCCATTGATTGAAGAAAATTATTATCAGTATTATTGCTAGCACCAGCATCCTGGTTATTTTGTAGTTTTTCTAATTTATTAATTCTTTGATTGTTTATTAATTGATCATTTTTTATTTTGGATATATCATGTTTTAAAGATTGAATTTCATCTTGTAAGTCCTGTACTGTAGGTATATTAGTAGAATTTTTATTTCTTCTTTCTCTTAACATATTATGTACATTTTTCATTGAATAAATCTCTTCTTCTTTTATATTATATTCCTTGGTATTTAAATTGTCTAGTATTTTTTGCCTTATTTCTGGATCATTTACTTCTTTTAATAAGTCTGCAATATCATTACTAATTACATTTATGGTTAAATTTTCTTTAAATTGAGATTGGATTAGATATAATTGATGATCCATGTTACATGAACATTGTTCTAGATTATCACAATTACATTCAATTTCTTCAGAATCTGAATCATAATTAGAATCATAATCTGTCATGTTGATATCAGAATTATTGTCTGAGATTTCCTCGCCGTCTGACGAGTTATCTATTAAATTTATTAATTGAAGTTTTATGTCCTCACTTATATCCATATTATTAATTTGTTTCTTTATTTTTTTATTTCTGCATTTATTAGCATAATGACCGGTTTTCCCACATGAAAAGCAAGTAGGAGGTTTTTTATTTTCCTTTTTAATAAATTTCTTTTTTATGTGTTTATCTTTTCTATTAAAATCGTTATGTCTTCTTTTATAAAATCTTTTTTTCTGTTGAAATTCTTTTCTCTGTTTCTTCTTATTTTTACTGGTTTCTATTCCGAACTGATCACAAAATTCTCCTAATTGTCTTTTTTCATTAAGATGTTGGGTTTTTATTTGATGGTTGAGTTTTACTTCACTACATAGGGCCAAACCTTCCTGTATACAAGTTCCTATTAATTTTCCATATGTGTAATCTTCGTAAGGAATTGTATTATCTATTCTTAGTTGGTTTTTAACTCTTTCAGCAAAAAGATTTGGCAAACCATCTATGAATTTTGATTTCCAATAAACACTATTACAATCATTAAGCTCCATAACTCTACTTAGAAAAGTATCCTTATACCATCGAAAGGACGTAAGAGTTTTACAAAATAATCCATTTAATAAGGTACGAATGTTTTCAGAATTATCTGACCATCTTCCTGTAAAATGTTCTATTATGGTACAAGTAAGAGTGTATACCACATTGGGAGTAGTTATTCCATTTTCTGTTTTTACTGTATTAAGAATAGCTTGTTGAGTTCTTTCATCAACATAATTGTCCCACCAGCCTTTTAGTTGGCCAGTGAATCCGGCAATTAGCATGTTAGCTACTTGTTTATCACTATTTCCTGTATTTTTAGCAATTGTGCTATACATTAACATTCTATGAATCATATTATATATTTGTCTTTCAGTATATCCATCTAGATTCCATTCATAAACATTTTTACCACTGTAACTATTATTAATTTCATATTCTTGTTCCTCGTGTAGGACATCTTGGGGACTTGGTCTTGGATAATAATATAATCTTTGGACAGGCTTTCTAGCAAATTTACTGTCGTAATTATTAATTTTATTTATTTGGGCATCATCTATGTCTGACTCATCATCCGAGTCTTTATTTATGGTATTAATGTGTAGTTTTTTCATTTGTTCTTGTATAATATCTAGCATATAATCGTAGTTTTTTAATTTATAACCAATAATATTTGGTGGTGGTTGAATAGTAGCGTTTATTTGTTTTTCTTTCTCTTTTTTTTGTATTATTATCTCTTTCTGACTATTTATTTTTTCTATTTTTTTATGTAAATCCATTAATTGTTCTCCTATTATTATAGAATATAAATTATGGAAATTTAATTGTTGGATCATACTATTAATATGATTTATATCTACAGTAAGAGTCTTTCCTTCAAAAAGTTTTTGATAAGCTGAAAATTTTATGGTGACATTGTTATTTGTAATTGTAAAAGGGATTTGAGGTGGAAATATGCTTGTTATTATCTTATCTCCTGATAGAGTATAATCTCTTTCTATGTTGTGAATATCATGTAGAAAAGTATAAGTAAACCAATGAATAAAATGTATAATCTGATTTATAGAGGATAAATGTTCATAAAATTTATTTTGTATCTCTTGTAACTCCTCTTTAGAATAATTTTTAAATAACCAATCTTTAAAAAAATGTCCATTTAGTTGAATAAAATTCTTGTGAAATAATTTTTCTTGCCTAAGAACCAGGGCTAAAATCTATTTTTTCGTCTAAATCCATTAAACTGTGAAATTCATTTCAGAAGGAGTAGATGCCTCCGCCTCATACACAATATCATCATGTATATTTAGATTATTTATTTTTCTGATATCAACAGAAGCACGAGTAGAGGGGACTTCTACCTTATAATCTAGTGGTGATATGTATGAATGTGAAGATCTTGCCGATCTTGTTCGTTTTATTAGGTCGTGTTCATATTCTATTTCCTTGTTAAATTCTATAGTAACAGCCCCATCAGAAGTTTGTATAATACTTTCTATATTATTATTTATTAAAGGCGTGGGTGGTATATTATCTTCTAAAATCCAGTGTTGGGGAAATTTTATTTCATCCCATTTTATGGCTTTTCTAGTTGTAATTTTTGACATATCAAAATTACTTTCTATTAAAATCGTTTCATTTATAGGTTTATTAACTTTCTTACATTTAGGATTCATCGTTTTTAATGGTTTAAAATATATACGATAACATATACATATTACTTCCGATCCTGGTAAATAATTATAACCATGAGTTTTGACATTTAATATTAAAGCTTGAAAAATATTCCTATCAGACAAAGAAAGTTGTAAATTTGGATAAACATTAAAATATACCGGTCCATTAGACAAACTAGATTCTATTATACCCATTAAAGATTGTTTCCAATTTTTATTTCTAGCATCCCTAAGAACTGCTAAAAAACTTTCAGGTAATCCTTGTAATGTTAATGGTTTAAAAGCAATTTGCACTAAACCAATATGCAAGAAATTATAAATATGTTTATATCTATTAATATCTTGTGGAGTTATTAACTGAACTGTCATGTCATCTTCATTCATTGTTAAATTCTCTTCTGTAGTTTTAACAGTTTGGATAAAACCTAATTCTTCAAAAGTTCCTAATTCATAAATGAACTTAGGGTGGATACTAGGAATAGTCCATTTATTAAGAAGGTCTAAATTTTTTGGTATTTCATATTCTTCTATTAACTGGTTTTTAATCAATTGTTTATTACTGTTTTTAAATCTATTGAATATACTCATAATAAATCGAGGTAATATCACATAGTATTCCATGGCTCTGATACCATAATTCAAGCAGGACCATAACGGGATATGAGTAAGTTATTTAAATAAATTTTAATATCAAGGAAAATTTTAAAATATTTAAAAGAATCAGGCGGGCTAGGCGAGTCAATGAGTAAAACGCCCTAAAATAACACTGTGGTTATAAAAGCAGGGCTAAAACACGACTTTGCCTTTTTCTCCAGACTTTTTTTTTTTTTGTCTATAAAAAACAAATTATATGTATACTTTCAATAATAATAATTATAATAATAATAATAATAATAATAATTATTATTATTATTATTATTATTATTATTGTTGTTGATGTATTTAAATATTTCAATGTTGTATAATATATATTTATTTCGCGGATAAAAACATTAAAGTTACTTTAGCTTAGTGACTAGTTCGTTTGGTTGTATGTGGGAGTAATCGGGTTCAATTTCAATGTTTTATAATAAATATTATTATTATTATTATTATTGTTGTTTTTGTATTTAAAATGAAATTTAATTTACATCAACGCATCTACTCTAATAAATGAAGGTTTTTTTGTCACATGTCTTTTTCTCATTTATTTGGAAACATGACATTTTGTAGAATTTTAAAAATTTCTATTTTTCACTTGTTATTTTATTGTATTTTTCATTTTATTAAATTAAAATTTCACATTTAATATGTAAGGTAATATATATGTAAGGTATTTATTAAAAATGGTATATATATGTAATGTATTCAATACATTAAAACCTCATTAATTTTAATAATTCAAAAAAATTCTCATTTTTCTTACAAATTCAAAATTTTCAAATTTTTAAAATTTCAATTTTTTTTTAAATAAACTCATGTAATACATGGGTCTCACACCTAGTGCCAGCTAATAAACTCAATTAACGCAAAATTGGCATGCCACGTGTATAGGCAACCAGAAGAAAACCGAGTAACTTACTAAAAGGACAAAAAAAAAAAAAAAAAAAAAAAAAACTTCAAGCTTTAATAAATTCAAAATACCAAAAAAAAGGAATATTTTATAAAAAATTTAGGCTTGGAAGAGTTGAATCGCTAAGCTCCCTCATTAAAGCTTGATGAGAAAGAAAGAATTGTTTGAAACTCATCGGACAGAAATGGAAAGGGTTGATGTGATTCGTTGGTTCTTTTTCTTATTAAATAAAACTAACATAACATTAGATGCTATCACTCTTTACATTTTTACTACCACTCTCTTCATTTTATATGGTTCAAAAAAAAAAAATCATATACCCTTAAAAATTTTCTATATAGCAAAGTGCTAAATGCTAAAGATGCTCCATTTTGTCAATAAAATAACAAAATATCCTTATTCACTCAAGTAAAGGTGCTTGACGATTTCAGGGCACTTCCAGAACATTCCACATGCTTCGCGACCTTCCAGACCACTCTCTCATCCTTACTAATCACATCGAACAAATTCCGCACTCATATATATCACACAATTCCGAGTATCTCTGCAGTTCAGATTTCGAAGAAATTCGACAACAAGAAAGCAATCATCGATCGTAATAAACGAAAAAAACGATCATGGGCGTGGATTATTACAAGATTTTGCAAGTGGATAAGAACGCTAAAGACGATGATTTGAAGAAAGCTTACAGGAAGCTTGCGATGAAGTGGCATCCTGATAAGAACCCTAATAATAAGAAGGAAGCAGAAGCTAAGTTTAAACAGATCTCTGAAGCATATGATGTATGTCTCTCTTCTCTCTGTATCACGTATCTATCGTTAATTGTTCAAAATCTTTTTATGTGAAATTGATTGGGTGTTTGGTAGTTTTTCTGTAGATTGAAATTCAGAATCTTCATTAGCAATCAACTAAAATACGGTATAAGTTCATGTTTCGATCCGGACCATTTGGATCCAGTTTGATTGTTGTTTTGGGATTTTGATTAATAATTTGCTAGACAAAGTTGGTATTTGATGAAATCATCTCAACTACGATCTTTCTACCTTCTAATTGATTAGGTTTTCATATTGAATGGGAAATTGTGATAGAATAATTCAAATTCCTTCGGATTTGATTACAGAGCCTTAGATTTTGAACGTTTCTATCTAATTAAAGAATATTCCATCTGTTTTCAATATTATAATTAACTGAATTTGTTCGATTCATCTTCAGGTTCTCAGCGATCCTCAGAAAAGAGCAGTATATGATCAGTATGGTGAAGAAGGGCTCAAGGGTCAGGTGCCACCACCAGATGCAGCTGGAGGTCCTGGCGGAGCCACCTACTTCTCCACCGGCGGAGGCACACCATTCTCATTCAATCCAAGAAACGCCGATGACATCTTCGCAGAGTTTTTCGGGTTCAGGGGAGCAGGAGGCGGTGGAGATCCATCCGGTATGAGAGGTGTAAGGTTTTCCAGTAATTCATTTGGGGACAACATGGGAGGATTCGAAAACATCTTCAGCTCCTTCGGCGGCGGCGGCGGCGGTGGCTCGCCCTTTGGTAATAGTGCCGGCGGTGGCGGTGCATTCAGTTCAGGTCCCCGGAAAGACCCTCCGATCGAAAGGCCTCTTCCATGTACCCTCGAAGAGCTTTACAAAGGTACAACGAAGAAGATGAAGATCTCTAGAGACATCGCTGACATCAGCGGGTAAGTAAGATTATAAATTATAATTAGCTTTTCACCTTCGAATTCAACTGGTTCGATAGAACATAAAACCCTAAATCTTAAATTTTTTCTTTCTTTTAGAAAAACAATGTCGGTGGAGGAGATCTTAAACATCAACATAAAGCCCGGATGGAAAAAGGGCACGAAGATCACCTTCCCGGAGAAAGGAAACGAGCAACCAAACACGACGCCGGCGGATCTCGTCTTCATCATCGATGAAAAACCTCACAGCACTTTCACTCGCGATGGCAACGACCTGGTGGTGACACGGCGGATCAGTTTGGCAGAAGCGTTGACTGGTTACACAGTTCATTTGACCACCCTTGATGGCCGGAATCTGACTGTTCCGATCAATAATGTGATCCATCCGGCGTACGAGGAGGTGGTTCCTAGAGAAGGTATGCCGATTTCTAAAGATCCGACGAGCAAAGGGAACCTGAGAATCAAGTTTGATGTGAAGTTTCCGGCGAGGTTAACTCCGGCTCAGAAGAGCAAGATTAAAGAGTTATTGAATGGTTAGAGATGTTGTGAATGGAGAGAATTTGTGCATATGTATTAATTGTGATTTTGGGTTTCGGAGGGTGGTTTTTTTGGGCATATGTTTTTTAATTTTTATAGTTTTAGGATTTTAGTTTCTATGGTTTAATGGTATATGGATTATGGAATCTAATAATTGGAGCCAAGAGCTACGATGTTGTAGAATTGTAATGCTGTTTTTTTAAATAGCAAAATCTACAAAACACATGAGAATGATTTAATTGTATGGAATCTAATAATGAGATTCCGGACATTAAACTCCATTTTTTAAGTAACTTGTATTGGAATCAAGTAGACGTTATGTTTTGATTGATTTATTGTCATGTTATTGATTGATCTTCGCTTCAAAGTGTTGAGGACATTGCCTTGGATTCATTCTATGAAGGTCTACGATTTAAAACATGATATGTCCAAAATATTGCTAATTTTTTGGAATTATGGATACTTTCAATATATTTTATGCATGTATAAATATAGTTTTACCACTCGTTTATCAAATTCTGGTTATTTTTGTTTCTCAAGGTCAACATTTTCTGATGGTAATCCAAGTGACAAGGTGTTGTGTCTCCATTATTAAGGCAGTGTATTTGGGGTGGCCAATGGTATAGAGCTAAGACTTGTTTGTCGGGGCGGTTTTGTTATTGCACATAGTGGTACGGGTAATGCCTAACTGGTCTGTACATAGTATAAAGAAATTCGATTTTTTTAATACTATTTAGCATCTACTATTTTTCTCCGTGTCACACCTACTATGGAATCTTGCGTTCGCCCCTGCTTTTTGGCTTTGACACCTACTTCAAGAGCTCTTTGTTGGGACAATGCAAGTGTTGTATAACTTTCGACAAACACGGTCCGTATCAATGTAAAAATCATATTGAGATCCATACTCTATTGACAATGTGGCCATGTTTCGAGTTTTTCACCTATCATCCAACTCTAAAAAACATAAACATTTTCACCAAGGAGTTTCCTACATGCTACATCTTTGTTTTACGAGTTTTTGTCCAGTTTGAACGTTCGAACTCTTCCTTCTGATGAAACCGTTTGGGGAGGGGGGAAGAGGGTTGTTAATGTATGTATACTAGATGCATGACCCATGTTTGTCCTATTTGTACCATGTAATGTCTGTATATTCATACCAACGACAGAAGTCACATAATAAGAAAAACTTTATTTTCTACATAACTATACAATACCGGATTTGTTTTCATGAGTGGGAAGAAAGTAAACTTCTTTTCAATAGAAAGGAAGATAATTTGATGAAATAACATTTTAGACTTCTCTAACATAATACATACATGTTATTGACATTTTTGTGGCTACACAAATCAATTACCTTGCGATTATCATCTAAAATACCATAACAAAACGAAACCTTGAATAGGGGAAGAGCTTTCTTCATTCTTTATAGGGAAAATAACATTATAGCACAACGAAGTTTTTATTTTTTTTTCAGAATTGGTCATCAAAGTGTTTTTTTGCAGGTCACTTAAATTTTAATTTACATACTAAATAGCGGATCAATATCAATTCCTTCCGGTTTGTAAGTTAAAATTTCATAGTTGTCAGTGGTGATACCGAAGTAAGCTTGTCCACATAGATAATTTTATTTTTAAACTTTTTTTAAATTAAAAAATAATAATAATAAAATAAAATAACCCTAGATAATCTTGCTACTTAGATTACTCATGCATCATCTTCGTCTTACTCTCTCCTTTTCACGCATCCCTTTGGTGGGAAAATGACTCTTGAGGGTAATTAACTTTTGCGTTTGTACTCATTTGGTCCATTTTCTTTTTTTTGTATTCAATATACCATCGAACTTGTTGTTGGTGTTTACCATAGCCCTTTTGACCGGCTTTTGACCTGTGATAGCCGGTCAAAGGGTTATGGTGAACACAAACAACAAGTTCGATGGTATATTTAGTACAAAAAAAAAAGGAAAGGGACCAAATGAGAACAAACACAACAGTTGGTTACCCTCCTGATTCATTTTTCCTTTACTTATTTACAACAAATCCTACATCATCTCCTACTGATATTAATGACTTTATGAGATTCATTCTTGCTTCTCTTCATAACATAACTCACGCAATGACATTATTCATGCATGTACAACTTTGTAATGCACTTGAATATTTATTAGGGGAATCTTGACTAAGTAGGCGCATTTCATGACTACATTTACATTTGCAATCAAATGATTTATCGTATCATGGATTCTAGACAAGTCTACAAACGAGTAGAATCACAAATGCTGTGATTTTTGAGTTTTCTTAGCTTTAAGATCGAACTCATGGGATAAGATACAACATCAATATGTACAATATCATGCTGCTTTTGTAGACACATCACCATAATATTGTACATATTGATGTTGTATCTTATCCCATGAGCTCGATCTTAAAGCTAAGTAAACTCAAAAATCATAGCACTTGTGATTCCACTCGTTTGTAGATTTGTCTAGAATCCATGATACGATAAATCATTTGATTGGAAATGTAAATGTAGTCATGAAATGCGCCTACTTAGTCAAGATTCCCCTAATAAATATTCAAGTGCATTACAAAGTTGTACATGTATGAATAATGTCCTTTCGTAGGTTATGTTTTGAAGAGAAGCAATAATGAATCTCATAAAGTCATTAATATCAGTAAGAGATGATGTCGGATTTGTTGTAAATGAGTAAAGGGAAAATGAATCAGGAGGGTAACCAACTGTTGCGTTTGTTCTCATTTGGTCCCTTTCTCTTTTTTTGTACTCAATATACCATCGAACTTGTTGTTTGTGTTCACAATAACCCTTTGACCGGCTATCACAAGTCAAAAGCCGGTCAAAATGGCTATGGTGAACACCAACGACAAGTTCGATGGTATCTTGAATACAAAAAAAAAAAAAAAAATGGACCAAATAAGTACAAACGCAAAAGTTATTTACCCTCAAGAGTTTGTATGTTACCATTTCTTACGTTTGATAGTTGTCTGAAAAAATGTTATCCAACAAAGTTTACTAACCGGAAAAGAAAACATGTTGATTGTACATCTGATTGACTGTGAATGATGAAAAATTATCATTCAGTCGGATTCTGGGAAAGACATTTTACCGGGAAAAACCTTTTTTTTGTACAAATTAAATAATCTTTCCGTCCCATTAGTCAAAAAGATCAAGTCAATCAAACGGTTCCTTAGTGGGTGTTTGGCAAAACTTTTTAAAATAGCTTATTAGCTTTTTAGCTTTTCAAAAAGCTAATAATCTAAAAAAAAATGTTTGTGTAATTGAAAAACACTTTTTAAAACAGCTTTTTGGATAGGAAAAGTTTTCAAAAAATTAAAAAATCCTACCTTTTTAGCTTTTTAACCATTTTACTCTTAAAAAACTGTTTTTCTTATCCACATTTTTTAAAACCAGCTTTTCCTAAAAGCTATAAGCTAATAAACATTTTTCTTATAAATCACTTTTATACTAAAAAAGCTAACCCAAACATGCCCTTAGTTGGGCTCATTTTTTTTCTGATTTCTTCTTCTTCGTTTCTGTTAGCAATTGTGAAAACAAAAGAATCGAGCCAGTACTCTTGGATTTCCACACGGATAAGAAAACCATAAATTCACGTTCGACCGACATTAAACTATATATAATTTCATTTTACTTCATCGTAGAAACAGTTTCTTAAAAGCAATGTCATAGAAATAGAACTTCCCTCTTTTAAGTTCCAACTTTCTACAAATTTACCTAATGTTGCAGCAGAGAACGCTTCCTTCAAAGTAATTTAGTCAAAACATAAATGATAACTTAGGCGTATAAAATTAGGGTATATGCAAGATCGCTAAATCACAAAAGGTTTTACCTGCTCTAATTCCATCATACATATCTAACTTCCTATCCCAAAATCTACATAGAAACACAACCTTAGCCCCAAAATCCACATTTGGAACTTCACTATACTACAACAACATTAGATTTCGTTAATCACTATAACCAGACGAAGATAATTCCGTCTCATCCTCCGCATTATTACCAATTTGCCCTCCTACATCAACCTCCCGATTCTCATCCGAATCATCATTAAAAAAACCATCAACATCCACACCACCTTGTTCATCTTCATCCTCATCCTCATCCTCATCCTCAACATCATACTCTTCCTCCCCTTCTAAACCATATTCCCCAATATACCCCTGACCCACCACGTCATCATAAACATTCCGATACCCATCATCCACCATCATCTCATCATCATACTCCTGACCATTATTATCATTTTCATTCTCATATTCCGAACTCGAAGCATTTTCCTCAACAATGAGGTCAGCAGTTTCCTCCGCATTCCATTCTTGGAAACCAGGAACCGGACTTTCCTCATATAGAAACTCCCGACCGCTATCAATCTCGTTCGATATGTTCACCGTCTTCTGCTGCTTTGGCCGGACACCGCGCTTCCGGCCGCCGCGACCGCCGCCACGACCCCGCCCTAACCTGATGTCCGCCGCTTTACCTCGTGATCTCGACCCCATGGTTCTCTGGGATCTACCGCCACGGGCCCGCCCTCTGCCCCTTCCACGCCCCCGCCCTCTGCCCGAGGTGCCCGGATCCGCCCATGGGTCTTGGATGTTTCCGGATCCATATAGCTGTTCGCTGTTGTCACCTTCCTCGCCGTTCTTCGTCACCGCATATTTTAATGGAAAGGTCTGAAAAAGACAAATAAATGATTTTATTAAAGATTTAAACTAAAGTAAAAAAAAATGTGTGAAGATTTATTTATTTCCATACCAAAAAACTTGTTGCTCCTTTGTCTTTTTCAGCATCTTCTTTCTGAGTAAGCAAGTAATGAATTGAGGTGTCGAGTTCCATGAGCCTTAATGCTACACCTGCTGTTGTTTCAGGCAACCATGGAAGCACAGACACCATGGAAAAGTCACTGGTCCCACATAGTGTTGCCGAGTTATTTGACCCTAATAATTCATCTGTTGTCTCAAAATCCATGGCTAAAAAATCCCGTTTTATCGCGCTTTCCAATAACGTCAAAGCCTAATAGAAAAAAATTTACAAATTGTTTACCAAAACTTTATTTTTTGTCATTTTATCCATATAAAACTTATGCACACACCTCGAGAAGAGCTTCAGGATTTACAGCTTTGACCAGCTTCACACACCATGACTTTCTACACTCTTCTGTCCATGAAGGTCGAAGAGCTTCAACTGGAATCGAAGCCTATATAAAAGAATTACAGTTTATAAAGAAAATAAAAATAAAAAAAAAAAAAGTAAAAAGTAAAATGTAAGTTGTTGTTCTCTCTCTCACCTCAATCAATGCTAATTGAGCTTTAACCAATCGGAATCTTACGGGTCGACCCGATTCCCGGTTAAGAAAATAAAACCCGGAATTCCCTTTCAGTTTTTCTTTAAACTCCGATATACATTTTGAAAAGGCGAAATTGCTTCCGATAAAAATGTCGCATATTTTACCACAAGAAAAACACCGATTACTACCCTCGAAAAACGATAAATCCCTACAATTATCACAAATTCCAACCACATGTTGACATCTGGCATTCCCAAACTTCATTGCCCTTAAATTCAAGCATTCTCCCCACATCCATTTTTCAAACTCCTGGTATCTTTTTAACGCGTTTGTTATCTCTTTTCCACTTTGACCCAATTCGATCGAGAAAGAGGATGAGAATTCTGAAATGTTTGTGTTTGTGATTGATAAGGTGCTGATTGGGCTACTGGAGTCGACCCCGACCCGGACCCCGACCCGGACCCGTTTCTTATTGATTGCTTCTTTAAAATCGGATTCAATTCTTTGCAACATGGAATGCAAATGTGCCTCCCGATTCCCTCGCACATCTAATGATGCCAAAAGACTGTTGAACCCCTGCATTTAAAAAGTAAAAAACCAATAAATAAATAAATCAATCACTGTTTGAGTCAGATAGATCTAACTGAGTCGGACATATTCTTATTATTTACCTCCTCAGTGTCGATAAGGCGCCACCTGGCGTCACGTAACTCAACAAAGATTCTCCCGGAGCCGGGATCGTTCTGTGAGGCGGAGGTTATAAACCGCCAGTAGCGGTTTCTTCTCCGGTCATGTCCAAGTGGCAATGATCTGTAGACATACATCTCTTCAGCTTTATGGCCAATAAAGGATTTTAATTGAGATCTTGACTTTTCAACAGCATATGCCGGTTGTTGAAGTTGAAAGCTATCCGGGCCAATGGAATATTCCGGCAACCTTTCGGCGGTGGTGGGGTGGTCGCCGGAGGTTTCTTGATGGTGGTTGTTTGATGATGCCAATTCGGTTTGGTTGTCGGTAGATGGATATTGTATCTTTATCATGAAGTCTTCTTTCATTTTTCTTTTATCAACTTGTGCTTCAGCCCACATTTGTTTCTTTAATGCCATTGCTGCTTCTAATCGTTCCTGTAAAAAACATTTTTTTTGTAAATTAATAAATTATATATCCGAATATGAAAGTGGAATAATGAAGGTATACCTCAAGAACAACACGAATAGAATTCCCTTCATTTGCAACAGCTATCAAAGCAACAAGAGCATTAAGTCTTTCTTCAACACTCAAATCTGAATACTCGCCTTCCATAAGCCCTTGAACCCATGGCTCCCCGGAAATACTTTCATCAACCACCGTATCCTCCCCCTCGTGGGTCCCGCTTACTTTGTCGATCGAAGTGCCAACTTTCGTGTCTTCTAGAGTTTCAGATTTCACACCGGAATTCCCAATTCCGATTCCGATTCCGATTCCATCAATGCCGATGTCGTCGATTTCCGGATCCTCTGCAACATCACTTTCGGAATCATCGTCTTTTTCAGGATCGTCTCTTTCGGCATCAAAAGCTTCTTCACCATCAAAATAACCGTTTTTGAAAATATGGATTTTTTCTCTTGCAGCATTAATGATTGCTTCACCATCAGCAGGATCTTTTCTGTATGGACTTCTTAAACAATATGTTGAAGGTGCTGTTCTTTCAAAAAGCTTTGTGTCTCTTGATAATGCAGCAGCAATTGAGGCCTCTGGTGTTTTGCTTGTTGTCAGATCCCTTAAACCAGATTTCTACAAATACAATATGATGAGTTAAAAAGAAAGAGAATGCAATCAATCAAAATCAGAATGTATACCTGAATCTTTTCAGCCACATCTAAAATTGAAAGACCATGGCTACCCTCGAGTGAAAGAACATGAAATGCTGCATATTTAACAGTGCCAGGTGTCAACCTATGCCTAGACCTTCTATTGGAGAAACCCCTTTCTTGCATTATAGCCAATGCTTTTTCAGCTGCTACTCCACTTCTTAAATTTGAAATTATATCTCCACCATCAACACCCTGCATTCGCAAATACCCGTTTATCAAGTTATGATTTTGACTTTGATTTTTCATGATACAAAGGATTTTATAGGTTTCTTGATAAAACTAGATGATATAATAATGATCATCTTAGGAATTGGAAAAGGCAACAAAAGGACCATAATATAGATACATAAAGTGATAAAGAAACCACAGGGAGGGACAATTTTGTAATTTACAATAAAAGGTACCTCGTTTTCTTCATGGGGATGTGGTTGATCGACATTTCTTTTTTTCAATTTTGGTCCGTATCCTGCAGCAAGAGCAAATTGGCGCAATATTTCGGGCCATGTCAATGGATTTAAGTGGCGTTGCCAGCTACAAATATCAAAACCCCAAGCAAATGCCTGAAAAAAATAATGATAATCAAGAAACCATTTTCATTTCACAATAAATAAATAAATAAAAAGTCCCCAATCATGAAATGGAATTAGAGATTACCCCTTCAACAACATGTTGATGCCCACCTCCTGGATTAGGAGCACTTGTTTGATTTGCTCCTAAAGATGACGAAGGTGCCCTTGCTACATCTTCAATATCTTTCACAATCGATTTCAGAAGTGCCACATGAATTTCTCCCAACAATCGAGGATCCTACAAGTTTTCACAAGGTTAAAACCGTAATTCCCAATAGTGAACATGTTTAAAAAACTCACATGATCGTGTAAAGCTTGAACAAACTCATCAAGAGTAAAAGGCCAAAGTCCAAGAACATCCGCGAAAGTAATTACAAATTTCCAAACCTGAGAATATGATAAAAATCAAATCAATATGTGTTTCTCAAGAAAGTAAAACGAAGATATAGAAATTGAAAAAACTGTAAAATGATTTTTTCACCATAAGAAGATTGCCAATGTTTTCCTCGGAATCTGTCCATGGTTGAACTTTAAATGGTTTCTTCAAGGGTACTGATTTGGGAGGAAATTCAGGGAGCATATCTAAAGCAAAAGAAAACTTTCTTATCCACAATAACACAAAAAAAAATAGTATAAAGAAAAAACAAATATCAAACACTTAAACTTTTTCTAACCTCTAAGTGAGTCAAGATTTTCCAAAGTGTCACTATCAAGAGCAAGCATAGAGGGTAATCCTTTAGTTGCAGCAGCTATTTCCATGAGCTCCAAACGTTCATCATCAATTAATTCCAAAGATTCTTTTGCAATTCTTCTAGCAGCAGCTCTATCATTTGCTGCTTTAAGTCTTGCAGCCTCTTTCTCTTTCCTCATATCTTCTTTAAGTCGTAGCTTTTCAGCCTGAAGATACACCAACAATAGCAACCTCAAATACTTGGATATTTACAGAATTGCCATTGTTATGTGATAGATTTAAAAGAAAAGAAAAAGGGTCTTACTCTAATGGATTCCTTTTGTAAGAACTTGACCCTTCGCTCCATTTCACGCCTTTGTTCTCTTTGGTATCTTTCTTCCTCTCTTTGCTTCTCTCGCAATAATCTTTCTTCCTCTTTTCTTCTTTCGCGATCTTGTCTCTCCATTTCTTTCCTCACTTGTTCCTCTCTCTTCAAGAAAAACAAAAATTTTATGAAATATACTTCACAAATCTCTAACCTATCAAGATAAAAAGTAATAACTTGGCTAAAAAGGAAATAGGAGGTCAAATGGGTCAAAGCAAATGCTTATAACTTCCTACGTCTTTTGATTAGAAAGATAGATTGTTGGGACAATCGTATAGATGTTTTAATAATTTGTAATGCTTTTATTATTTATACAATCTTAGGGTTAAATGGAAGAAATAGCAACGTACTTTCCATTATCTATAATAGCATTATACTTTAATTTCTTTTTCAAATCATTTCTTATTAGGAGTATGTACTTTGAAAAATATACTCAATTAGGAAATTACCTATTTCTATAATTGTGTAGATTTTTCAAAACATAATGCCCTAATAAGAAACACTTTGAAAAAGTTAATGTTGTGATAAGAAGAATTGAAAGTAGAATCTACAATGAAAAGTACATTGTTATTTACTGCATTTAGCCTAATATTTAAAAGGGTTTTATGCAGAAAATCCCCATCATATTAAAGCATTGTACTTTCTCCTCATCATATCTTGTTTTTCAAGCTCTTTTTAGACTTTTCTGAATAAAACCCAACAGGAAATGACAAATTATGTGATTTTCCCAAAATAATGGGACTTTTCTGTTCAAAAAAAAAAACATTTAAATGGGACTTTTCTGCATAAAACCCTATTTAAAAACAAAAGGCAAAAAGTGGTGTTTCAATAGAACCTTGACCCGTTTTGACCCATTTTCCCACCTCATGAAAAAAAAAAAACAAAAAATACCTTTCGCCTCATCATATCTTGTTTTTCAAGCTCTTTTTTGATCCTCTTCTCATGTGCTTCAACCTCCTTTGCAATTCTAGCTTCTTCACTCTATCAAAAATACACAAATCTATACAATATACACACCAAAAAGAACAATTAAAAACAAATAAACAATAAACAAACCTTCCGTTTTCTTTCAATTCGTGCAATATCCTCCTCATGAGTAACTCTCTTCTCAATCGGTGTACAAAACGGATTCTCAATTCCCGTTATTGGATGAGCACCAAGATTTGTGTCAACTCCAACACTTACAGTCAAACTTTTCCGGCCACCGCCACCACCACCATCAAATTCTCCGGCTGCAGGCGGCAGAAGGTGGCCTGAGCCTGACCTTACTTGTGGAGGTGGTATGACATATCCAGAGGCCATTTGATCATTTCCATGAGTAAAAGAACGGGTGGTGGTGGTGGTGGTGGTTACAGGTGTCCGGCTACTTGCCATGTCATTTGGTGAGCTGTAATATTGAGGTGGCATTGCTCTTTCATAAGAGTCACTTCTAACAGATGGTTGTTCAGGTAGAAATTGGTATTCATGGAGAGCCTTTGAAGCACCCTGAAAGAAATTGTTTTTTAACCTTTTCAGAAATCGGGTAACTGAAAAAAATGTTTTTTTAAACAGTTGAAGAAAGTATGATAGTAAACTGTTAAATAAAGAAAGTGCATCATGGCTCATGCTTTTCTGTATTTTGCCCTAAGGTTAAAGACTATGGAAAACAATTTCACCAATTAAGATTTTTACCTAAAATAGCAATATATAACACATAATAGCAACATACTTTCATAATCTTTTTTACATATTGCAACATACTTAGTAATTACAATTTGGTCAAACCTTATTTTAGTCAAAGTCAAAACACAAGCATATCCATAAAAAATAGCAATTGCCATGTAGATCTATAAAAAGGAAAAATATTAAGCTTGAAAATAAAACATCAACCAACCTTCACTGGTTTTGCATCAGGGTGCTCATATAGTTTGGCTTCATAAGGTCGAACAGCTGACTTCTGCTGAACTGCAGCAAATAGTTATAGTCCCATAAATTATCAAATTCAGAATCTTGAAATATAGAACATAAATCAAGAAACCAAGCATTAACTAAAGTATACAATACATTAATTGCAACATGATCAACATACTGATCATATTACCTATTGGTGCTCCAAATGCGCCAGGTGGCAACGGGTCAAATTCCATTCCAAGAATGGGTCCATCCTCCCTCAATCTTTCCCCTAATTGAGCTTCAACAAAAGCAATAGCTCTAACCTCAGAAACAGCATGTGGAGGCTCATAATACCTCTTGACAGGTGGCATGTCTATGGGTGCAGCAACCACAGCTGGAACCCTTCCACTTGCGGTTGCAACCATGGCTGGCACAGGGCGACCCGTATGCCCAAATGGGCTCGACCCGGAACCTGATCCACCAGAACCACCATGTTCATTAGGTAAACCCTCACCGGACACCATTACATCATCACCACCACCTCCACCACTACTAGATATTTCCTTCTTTGGTCGTTTAACAGGTGGAGTTTTTCTATCTTTTAACCTCCTGTGACAAAACCACATCTGTAATTGCCGATCGGTCAAACCCAACTGGACTGATAAATCTGCTCGAAGAGCTTCCGCTGGATATGCCTCGACTAGAAATTCAATCAAGTTTATGAAGTTACTGAATTGGAAGTGAGATGAAAACGAAGAGAGATTGTGAAGATTAGAAAGAAACACAAACCAGCGTAAGTTTTCTCGAGAATCTCCAACTGGAAAGCTGTCTTCATCTTCCTCTTCACCTTCGGCTCTCCTCCTTCAGCCGAATTTTTGTTCTCCCCTTCCGAACCACCGCCGCCATGGCCGCTAGCACCACCGTCCATTAGCTTAAGAAGATCGAAATCGCGAACTCCGTTTTGCAATTGAGGTCAAACCCAACACAGAAACCGGGTTAATTAGCAGCTAAAACATCAAAAAACACTTGATTCGACCAAATCGAAGTTCCTGGTTGAAAAACTAGGGTTTGTTGAGAGAGAATAGGCATCTGAAATTAGGGTATCGTCGAAGAAAAAGTAAAGACAATAAGTAAGAAGAAATTAACAAAAACTTTCTCTCTCACTATTACTTTCTCTCTCCACATATGATCTTGTAGCTAACATAATATTATCATCATGAAAGAGATGTGCGGTGAGATTTGAAGATTGACGAATTGTGATAATAATAAATGTATAAAAACAAAAGTAAATGTGTATGGTATTGTATTAATAATAATTAAAACTATTAACAGCAATACTATTTGTTCTTGGGTGTATGAATATGAAAATTGGAATTTTTTGCCATTAAAAGTAGAAGGAGAATGAACACCAAAAACAGTCTTTCTCTCTCTAATCCTTCCCATTTCCCCTCTCTCTCTAAAAACTTTTTCTGAATTTCTTCTTTCTTTTATCGAGAAACCGTAACGGGTAGTGGGGAAACAGAATTTTCTTCACGGAGATTCATGGGTGTAGATGGAGAGAGAAAGAGAGATCGAACCCATCATAAACAAAGGAAGAAAAGGAGTTTTTTTTTTTTTTTCTTTTAATTTTTTTTTATCTCTCTCCAAAGAGATTATGAAGTGTCAGATGACTTCCTACGTTTCTTGAACAACTCAAAACTCTGTCGTACAAGACGCTCGTCGGCCGCGCGTGGATTTGAACATGAAGACCTTTTCGTTGTTAATTTATAGTTTCTTGTTCTTAATTTTCGTTTTTATAATATTTAGTTTAATTTTTGTCTCGCTATACGATATACATGGGCGTAATTAACTTTATGCAATTTGATATGGAATTTTTTGATTTCAAATGAGAATGATTACTAACATTTCATAATACTAGAATTATGTTAGATATATATAAAATAAAATAAAAACAATTTGGTTAGGCTATAAATAATGGTCTATAATTTGTTTGTTTAAAAACTTTGTCACGATTAATGATACCTCAACTTTGCAACATCCGTACTAATACTTATTCTATTTAGAAAATATTGAATACTTCACATTATCTAAATATTTTTTTATTTTTTTTCGGACACTTAGTTTTAATAAATATACAAGGTTTTTAAAATAAAATTAAAATTTCATTAAACCAAATTAAAAGTTGAAAATAAAAATTACATTAAAAAAACTTTAAAATAACATAAAATTATAAATAACGTCACATGTAAATTAAAAATTACATTGAAACTTAAAGATTAAAATCGTTATACTTATCTTTCGTCTTGCGTTTGAGCTTGTTGAAAAGATCGAGTTAATGGAAGGTCCAGATGAGACGGCGTGTTTACTATTTTGAAGTCGTTGTCTGCGGTGTTGTACTCTAACTTTTTTTTGAAGAAAGTCAAGATGATCATCAAGTTTTTTCGAAAGCATTTGAACGAAATTTGGTTCCGTTTCAATGGATTTTTTTCCCTTGTCCCTTGTCGATGAAGATGTCGCATTTTTGCCATGTCCCTTTCCATTGGGCGTCGAAGAGTGACCCCTCTCAGTTCCTCATTATCATCATCATCTTCATTGAGGTCAATTCTCAAACCCGCTTCTAAGTCCGAAGTTCTCGCTCGTTTGTTGGAGTCGATGGATTGCATTTTCGAGTGACTAAGTGTACTCGGATCAAGGAACCATTTTGGGTCGGCAAGCATAACACACCAAGCTTTTTGATGGCCAAATGGTTTACCACCATGGGTGGTTTTGTATTCTTAAAGAGAGGTACTTAAAATATCGAAATCATTACACCTTTTACGATGCATGTTTGTCAGGTTGAAGCAAATTCCATTGAAACTTGTACAACTACTTCTTACCTCATGACATTTTCCGTTGACACCATCATAACTCTGATATTCACATTTTCCCATTTGCAAATAGAATGTGCTAGAACGCGGTTCCAAAATGTCGTCCTGGATTGGTCATTTCCAATAAGCTCATCGGTAGATATTGCAATCCAAGCTTTTGTTAGCGCCACTTTCTCATTTTCATCCCATTAATTTTGAGTTTTTTTTCCTTTTGTCCTTTGGTTGCCTTCTTGTTGATTGTGATTGAGTTTTGGGCACCCTTTCGACATTATCATTATGGTGAGATTTGGGTTGGGAAGGTAGTTGTTGTGAAGGTGGTGGTTGGGAAGGTTGAATTTGAACTTGTTGAAATTATGATTGTTGGAATTGGTTTGGTGTTTGGTTGTTGGAAGTAGTTTTATTGGTATGGTTGATGGAAAAAAGGGTGATTGTGGAATTAGTGAGTTGTTGGAAGGAGCATATTCATGAAACCTCCCAGTGGTGATTTGAAATTGGGGTATTGGCGAAGTGTTGTGTTGAGTGTGAATATATCAGTGGGTGAAGTGGATGTGTATGGGGTGTTTGAAGTGTTTTGGGTGTTTGGATTTTGATCCATTTTGTGATTATAGTGTAGAGAGAATGAAGTGAAAGTATTGTGTGTTGTAGAGGTTTATTGGTATTTATAGGTATAATTTAGAGGGCTTAAAAATGTTCTTTTTTGTTTCAAACGGTCACAAGACCGTTAGGATGTTTCTCTTTTCTTTGTAATGCATCATAACCTCACTCACGAGACCTTGCAGTTATGGAGGTTGGGGTGGTGTTTGAATGCAAGTCACACGTGACTTGGCCTTGCGAAGTCATGTTACGCGTCTCATTCTTCTATATTTCAGTATAGCCTTATGAATAGTATATTTTTTGGGTTATAGCTTTGGCCACAATACTTTTGTATGTTAGCAGGTTTGGCCTCTATGTAGAAAATGAATTACAAAAGTTATCATTGTAATTTACATAATTGGTCCATCTGTAAAAAAATATACATAATGGTCTATGTGCTTAAACAGTATACTCTTTGGTTTTGAGACTTTAGCCACAATATTTCTGTATGTTGGCAAATTTGGTCCCTTTGTTAAAATAAATTACAAAATTGTCCTTGTAATTTATAAAAAAGGTCTCTATGCATAATTTTTTTACGGAAAATAGTCCATATGCTTAAAATATTAGAAAAATGGTCACTGCTTAATAGAAAATCTACATATTACACCCCTTGCAAAGTGGCCATTGGAACTTATGATTTTGACAAAGGCAATTGGAAATTACTGGTGTGTCCCCCGAGAAGCGTGAAGGGGCAATTTGTAGTTAAGAAATAAAATATAATCAATTTCAATTATTAAAAGAATATTTTGTCAAAGTTGTTTACCATCATGTCTTTTAGAAAATATAAAATATGACCTCATATTAGCGAAGATAAGACCATGAATCCGCGATTACACCTTATCCTAACATGAGAGGAAAGCTAAAGGTTTGCTATAAACGAATTCTCTCTGTGAAAGCACACTTTTTCTCACATTTGTTGTTGATTGTTTGGTTCATTAGAAGGGTGTGGTAGAGGAAGCATATTTGTGATGTGAGGTATGAAGCATATCACCTTCTGAACTAGCTCAAGCTCCAAAAAGGAAGAGGGTCAAGAAAGGCTCATAGACCAAGAACTCCAACACCTAGCGACCACAAGGACTCACAATCGCAAACGGTTTCGGATGTTCCTATTCAGAAGGAAGTTCATAATGAAGATGATGCTACATCTCAACTGAAGGTTTCGGTGTAACATCCATAAAAATCAAGCCAATTTAAAACTTTTTAAATATCCAAAATACCATTAATTATTACAAAGTGTTTTCAAAATAGTTTAAGCATCAGAGTTCCCATAAATCGAAATCATAAATCGAGGAAGTGTATGGTCATGCCTTCGCCCTCCCGCGGTCATCCGCTGTACCTAAAACAATAATCGATAAACGTAAGCTCGAAGGCTTAGTGAATTACCCCCAAAATACCCAAACACCCAACGATACACATACAATAACAAACAACATATTATGGGTCCAATCATCCATCGGGATGGGATACCCCAGACCCTCAACCATCGGGTTGGAATGCCCACACACGACACATATATAACAGATACTATGGGTCCAATCATCCATCAGGATGGAATACCCCAGACCCTCAACCATCGGGTTGGAATGCCAACATACTATGGGTCCAATCAACCATCGGGTTGGAATACACCATGCCCTCAACCATCGGGTTGGAATGCCAACATACTATGAGTCCAATCAACCATCGAGTTGGAATAACCCATGCCCTCAACCATCGAGTTGGAATGCCAACATACTATAAGTCCAATCATCCTTGGGATGGAATACTCTCGGCCCACAACCATCAGGTTGGAATCCCCCCCCCCCCCCGATAACCAATCCAACATCTGCACATATATCAGATAATCATATAACAGTCTATAAAGACAACATACTAGGGTCCTATCATCCTATGGATGGAATACCCTCAACTACCAATCAATCAAGTGCACATCCGACCAAACTATAGGTCACTAAGCATAACCACATCCGATCTACCAGGATACCGATCTAACAAATCATGGCAACATATAACATCCTATCTACCAGGATACTGATCTCACAGATCATAATAACATATAAAATCCTATCTACCAGGACACTGATTTAACGGATCATAACAGCATATAACATCCTATCTAGCAGGATACTAATCTAACGGATCATAACAACATATAACATCCTATCTACCAGGATACTGATCTAACGGATCATAACAACATATAACATCCTATCTACCAGGATACTGATTAACGGATCATAACAGCATATAACATCGTATCTACCAGGATATTGATCTAACGGATCATAATAATACTCGAGCATATAACATATCAGGATAGCAATCCAAAAGGGCTAGCTTTGGTGCCTTAGACCCTTGAGTATAGTGAGGAAAACTCACCTCGCAAAGCCGATCCGAACAGAAGAATCGAACTCCCGAATCGCTGCCTCACCAAAGATCCCGAACTATCAAATAATAATTACCAAGTCATTACACAACATAACAATCTTGGCTAAGGGGTCCACACAATCCATCATGTCCATTCTCTTCATTGGGACAAGGCCTGATGTCAATTCCATAACCTTGAAAGTCCTTATGCAAAGCCCATTATTGGCCAAATTTACCAAATTGGGCCTAATTCCAAGATCCATTATCAAAACTTGGCCCAAAACATAATATTCATAAAGTCCAGCAAAGGCCCAAATCCAACTAGCCCATAAACATCCCAAAACCTGAAGCCCAATTGCCAAAGGCCCAACAGAGGACGTACGCGGGACGCACTCCTCTGGTACGCGGGGCGTACTCGTCCAAATGTTGACCACCATTGGGGTGGTTTACCCAATATGCTGGGCATACTGGATTTACATTGGACGTACGCGGGGTTTCGCCAAAACCCTAATAAGTGCTTAATGGCTTAAGCAGTTAAGCCCAAACTCCAGATCCATCGACCAAATGTGCCATAGGACTACAAAGTCTCGAACTTTATCACTTTGGACGTCCAGAAAATTCTTAACACATGGTCTTAATCCATTAAGGCCTTCCTACTACATGCATGAGACAAATCTAGCTATCGGGACACCATTTTTATCACTTGAACCTCTTCTAGGGTCTGAAAGGACAACTCATTTTGTCCAAAACATAACATGCACCATTTTGGGACTTTTGGGACAAGAATGCTTCCATAAAGCTAAAATGACTAGATCTATCTCATACAAGTATAAAGTTCCAAGATTTTTACCTTCTGGAGCTTCTAAGGCACAAACCAACTTCAAATCTACAAGCTTGTTCTTCTTCTCCAACTCCTTGGTGCAACACCTTCTTCTTAAAATACTCAAGAAACACTCAAAAAGCTCAAACACTCAAGGAAATGGCTAGGGTTTGGGGAAAACAACTCTAAGTAGTGGAGGCTGGGGTAAGGGAGGGTTTTGTGCTCATAATGTTGCTTATATAGTCCCCAAACCCTAAATATTAGGGTTTCCTTCTGCCATGAGTACGCCCAGCGTACTAGGGCGCACCTAGTACGCTCAGCGTACCCTTATGTACGTGCAACGTACTCCTCCTGGTCCCAAAATTGCAATTTAGCCCTTAGACTTTTCATGGCTTCACCCTTCCATTCCCAAGGACTGTAAATGACAAATCTTGGGATGTTACAACTCTCCCCCACTTAAACTAGGCTTCGTCCTCGAAGCCTGCTACGACGAATAATTCAGGATAATGCTCCCGCATCTTGGACTCTGGCTCCCAAGTCTACTCGGATCCTTTCTAATGCTGCCACTGGTCTCCCTACATAGTTTAAGTGCTCTCCGACCTGAACATCACCCAGCGATACCACCGCCTACTCATCCAATATGCGCCTTTTCAGCTGCCCAACGTGAAAAGCAATGTGAAACCAACCGAACCTTTTCAAAAGGTCTATCCTACATGCTACTTTGCCAACTTGACAAAATCCTGATGATCCAAAGTATCGGAAGCCCAACTTTCCCTCTTCCTGAAGCGAACTCTTTGTACTGACAGGATAAAGCATCCTTCAGCTCCTAAAATATCATACATAATCAATCCACTAATAAACATGAACACTCATGCCTGGCCCAATCTGCCTCAGGCTGGAATACTAGGCATGCCTACGACGGGTCCAGTCATCCCTATGATGGAATACCCTCGTATCCCACACATGTTTGGCCTAATCAACCCTCGGGTTGGAATACCAAACATATCAGGTCCAATCAATCATAGGGTCTGGTCATCCTCAAGATGGAATACCCTAGATTGGAATACCTCTATGAACATAACTCAGGTCTATTCATAACTCCGACTCCGCCAAAACATCCAAGGATCTATCCTTGCGTCTCATCCACAATCCTCTGATTCGTCACAACCGAGTACCACTCCCTCGAATCTCAACAAAACATCCATTCTGAACGCGCTCCTACAAGATACCTAACCAACACAATCTATATTCCCACAACCTATGACTGTAATGCCCATACATGGTCCTCAGCATAGGTCTGGATTGCTTCTGATCCCACATCATGAGTCTGGTATGCCCTCTCCATCCCTCAGCTCATGACTGGAATGCTCCCGATAACCTATCGACACCGTTGTCATCACTTCAGATGTCCAACACTCCATCCTGGAGGTACTCACCTCCTCTATTGCATCGGAAGGGCTAATCAATGTCCTTCACAACACCAACAAGTGTCACAGTGCCGAAACCTCACCCTACACTATCCACTTGTAGAACAAGTTGTTACCCATAACACATATATACTCAGAACCTGATCATATAACCAACAAAACCTATACAAAGTCTTCGGAATACTCCATCAGCATGTCTAATACTTAGGGACAAACCTATTGATTGCTATAGCATAGCAGCATACTCAATACCCGCACATAGATCTACAGACACATATAGAGTCTTCAACACGAATGGACCGCCTCACCATGCCTTCAGTCTATCTGGACCACTCTCAGAACCTTCAACATGTCTGGACCGCCAATCTGGGCCTTCAGCATGTCTAGACCGTTTTCCGAACCTTCAGCCTGACTGGTACGCCCCACCGGCCTTCGGTCTATCTGGACCGCTCTAAACTGTTGAGCATCCCCCTGGACCACCCTTCCTGGTGATCTCTCCCATGCAGACTGTTCTCACTCACTTGGGGTTCCGAACTCCTGATCCATTTCGTGGACTGTAACCCCAGCCTAACCCTAGGCCTCATGTCGATCGTCCACCCTCTCGGAAAACCATGGTCTAATCCCTGATCTGTGTATCTACCACATACGCTAAATAACCCGCACACCCGTGCTGAGTGTACTGCCGAGCCCTGGTAGCTAACAAAACCCTCGATCTATCAATCCAAAAACCCTCAAAGTCGAGCACACCCTCGACCGAACACTCAAACTGAACTCAGTTCATGACTAGAACCCCAACCTGGTTCCCCAAATTCTTCTATC